>NW_026555338.1:28835905-30035905 GCF_029017545.1 Prosopis cineraria | reverse complement strand
TATGGATCCCTCCTATTATAAGACATAAATTATACAGAACAGCAGAAAAAGGGGAAATTTTTGTGTAGTGAAAACACGTGGTTGGTAATTCCAGCACAGCTCAATATCTCTCTCACCCAACGAATCCTCTTACAAGCTTCTTCCTTGATTCTAATCTTATAATAAAAATATAACTTATAAGGCCAAAAAACTCAGTGCAAAGGAGGGTTAACAAGTATTATTAAGCATTGCCAAGTGGCTAAGAAGTTGAAAGCGTGTGTGTCACATTCAAGCCCTCGTGGTTTAGTCTGCATAAAGTAATGCCCTCCACAAGAGGTTGTATGGCAGATCCCCTCCTCCCCATGTAACAACATCTCACTTTCTCTTTATAAAACCTCACTTCCCTTCCTTCCTTTCTCCTTCATTCTCTCATCATCATCGTCATTTCCTTCTTCAGTATTTCCTTCCTTGGTTTCTCTTCCATCATTTTGTGATCTTCATTACTCCTCCTGAGTCCTAATTCACTAGCCCTTTCCTTTGTTTTCCTTATCAGTCAGGCACTAGGCAAGCAAGGGCATTGAAAAATGTGTAGTTCAAAGGCCAAAGTGAGTATAGGTATTGAGGACTCCTCGGCGGCAACCCCACTGGTGATGGCCAGAATCAATGGCCGGCCGGTGCTTCAACCGACTTGTAACCGAGTTCCTAACCTTGAGAGGAGGAATTCCATCAAGAAAGTGCCACCACCGAAGTCACTTTCTCCACCTACACCACATCCATTGTTCCCAGCCAAGACTTCATTGACACCTCCAGTTTCTCCAAAGTCACTAATTTCTCCAAAGTCCCCAAGGCCTCCAGCAATCAAGAGAGGGAATGACAGTAATGGGCTGAACCTGAACTCAAGTTCTGAAAGGGTTATAGTGCCAACCCCAAGAAACTCCATGAAAGCTAATCCTACTTTGGAGAGGAAGAAGTCAAAGAGTTTTAAGGAAGGGTCTTGTGGTTCTGTTGAGGCATCTTTGAGCTATTCTTCTTCTTTGATCATCGAGGCACCTGGAAGCATTGCTGCTGTGAGGAGGGAACAGGTGGCTCTGCAACAAGCGCAGAGGAAATTGAGGATTGCCCATTATGGAAGATCAAAATACGCCAAGTTTGAAAGAGTTATTCCTCTTGATTCTTCAAGCAATCTCTCAACAAAGACAAGTGAGGAGCAGAAAAGATGCAGCTTTATCACCAGCAATTCAGGTAATACAAAGAGCAGAGTTCACATTTTCCATTCAAACTCATAATTTTATAATTATATTCATTATTGCTAGTTACAGAATGCACTAACTTCTGTGTCTGGCTTGATCATTAGATCCCATCTATATTGCTTATCATGATGAGGAATGGGGAGTTCCAGTTCATGATGACAAGTAAATCCCACCCCCTCTCTCTCTCCTAGAGAAAAAGACACAAACACGTAACAAACCAAATAAAAGTATGCAGAGGCATATAATTACTACAATTTGACAAAAACCTTATTGTCCACGCAGGATGCTGTTCGAACTCCTGGTCCTAAGCAGTGCTCAGGTTGGATCTGATTGGACCTCAATCTTGAAGAAACGCCAAGATTTCAGGTTGGATTCTACTAAAAAAATCAAGGACATTTGCATAAAACTTCAATTTTGTAACAGGATGGACGTATAAATGATAATCTTCCGACAAAAATGAAATTATTTGTAAAATAGTTCAACCTCTTTTAAGTTAAGCCTCGTAAAATATCTGCATATTCGTGTGCAGCTATCATATTCTTTACCCTTAAAGGAAGGTAACTAACTATTCAAAATATGAACAGGACTGCATTTTCAGAGTTCAATGCAGAAATAGTGGCCAACTTGACAGAAAAGCAAATGATGGCTATTAGTTTGGAATATGGGATTGATATTAGCAGAGTTCGAGGTGTTGTTGACAATGCTAACCGAATTTTACAGGTAAGCCAAGCACTATCATGCCTAGTAAATTGTGCCCATTTTAGCATTTTTTATGTTTGATCTTTGTTCTTGTTTACGTTATGGCCTCCCAAAAAGCTTAATTTGCTTGGTTTGAGTGAATATTCTTGTGGGCAAGAGAAGAGTAATCAAAGACAACCAAAGATGGGAAAGAACGATAATGTCTTCAGTTTCAACTGCATCATGTTTTTCACTTTTAACTGCCTCTTTGACCAATAAATTTCAGTCTTTCAAATCAGCAAATTTCAATAGATTAGAAGTTTTAATGATAATGATGTTTTAAACATGTTAAAAGTCAACTCTTAACTAAAGGATTAAAGTTTCCCCCCTGTGGAAAAAGAAGAAAGAGGAATCATTTTAGGATCAGTGTTTTGGGGAATATTAACAAAGTCATTTTTCAGTTATAAAAGAAATTGAAAGTTCAACTCAAAATAAAATAGATTTGTGTTTTATCCGTGCTTTAAAGTGAAAGACATTTGGATAAAAGGTGTTGGATATACTGGTCCTTTTTTTTTTTTTGGCTGATTCTTCCTACTTTGCAAATTGGGTCACTGCAGCTGAAGGAGGATTTTGGAACATTTGACAAATACATATGGGGCTTTGTGAATCACAAACCTATCTCCACTCAATACAGGTTTGGCCACAAGATCCCAGTGAAGACATCTAAGTCAGAGACCATAACCAAAGACATGGTCAGAAGAGGTTTTCGGTTTGTTGGTCCGACCGTGGTTCACTCATTCATGCAAGCAGTCGGTCTAACCAATGACCATTTGATCACTTGCCACAGACACTTGCAATGCACCTTAATGGCAGCTCGCCCCCACCCCCCACCACAGACCACTCTCCCTAGAACCAAATCTCAACAAGAAATTCTTAAATATCATACAGCCTATATCAATATAATGATCAAGATATGACCTGCATAACTATAACTCATTTAGGATTGTTCAGATTAAGTCTTGAACGTTATATCTACATGTGCTATATGATACGTGAGAATTTCAAAAGTTGACAACAAGAGCTGATATATGCTGAAGAGCATATATACAAAAAGCAACCTGCTGAAGTGCTAATTATAGCTTGTGTATAGTATTAGATTAATTTGGGAGACATTGTAATGACGGTTTGGGTTTGATTTAAAGCATGCATTTAAGAGGGGAAAAGGGTTTGAAATGTGTTATGAAGAGGTGGGAGAGTCAGGGGACAGAGGGCATGTGCTTGTTCAACTGTGAAGGCGAGGGCATGTGTGGGGTGTCAGTTAGCTTGCTTTATGGGCATGTGACCCTTCAGACTTCGCATTATTTAGTGCGCTTTAACAGCCTGTGTGTGAGAGAGGGAGGTACATGTAGAGAGAGGGTGTGTAGGGGTCCACCTCTTCCTTCTTCTATGTTTTTTTGTTCTGTTTTGTTTTGTTTGGGTTTTGTGCTGTCTAACTTTTTGGTTTTGGCTTAGTCCACAATACACGTGGTTTTGGAGTTGGTGTGTATCTTTTGAGTGATGTTCAATTCATTGGCCATGTGCTTCTCTGTACCATTTGCTTACTAATACAAGACTTTTTTCTCTCTAATTGTTTATTGAGATAAGTTGAGTATCTTCTTCCCATGTGCCCATCATTCCCTTTTGTTTGCGTGCAACAATCTATCGATCTTTCTCCCTTTTTTCTCGATGCTTTCATTTTCTTCTTGGGACAAATTCTCATTCTCACTCGCTCGTAAGCTAGATTCCTCGCCATTTTTAATAACATCATGTCAAATAGTGAAATGGTTTTATTTATAGTAAAAATATAATTATTAATTGTTTGAATATGTAAAGTTTGACCTTATAACAAGTGGTAAGTGATTCAATCCTCCACCTTTATGTACAGCGTAAATCTGTTTGAAAAAAATCTACTCTTTCAATCCAATATTTTGAACGAGATTAGTCTCTATTATTGATGCGAGAAATTTTTAACTTCTAGGGGATCCCATTAAAACGTTACAAATAAGGGAATTTAACCTAAATAGAATGTAAATTTTTCAAACCTCAAGCAGAAGCATTAAATTCGATTTTAGGGACGGCGAGACAAAAATGTTAAAGGCTTGCTTGAAATTATTTTTGTTTTGTTACTCCAAAAAATTAATGTTTTGTAGAACATATTTTAAAAAAAAAAAAATGAGTGTTTTTTATTTTTTCTTATTTTTTAACAATAATTTCAAAACACTTAAAAGATGTTTTCATTTTTTTATTTTTTAAAACAACGTTTTATTTCTTTGTTCTTCAAAAAAATTTTTAAAAATATATTATTAAACAATTTTTTTGTTTTGAAAAATAAAAAAATATTTTCAGAACAAGTTGCCAAGAAGGTACTAAAATTATGCTACTGTTGCTTCTGTTAAACCTATCTTCTCATCTCTCAAACTCTTTTTAAAGTAAATATATATAGTAAATGAATTAAATTATAAATAAGCATATGAAGAAGCTCAAACATGATCTTCGAGCAAGTGTAATTTTTTTTTTTGGGAAAAAAATCTATCAGTTTTCAAAATTCAAATATCAAATACTTTTGCCATATCCACCAACATTTAATATGCCAGAGACGGAATTATTGTTTGCAGCAAGGAAGCCTTTTATTAATTATTGAGGCTGGCGTCTTTTGAGAGAGAGAGAGAGAGATTTTCCCCCCTTTTTTCTTTTAAAGAGAGTGATAAAAGGTCGTTAATGATGGCAGAAGGATAGGTCATCTTTCAATATTTAGGGAATGCCCATATATATATATATATATCATATATATATAGGGGATCTTAATTTGAGAAGTTGTGTATAGTATGCAGAGAAAATCATGTTTTCAATTTTCATAATTGTAATTTTAATTATTGTTATAATTTAGAACTTGAATTTTATATATATATTTTTGACATTTTGACTCTTCTTGTTAATATTAAGTCAATATTTAAGTAAATTAATTGGATGTAATCAATTATATATCATCTTGATGATTTAAATTTAAGCATGTGCTGTTCATGTCAATGAAAGACATGAATATATAAACCCTAAAATAAAAATAATTATCATACAATAAAATATTGGGACATATGCAATAATAAAGAGAACATTAAAATTTTTCAAATTATAGAAGACTAAATTGTGAAGTTTTATAAATTATGAGGGTATTCACAGCATACCTAGTATGGCTTGTATTAGATTCAGTTTAATTCACATTCTATACATTTATAAATTATGATGTAATTACAATGAAAATGGCATGGATATTAATTTTTACTCCATATAACTTCTATACAAGCGTATGGAATTTATGCCTATTCAACGTCACAAAATATTTTTTCTTATTTTACCTAATTTTTGGATATCAAAAAATATTTATTTGTATAATTTTCATATTAACTTAGAATAATATAATTTTCTGGATGACAAAAACATAAAGGACTATCATAGTAGTAGATTTTACATTTAAAATTCTTGGACATGTAGTTTTTTTTTTTTTGGTACAATCTTGGTTATGTAGTTATTTCGAGGAAGCGAGGCTTAACAGAGAACCCGAAAGGTCCAACTCATGTACAGCCCAAGGCCTATATTATGCATTCTGGACTTCAAACAAAAAAAACCTGGCCCAAATGCTGATCGCCTTCTACACAGACCCAAAAAAGAAAAAAAAAAACGGAACAAAATTGCCTCCAGCTTTATTCTTGGTGGCGAGTTCTTGCTCCATAGGGATTCATTCAACATCGTCCCTTCCTCTTCAATTTGCTTCTTCCCTCTTCTGTTCCTTCTTCCGTCAATCGTCCTTTTCTCTTCTACTTCCGTTCGAACTTTCCGACTGATCGCGGCGAATTAGGGCGTCGCCGGTTTTAAAAATGCCCCTATTTCTCTCCGACGAGGAGTTCTTCCATTGCTCCAATGACGCTGCCGCGGTGGCCGAGAAGGCCGACGTATTCATCCGCAGCCTTCTCAACGAGCTCGAGACTGTGAAGGCCAAGGCTGATGCTTCTGACATTAACGCCGAGCAGAACTGTTCTCTCATAGAGCAGAAGTACCTCTCTCTTACTGCTGAATTCTCAAAGCTCGAGTCCCATGTTGATGAACTCCAAGCAACCCTGGATCAACGTCTCGCTGAACTCGCCGAAGTTCAAACTCAGAAGGAGAAAATTAATTTGCAATCTGTATGGAGCGTTGTGCTTGTTTGCCACTTTTTGACTTTCTTTCTTTTATTGCTTTTTGTCATTGATTCTGGGTTTGTAGATTGAGAAAGACCGGGAGATAGAGAGGTTGAGGACAGAGGTGAGTGAGCTGCATAAATCGAAAAGGCAGTTAATTGAGTTGAATGAGCAAAAGGATTTGCAGCTTAGCGAGAAGAATGCCGCCATCACGACCTATCTCGATAAGATTGTAAGTTATTTTCTCTACTCTGCTTCTTTCATTTTGATGTTCTCTCTGCGTGGTTTGAAGTTAAACGCTTAAAAATGCTCTCATTCTTGTCGTTGCTGGTCGTGAAGGTCAACTTGTCTGAAAATGCTGCTCAGAAGGAGGCTCATTTGAGTGAACTGGAGGCAGAGTTGGCCCGATGCCGTGCTCAATGCACTCGTCTTTCACAGGTGGTTCTTGAGTTCCTTTCGTCCACTCACTTTCTGTATAAGTTGTCTGATTGTGGATCTTACGAGTTGTGGTAAATTCTTTCTGCTAATTATAGAAATTACTAGTTGTAGAGGTGGTGCAATTAGGTATAAAAGCTGTTTGGTTTCTGACAAGTGAAACGTATCTGTCACAATGTTTAGGGCCTTGGATTAGGTGGGCATGGCTTCACTAATTGTAATCATCTGTCTGATCGTAATTAAAGAAATGTCTGTTTTTTTCATTTCTCCTTTTTCGGTCAACAGAGTGCTGTTTCGAACTCATGACTCGATGGGTGAAACTAATATGCTTTTACCGTCAAGCCCAATACTTCGTCATAGAAGGATATTTCAAGTTCCTTCAAAACTACACCTCTTTTGCTTTGGCTTTTGTCCTGGATAAGATAGTACTTCTACATTTAACATTTTTTATGCACAGGATATTTCAAGTTGCATGTGAAGTAATGTTGCATTTTTCTTTCCTTAAATTGTATGTGAGCAGGAGAAAGAGATTGTTGAGAGACAAAATGCTTGGCTGAATGATGAGTTGACTACTAAGGTTAATAGTTCCTTTGAGATACGCAGAAAATATATGCTGAGTTGGAGGCTGAGATGGTTTCTAAGCTTGCGGATGTCAGTGAGATTTATATGATTACTAGATATTCTTAATTTAAAAGTTGCACTTTTTTGGTTCAGTACAATATGATTTTAAGATTAACACTTTCAGGTAGAGAGGCAATTGAGTGAATGCTCTAAATCACTACAATGGAACAAGGATAGAGTGAGGGAGTTAGACATGAAACTTAAATCTACTCATGAGGTTGGAAACATTCCATTTATTATCTTGATATTTGATTCTTTTTCTTGCCTCATTCAATCCCTGTTAACCTGTTTTTATCACTTCCTAGGAGTTAGTTTCAGCTAAAGATGCTGCTGCAGCTAATGAACAGAAATTGTACAATGAGCTCTCGACTGTGAGTGTTATGACAAGTTCTATTTATTATATTTTTTTAAAATAGTCTGGGGAAGAATGTTATTTTTTTTTATTTTTAATATTTAGACATATTTTTTGTGTAATCAGGTTAATAAGCTTAATGAACTATATAAAGAAAGTTCTGAGGAATGGTCCAGAAAGGCAACAGAGCTTGAGGGTGTGATCAAAGCAATGGAGGTGAAGTTTGTTTGATATATGTGGTTTTTTGACGTTTGGAAGATGGAATTTTAGATAAGAGAGAAGGCTTACACTTCAAAACATTGCTGTGTTTGAGCAGTCTCATCTGAAGCAAATTGAAGATGATTATAAAGAGAAACTTGAGAAGGAATCTACTGCTCGAAAACAGTTTGAAAAGGTATTTGGTCCTTCTCAGCCACATATTAATGTTTAGGCTGGGATTCTCACTTTGCCTACTAGTATTAAAAGTTTGTTGGGTAATACAAAAACCAGTAATGTTCAATTTGTTACCTGAAAGCAGATACCATGGATTCTTGATTTGGAAATCAATATCCATAATTGTATTCTTGTTTGAAGATGTTCAATGCCTGGATTTTTTTTATTTTTTTGAAACTCATCTGAGAAAATCTTTATTTGTCTGTTTCTGATTTTATTCATAATTGAGTTATCTTTTTGACTGATTTCCATATGGTTTTGTTATTGTCAAGGACTAATTCATCTCAAACGCTGAAGTTTTTAAGTGAAAGGACATGAATTGTTATATTATAATCTCTAACTGGCCCTGACAAACAAAAAGCCTGTTATGGTTGAAGTGTAGGCGTAGGATGCTGGAGAATGGGGATGGTGACAATCAAGTTCTCTACCACTTGGTCACAGTGGCCATGGTTCCATGTCAAGAACTAACTTAAAGTTTAAACTGTTAAGTGGAGTCTAGCAAATAGTTTGATTATGATAACTAATATTTATGGAAAACAAGCTTGACTCATTTTAGCTGGAGCAGTGTCTTTAACTCAAGTGTTACGCTAATTTTGCATATTTATATTTCTTCAAGGATCTTTAGATTTTAACATGTTTTGATTTCTTCTGCATCACATGGGTCGTTGTCTGGTTGATTTCCTGTAATATCTGTTGCAATGATGTTGTTGGACAATTTGACTTGTGTTGATTTCTTATTACTTCTAAGTAGAACTCTTCTCATGCTTAATTTATTTATTTGGGCGCTTATAGGAGGCTGCTGAATTGAAAGCAAAGCTCGAGGCAAGTGAGGCTGAAATTGAACGAAGTAAGAAAAATGGGCAGAATCTTCTTCCGCAGAGTGGTTTCAACCCTGAACTGTATGTCTTTCTCATTCTCTTACTGCTTTGAATTATTGTGTCTAAATGCATTCCTTTCAGTCTTGTACTATCCCCTACATCTACATGTGGTCGTTTTTTTTTAATATTTTTTTATGAAATAAAGATGGAACATATATTAGACACAAAAGTCATCTTTTGTTGTCTCTTTTTTCCTTAAAACTGTTCCCAGATATGAAACATATCATAGTTGAAACCAGAACCCCCACCATATTAGGGAAAAAAAGAAAGAAAGAGAAAAACTGATTCTGTGCGCAACATAAGAAGAAATCAAGGAGAGGTGCTGAGGAATGGAGCTCAAGGTTGGATGAGATGCACCTTCTTAATGATTCCTGAGGTTTTTCTGAATTTATTCTACAAAAAGATTACGAGCCAACGGCCTCTTTTCAGTTCTGGAGATGCTAAATGGAGAATGAGTTTTTCAGAGATTATTTTTTTGTTGTACTTTCCCAAACCCCACCAGGTAATGCTGTAATGGCTACAAGAAAGGGCAAAATGTTTGAGGTGTTGGACTGTGTTTTTACAGAAGGGATAGGGGATTGCAGTGCTAGGATCAGACTACCTTTCTCAACTGCTGAATCTTGACTGGGAGTGATGGGATGATTGTTCCATCAATTTCTGTGGTTGAATGGATATACTGGTGAAGGAGAAAGATATTTGAAGTTGTTCAGAGACATTGAAAATGTTCTGTTCTGAGCTAACATGAATATTCTTTCTGATGTCTTGTCTCTGTACCAAACACTTGGAGATGTTCAGAGACATTAAAAATTTTATTATCGTTAAAATGAGGACATATTAGATTTTGGTTCTATATTGCCTGATAAATGTGCTGTTTGGCATGTCCAGACTTCAGAGAGTTGTTACGTTTGTTGCAGGTGGTTGGTATCAAATGAAGCCAGTGACTTAGTTGAGGAAAGTAACATGCTTGTCCCTAAAATTCCTGCTGGTGTTTCTGGAACAGCCTTAGCTGCTTCCCTTCTGCGTGATGGATGGAGTGTGAGTTATCAAAATTTTAAATTTCATGCTGGCTCCATTTTTCCCTCTTTGAGTTATTAAATTAGGTTATCTTATTGTGCTTTCTTTATTTGTTGAAGTTGGGGAGAATGTATGCAAAATACCAAGAAGCTGTTGATGCTCTGCGACATGAGCAACTTGGCAGGAAGGAATCTGAGGCAATTTTGCAAAGGGTATGCTTCACATGGTGCAATTTTTTATTTATACTCTCTAACTAAGGGTGATTCAGCCTTACATTTTTAAACATTCCAGGTTTTCGGTTTGTATCAAACTCTCTTCAATAGCCCAAATTAACCTTATCATAAGATTTCTCAAAATCCAACTAGTAAAAAAATCCCTTCTGCATTTGCTGTTTTAACATCCTCAATTACATTATTTGCAGCCAAAATTGCATCTAAAATTTGTTTACCTGCCATAAATTCACTTGGTTTTACAAGAAATAGAGTTTATTTGATAATATCATCAGCATTAAAAATGAGGCAAATGGGTCTGATGTCTTGAGCCTTGATAAAACAATTCCTTTTATGAAAATGTGTTGGACACTTCATTTTTAACCTACATGCTTAAGTTCAATGGTTATGCCTTCAAATATTTGAATAAATTTTTTTCCCATGTTAATGTACTCACTTGCTTTCAACATGCTCTCTTTGATTAATGTGTGGACACTTTGCTGTGTTTTAGATTGAAAAATGCATAATTTTTTTTTTTACTTTATCAGGTTCTGTATGAGTTAGAGGAGAAAGCAGAAGCCATTATAGATGAAAGGGGTATGTCATTTTTGGTGACGATTGAGGAATATATTAATTTTTGTTTCAAGTAAAATTGTTCTTTTGGTGATAATGACCCTGAAATTCCATAATTTAATCCAAATAAAATAGTTGCAATTTGTAGGAGAATTTAGGCTGAAATGGAAGATACATGGACTTAATATAACTAAAGACTTATAAAGTAGCAAAAAATTAAAGAAAAAGCATGACTTCAGAGTCATTATCAGAGAGTTGTAAATTAGCAAACATCATTTGTCTATACAATTTGACATTGCCTTAAAAGAGAAAGCTGTTTTCTTCCTGTTTTCCAAATATGTAAAAACTATGCTAAGATCCTCGTGCTAATTTTGTGTTTCATATATCTTCCATCTATACAATCAAATTTTGTGGTACTTGAAAAGTAATGAGGTAGAGCTTATCTGGAGTTTGTTTATGATAGATTTCATGTCTCTTTTACTAATAAATAAACTGGTGTCGATGCAGTTGAACATGAAAAGATGGTTGAGGCATACTCTTTGATGAACCAAAAATTGCAAAACTCTGTTACCGAGAAGGCAATCTTAGAGAAAACTATCCAGGAACTGAAGGTTTCCAACGGAACTTAAAATTTTATCTGTCTTCCCCACACACCTTTCTTTCTATCTCAAGATTCACTTAGGTGTATATTTTGCAGGCTGACCTCAGAAGGCATGAACGGGATTATAATTTAGCTCAGAAAGAGATTACTGACCTTCAAAAACAGGTGAGGATAAAACATTTATTTTCTGGTAATTTCTTATGCAATATCTATATAATAAAGTCTTCTGATTTTTGCTGAAATAGGCTGGAGTGTTATTCTTTATGTTTTGCTGTCATTGAAGCACTGTATTTATGTTATATTGTAGGCATGCCTGCATGGAAGACCATTGTACAACAAAACTAAAATTTGTTAGAAATTAGTCAAACAGTTATTTCATTGTGTAAATTTGAACTTTGGTTGGCTAGTCGTGTGTATTGCTACATCGCATGGGCTCCATATTTGGTTGTTTTGTTGTTCTCTTCTCAACAATGTTAACATTTTTATTGTTTCTTCAGACATTATCTATAGTTTAGTTCAGTTACCAGTTATCTAATGTCAGTAATTATTTTTTTCAGGTGACAGTTCTCTTGAAGGAATGCCGAGATATACAACTTCGTTGTGGATCAGTTGGGTTTGATGCTATTGATGATGCTGCAAAAGGTCTTTCAAGAACACATACAGAGACTGACGCTGAAAAAGTTATCTCAGAGAACCTTGTGAGTTCTGTTCCTGTATTTATTCTCTGGGTCTTCTTTTACTCGTCTATGCCTTTATAATGTGTTCAATTGACATTTGGGAAGCAGTTGACCTTCAAGGACATAAATGGGCTGGTTGAGCAGAATGCACAACTTAGAAGCCTTGCAAGAAGTCTCTCTAGCCAGATAGAAAATAAGGAGTTGGAGTTTGAGGTTGGCTGGCAAATGGTTCCGTTTTTTTTTTCCAAACATTTTTGCTTCTGGATCTTGTAGCATGTTTGACTTAATTGTTTTTGTTCTATTAAACTCCAGGAGAAGCTTGATCTGGAGCTCAGAAAACATACCGAGGAAGCATCTAATAAAGTAACAGCTGTCCTGCAGAGAGCAGAAGAGCAAGGGCGCATGATTGAATCACTTCATGCATCTGTAAGTAGTTATTATGGTCCTGATTTTCTTGGATTAGTGTAGGTCTATGTCCTTGATCTAGGGAATGAGTTTCTCTTCAATAGAGGAATGGGAAAATGGCGTGAATAGTACTGGTGGACTTCAAACATTGTACAGAGGACCTGTAGTTATTTGAGATTCGAAGTACCCAATTTATTGTGGTTTTCCCGTTGGTTAATATATCTGAGGCTGTAACTTATGCTGATGTTGCTCATATTCAAATAACTGTAGTTTTGACCTTCTGTTTCCTCTCGTGCAGGTTGCAATGTACAAGAGGTTGTATGAAGAGGAACATAGTCTTCATTTGTCTCATTCAATTCCTTCTGAAGCTCCTACAGGTTCCTGAAATAATTATATGTTGTTTTTTCTTTTAGTTACTGCTATCCTCATCAATCTGATTCTCTGAAGATTCTTTTGGCTCCTCCTATAAATATCTGAGCAAAGTCAGAGTAATTTTCATTGGTTCAACAGCTGTACAGTGCAGCCAGGTTAATAGGCAAAGCAAGCTATCTTTCTGTGATCACTAATACCCTGAAAACAGAGACTTTATCTTAGATCAATATCCTACTGTGTAATGTAATAATCTGACTTAATAAAATAAAATACTAACAAACAAAATAAAGTAATAACAGAAAACAAAATTATTGTCTTTATCCCAACAGTATCTCAGAAGTAAGAAATTTGATGTGTTGGTGGAAAGGGTGCTTGCCCTTTGCTATAGGATGTAGACTTTTAAGTTATGCCATCCTTCAAGATTGAATTAATCAAATAGAAGCAGTTGGCATCACAAATTTCAAGGAAATTATACAAGTGGAGTAGAAAAACCTGGGGAAAAGATAGGATTTTTGGATCTTTGGTAACTTGTCTGTTGGCTGATTTGTTAGTTCAGATCCCATTATTGATGGATGGAAACAGAACCAAAGAGTGCAAAAAATTTGGCTAAGGGTTGATTCTCAGAGTTACGTGGTTATTGGCTGAAGGGCAGTCCTTCCATATGCTGTGTGCTGACGCTAGGACACCTTAAATGACACTTAAAGCTTGGCTTCCTTCACCTCCTAGCCATCATCATTAAAACTAAATTTATGACTTTATGACCCCAAAACATTGAAAATCTTATTGGTTGTAACAAAATTCTAGTAATTAATTCATGTTTCTACAGGTTAAATGAAATTGACCAATCCAAATGGGAGACAGGGTTGCATATATTTTGTTTTTGCATTTGAAAAAGTTTGCATGTTAATATCGACTGTTCTTCTGGATTGTCACTTTCTAAGAAAGTTCATTCATTTAATTTTTATTGTTTAGTCTGTAGAGTTAACGGCTCCTTACATTTTTATTTATTTTCAAACTATTAGCTGACGCAGATGGAGGAAGAAACAGCCTTAAAGCAATTATTGAAAGCTCACAGGTAAACGTGGAAACATTAAGAAACGGTCACTTGTCATTTCATTCTTCTAAACATGTTTCATTATTTGCACTATTTTAGGAAGCTGCTAAAAAGTCCCTTGAAAAGGCTATGGAACGTGTAAGGTGCCTTGAGGATGATCTAGCACAATCTAGGTAAAGTTTCTACAAATAATTCTTCTCGCTGATTTGGCAGTCTTAATTTTTTGTTGATATGGAATTGTTCCTTGCTAATTGCTATTATTATATCATGGTTTGAAAAATATTCACTGGAATGAACTACTGATTTAGAGCTGCTGTTACTAAAATAGTGAGTAAACTTCTGTTGTCAAAGTAACATGTGGGTCTTGGTGGTCCCCCCCCCCTCACCCTTTAAATTGAGGAAAAGGGAATTAATTATAATATGAACAAAGAGGATTACACCTTGTGGGAGTTGAGGTGATAAAGGAGTCATATTCTTCCCCTGGACCCACGGATGTAATACATGATCTTGGATGGTAACCAATGCCACCGCATCTAACTCATCCACACTTGAATTCAAGACTTTCTGTAGTTGTTTGATATTTGCATTCATTTGAGAGACAAAGAACATCGAGACTTGATCAGTGCCATCACAAAACACTGTTCTGGTGAGTATATACTCTGCCATTAAGAGCATTGAGGACATCAGTAATTTGTCAATTGGGTTCCGCATGTTGAAATCTGTTATCCTTTTCTGCTTGTTGGCCTTCCTCTGTTGTGAACTTAAGTGGGGATGTGGCAAAAAGATCAAGGAATCTTTGTAGCCTATACCTATGGATGACAGTGGCACTCCCTATTTGTTGCTTCAAAAGCTAGAAGGAGTGAATGGAAGCAGCAGGAGTGTGTACTCTTTATATTAGAAGAAGTAGTGTCTTTTTATATAGAGTGGTAACTCATAGTAGCAGGCTAACTGATTTTAACTATTAACCTAACAGCCTAACACAAAGGAGGAGCATAAATTTTAATGCCGTATTGTTTAGAAGGTTTTGTTTAAGAGATAGTTGTAGATGTAAATAATGAATGTATGTTGCCCATTTTTCAGAAACAAAGTTTAGATATTTGGGAGCCATTATTGAAAATGATGGCGAAATTAGTGGAGATATTTCACATAGAATTCAAGTTGGGTGGTTTAATTGGAGAAAAGCTAAAGGAGTTATTTGCGACCGTAAGGTGCCTAATAAACTTAAAGGAAAGTTTTATCGCACTGCTATCAGACCGGCAATGTTATATAGTAGTGAATGCTGGGCTCTAACGGGACATCAAGAGCATAAAGTTGGAGTAACAGAGATGAGAATGTTACGATGGATGTGCGGACATATACGTAAAGATAAAATTCGAAATGAGCACGTACGCAAAAAGTGAGGGTGCCACCTATTGAGAAAAAAATGGTAGAAAATCGGTTGAGATGGTTTGGGCATGTACAAAGAAGACCAAGGGAGGCACCGGTGAGAAGAGTGGAACATATAACTTTGAGTCCGATTAAGAGAGGTAGAGGAAGGCCTAAGAGAACATTTTTGGAAGTTATTGAACGCGATTTGTTAATTAATAATATTCCTAAAAGCTTGATAAATGATAGAGCACAATGGCGTCTTGCAATCCATGTAGCCGACCCCACCTAGTGGGATAAAGGCTTGTTGTTGTTGTTGTTGTGTTGTTGTAAAGTTTTATAATGTACATTGCATATTTGGCACATGTAGATACATGACAAACCTTGTATATCATGTGTCACAGGATCAGGATAATGCACTGTCCATATTGTGTTAGTATTAATGCGTCTTTAGTGTAAAATAGTTCATTATTGCCATTGTATCACTACTAGAATTTATGCTATGATGCTCTGTATACAATAATTGCTTCCCATTCTACTGTTATATCCTTAGGAGTGAGAATATTGTACTACGATCTGAACGTGACAAGTCGGCACTTGAAGCAAATTTTGCTAGGGAGAGGCTTGATAGCTTTTTAAAAGAATTTGAACACCAGGTCATCACATATCCCCAATAGTTAATGGTCCTTCTATGATGCTTGGATTGCACTGATTCATGCATTTTTTATTTATTCTTTGATCTGATATGATTGATGGCATGTCAGAAAGCTGAAACCAATGGCATATTAGCAAGAAATGTGGAGTTTTCTCAAATAATTGTAGACTACCAACAGAAATTGCGTGAAAGTTCTGAGTCGCTGAATGCTGCCGAGGAGCACTCTAGAAAGCTGTCTATGGAGGTTAAAAAATTTGAGGAATTAAATGTTCAAAAATTTTATGAGCACTTTTATTCCAATGAACTGGTTTCTTTTATGATCTCATTGCTTACATTTCTTTTTCAGTTGTCTGTTTTGAAGAATGAAAAGGAAATTATATTAAATGCTGAAAAAAGAGCATCTGATGAGGTTCGCAGTTTATCTGAGAGGGTGCAGTGTCTTCAGGTTAGAAACAAGCTTCTTTATATATTTATATTTATATTATTATTGTTGTTGTTGTTGTTCTTATTTTTGAGTTTTTTATCTGACTTCTTATAAGTTCTGAAAATTCTTACACTATTTTTTGCAGGCTAGTTTGGGTACCATACAGAGTGCTGAGGAAATCCGAGAGGTTGGATATCATTATCATTTCATGTTGCTTTTATACTAACTATTTGAATAATGTCATTCCTTTTGACAACTTTAGGAGGCAAGAGCTGCAGAGAGGAGAAAACAAGAAGAATATATACAAAAATTGGAGGTACATTTTCATTTTCCTTTTGAGCTCTTCCTGTTGACTGAAGAATCCTAATTTCTTTATTTCTGGATTGTGAAGCATGGATGCAAAGTGCAATATTAGTATGATACGTCACTTATGGTGATGGAACAAATTCTCGAGAATGTGGTTGAGATTTATTTGTAGTTGGGACAAGCCCATAGGAAATCCTACAAGTTACAAGTAGATTATATCATGATGTTTTTCTTTTGGGATTTGGATCACAATACAAAATTAGCTGTTCATTCTTTAGTAAATTCTATATGCATAATTGATGTTTGTGTAACTAGGAAATAATATGGTTCAAACAATTTTTTATGTGAAGCTCTTTTTTGGTTTCTTCCCCTCTTGCTTCACCTGACTTTTTTTCTTCTTTGCACTTTCTTTAACCTTTCTCCTCTTGTTTTCTTATCTCTTATTTGGATCGTCCTTTGCTTTTCCTTATTTCAACCTGAGACTTACATGCAAAGAAAACAGGAGCACGAAAGAGAAAAGCTTTTTAAAAAGTTACCCAACATGTAGCAGTCTAGTCACTTGGTAGATTGAACAGAGACGCCCTTTTGCAAAGACCATGAGCTGAACACTGGAGGGATTCCTAAAATAAAATCTGTCCTATCCCATGACAACCGTGTGATGAGGGAAACAGCTTTGTATGTTTGAAACTTTCTCTTGCCAAAATAACTGCAAAACTGCATTTTGCCTCAAAAAAATTCCTACCCTCTTCTCCCAATCAAAATAGCAGAGGGGTTTACCTTTTGCCCTCAGTACCCTGGAAGAGATAATCCCTGCTGTCGACAGATCCTATTCTTTTTACTCATAAAATAGCAGAGAGCCATGTGTTCATTCAAGTGCAGCTAGCCTTGTTGATCTTGTTGCACAGCAGTGTCTAAGCCAGGGTAAACCATGCCAGTTTTGTTACCAGCAGTGAGTAGTTTATCGTAGCCTTGTTCCAGCCTCATCTGATGCCATTATTTTTTTTTTAAATAACTAGAATAGTGCAGGACAAAGCATGCATGTCTTTGTAGCTGTATCCCAACTGTTGGGCACACATCTTACATTTGCATTGCTGTCATTTTAGCTGTTTGTGTGCTTCCTAGTTCCCTAAACAAGCAAATATTCCTAATCTAAATTGTTATCATGCTTTCATTTCTAGTGATTTATTGGTATATCTATTATTAATGGCTCAAATTTCAGAGGGAATGGGCTGAGGCCAAGAAAGAGTTGCAAGAAGAACGGGAAAGTGCGCGGACACTCACACGAGACCGTGACCAGACATTAAAAAATGCTATGAGACAGGTTGAAGAGATGGGCAAGGAGTTAGCTGGTGCATTGCGTGCCAGTGCATCAGCTGAGTCTAGGGCTGCTGTTGCAGAGGTACATGTTTCAGATTGTTCTCAACCGTGTGCATCCTTTTTATATCCGTTGAATATTGACTTTTGATCCTTATTAACAGGCAAAACTCTCCAGTCTTCAGAGAAAATTGAGTTCCATTGATGACCAGGTTTCTTTTTCCCCTGCCCCCTCTCAGTTAAATTTCTGTTGATATGTTCCTTTCAAAATTTGTTAGACAACGTAAGTTTTTCCTCTAGAGTTATTGAGGAATTACAAATAAAATAACCTGACAAGATGTATGTACAGCCTCTATTTTTAAAGTTTCATGGAAAGAATTCATTTAAAAATACTTGACTTGAGGATGAAATCTTTAGTTTCTTACTTGTTAGGGACCTTAAAATTATTTGCATGTGTGCGTGTGTTTTGGTTATTTACAATAAAGGTTAAGTTAGTTCTGATGATATTTTGGGTATTGTCAAGGATCCCATCAAAAGGCTCCATATTTATGTGCTACAATCCACTTGAATTTTTTTCTTGAAGAATTTCTGAATTCTTAAGCTGCTAATGATTTTCTCATGGTTAATGTCATATTGTTAGTGCAGTGTCTCTTGAATGTCAAATGAAGAGTGAAGTTAAATACTTAAATCTTTAATATTTTGCTTCGAAAAAAAAAAATAATCTAGCATTCTGAAGCTTTTGGAATTTTTCACTGCTGCTGAAGTGTATATTTTATTTTTGGGATAGAGACATCACTTTCTGCTATGGTTTTACTGTAAGATGCATGGTCATAAAGCATAGTATCACTGCAAGTCAAACCAAAAATGATAATTTGTATAGTTCAAGCTCCCATCCTTTTTTTTCTTTTTTTTGGGGGGGGGCGCTTAATGTTTCAGATCTCAGGGTGACGTATGTGTTAATCCCTTGCGTGTTGATTGGCCTGACTTTTGAGTGAAGGTTTCTTGGACGTGTGTGCATTCTTGCATTTCTGCAATTAACTCCTTTGTAATCATTGAATGTAGCATGTCGAAATGGATGGAATGAGTGGGTCTGGCACTATGTCTAATGATGAGGTAAGTTTACATTTTTTTTGTTAATTAAGCTGGCACGAACTGTATAGCTGTGGATGTGCTTTTGCCTTATGACCTTTTAGGTGTTTTATAGCCTGGATGTATGGTAATGAGCATAGCAAGAAACTGGATAACATCCTATTACCCAACATGACTTATCTTATAAAATAAATGAAAGACATGATTAGTATGCTGATGGAACCCAACAAGAGAACTTAAAAATGTTATTATAGCGTGATAACTCAGAGTATATACAATGGAGCAATTCAAATAGCAGCTCTAACAGGACACAATGCTCAATAGCAAAACCCATGGAGTAGCAAACTGGAAGCTGGTAAAATAGGCTCAAGAAGAGATAGTTTTAGGCCTTTGAGGTGCTGGCTGCCTCCCTCAACCTAGTTCACTCTTGAATCCCCTTATTCACCCCATAAACCTCTAACTAAATTCCATTAGTCTCCCATCTATCCTCCAGTATCCCATGCCTAGCTGTCCATGCTAGTCATATGACCATGCCTATAACAATCCAGAATATACTAAACTCCATCATATTTCACATAGCCTGATACATGCTGGTCATAGTTGTAGTGAAGCATCACTTGTGTTCTTTGACATGTGGGAGTGACCTTGCTTTTATATAAATTGCACCAGATTGTTGCTGAATTGCATGCTGCAAAACAGGAGATTGAAAAATGGAAAGAGGAAGCACAGGCTAATAAATCTCACATGCTGCAGGTTATCATTTAGTTTTTATGCATCAATGATATTCAATTTGTTCTTTGAACTAACTGATTGGTTACATTATACATTGCAGTATAAGAGCATTGCTGAGGTAAATGAAGATGCTCTGAAGCAGATTGAAGTTGTGCATGAGAACTTCAAGATTGAGGTATATAAAATAAATGAATCTGAAAAGCCACCTGTTAATCTGTATCTTATTTAATGAAGTGCTTTTTTTCACTCTTTAAATATTATTTAGGCTGACAGTGCAAAAAAAGCCCTAGAGGCTGAACTTGGTTCCCTGAGAGAGAAGGTTTCAGAGCTTGAAAATGAATCTAGCTTGAAATCTGAAGAAGTGGCATCCGCAGCTGCGGGAAAGGAAGAGGCTCTGACATCTGCAATGGCTGAAATCACAAATCTAAAACAAGAAATTTTAGCTAAATCGTGAGTTATATCTTATGACTGTGGTGTGAAATTTACTGTTCTCTGCATGATTCTTACATTGTCTATGCCTGTAGTTCGGAAATTTCAGCAATGGAAATTCAGATCTCTGGCTTAAAAGAAGACTTAGACAAGGAGCATCAAAGATGGCGTGCAGCTCAAACCAATTATGAAAGACAGGTTAATTTCTTTTTTGGATGTTGGTATAGTAAAATTTGTTTGTTGAATTAAATTATTGCTTGAGCCTGTGGATGTCTCTGAATACTGTATCGTCATGAGCATTTAACTAAAGCAGAATAAGAACAAGGTTCAAGGTTTTGTATTATCATTGCATTCAACACTGGACTTGATAGTCCTTTTGGCGTCATTATGTGTTTTTTGTGTTGATGATGTCTCCGAAAGCTTTTCCTGGTTGGCTTCTGATCCTTCAATTTTTTGTAACCCTTTGTCATTACTGTCAAGGAGAATAGATCATCTCTCTCTCTCTCTCTCTGTTTTTTTTTTTTTGCAATCAGCTGCTTTTCAGTAGTATTAAACTTTTGCCGTTAAGAGTGTCAATCATGTAATATGACTGAATTTTTATCTGCAAATTTACATATTATGTTATTTCCAAATATATCTGCTTTTCAGTAGTAGTAAACTTTTGCTGTTAGAGTGTCAATCATGTAATATGACTGAATTTTTATCTGCAAATTTACATATTATGTTATTTCCAAATATCAAGTGAGTCTGCTTAGATCAATTATCTCTACATTTACTTCATCTGGTTTGAAGTTTATTTGTAACTTATATTATGGAAGCTCTGTTTCAATTGTTTAATTACTTGAAATTTGGACGGTTTTTTTTTTTTTCAAGTGGTGTGTATGTGTGAGAGTTAGATGAGAACATAAGTTATTATTTATGTGTTTATAATCCTCTTTCTTGTTATTCAGGTTATCCTTCAATCTGAGACAATTCAAGAGTTGACAAAAACTTCACAAGCACTAGCTGCTCTGCAAGAGGAGGCAGCAGAATTACATAAATTGGCCAATGCTATGAAAATTGAAAACGTAAAATTTCCAGCACCTTCCATCTTTAGTTTATGTTTTTTTTTTCCATGCAAGCACTTTCCATGTTGAGTTTGTTTCTTTAGTTTTTAGTTTTTCATCTTCTGTGAAATTTGAGTGTTTGAAGCGTGGTTTGGAAGACCAGACCAGGCCGGCCGGTCTGCCGGGTGCCCAGTCCGGTTTACTGCTTCTTTAGATGGGAAGTCAACTTGGGTCAACTTGGGAAGAAACTGGATTGACCTGTTCAACCCCACAGATCAGGCAGGTTGAATTGGTCAAATATCCATTCCTTCCTTGAAGCGCCAAAATGATGCTGCTCTGGTTTTAAAAAATAAAAAAATTGAAAAAATCATAGAAGAATCAGATGAATGCCTAAGCCTAAACTTTGTGTGCCTATCCCCTTGGTCCTTCATCTTCCTCCCCTATTCCTCCTCAAATCTAACATCAACGAGGGCACCAATGACCTAGCAGGAGGAGGCGGGGTAGTGGTGGGGGTAACCATACAGAGAAGGACGGCTAGGCACAGTCAAAGAAGAAATTCTAGGCCTAGTGCTAGTAGTAGAAGATCGAGCCAAAGATTGATTAAGGGAGGATCAAATTAGAGGAGATATTCGGAGTCTGCATGAAGCCATCTTGAGAAGACTTCGGATCTAGAGAGAGAACTAGTGGTGCCATTTAGATGTGGGAAGCCTTTTGAGTATATTAGGGTTTTGATTGAAAAGCGAAAGTGTGGGACAGATGAACATCATTGGGAAGCAAGTGGTGTCATTTAAGGATTGGGACTCTAATCTCGGTTGTGGTTTTGCAGGATGCTCTCTCAATTAGCCTTCTAAAATGTTGTGGGTTCGAAACATAGTTACCTTCTCTGGCCTCTCATTCATTCCATTTTCATTTGCAAATGATATTTCTTTTTTTTTTTTTTTTTCCATTTTATGCACAAACTAATAAAGACCACCTGGCTGTTAAGTAGAATGGAAAATATCATTTAAGAGATAGTATTATTAGTATTAAAAGAAAATAAAGCATTATGAAATTATTATGTAGAACTAGAAACCAAATTAAAATTAAAAATGAGGTTAAATATAAAATGATAAAAATATTTCTTGGTTTTATTCTTTTATCAAGTCTAATATTACTCAAATATATAATTATTTTCAATATTGTTGTGTTTTATAATTGTTAGAATTATTGTATGAGATATTAAGACTTGAATATGGATGGATGTATTAAGAATTAATGTATTTTTTAAATTTATTTTATTTTATTTTAACCAGTTTGACCCTTGTTTGAATCCTTGACCCTTAATCCCTAATCTCAGCCGATTCAATAACCAGTTTGATTTTCAATACCTTAGTTTTAAGTGAAGCAAGGTGTTTAGAAAGCACATGCTAAGTGAGGCAAAATATGTTATATAAATAAAAATGAATAAATGGAAGTTTCTACCATCATTTGACCAATAAATTGACTATTCAATCATAATGATCATGATTTCAAGTCATAATTGATAATAATGTTAAGTTCACCTATAAAATCATTGAGCCATGTGTCCAAGTATAAAGTTAATTAGTGAACTTTACAATCCTAAAGATGTAGTAACCATGGCTGCCAAGCAATTAACAAAATAACAGTAAGTTGTACTTGTGTCCAAAAAATTCAATGACAAAATAAACTAATGGCCATTTGTCTTTCTTTTTCAATATTTATTTACGGAACCTAAAAAATTAACAGCCTAAACAATATTTTAAAGTGAGAATGACTGTTTTGCCCAAGTCATTTTTAGTTATTGGCTGGGTTTATAGTTTTCCTGTCTTGTAAGAATTCATACTGCGCTAGGATTCTGGGGCTCGGCTTCAAAGGCTGCCCCTTTCCTTTGCACCTTACTTTCTCTCTGGTGGGTAGGTTAAGGCACACTGCTTGAGTGAAGCATAAAAGTGCTGAAGGCACTGCCAGGTGAGTGCCTGGCTGAAGTCAGTTCCTGTCATAAAGCAAGAGGTGCTGAACCTCTTGAGAGCCAAGGCAAGGGTCTTTAACATGATTATTTTTTATCCCTTTTTAAGGACCAATTGAACTCAAAAACTCAAGATATGGGATAAATGCCCACGAATGATTTAACTGAATGCTACGGCAGCTTTGGTTTTCAAAATTCCTTGGTAAATCTGGCTAGAGGGGAATGCTCACATCTAAACCCATTTCACATTTTATGCAATATTTTTGTGTTTGTTGATTTACTTTTGTTTTGATGGAGTTTTTTTTTTGGGGGGGACTGTGTCCTAATCCTACAGCTGTAATTCTTTAATGTAATTTCTACTTTTTTTCCTTTTTCCTTTTTGTTGGATTCAAGCAATTAAAACCAAATATAGAATACGTAATAATGTGCATGTGCACATTTGTCACTGGTTGCTGATTTTGTAATAACGAAGTATTAAAATGTATGAAATTTAAGAATTGCAATACATGTCATTCTTTTGCATTTGACAGAATGAACTAAAGGTCAAGTGGGAAGAGGAGAAGGCAGTGCTAGAGAAGGCTAAGAATGACTCGGAGAAGAAGTACAATGAAATCAATGAACAGGTTATTGTATTTTCAGTGATATGCTTTATAATCAACAGTGTTTTGATTTTTTTCCCCTTGTTTAGCTTAATGATTATGAGATGAAGTGTGCATGTTGGAAGGGCTGGTTTGGAGGAACAAATACTTGCTATATGGTTGTTGTTTTATTTGAACTGAATTGTTCCTGACAAGCACAGAAGAGAACAATTTATGCATAAAACTATATGTTAACTTTATCAAAAGATATAGTACATTTAAAATGATATTTTTATTGTTTATGTCATAATCTGCGTTTGTAATTCAAGTAGCTTTTCGGGGTTTATAGACTAACATTGTAGTTGCTGCATTATTGTTTGAATTCCCCCTTTGATGTATTCGTTCAATGTATATTGTTTGGCACGCTAGTTCATTTGAACATGATAATATTCTTTATGCCGCTGGACTAGTTTTGAAATATCAGGGTTTGCTGCTACTTTAGGAAATCTTATTCTACTCAAGTTTGTAATTTTCTGTTAGATACTTGGGCATTATCCTTGAAGCATCATGCGAGGCTTTATGTTGATGCATTGAGGCAGACATATAGAACCCCTCATGATCCCCTTGATGGCAGTTCCATTTACACATTCCCCTTTATTGTTATTTTGATATTTAATTATTTAGCCGAGTAATGTTGTGAAATCTCCGCAGAATAAAATACTGCATAGCCGACTGGAAGCTTTGCATATCCAATGGGCTGAGAAAGAACGTAATATTGCTGGTATTTCCTCAAGTACTAGTGCAGATACAATATGTGATGCTGGTCTACAAAATGTGATTAGCTATCTTCGACGCTCAAAAGAAATTGTGAGTATTTTTTCACGATGCTTATGTTTTTTTTCTCTTGTATTTACCTGTTAGTTGCCTGGTTATATAACATTATTTTACACTTTAACAGGCAGAAACAGAAATTTCCTTATTAAAACAGGAAAAACTGCGATTACACTCCCAGGTAAATTGACTTGAGTGATTATTTATTTATTTTTCAAATCTTCATGTTACTAACGGTATTGACAGTACTATCTGTGTCTCACGTCTCAATTATTGAGTTCTTTGGAAGTTGTTTCTCTCACTCTCGTTGCTGGTTGGTTAATAACATTCTGATCTGAACCTCATATGAGGGAACAATCCAATGACCATATGTCTTAGTGATTGAGTCCACCTATAAGAAGTAAATGGTAGAACTGCAGAATTCATAGGATTGATTGGACCTTCAATGATTCAATCCATTAAGATCCTACTGATCCTGCCATATTGATATTGTTCTTAAATTTTTATGAATAGTTTGAGCACTTCTTCTCAAATTAGTACTTGTGTATCATTCTTTGATATCATTTTTGCATAAACTGGGTGTTGATTGTGTTTGGTTGTGAAATTGAGGCCCGGGGGAAATTCTCTAGTCTTTTTTACCCCCATTTTGGCTTTAATTGCTTCCTTCATTAGTGTGTCTTAACTCTGGATTTGGAGAAATTACAGTGCTTTTCCTTTGCAAGCTTCCCAAGGGCATGTAGCCTGTTTCGTGAGTTTGATTATGACTTATTCTCATGAGCCAGTGATTTCTGTATTTAATTGTTTATTGTTTCTGTGTCTTTTGTTTCAATTGGCTGTGTAGCTTGAGAGTGCTCTGAAGGCAGCAGACTCTGCACATGCATCACTAGAAGCTGAACGTGCTAAATCAAAATCATTGTTGTTCAGTGAAGAAGAGTTCAAATCATTGCAGCTTCAGGTTAAGAATTTTTCTTTTTGGTTGCATTTTTCCTAGTTTACTGTGGTTTAACAACGACCTTTATATTTAGCATTTCACATGCTTCATGAGGACATTATCCACTATATTGTTTCAGCTAAAAGTATTGCATGATAAATTTATATATGGTTGAAATCGTGAGCTATTTGTCAAAAATGGTTCTCAGGTTAGAGAACTTAACTTACTTCGCGAGAGCAACATGCAGCTTAGGGAAGAAAATAAGCACAATTTTGAGGACTGCCAGGTAATGCAATAATTTGTAATGATGTATTTTTCCCCCCCCCCCTTTATGCATTTGCCAATTATCTGTTGTGTTTTTGTGCAAACGTAATTTGTATTGCCCTAAAATGGTGTTACTAATAGATGATGTTAAAATTATACTAGAAATTGCGTGAAATAGCACAAAAGGCAAGAGCTGAGACACAGAATGTAGAGACTCTACTGAAGGAGAAAGAGACTGAGTTAGAAGGATGTAAGCATGCAATTGAAACAATTAAGATGGAAAAGAACAATCTAGATTACAAGGTTTCTGAGGTATTGCATTTTGGAGATGATAATGAAGTTCAATACCATGTCTTAATTTTTCTCATTATTTATTTATTTGTTTTTAATGTTCAGCTGCTTGAAAGGTGTAAAAATATTGATGTGGAAGAGTATGATCGAATGAAGAATCTTGTGAGGGATATGCAGGTTGGTTGAAGATGATATCATTTGTTGGTGATTAGCCTGTTGACTTATTGTCTGCATTTCATTTGTAACATGTTCATCACTAGTTACTATCAAGTTATAATTAGATTTAGTATTTCACGCAAAAAAAAAAACGATCTAGTATTCTCTTAGCCTTCTGTCTCTTGATATTTAGTGTGTCAATTGTTATTCCTCTTTCTCTTAAGCCTGGATGTGTCTTACTCTCTTGAAAATGATTCTGCCATAACAATATTTGGATGTTAATCAAGTTGCTGGTAGCACGTGGTTACTGCCTGAATTTCTTTGAAATTAATGTGAATATCAGCATAGGAGGGGAGCAATAATAGTTTCATTGATTTTGGCAAAGCTTACTTGTTATCGTATTTTTTCTTTGTAAGCTTGCATTTAGAAGTTTGAAGTGAGCATCCCTTTTTGCAAAGCACAGGTAAGTTTTAATTGATACTTTCATGGCCTTCTTCAGAAAGCTGATGGTGGCGTAACTTTTAGAAGGCCATTCTTCATCACATAAACTCAGATTTTGCAAGTTTTAACATGTTTGATTCGTCTAGTGAGCAGTTATGTGTCTAATCGCTAGTTTTAATATATATTGCTTCCTAATTGCAATAAACTTAAATAATATTTTTGGAATTAGAAAAGAAAGAGAGTAGTAGAGAAAATCTAGAGCAAGTGTCTTGTTAAGGCTGTTTTAGTCATTTATGATCTAAATGTCATACCTGGCCGTTAGTTGTCTTTCTAATGTTATTTGTATCTCTGTTAATATGTTTTCTTTCTTTCTTTCATTTTATCAGGATAAACTAAGAGAGAAGGATGCACAGGCAGAGGAAATGGGGAAAATTCTTGTGGAAAAACATGATTTAATTTCACACCTGGAGCAGGATCTTTCTAAGTGCAGGTTGGAGCTGGAAGACAGAGAAAAGAGGATAAATGATGTTTTGCAAGTTGAGGTGTGCCATAATCTCTTGACTAAAATCTAGGAAATTTAATTTCTTCCCTTTAAATATATTTAATCTGATATGGTTTGTATAACAGGCTTCCCTAAAGCTGGATTTGGAAAGACACAAGAAAATGCTGGCTCAATTCAAGGTTTTTGTGCATTCTCATTTGGAAATTTAGTAGTGCTTGTGATCAACTTTGTATATTCCTTTTTCATAATAGTATACTTCTATGTCCTGTAATTAGGGCGTCCTCAGTAATCTATAGATTGTTTGGCATTGCTGTTTATTCGACTGTCTCACTTAGCTTATCTGTTCATCCTTTCAGAAGAGGAACGATAGTTTGTCTAGGGAAAAGGAGGATCTAGGGAAAGAAAATCAACAACTTTCTAAGCAGCTAGAAGAAATCAAGCAAGGTAGTCTGCTTTGCCCCAGTCCCCTACAGGGGCCGCTCTAGACTTACCCTCCTCTTTTTTGCCAGATGTATACATGTTGCTTTGTTTGTTGCTGAAATGTCATTCAAAAGTCAAAACTTGATGTTGCTTATCAGGGAAGAGGTCAATCAGTGATGTAACTGGTGAGCAGGCCATGAAAGAGGAAAAGGACACCAGAATACAGGTTTGTTTAAACTTAAACTATGATTGAGAATTATTTTTCCCCTTATTTTTATTTTCAGAAAGGAGAGTGTGCCCTATCTTGACTTTCTTATTTCCTATTTTGACTAGATTTTGGAGAAACATCTGGAGAGACTGAGAGATGAATTGAAAAAGGAAAAGGAAGAGAATCGATTGGAGAAAGGAAAACGACTGAAGACTGAAAAAGCCATAAAAGACTCCTACAGCAATGTTGAACAGGTACTCCCCCCCACGCCCCTCCCGAAAAAACTCCATTTTCTTTTTGCCATTTGATTTTTTTCCATATAATTCCATGTTTTTAGATACTAATACTTTATCACTATTACCTTTGAAGCATTGAATATTCACCCTCTTGCGTAGTTGATTAGACTTGTGGAAGAATGCTGAATTAATATGGGCATAATTGAGAAATGTGGACGAGCTAATAAGAAATGTGACTGAATAGATTGGAGCGACCTTCTGACTCTAATAATCTATTTCTGTTAGACAGCCCCCCCACCCTAGACAACCGAAGGGGAAAAAAGAAACCCTCTCTCAGATAGTACCAATGTCTTTAAATTTTGTTCATGCATACCTGGCTGTTCTGCGGCTGGAAGGAACAATCATGTTTACAATTTGTTAGTAGGACTGCTCGTGATTATGAAATTATTTACCATGTGTTTCTTTCACTTGCCTTTTAAGATTCAGTTTAGTGTCCATGTGCATGTGTGTTCTCTTTTGTCTGAGAGACATGAACCTATGTCTAAAACTCTTATAATTTATGGACACTGCCATTCCGGTTTTGGTTACTTCAATGGCACTTCTTCAGTACTCAATATTGGGACATTGTGGGACTTGTTAAATGCTTTATTGTGGATTCCCCTCTAGTAGTTTGACTTCTTACCTGTGTCAGTGCCATAATTATACGTTTGTTTTCTTTTATTCCTCAATATTCCTTTCAGGAGAAAACGAAGTTTATAAATGAAATTGAGAGGCATAAGGAGGCAGTGAAACGGTTATCAGATGAAATTGAGAAGCTTAGGGTTATAACAGGGAACCTTCCCGAGGTAAGGACATAAGCTATTATTCTTTTCATTGTGAAAACTGCTAAAGTTATTTGACGTACAAGGATTATTATGTGTGATGTGTGTGCCCTTGACTCTAGTTTTCTACTTTATTTTTTGTTTCACAACAAATATTTTTATTAGTCTGTTCTTGAGATTAAACGTTTTACACACTTTTCGTAGGGAACCAATGTGGCTCAACTTCTTTCTGGGTCCAACACTGACGAGCTTGCTTCTCCTTATATATCAGCTGTTGAAAACTTTGAAAAAGAAGCTCAGTCTGTGTTTTCAGAGCTTGGAGGTCGTGTTAATCAAGGTGATGCAACTTTAATTGCTGATACTTCGGGCAGTGCTGCAGGTAATTTTGTCTTGTTGCTATAAATCATTATCATTTCGCTATGATATTGTAATTTTTATCCAACTTCATGCAGGTCCTCTGGTCCCCATCCAATCCCCTGGCATTATCTCAAACGCCCCTGGAGCAAGCAGTTTACCACCTAAAGCGACTGAAGAAAGTAAGAAAAAACCTGTTTTACCTAAAGCTAATGTTGAACCCCGTAAAACAGGAAGAAGGTTGGTCAGGCCTCGTCTCGGGAAAACCTGAGGAGCCACAAGGTGACCGAGAAATGTCAGAGGCTGAAGGATCTCAAATTGCAAGCAAGCCTGGGTCTTCAGTTGACACAGACACTCAAAGCAGTCTTTCTCAATTACCTCAATCAATGGCTCGTAAACGTGTTGCTCCTACCTCCACCTCCGAGTTACATGATGAATCAGTTGCACCTGGCGAGACTAGCTCAGATGCCGGTGCACTCTCTGTGAAGAAATCAAAGGGTTCAGATTCCCCACAGGAAAGTGCTGAAGGACAACCTGCTGCAACTCCAGAACATCCTGGCGGTCAACCACTCGCTGTAGAGTCATTTGAGGGTGGTGAGTTACTTCAAGGTCAAAATGAAGAAGCCGTTGAAGCTCAGAATGAAGAAGGCGAGGTTATTGTTGAGAAAGTTGAGTCCAAAGATCCGCAGAATGTAGATAGTGCGATTCAGGAAGAATCACAAGGGGACAAAAACAGCATTTTAGAGGAGAATTTGGATCAAACGGTTGAGTCAAAAGTGACTTCTGATGATATGCAGAGAGATCAGGGGGAGCCAGACAACCAGCAATCAGCAATGGAAATTGAGAGTGAGAAAGAAGAGGGAGAATTGTTACCAGAGGGTGCAGATGTTGAGGGTGGTAATGATGTATCTAACCTTGTGGAAAACCAAGAAATTCGGGAAGGTCACTCCGAGCCAGCTGCAACTCCTGAACCTTCGCAGACCGTGGTTGATGATGAAGCGCTCGAAGTAGGTGAGATCAATTCTCCCGAGCTTTCGACTGATGATAAGAACGAGGAAGGCGAGGTGGCTGAGGAGGCTGCCGATGGTTCTGATAAGTCCAATGATGCTAATGACCCAGTTGAGACTGATCAGGTGGCCGAGCCGGCACCCGCACCTAGCACAGCTGAGGGCACTTCAGCTACCCCTGCTGCAGAAACTGGCTCCTCCAGAGTTATACCTGCTCCCAAACAAGCACTGCTGGCGTTGCCTCAGAAACTGAAGAGATAAAGCAGGCTTCGCCAGTGAGTAGTACTTCAACGACCATAAATTTATCAGAGCGAGCAAGGGAAAGGGCTCAAATGAGACAAGCTGGGGTGGTTTCTTCAATAGGAAGAGGCCGGGGAAGAGGAGCTCCCCGAGGTCGAGCCGCCAGAGGTGGTCGCATTGGCGGGCGTAGACAACCACCTAGTGATGCTTAACTAGTTTAGCCAAGTCTGGAATTAGACGGCCAAATATTGTGTAACTTCACGTTTTGTCTGTCAAACTAATTTACAGTGACATTTTATTATTTCTCATGTAAATACATTTTCTTGCCAATTCTGCGTGTATTAGCGTGAGCTGATTTATAGCTACAAAATTTAACTGTTCCTTAGTGCAAGCCTCATTGGCTGAAGGAAATTTTGATGTACTCTGCATATCACAGAAAGTCGTTGAGAAAATTTAGCCAGTGATATAACATGAGAATAACTTTTTGTTTGTTCTTGTTCTTTGTGTAACTATGGCGGTGATTGCCCTCCTATCTTCATTATATATTTATATGATGGTTACCCTGCGTGTTGAAGTTGTTTCCAAATTTTATCAACTTTTCACTGTTTTTCGTTGAAGGTCATGACTTGTGTCTGATCATCGAGGACTTAAAACTAATCATTCATTATATTGAACTAAATTCCCAAACTGAAGGGAAATTGTAAAACATTAAAAACAATTTGAAAGCAAGTAAATGACAATTGATCATCTTGGTACCCTCTGAACTGCAATCAGAATGTCTCCCATCCCCTTCCTCTGTTCGTAGAGGAATTTGGCCACCACTTCCCCAGGTGAATTATTCCCCTCCGTTCCAAACCAACAGCACTTCGCTGAAATCAAAATCCTTGAGCTCTTTTCTTCCATGTGGCAGTGTCGGCTACTGCAGCAATCATTGCCAGCGGCGGTGCCCGATGCTTTCCAGGAAAAGAATCAGGCTAACATTCTCTTCAGTCCTTCACTTGCTCAACCACCTTGGGATCCTCGGCGCTCTTCACACCGGATATGTCTACTGACCCAAAGCAGTTGATAATTGATCTATCTGCTGCCAACAAAGTATATAAAAAACAGTAAGAGACCAAAGCATCTCTCAACTTACAATAAACTGTGATGAGATAGGATGTGCTAAGTCAAGAATAAAGAATCACAACAAAACACATGCTCTGAAGTCCGAAGGGTTATTTGATTATCGATTTCTTCATTCCAAATCAATTCTTTAAGCAGCATCTCTATCAACTAGCAATACAACAGATATTGCAAAAGAATCCAGATCCTTCAATTGCAATTATGCCAGTGTGGTCCCATTGTCACATGCACATGCACTCAAAGATGCCGACATCAACATGGTAATATGGGAATCATTGCGTTGTATAATTGCTAATAGCCTTAGAATAAAATAGAAGCGGACGAAACAAACCTGTTCATTGGAAATAGGCATATGCTGTCTTACTTTCTTCTCTTGCATGACCTTCTGACGGCTTTCATAAAATTCAAAGTCATCCAATATGGAAGTCCTAGCCACGAAGTTCTTAAATATGCTAAGCATTTCAATACCTTGGGGATAATACACCTGAATAAATGCAAGATAACAATAAACGAAGGGAAGAAAGCAAAGAATGCGTATAACAAAGAAACTTTTCCCTGAACAATATGTGATCCCCATAGCAGTGACAGACCTCTTGCGTGTCTCTGCTATTTGTCACGGGCTTGTTGTCATTATTCTCGAGTATTATATGTCGTAGCTGAGGATTTGGGACATCCTTTATAATATGCCATTTTACGGGGAAATATCCACTCCATTTATCCTGTTGCCAGAAATCCATATTTTTGTTGAAATCAACTCGTCCAATCATCTCAGCTACTCCACAAAACTGACCACTGGCATTGACCTGAAGTCAAAATAGATATCAGCAAAAAACTAGAACTTAAAATTATTAACCTCAAAAAAGTTATAGAACATAGAGGAGTACTGTCTTGAGTGTTTTTGGAGGAAACAGGATGAGCTCCAAATCATACCGAAAAGTAAAGGAACACTGGGCACTTGCTTCCTTTCTCTGCCAACGGCTTTTGTGCTTCCTGGTATGCGGCATCTAACCTCTTATTCCCGTTAGGAGTACTAGCCCACACATTGTATTTAATGCTCTTATGAATATCGTCTTCACTGTATGATTTGATGACAAAGAAAAATGCATGATCATACTTAGTTGGGAAATCAGGAAGGTTATATTGATCCATCCTGACCAAAGAGTTTTTCTGGCCATTTCCACTCCCATCTGTGGCCAGGGTTCCAGCAGGAATACCTCCAGACATTAATGTACCTTTGGCATTAACTGTTCTAGGACCATAATTCTGCTCATCAATTGAACCACTGACCTTGCTTCTCCATTTATACTTTTCTGTGCCAACCCAACCCTTGGTGTTCGATTTCACATTAAGCAAGTTGTTTGAATAGAGTAGTCCACTCTTTCCTTGATTGTATGTCGGAAACTTGGTAATAGGCAAGCAGCCCTTTGCAATTACATCTGAATGAAGGATTGCACCACCAACCGGTGCCTGAGAAACATCACAAAATCATCAGAATAGTCTTGAGTAGATACTAAACACAAGGCAGAAGGTTACTAACCCAGAAAAGAAAAAGAACAGAAAAGAAAGAAATGAACCTTGTTTAATGGTTTTATCTGGTTACGCTTAGCAAGACCAGAAGAGACATCTTTTAATGGTGCAGAACTCTTTACTTCCAATGGGTGGCTCAAGCTAGAATGAGACACGGGCTTTGATGCAAGACTGCCAGAATGACTTTGGGAGGATAAATTAGGTTTCCCAATTGGTTTTCCAGCCAATTCGCTATAAGCATTTGCGTGCAATCCATCTTGTGTAGTTGGATATGAATCAAATGAGTAGGGCACTGGCACAAGATCCCCATATGACAGAGGAGCTGAATAATACCCAGGTGAAGCAATTGGTTGTTCAAAGATGGAGCCATGAGGATACATATGACCAACATACTGCTGATCTGCACCAATTGTACTCACAGGAAAGTACGAAGAGTAGCCAGTCTGATATCCTGGCATGAGATACACATAAGATCCATTATCTGCTTGCATGACCTAAATAAAGCAACAAAAAGGTAAATTCGTATAGAAACACTACTTGCAAGTGATTTATTTTTCAAATGTATGCACATGAATTTGAACTTCATTTCAGAAAAATGACTCACAAATACAAAATACCCCTCTTCAGTGTTTACTTCTTTTTTTTTTTTAAATACAATTACCGATTATTCATGGCCGAACTGGGTAGGATCACATTGACAGCAAAGCTCTCCCAATGAATATTTTAACACAATTACATACTTGGGACTCAAATTCAAAACCACTAGTTAAGCTAGTACAACCCCTTAGCAGTTGAGCCACGAGCTCGTTGGTACTCTTTAGTGTTCACTTCAAAATGATCTAATATAGTGCAAATGCTGATAAATAAGCATAATCATTGTCCAAAGTTTTATTCTATCTTGAATATCCATAACAAACAACTTAAATTTGCCCGATGACCTAATTGGACTAGAGATAGAAATGGCCAACCACAGAGAAAAGAGAGTCAACCGTCCTTGAATCAGCTCAAAAGACTCACAGGATATTGGAGTTCCCCTGCATCAGCACCTACATAGTACCCTTGATTGTCTATATCTCCATAGGAACCGCCATAACCTGTGATTGTTCTAACGTAAGGTGTGAAAATACAAAAATATACAATTAATCAAAAGAAGAGAGGAGAATTAGCACGGCATCTTCAATCAGTAGCAACAAACCTGGATAGTAGTATCCATAAAAGCCACTGGCAGGGTATTGAACACCTTGATCTGTAACCAAGTGCTCCTGATCCACGTCTCCTTTAACGCTACCTGGGGCCTCCCCCACAGATGATATACATGAAGTTGCATCAGATGGGGAATTTGCACGCTTGGATGGAACCTGAAAATACATATCCAAAATTCCAGATAAGCATGTCAATCGATCTACAATGACAAGAATAAGAACGTCATGATTATGATTATCGTGATTAATATGAAAAAAGGAGAAAAGAAAAAACAATAATATATATATATATAGGAAATTCTGAAATCCATAGTCAAGTCATACTTTACACATTCCCTTACTATACAGTCTTGTACATCGCGTGACAGAAATAGAAAAGAATAATCACGTGACCCAGAAAAAAACGGATAAGAAGTAAAATAGGAATTACCAGATTGGAACTGGTGAGCTCGGCAGGGGAAGCTTCAACGTGAAGCTTCTTCCGCTTCATTTCATCTGCAGCTGTCAAAAGAGCAGAAAAATCAACCAATTAAAAATCGTGATTTCTTTACCTCCTTTTTCTTTCTGTTTAGCAGAGCAAAATTGGAAATAAGTATCCATTCACTCTACCAACCACAAGAACTAGATTCATAAATGCACAAGAACTTAGCAGAGTAGAAGAGGGAATACTTTTTTGCAATTGAGCAGCCATTGAATAGATACTCAACAGAATCTCAGCTCCACAATTCCAACCAAAATCCTTGTATCGCTTAATCTAATTTACTTGACACAGCAAAGCTCCGCTCCAATCAGGTCCTCCACATAAAGAAAACAACTCGAAACTTTCTTGCCCTTGAAAAAGAAAAACAAGAAATTTTCAGACAAACAAATCCTAGGTCTAGATTTTTTTTTTTTTCCTCTTCCTTCTCTTTTTCTACTTTTGCTCTCGAGATTTCAGGGCCCCGAGAAAAACAAGCAGAAATATCCAATTGCCGCCTAAATCGGAGATGCGGAAACGCCGAGAACCACTCTCTAAGCCTCCGTCGATATCCTTCAAAAGATTATGAGTTGTTTTCTCGAAGGATATGGCGTCGAAAAGAGAGCCTATTTAAAGGAGCCTCCAAAAAAGAAAGAAAGAGAATCAAAGAGAGGGGCGAGAAAAGAAGACATGCATACACAGAGGAGGAGGGAGGAGAAGAAATTGGCATCTCATAAAATAGAAAAAAGAGACGGTGGAGAACGCTCCACGTTATTATTATTTATTTAAATTAAAAAATGTTTTAAACTTTTATAATTATATTGTATTTTTAAGGGTCACTAATTTCAATCCCATCCGTCCGATGAAAACAAGAACCAAAAACAGAAACGGCTTTCCTTTTCTTGCTTCTTTGTCTTAACGATGTCTTAACTTGCAATAGTAATTTTGATTAATTAATGTTTCTATATTAATCAAAACAATAACCCCAACATTGCATGGTTGTCGTAACAAGAAAATAAAACAATAAAATATAACTTAATATAATTACTCAAAAAATATTTAAAAGATATGGAACATTGTATTAATTTAAATTAAGCCTGATTAAATCGGATGAGTGTTGAGTTTAAGAACAATGTTTTTCGTAATTTGAGCTCTAGATCTTACTCAAATGAAATAATCATTGAATCACTTAATTTTTTTTAACAACTAAAATATATCTTTAGTTCTTCAATTTTATTCAAAATTTTACTTTAATTCTTTAATTTTATAAAATATATTTTAAGTTTTTTAACTTTAACACCATTAATTTTATCATAAAAATATTTTTACATTTTAATTTTAAATATTGACAAACTATTTTTAAATATTAACATATTAGGTTAATTTAAAAAAATAATAATTTACATAAAAAAATAATCATTTGTGATCAATCATGTTAGAGTTAAATGGTTAAAAAGATATTTCACAAAATTAAAAAAATAAATTAAAAAGGGTAAGAAAATGAATTAAAACTTTTATATAAAATAAAGTTAAAGAGTTAAAGATATGATTTGCCCTTCTTTAACCAATGGAAACTATAAAAGTATCTTGAGAATGTCTGAAAATATATTTCAAGACTTAAACTTAAAACTTAAAAATAAGATAATTTAATTCTCTTGATGAGATAAATCAAGTGCCTCTTAGTTGAATTATTTAAATCAATATTATTAATTACTCATAAATTTATTTTGAATTTGATGTGAGGGTTTGTGATTTTTTTTAATTTTAATTGATAAAAGATATAATTTTAAAGCATTGATAATTACCTAGAGTTGGAAGAAAAGTTTCTCTTTTTCTGTTTCCTTTTTGGCCAACGAGGGAAAAGGCTCTCAAATTACAATATGTGTATTTATTTGATAGATTGTCTTATACAGGGGCACATGATTAAGACAAACTGCAAGGGCATATGATATTGCATATAATATATTATACAATTATATAATCATTTCAAACTTCTATAGTTTGCTAGGATACGTTACTTGCATATGTTAGCCTTTGATGCTCCGATTGATGCGGGGCTTCTTTCTTTTTAATAATTAACAATGTAGATCAAAGAATAGAAATAAAATTCTAATAATGTGGTTATTTGAATGTACCCTTTTTATCATTTCTTAATTTAAGGGGGAAAATCAAAATTACTTCTACAAAATAATATAATATAATAACTTCGATATACAATTAATTAGTAATATAGATTACTCAATAATCTGATTTAATTATATAATGCCAAAAAAATCTAATTTAAATTTTAAATGGAAATTTTTTAACGAGGAAATTGTTTATTCATGAATACATGAATGATAATAATACTATTTTTTTAATATTAGAAAGATTAGAATTTATTCTAAAATTAATCTCATTCTATTTTTTGATGGATATTTTCCTTTTATTTTTACCTCTTAGGTGGATCCACTACTAATTATTTATCAATTAATAAAAGTTGCATCAACACGTTAAAGGGAAAATTGACATTATTAAATAATAAGCTTTCGGTTTAAATCATAATAATAGCGTTGTCTCAAGAATTTTATTGACTCACATTCTCTTGAAAATATCAACCTCAATATCAAGGCCCAGAAAAAACAAAATCAGTGTCATTAAATTGAGTGATAAGAACTCTTGTCCTTTAAATATGTAATTGGGAGTTTTATTTATAATTGCTTGTACATGTAGCATACTTAATTGAAGAGATCTATCGTTTATCCTCTTAGTCTAGAAGATATTAATCTCCACTATCAACAAAACATACTCTTGATCCGACTATAGTCAAAAAGACAAGGAAACTTCTTTTATGTTTCATGCAGCTAAGTAAAGAAATAGAAAAAATAATAATAAAATATTTTTAAAATATATAAATAATAATTTTATCTCTCAAAATATCATAATTTTTTTAAGTTTTAAAAAAATTTTATCATTAATAAATTTATATAAATTATTAAATTATCTTTGTTAAAAATAAATGATTCACAAATTTTATTTAAATATTCACAACTTTTTTCTTATATTCATAACAATGCAACAGCAAATAAGAAATTAATATGTAAAGTTATAATTTGATATTGCATTGTTACGAATATAAAAAAAATATTGTGAATATTATAGAAAAGTCTCTACTAACTTTAGGAGAATTATGACATTTCGAGAGATAAAATTATTATTTATATATTTTAAAGACATTTTATTATTTTTTTAAAAGAAATATTGACCAGGTTTGGCTCAGTACAGTGAACATTAATAAAAGTTGTGTGTTAATTTATAATTGCCTTCATCCAAAGTATTTTTCCTTAAAAAAGTTGTAACTAAAGTGGAAGATGGATAAAAGTCAACTGTTTAAGGTTCAAGGCTTAATAAGGGCTCCGATTGGGCACAAAACAAATAACAATTTGAAGTACAAACATTTACAATTACTTATAATTCAAATCACAACTCACATTTCCAAAGGGATCATGGAAGTGAAAGATGAGACTTGAGAGAAAGGCACATATCAGATTGGGGAGACAGTTGAGGCGGTGAGGGTTGAGAGACAGAGAGAGAACACTAACGGTCGTGTGCTTTGTGCGGCAGAGACATAAACTATAATTTCCACGAAATTTGATTTGTGAATCTCGGAAAATTTCAAAATTAAAATAAGGGCCTCTAAGAGTTTGCCTGTTTAGGTCTTTTTATCAATTTTTTACCCTTTTTAATTTTTTAAACATTGAGCACCCAATATTTTAAATATGTCTCACATCGAGTAAAAAAAACTTTGATAAAGTTAAGACTAATTTAGATTGAATTGGTATAAGATCCTTTCAAGTAAAAGTTCTATCATTGAAATTATTATATTTTTTAAATTCAAACTTAAAATCTATAATTAAATTAATACAAATATAGTTATCTTGTCAATTAAACCAAGCCAGCCTTAACTGTAATGATTAAAAAAAAAAACACATGTTTGCCTCTAAAAGTAACTGCCTCCTTCAAGATGAAAAAGTAACATGTATAATATATTAATTTAAGAAATAAGTTTTTAATAAATTTAGAATATTGAAATAATAAGTCCTATAATATTATGAAGTAATTTATTAATAATTCTATAGAATCCATCAATGTTCAAAAATAAATAAATAAAAACAAAAGGTATATATGGTCCGGTAGTGCATGCCAACAAATGCAAGTGCGTGTGCTTTTTTTTTTTTATATATATTTTTTTTCATTTTTGAGTAATGTCTCCTTGTACAGGCAATTATATTTGCATTCAATGTTTTATTACTTTCTTGAAGTAATTCTTTAGTTTTTCTCAGTGCTAGTGTACTATATTTCTCTCACACACTCACATGATAAATTAGTGGCTTATAATTATTTGCTTTTGATAGAGTTCCAAATCCTAACTCACTGCTAGTGGAGGCAAACACCAGTTAACACAAAGGACAAACCATTTGCTTTAATATTTATTTATTTATTTATTTTCTTAAAAAAAAATTAGTGGGAAAGGAATCTTGACCTAATCCGCAACCTTATCTTGTTTACATAATTTTTATTTACTAAGTTACTTTCTTAGCATGTGAGAACTCAAAAAGACAAGAAAGAAATATTACACAAACTAGACCTTGAGAGATCTCAATCCATGTAAGTTTCTCTGAAAGTTTACCTTTTCAACTTTTAGATTGTTTCGTATATTTCTTTAATTTAATTTAATCATTTTATTTAATGAAAGAAAATTCATGGAAATTAGGAGGATCCTTCATTCAACTCTCCAAACTGTCAAATGCATTCCTATCAGTGTTCGGTAGAGACAACCATACTGTTCCTTCTCGCTTTCTAGATGCCCAAGTATAATATTATATACATGTTCTGGTCAAAAAATATTTATAATATATATTTAGTTAATTATTTCTTGGTTATTAGAAGGAGCATCTGACAACGAATTGTTTTAAAGAGATATAAAGATGACTTCAATTATTGGTGTGAGGAATAAGAATGCACATATAATAATAAGATTACGTGAAAGAATTGATAATCATCACTGACATTTTATTTTTCACGAGAGCAATATGGAATATTCATGTGAATTACAGTTTAATTATTGGGAAATTTATTTATTTTTTGGCTAATTTATTAAGGGATCAAAATCATATGATCAATAATCTGTGTTCTGAAACTGAGACAGTGTTCAAGAATTGGATGTCAATCATGGAGGCAACCATGATCTCGACCCAAGAGCAGATTTTAAATTAATTATTGAAATATGAATTTGTTTTTTTCCTTTTCGTTTGGTCAGAAGTCAAATTTCAAGTTCGTTATTTGAAACAAAAGTATGTATGTTGAACATTTCAAAGAAAACACAGGAAGTAAAGGAATCCACTAGAGTGGATAAAAGGAAAAGGTTAGATAATGGTGTAATATGATCCGTAATGTCTAAATCAAATGTTTACACTAATAATAGTAAATAAAATTGTATCATCGATTCAATAATCTTATTACGATTAGTGTATTAGCCATGTCCAAATAGTTAAATCGAAATAAATATTGAAAATAGGGAAAAATATCATAATTAAACGAGATAGATGAACTTTTTTCGGAAGGGACTACTCATAATTAGATTTAAAAATAAATTAAAGAAAAGATTGACTTTAGTTAAGTCTAAAACTAAAGTTGGAGGGCCGGCGACCTATTTTTAGTTTTTTTACAAGCTATTATTATATTTTCTCATATTTAACTTAAATAAAATTATTTTTTTAATCTCAAACAAATTCAATATAATAATTTTGGTGTGAAAGGAGAGAGTTTTTTTTAATATAACTATTTAAATAAATTACCAAAATTAGAGTATTTAATGTTTACAAAAATATTTATAAATCATTCATCAATTCAATAAAATCATTACATCAACAAAGAAAGTCAAACCTATTTTATGGACTCTGAATTAAATCCTTATAAACTTTGGCAACAAAAAAAAAAATCCTTATAAATTGTGGGATTCAGATCCAAGAGAGATGTTAATTATCATGATTTTTTTAAAAAAAAAAAACTTAAGTCACGTTACGAGAATGAAATGAATTAAAAAATAAGATAAAAATAAAATAAATTATATTTTTTTCATAATAAATATAATAAAAATTATTAATATGTATTACAAATGTGACAATTATCACATTCTCTAAAAATTTTATAGATCATGATTTTTAATTTTATATATTAAATTATCCATTTTTTTAATTAATTTATTTTTTTTTTTTTTAATTTTTTAATTTTATTTTTTTAGCAACTAAACGTGAATCATATTAATTGTCTGGCCCTAAAAGGAGATAAGGAGAAATATGTGTGTGTGTGTGTAGCTAGGGGAAGAAACAATAATGAGATGTGCAGATAAAAATAGAAGACGCTAGAATAGAGAGAAAAAGATGCGTCGAAGCCTTTTCGGTAATGTCAGAGTCGGCAAAGCTTAGGCGCTAAGAATTTGCGTGATTGCGGTCTTTCCGTGTCCGTGGCCAATACGTGTGACCGTCACTCCCCTTTTATTTATTTTTTTCATTTTCGGGTAAAACTTTCCTCCACAACAAGTCTCATGGCCCTTTAATCTTGATACGGGGATGCGTTATTGAGTTGAAACAAAATGTTTTCTATAGCCAGAAAATTTAAGCATTGTAGATGTAAATAAATTATACTCAAAAAACTATCTCCATTAAACCTAACAATATTAAAATTTGATTTCATAGTATTAAATATCATATAATTATGTAAAAGAAATTGTAATATACATACATATAAACAACTTTGATTGCGATTAACGAGAATTGGTCCAGTGAAAAAGACTAATTATTTATAATGTGATGAATTTAAATTTAAATTTGGAATGAAATATGCACATTTAATATTCAATTAACTCTTAAATAATATTAACTTTTAAGAAGAAAACTGTGCACAATGAAAAAAATTATTACAAGATTTTCGTCTCCACAACAAGTTTTAGAAGTGCAATCTTACAAAAAGTACAAAGATGCAATTAAACCACTTTTCTTTTCTTTTCTTTTCTTTTTTTTCTTTTCCTTTTACCCAGAGAATTAGACCATTACTTGCTCACCACCATTCTTGTCATACATCCACATATCCACGTACATACATAAAATAATCCGTGTGACTTGACTCAATGTAATCAAACAAGTTTTATTGACAAATCATGGATATCATGACTTAATCATTATATACTTCATCTAGTTTTCATTGTAAAACATTTTTTAAAAAGATATTTTTAATTCTTAATAAAAGGCACTTAAAAAAATTATTTATTAATCATTTTTTTAAGTTTACTTTTATTATAAATTTAATTATATGACTCATTGTGTACGGTGTAATTTTATCTTCTTATTTTTAATAAACGTAAAGTTTGAATTTTTTTTATTTTAAAAATATATTTAATGAGTTAACTATTATTCATTCATTTTAATGGAATAGTTGAAAGCCCTTTATAATATCCTCTCTTTAGTTTTATTTATAGGGTAGATAAAAAAGATTTGTTTGTTCTATTTATAGATTATATTATTAAATTTTTATAATAAATTTTTTCTCTTACCCTCTATTTAATATTGGAAAAAAAGTATATTATTAAAATATATATTTAATAGAAATAAAGTTAAATTTTTAAATAAAATTAATAATTTTAAAAATTTTTCTTAATCTTGTGAAACAAGTTGGAAGGGGTAATTATGTAAAAGAAATTGCTCCCATTCACGATCCGCCCGTGCGTACAAAATTGAAAATTATCGTTTTCCTTCATGTTTTTTCCTTTTTTTTTTGCATATTTTCTTTTTTGTTGCCAGCGCATACATACGCCATGATCTGCCACGACAAGCCCTCATGCGCAAGCCACGTGTATAGCTTTTTTGACAAAGAAAATCAACCGATTTTCGATAATTAAATATTCATTGCATTTTCTTCGCATTAAATGCCCTGCTTCACCATTCTCTGTTTTTGTTTATTCCATTTATAGTTTATTTTTGTTTTACATAAATTCCAATTGGTGAATATCTTATCAAATCGTCGACCCCTCTCCACTTGCTCCAGCATTTATTTGGTTTAAGCACAGGCTCTTAATTTTGTTCATGTTCTTTTCGCTTACTTTCGCCAAAAAACACTGTTAGATCTCACAGTCCAAACATCAGTAGACGTGTTCATTTTGTATTTGTTTTTCACTGGATGCCACCATACGCACGGGCTCCAACTTTTTATTTGTGGGATGGATAAATTTGGATTTTAAATTAAAAATATCACATTTAAAATTTATATTTAAAACAGTTTGAGTAATATAAAAAATTTTTTAAAAAAATTATTTTAAGATCACTCAAGTCAATTAATCACAAAGAAGGACCAACATTAAGTTGTATTTTAGAAAAAAATAAATTCATGTTCCTCGTATTTGTCCTTATTTGTAAACGACTTATTTAAATAGTTTTTGGATGTGATTCCCCCAAAATTTTAAATTCAAAAACAATGGAAAAGTGAGATGAAAAATTAAAAATGGAAGAAAATAAGAAGATTAAAGTGATTGACATTTCAAATAAATAAGATATAAGGAAGATTTGATATTTCAAAGAATTTTGGATTTGATCTGATCAAATTTAAATTTATAAATTTATAATTTTCATGGATTCAAATTATGGAGGTGACTCAAGTCCAAATTCACCTACATTCAAAATTTCAAATCCTGCATTATATTCAAAGTCCAAATTATGGGCTCATGACCTCTCAATGCAACTGCTTTAGGGATGGATCATGGGCCAAAGGCCACGTGAAGTAATTAAGAGCCCATCTTACTCCTTCTACACTTGTTTCATTTTGATGGCTCATGAAGAGAAGGTCTTGAGTCTGAGGTTCGGCCGTTTTTTTTTTTTTTTTCCCAAGCTTGATTAGACTCTTTCTTTTGGCATCAGACTCTCTTGAGTTATATTTTATTTTTTGCTAGAGTTTTAAGTTTTAGTTTAAACTATGCTCTAGTTATAATGCTAGCATACAAACTTTAAATTAAATTTTCTGAAACTGTAATTCATTTACAAATGATCTCTTAATATATCATGTTTTGTCGATAAAATAATATTCCAACTAATTAACTATAGGGAAGTTGATTGCACATACAAGTTTAAAAGTTTAAAAGAATTTATTCTCAAAATTTGAAAATATAAAAAGTTACATCCAAAATTGGAAAGGGAAAAAAAAGTGTAATTTAACCTAAAGATATACGTGAACACGATCTTAAATTTACTTACAAATTATTCATAATCGATTTAATCTACTGATACAATCAAGATAAATAATGTCCCTAAAAATATATAGGAGAAAAAGAAAAGAAAATCACTAGGGTAATTAATTCTATAATTAAAATTAGGTGCACTGAGATGGAGCAAAGCCAACAGTCATGGAGGCTAAGTCGTATTCCCAAAGATGCAACTGTTGCATGATGTTGCCTATTACTCCAGCCGTTTCAATACTTCCCCTTTGCGTCTGCAACAAACCGAGGCAGTGCACATTGGGTTTCATAGTAAGGACATAGTTACTCACAGGAGGCTCAAACACAGCCCCACCAGCAAAATGAAAGCCCAGTTTTGGTACATCTTTCTCAAAGCCTTCACGCTCCTCAGCAATAAAACAGTACCTGAGTCCAGTTTCATTGGAACCAAATATTGTCTTATATTTTGGTGCTAATGCCTTCAATAACCCTTGACCAATCTTTTGAAAAGCTGGCTTGCCCACCACCGTCAAGCTCGTGCCTGTGTCTAATGTCATGCCTCCACCAGCTTTGAAATCCCAGAGCTCTGCTGGGAGTTGCAGCATTTGGCCTCCAATGGAGATGCCTTCAACTTGGATACCATATTCTCCATCTGGTTGAATCATGAGTTTGGTTCGTTGCATTGGGGCAGACAAGGTGGCTTTTTGGGTCTGGCTTGTTTCGTAGGAACCAAAAGTTATAAAGTTGGTGGAGTTCTTGAGAAGGTGATGTTCCATGAGACAGTACGAGAACTTGTTACCGTACTGTTTCGTTGCTCTGTACATGAACGACAATGGCGTGTAGCCTAACCCCATCATACCATCCGTACGACTGAAGTCGTCACCTTCGTTATCGGTACCGAAATTTAATTCATGGTTACACCCAATTATCATATCATCTATGGTTCCCATCTTTTCCCTCTTCACGCCTAGCGTCACCACATCTGTACCATAGTCGCCGAATGCCATAGTGCCGTGTGCGTATCTGTTCAAGTCAAATATTTTTGCAAGAAATTCTCACATAATGTTTAGAATAGCAAAAGGTTACAGTAAACAGCCATATCCAACCCAACAATAGTGATGGTTACATTGATTTTGATTGCATCCGTAGTTTCGAAAAGATGATAAAGTAGTCGTGCAGCTTACGTGGTAGAATAGGTGCAATAATCAGTTGGGTGAGCGCATTCCGATTCACCACCCGCATTGACGAGGTCTTCACCCTTGCATCTCGAATCTGCACACGTCAACGGTTTATACGTCGTCGACATCTTTCGGCAAAACGCCCTGGCGCCATCGACTCGCAGGGCGGACCTTCTGGTGTCGTTTTTGCTTGTCACTTCGTCGTTGCATCGGATCCAAGTCAATTCGCTACCCGTATCGGCGATCAACCAGAAATTCTGCGGCGGCGTTCCGACCCTCACTTGCACGTAGTAATCGCTTATCATGTATTCCCATCCTGTGCGCAGCGGCATCTCAACCATACTCAAACCCCTCCGATGCATGTCCATCAGAGCTCGCTCCCTCATGGCTTCGTATTTATCGAGCTTGAGGTTCTCGTTCCCTGGAACACGAGGATCGTGGCGGTGCACCAATTCGAGGCTGACGGGCTCCGGATCGGACTCACACTCAGACGATGAACCCTCGGCGGAGGCGGAGAGTAGAATGAGGGTGAAGAGGAAGGAGAAGTGGAAGGGATTCCAGTGCAGAGTGGATCTCATCCTGTCCAGTTTTTGATCCGAAACGGAATTCATTGATGAAGCTGATGCGATGCGAGAAAAATGAAACTGGGAAATGAGTGAATTGAGGTGGTGAAATGTGAATAAAAGAATTGGGGAAAGGGACGAGGAAGAAGGTGGGATCAGAGGAGAGAGAGCTATAATTAGGGAGCAGGAGGGGCACAGAGGGAGCAGAGGCTTCCCGCGTTTCCCGACTCTGTGTCCCTCTGACGCGGGAAAACGGGACTGCAGATTGTGGGCTCATCATTGTCGTCGTCGTCGTTCATTTCTTGTTTCATCAAAACGACAAGGAATACTTGAATAAGGCCATCAAAGTCATCGTCTTTTAACTTCGATGCCATGCCACCGCTGAATGATATTCCTCAGCTTTATTTTGCTGGTCTTTTTTTTAACCAAATATTTTGCTCGTCTTCGAACTTCTTCAAATCATTGGTGTGTGTGGATCATATATAGATATTATTATATTACCGTCTTTAATTTCTTTGGGCTCACGAGAGCAACGCGCCGTTTACCTGTTGCACTTTTCATATTCTAAAAAAACTTTTTTACAAATGTGAAAAATTATTTGAATATAATTTAATAAGATTAAATGTGCTCTTTTAAAGTTTTTTTGGAATGAGCTGAACGTGAAAATTTAAGCATAGTTTGGGTATTGTAATTTTTACATTTTAAAAACACTTTCTCACTTTTTAAAATGTAAAAAATTGTTTGGCTATAATTTAATAAGATTAAATGTAGTTTTTGAAAGTCCTTTGAAATAATATTAAATTATATTTTTTTATGTTTATCATTTAATATCTTAAATTGTATGTTATTTTAAATTTTTTTCACATTTTTAATATATTATATTTGTGTAATAAAAATTATAAGATATCATAAATTGTATGTTATTTTAAATTTTTTTCACATTTTTAATATATTATATTTGTGTAATAAAAATTATAAGATATCATAAATTGATATTTTTTTTGTCATTGCATATTCAAAAGTATATTTTAAAAATAAAAATTATCATTAATCTAAATAATTTTTAATCTATTAAACTGATTTTTAAAAAAAATATTCAAATATAAATTTTAATATAATAATTGATTTTCGTCAAATGAGCTTTCAACAAATTAACTTTTAATAAATTAAAAACGAAACACACACTAAGCCCTTGAAGGTTATAGCCGAAACATACTACTCCTTGAGGGCGATACCAATTCCAGTGTTTGCTGGTTAAAAATAATTTTGGGTTCAATTTTCATATAACAAGTAATTATATTTTCATACCAAATTATTTAATATATATATATATATATACTCATCTTGCCAAATAATGTTGATGGCTTGTGTGAGTTTTTTGTTATTCTATGTTTTGAGTAAGCCGCACAGTGAATGCAATTCTCAACAAAAATTAAATTAATATTAACCAATTGAGTCTCAAACTCTAATATAGTCATGATTTTGATCCTTGGAAAAAAATAATTCTTTAAACTCTTGAATTTATTCCTCAATACTTGTATTTATGCATGCATGGAGCTCTTTTTTCTTTAGTTACTTGGAAGTGGGAACACTTCGATTTGTTTTATTTCCAATGATGATATATTTTTTTAATTTTACTTTCATTTCGGTAAGTTAACGTTTGAAGTTATGATCTACTCTGGTGATACAGATTGTGGTATAGATCAATGAGTTGCTTGCTATGCATGGGTTTTAGAGCAGCAAGGCCGAGAATTTCTGCAACACTGCTGGGTCGTCTGTTGCTTCTTCTGATAATCAACAGTTAGAAACTGGTGATGGTGAGTTTGGTGCCCATGAGAAACTTCAAATGAACATGAGAACCTTAGCTGTGCTGGATTTATGAGTCAGAAGGACTCAAAACACGTGAACAAAATGAGAGATGAAGGACTTGAATGAAAAAGAAAATTTTATTACGCACTTAAATTACAATATACTCCAAACAACTTTTTCACCTTAAGTGAGTTGTTCAACCTTTTCACTCTTCAACACTCCTTCCTCTCCTTTCTTACTTTTTTTCACCAGACACCACTTGATGCACTAAATGACTTATCCAAGTGTTATATTTATGGAAAAAGAAAGTGTTTGCTCAGCATGACACTCGTATTACTTGGAATCTTCCTTTGTTTAGAGAGAGGCATGCATTGTCGTGTTCTTTAAGTTGCCATTATTTAGTTGTGTGTGTGTATATATATATATATTCTTTTCTTTTCTTTTAATAACATCACATGGGTTCTTGATTTAATAGAATATGAAGAAATATGTGGTGCCATTTAACATGGAGAGAGTTTTAAATTAAATCAGAAGAACTTTTAAAAAAGAGAAGGAAGCTAAGTAGTAAATCTCTTGGTAGTTCTGAAAGGAAATATCTCGGATGTAATAGCAACAGAGTAGGACATGCATCCTTTGATTTTGAAGTCACAGCCGAAGCTTCAGAGCAGATTCAAAAAGGTCAGTCAAATACTCAACTGATTTGTTGAAAGAACTAACTAGATGCAAAGCTGTTTACTACAAGATCAGAAAAATGTGACTGCATTGTTTTATTTATTTGTGAATCTGATAATAAATTCCTCAAAAAACTATATTAGCTTTGTTGAAAGTTAAAACTCCCAAAAGTAATCAACTTGCTTTTTCATGATGTATTACCAATTTGAACTCCTGTTTGATTGGTTCTACTACTAGAGACTTGGATGAAGAAGATGCAGGAAGGAAGGAAAATCCCCCATCAGGTTCTGTAATAAGGCTCATCTTAATCACAGTGTGGAGGAATCTAAGCTTATAAGAAACCCGACTACCTACGCAAGTCTTGTAGGGCTTGCCTGGTCCCTCTCGTAGCATTCAAGTACTTCCAAGGTTTTCACATCCTGTTACTACAATCGCTACTTGAGATATAATTTTCCACTATGTAATGTGATATCAAAATCTTAATATTCTGTGTTTTTATTTTATTTTATTTATAGGTACAACATCAAACTGCCATTTTATTGCTTATTTCAGGGTCCATAACACTGGGAAAAAAAAAAAGGAGTAGGATTGGCAATGTTGTGCATGGCCACTTCACAGTCATTCTCTGTCATGAACATTAGAAACTTATTGAGAAGAAATATTATATATATTCTAGTCTCTCTTTGCAGTTCAGAATGAATTGATTATTGTTAACTCAACTGGGTACTTCATCAGGTTTGTTCATTGGTTTGCAGCCCAAGATCTTGGCCTGTAAAATATCAATGGCGGTCAAGTGCACGGTTGTGAATTGAATTTCAATGTTGGTCTTCATGGAATTGAACTTCAGATATAAAAAATACAGGCTACAAAACTAATATTCCCTTTACTATACTAATAACTTGACCAATTTCACTTTCTATATACATGCTTTACCTCCTTATTAAGGTTAAAGTAAGCACACCCATTTATCTATTTATGTGCATAGTATCTTTTCAGTTACAAAATATTTAGGTGAGTTAAATCTTAGAAACTTACTAGAATTAGAACAAGTTTTACAATGCAAAGAATGCTTACATCTATATCTATAATTGTGGAATATATATTATAGTACAGTTTTAAATACAATTAAAGTAACTATCCTCTTAAGATAGACAATGAACTTATTACAAGTCAATTTGAGTTAAAGTTATGAAGTGTCTTGTGGGTAAGGTGAGGTGTGAATAGAAATCAAATTTTTAAAATCTTGTTAATATAACAAACAAAAAATCACGAACTGTTTTATTTTTTGGGAAAAAATGGAGACATAAATAACAATATGAATAGAATTAAATTTGACATTTAATATGAATTATAATTTCTAGTTTTAGATTGAAAAGAATGATAAAGAGGTCTTAAAAAGATTAATTAATTTAATTTAAGTTCTAAATACCAAACTCTAAAAATTTGCAATTTCAATTCTCAATTTTGCAATTTTATTATGATGAATTTGCAACTTGTGTTTTAAATTTTAATAGAGAATACAACTTTATTTATTTATTAATTATGTTAAAATTTGAAAAATAAATTACAAATTCATTACAATAAAATTATAAAATTGAAAGCCAAACTTGGCAAATTTTTAAATTTTGACACTAGGGATTAGATTGAATTAATTAATCTTTTTAAGACTTCTTTGTTATTTCTTCTTTTAAATTGTTTTATATTTTTATATTTTTACTAGCAATATATTCTTTGTTAAATACAATGTACGAATGACCATATACTGGATAGTTAAATAAAAATTTATGAGTTATCATGATTTACAAAGGCAATAAATGTATCTATTTCCGTTCTTGTTAGCAAAACATGCATGATAAAAGATTTTGTTTGCAATCCTAATTAACATCTATCTATATATAACTTGATGTATCTCCTACTATAGTTTAATATGATAATAATTTTGGATATTTTAATAAAAAATTGAAAGCAATCAAACAGGACGAAATCTTCTGGTTCCTGAATTGAATCCACGGATTAATTGGGTTATATATATCAATCATTATTCTAGAGTGATCGGATGCACTGCTATTATTAAATTAATTTATCCTCATTTATATGTTAAAAAAATGACATAAAGTATGACTATATCAGAAATGCAAATATCTTCATGTTTATTTATTTTAAATTTGCATTCATTTTTTTCTGGAGTTAGTTCAAGCCATAAATTCATTAAAAAAATATTTTGAAAGAGCATGGTTATCAAACTCTTGAGTTGATTCTTTGAGTTTATTATTTTTACATTTTTAACTTAAAAAATTATTTTAACTCACTCATAAACTCAAATTAAATAAAATTTGGTTAAACTCCTAGTTAACTTTTTGAGTTTACTAGCTTTACATTTCTATTTTATAAAATCGTGTTAACTTATCCATAAAATTAGATTAGACACAACTGGTTAAACTTGCTAAACTTATTCATTTTTAATTGAGTTGAGGATATTAGATATATATTATATAGAACTTGCTTTATAAAAGCGGTAGTAAAACTCAAAAAGCAAAAAAAAAATCAATTAAAAAGAAAACAACAAAAAAAAGTTTTCCTATTTTAAAATTTTTATGTTGAGTATGATGATATATTAATATAGATGGATTTAATTTCACTTATTTATATTTAAAATATATTTAAATTTAAATTAAATTATGATTATATTTTATATTTTAATAATTTAATTATATACTTTTAATGGTAATTTATTAATAAAAGTAAACTTTAATGAGTTTACGATCTGAATTTATGATTCAAGTTTACATCTTTATCACAAATTTATTTAAACTCGTGAGTTTGAAAACCTTGTGAAAAAGTTACTTTTGTTTAATTGAATCAAGTAAAAACTTCAAAGATTTAGGAGCATTGTTTCTTTTCTTTATAATTAATGCACGTACATCGAAGATCCAAGTTGATTCAGTTATCATTTAAACTTGAAATCTTTCAAATTTCTTTCCTAACACATGGAATACAGAATCAACTCATGAACCCAGTCACCCCAACCATGGCTGCTATTGCTTATATTTATGCATACACAGATCCTCAAACATGACCAAAGAGAATCCTTTACTTACACAAAACTTGAGAATTTCATCTTCTTCTCTTTTGTGTCCAACACTCTCTACATAATCTTCTTTTATTTGGTCAAACTTTAGGATGCTGATAGATTTTCTTGCAGTTCTTGGGGCAGTTGTGCCCTTGTATGTTGCCATTGGCCTAGGCTATATCTCAGTTCGATGGTGGAAGGTCTTAAACCCAGAACAAAGCTCTGGAATCAACAGCTTCGTGAGTAATTTTGCCATTCCTGTTCTTGTTCTTGACCTCCTCTCTGCGAATAACCCATATACCATGAACTTCAAAGCCATTGCTGCTGATGTTCTTCAGAAGGTAGTCATTTTTATCCCACTGATTGCATGGAAAAATCTAAGCAAAAATGGTAGCTTTGACTGGGTAATTACCATATTTGGTCTCTCAACTCTTTCAAACACTCTTCTGGTTGGACTCCCTCTTGTTCAATCCATGTATGGGGATGGCTCATATTCTTTACTGGTTCAACTTGTGGTGATTCAGTCTCTAATATGGATGAATGTGCTTCTGGCCTTGTATGAATATAGAGCAGCTAGCATCCTCATTGCAGAGAAATTCCCCACCACTGCTGGGTCCATTGGATCTGTAAGAGTTGACCCAGATGTTTCTTCCTTCAGCGACCTTGAACAATTAGAGACTGATGCTGAGGTAGGTTCTGACGGGAAGTTACATGTGGTTGTGAGATCTTTCTCTGTATCATCAGGGATTTCTCTGGGTAGTTTTCGTTCAATGGATTCTGCAGATGAACTCAACTTATGGGCCACAGGTTCATTTCCCAGACAGTACTCTTCAAGAAGATCAGGAAGTAGTAGATCTTTTGGTCATCCAGAAAGGCACTATCACAAACAAAGATCACATAATACCAGTAGAGTAGCAGATTCATCCTTTGATATTGAAGCCATAGCTGAAGCTTCTGAGTCTTCTCATCATCACGTGGAAACAGCACCAAACAGGTGAGTGAATATTCATCTCCATTGAATTATAATGATAAACTGTTCTTCCTCCAAGGGTATGTTACCTATCTGAACTTTTGTCCTTTTAGTTCTGCTTTGATTAACCAGGATGTAGCGAAGAAAGAGAGTCCCCCAGCAGGTGTTGTGGCAAAGCTCATCATAATCACAGTGTGGAGAAAACTAATTAGAAACCCTAACACATATGCGAGTGTTGTAGGGCTTATATGGTCTCTGATAGCATTCAGGTACTCCACAAATCTTTATATTACAATCACATGGCTTTTCACAGTGTAATTTCCTACTCATCCCTTTCCTCAAACTCTCTGTATATTTGATTATATTATGCCTTTCATTTACAGGTTCAACATTGAAATGCCATTGATCATTAAAGGGTCCATTACAATCATATCTAAAACGGGAATAGGAATGGCAATGTTCAGTTTAGGTATCAAATCCATCTCACCCATCAACTTTATATCCAAGAAACAACTAAGAAAAAACAACTTCATGGTTATAATTTTTTGTGTAATTAGGTTTGTTCATTGCTCTCCAACCCAAGATCATATCCATTAAATTACCCATGTTGGTGACATGCACGGCCATAAGGTTAATACTGGGCCCAGTAGTAATGGCTGCAACATCTGTTGCTGTTGGTCTTCATGGAATTGTGTTTGATACAGCAACTGTCCAGGTTACAATACTAAGAAGACCCTTTCTATATCTATATATTGATTCAGTAAAGACATTGAACTTTTGTTAATCTAAATGGTTGAGTCATAAAATTTAAATGTTACCACAAAAGCTAGAATTTGGGTGAATGATGTTCATTGTTATGCAGGCTGCTCTTCCCTTATCAATTGTTTGTTTTGTGTTTGCAAAGCAATACAATATCCATCCTGAGATATTCAGCACAACGTAAGTTAGTTTCTAGATACTTCCATTAATCTTGTAGTGAAAAAAAAAAAAACCAGCAGAATTAGTGATGTTGGGTTTGTTTCGTTTTCTCAGGATTATCATCACAACAGCTTTGTTCTTGCCTGTTACAATTGTCTGCTATCTGATCTTGAGACTAGTTCCATGGTAATAATTTGCACACAAATGGAGGAAATGGATTTGTGTCTTGCTTAATGACAAGAGCTGTATGTATTGTGAGAGCATGAAGAAGGGAGACTTCAAAAATGATCTATCATATGCATAATGAGAAAGGGAAAGAGTTTTGGGATTGAATCATGGACTGATTAAAAATGTCTGCCCCGTCTTGTAATTTTTGTGTTTTGTTTTGGACTTTTTCCATTTCTTGGTCTACTCACAAAAAAAAAAACATTTTTAAAAGGGAGAATCACATTAAAAAACTTGAGAAAACAATTATTCGCAAATGAAGACCAAGAAATAGACTGTCGTTGAAATGAGAACTTAAATTTATTTTTTTTAAATAAAACTTATTATTAATTTTTGCTTGTGAATAACTTTCTTTTTAGGTCCTCAAACATAATTCTTCCTTTTTAAAATGGTTCACGTAGTTGAATGATAAAAGTAATCTAGTAAGTTAGCTACTGAGGGAAAACACACAAAGGCAACTCAATAATGTGTAAAATATTTGACCCCTTGGTTTACCAAGAACAAAAAGGTCCTCACCAAAAAAATTATGCTTAAAATATAAATGATTATGTCAAGCATTTAAATTTAAACTTTGAATACACAAGTAATTCGTACAAAGCACACACAATTTAATAGTAAACTTTTGTCTAGAGCATTTCTTTAATACTAATATAGTCATCTAAGTAGTCTGTGTTGATTAAATTGATGATAACCAATATTCAAAATTATTATGAAAATATAAAGTGTTCCAATTTTTTTACCAATGATTATAATCTTCCCATGCATCAAATGGAATGGTCAAAGCTAGTTTTAATAATAAAATAAAAACATCTATTTTTTTTATTTTTTTTAATAACCAAACAAGTTAACATGTACAATAAAACAAAATACAACTAAATAAGTCTTTAGAACAAAAACTAAAGAGGTAAAGAAATTAACAGACCAACAACAAAACCAAAATTAAAAACAAAAAACAAAGTTAAAACCATACTGAGAACTAAAGAAAGACTCAGAAGAAGAAGGTCAATGACTCAATGGTGCTAAATTTTGATACATGCATGAAAAGTTTAAACGCTCATATTGTAAGACGGTTCCATGATAAAATTTTAAAGGCACTGATAAGAAAAATTGATTATTTTCAATCCGACAAATGGAAAGTAGATCCTTGAGAGTTGATAGGTATTCCATAGGATTTGACACACCATAACTGTATCAGCTTTAGTTTTGAAAAGAAATCATCTGCATGAGCTAGGACCAAGCAACGAAAGACAAATAAAAACAACTAATTGACCAGCTTATGTTATGAAACAACTTAAGGGGGGAAAAGCAATAATTTTTTTTTCTCCAATTTTTCCTGTCAAAGGCATTTGATTTTGTCTTGAAATGTTAATTGTTGAAGAAAAAGAGGTGGCCTGCTCATAGGTTTAGCAAACACAATCCCAAAAAAATTGTACTCTTTGTCTCAAATTATATGACACTTTTAAAAAAGTTTTTCTATCATAAAATATAAGATACTTTGAATATATTAAAATTTTATTAAATGTATCGATTTTAATATTACTCTTTTTCTCTTTATAATTATTTTTCATCCATTCTCTTTTCAATATATTAAATGATGGGTATTTTTAAAAGTTTGTATTTTTATTTTGAAAAGATAAAGTTGTTAAGTATATTTAATGAGATTTATTGATATGTGAGATTTTATCTAAAAGTGTCTTCTAATTTGAAATGGAGGAAGTATAAGATAATAAAATATAAACTTACTCCATAAAAAATAGACTAAATGAGTTGACATTAAATGCCATTTTTTTAGATTATTTTAAGAAGTCACTTTGAATAATTTTTAAAAATAATCTAATGAGGTAGATAAAAGATAGTGTTTTAAAGATGTGAGATAGGCGAAGGTATTATAAAATTTTAAAATAATAAAATAATAAATTATTTTTATAAAACAAAAATCAAGATAGATATCATAAAATTTATAAATAACTAATTAATAATTATTTTTTTATTATTGTGATCAAAGACAAAATAATATCTACTTTTTATAAAATCTCAACATAATAAACCTCTTTTTATAAAATTTTTAAACTATTTAAAAATTACTTATTTTTAATTTTAAACAAATGGATCCTAAATTTATTTCGATGATTTCACATAAGAAATAGTTATGAATAAATTGATCCAATCTTAGAAAACTCGAGCTAAATGTTAAAAAAATTACATGAATATTTAAAATAAGAAGAGTGTCAAATATTAATGAGACAAAGAATGTCAAATTCCTCCGTTGATGTGAGGTTATTATTAGTAAATAATTTATAAATATTTTTATAATCACTTTTTGTGTCGGACACTTGCATTAGTTTTGATGAGTCTCAAGAAAGATAAAAATCTAATTTAACATGAAACGATTGGATAATTTAGTAAACATACCTTTTAAAACATTGCAGTGCAAAAGCCTCAAGAAAACAATACCACAAAAACCTTGGGCCTTCTTTTCGCCAAACAGATTATAAACTTTGGGCCGTAAGCCCAAAATTAAAGGGCTTTTATGTTATTTAGGGAAATTAGGGTTTTGCTATCGTCTCTCCGGGTAAAACACATAAAAGCCCCGGAAACCCGGTTGTGCGGCTTCTTCTTCAGTCTGCTTGCTTCGTTCTTCTGCATCTCAGTTGAAAGCTTCAGGCTTTTGAGCTGAGATCATCAGAAACTTCTCGGAATCATGGCAGCCTCTACTACAACCTCCGCGCCGCCGCGCCAGCTATCCCCGAAGGAGGCTGATATCCAGATGATGTTAGCCGCGGAGGTTCACCTTGGGACCAAAAACTGTAACTTCCAAATGGAACGATACGTCTTCAAGCGTCGCAACGATGGTACGTTTTGCATTCAGGGATCTCCCTTGCTTACTCTTGTATGAATTATTTTTGGGCTAAAAAAATAAAAATAAAAGAGATAACTCATTTTATGCATCGAAGTTCTATGTCACAGTACTCTGTCAAGATGCGCATTGTATACTTTCCTGAATTTTTATTTTTCTTCGTATTATTGCCAGGATATATTTTTGGGCCCATGTAAATGAAAATGTGGATGCATAATCTTGACTTAGATATTATAATTTTAGATTGTAAGTAGCTTCAGTGTGGTCAGTGACATTTTCATGCGGTTCGCACTGCAAATCTTGAAAAGCTAATAAATAGCCTAAGATTTGCGCTTCTTCTGGTGACCATACAGATATTTCCCGATCTTTAATGACCTTCATTTAATCGTGCATTTTTATAGGTAGGCTTTATTAGTATTTTTTACTAGCTTTGATATAACCTCTGGCGCAAAAAGATATGAAGCGGTCGAGTTAAGCATGGTCTTGATAATGGTTATCAACTCTTGGTGTGACAATTTAACCTGGCAATTCGCTTTCTATCCAGATTTTAAATGTTTTGATAATTTGGGTTGTATGGTGTTTGCTTTTCTTTATTACTGGCAAATTAGTTTTTTCTACCAGTGATGGATCCTTTCAAAGTTTTGTTGATTTTAGTACTTCTTGGCGCCAGGTATTTACATAATCAACCTTGGGAAGACTTGGGAGAAGCTTCAGCTTGCTGCCAGGGTTATTGTTGCCATAGAGAACCCTCAGGACATTATAGTTCAGTCTGCCAGGCCTTATGGTCAGAGAGCAGTTCTGAAGTTTGCTCAATACACAGGTGCTCATGCGCTTGCTGGAAGGCACACTCCTGGGACATTCACTAACCAGCTTCAAACATCCTATAGTGAGCCTCGCCTTCTCATTCTGACTGATCCAAGAACTGATCATCAGGTAATGACACTTCAGAGTGAGAGTTGTGTGGTTGGAATGGGATGAAAAGTTTCTGTTACAGTTTTCTTGTTGGATGTCAAGTATAACACATTTGTAATCGGTTTCTTTTTATATTTTTTGTTCGCAGCCCATTAAGGAAGCTGCACTTGGAAATATACCAACTATTGCCTTTTGTGACACTGATTCTCCCATGAGATATGTTGACATTGGTATTCCTGCCAACAATAAGGGAAAGCACAGCATAGGTTGTCTCTTTTGGCTATTGGCAAGGATGGTTCTGCAGATGCGGGGCACTATTCGTCCAGGGCTTAAGTGGGACGTGATGGTAATTATTTGTGTTCCTTTGATTTAATACTAGAGGGGAGTTGTGTGATTAATCATGACATGATTCTCTCATCCCCTTTCCTTCATGCATTCTACACTTTTTGGATTTGATTTAAACTGTGAAGGTTTAATATTTTATAAAAGTATTATTGAAATGTTAAAATCTTTAAAATAAAATTAGATGAATCTAAAAGTGTTAAAATTTAATTTTAACTATTCAGGACTAGAAAAAGGAGAGGAATAGGAGGAGTGAAGTGGAGAGAAGCTGAATTGATTGTTTTATAGCTCAAGTAGATGCAAATTGTTGTAATTCTGCATTGTAAATGCCTCATGCTATTCAGTAGGACTATATTTATTGCTATTGAAATCCCTGTCAAGAGGCCTCAAGTTTTACCATTTTCTTCAAGAACTAGTCTTATCAAGAGTTTTCCTTCATGCTTTGTACACGTTATCTTAACCTTTTCTTGGGTAGGTGGATTTATTCTTCTACAGAGAACCTGAGGAGACCAAGCAACAGGAGGAAGATGAAGCACCTGTTGCTCCAGACTTTGCTATTACGGACTTCCATGCTGCTGGCATTGCTACTGATGACCAGTGGCCTGCTGCTATTGATCAGACCTGGACGACTGAGCCAGTTCCACAGCCTATTGCTGCGGCTCCTGGTGTCAATTGGGCTGCAGATGCTGCTGGTAATGTCATTAAGTTAACTATGGTTCTTTGACAATTCTAGTCTAAGTTTTATTAGTACTTCCTCCGATAATTCTAGATTCTGGACAAAGTCTAGCATTGTCGATCATTTTCCCTCAATTTTACTATTGATCTGTGGTTACTGTGGCTTAATGGATTTTGCTGTCTCCTTTATTTTTATTTTTCCAACTTGTCTGAAAAGTTGCTACTTGTATGAGTATCCAATTTTTTGGCAACATGGTACAGTTAGTTCCCTTCATTCCTTTTTGCAACTGACTTCTCCCTGGTTCAACAAAAATGATTACATGTTATGCAGTCATGAAATAGGTTCACATGTGCTTGTTCTATCAGCATTTTAAAGTTTTTGAAGATTATTTATTTGCATATCCTGATTAACGGAAATGCTCCTTGCAGGAGAATGGGGTGAATCTGTGCCAGCTCCCCAACCTCCTCTCCAACAAATTCCTACTCCCGGAATTGAGAATGTGCCTGCCACCGGGTGGGATTAATTTTGATGAGTTTTTGATACTTGTAGTGATTTTGTTGGTTAGGACCGAGGCAAGTCTTGTTTCTGTTGTAGTTCCGATATTTATGTTGAGTATATCTTGTTCTTGAAGTGGTATATCCGCAAGAATTCGTCTTTTTATAGCCTTTTTTTTATTTGTTTGATATGGGTTTATCATTGCGGTCTAAAAGATTGCATCATCGATCATCTTGAATTACTATAGTCGTGACTGTTGAAAGTGGTTAAGAGTAGAATTTGATTTTGTTGCTCAAATGAGTCTAATAGCTATGTAGTATTTTCTTGGGTTAAAGTGCATTTTTGTCTCCTTATTTTCCTTCAAGGTGTGCTGGGTATCTTGTATTAATGAGTAGTAGGGTATTTTTCTTCCTAAATTATTTTCAGAGGAGTAAAAATTCTCTTCCATTAACGGAAGGAGTTATAATTTTGTAATTGTGACAGAAGTTCTTAGTTGTATTTTAGATTTAAATGATAGTTGTTAGGATTTAGCTGTTGGCGTTGGGGAGTGAGTGTTGAAACATATAAATGCCAAGACACTTAATTTGTAATTCTATCTTTAATGATCAGAAGTGTATTACTCAGAATCCCCAGTGTTTCTCAATTTCTCTCAAGCTCTCCTCCCAATCATCCTTGGCTATGGCACACCATTCATTTCAATATGAGGATGAACCTCAGATGTGGTTTCATCATTGGGGAGTATGAGAGAATTCGATAAATTCTTTGATGGCCACACCAGGACATGAAAGTTGTAAGAAAAATACAAGGTTTTTACATATGTGGTTTGGCTTAAACCAGAACTCATGAAGCCAGCGTGTCTCTTCAAACCAAGAATGATGTAAGAAGTTAGAAGTTTTGCAAGAATGCGAGAAATTATACTAACACATGAGATAGATGGAAAAGAAAGCACAAGTACTTCAAGATAAATATGGGTCAATAGCTTTTGGAGAAGCGTGAAGGAAGTACATCTTTACAAGATTGCTGGAATTAGCAAGCCAAGAATGGCATTCAAAATCATGGGGATCTTACAACTTATAACAATTGAAGTTAAAGTAGGATCTTCTTTACTAGAGTAAGAATGGTGAGAATTGTAAGTCCATAATGGCAATGAATTCAAGATTTTTTTTTTTTTGTGCATCCAAAGATGGAATCGGCTCGGGTAATTGCAGACTACCATTACCCTCTCTCGCCATCTTTTCTTCACAAGCTTCGTCACTTTCTGTTCGTCTTGTGTTGTTCAACTTTGTTTCACCACTACCAATTGTTCCTGTTTCTTCATTGCTTTTTATTCAAAGTTCTTCAACAACCTTTAGTTCAGTTTCCTCCTCCAACATCTCTTTCCATCAAGGGTTAGTCGTGGACTATTTTGATCAATTGCAAACTGTATTTTCTTCAAGGTTCTTGCTTTTGGTGCATGTTTCACCCTCATCATTTGGTTCTTATCCACTGTTGTTGTTGGGTTTTCATGGGCACAAGGTTCTTTGTCAAGTTTATTAAAGAAGTTTGTGACTTTTCAAAAGCATTTTTCCTCCCTAATTGTTCAAAGTCTTGAGAGATGCGTGCAAGAATCCTTTATTGTGAAGTCTTCTAGTTCCTTTACCAAGACATCCACAGCATTTGTTAAGCTCATAGACACTGGACAAGTGAAAGTGGGATAGCTAGTGCATATTGCTTTGAAGCTTAGGTGGGGTATTTTTAAGGGGGTCTACTCATGTGGAAGAAAGGGTTCTAGACAGATCCTTTCTAGCTTAAGTAAGTATTGCGTGTTTGGTCTTAGTAGATGCCAGCTATCATTAATAGACAATAGCCAATAGGTGGGTTCAAGTTTTAAGAAAGAAAAAGGAACTCCCTGATTTTTCTATTTAGAAGGTCATGTAGCTAGGTCCTATAAAGGTTAAAAAGTCAAAATCTCATCTGCCATGTAGGTGGAAATTTCAAACGCAAAAGCTATACCTTTTATCTTTTTTGAACCCTTTTGGATTGGGACAATTGCATGGGCCTAATGTCACTCAAAGACATTACAATTAGCCCATTAAAAAATCTATCTTATTGGGTTTTTCTTTATCTTCGACTCCTCCCTATCCACTTGTTTGTTCTTTTATAGTGCAAAGGAGGATTACTAAAAATGCTTTTGGACTCAAGCATGATAATATTGCTTTTGGTTCCATTTATTCAGTGTTAAACAGTGAACAATGACTAGTCTCAACTGTAGCAATTTCCAGAAGTGTGATGCTTATGTTTTTCTTGCTATTGTTGTTTATGACCCTTCAAGGTAAGAGTCTCTTAAAAGGAGGTATTGTTATATCATTGTAATCATGACAGTTATGGTTAGTTATTAGTTGTATTGTTTTTGAGAAATTAGTCATTAATTGATTGAGATGGATTAGAGCCTATAAATGCCATGACATGTACTTGTAAATTTGATGCTTTTAATATCAATAAGATTGAGCATACTATTTAATAAAATATCTCTCTTGTTTCTCAATCTCTCTCTGAATCTCATTTCTCTTTTATGTTCTTCCCTCTTATTCTTCCTATTCCTCTTTCTTTCTAAATTATTTTGATACAATAGTGGTATACTCTCTAATTTCTTCGATTCCTCTCTGTCTTATCTCTCTTGTGTCTATCTCCTTGTTCTCCAATCTCTCCAATCCCTCTCTATTTCTTCTATCACCCAAAATTATTCTCACATACCAGAAGGGGATTTTTGCTTTTTTGAAAAATAATTTAGGAAAAAAAATACCACACTTATTACTACAGATTGTCCAGGACTTTTTAAAAGAAAGTACAAGGATAAAAATATACTTTAACCTAAAAATAAGTAATAGTAACTATTTTAATAGAATAATGATTTTTTTTCTGACAATGATTAAAATGGAACAAACAATTATAACGTGCTTTGCTTGTTCCAATTTAGTCATTGCCACAAAAAAGTAATCATGAATATTTTGGTCATTTTGGTCATTAATATTTACAATACTTAAATTTTAATGAATCAAAAATTTGTATAAGGAAAGTCATTAATGGATCACTAACAGGGGGTTTTACTCCTCTAAAAAATAATCTAGAGAAATAATGCCACACCTTAAGTTGATGCAAGCATGTATGCCAGTGAAAATGAGTATTATATGATGGTTTTGCTCCAGTCATACAGCTTATGGAGTTCTCATGAGTTTATTGCTTTTGAAAAGTCCTAATGTTTTAGCTTGAGTTTTTTCCCCCTTCATGAGCTAAATTGAAATTTGTATATCTATGAGAGGAGAGTAGAACACTATTTATGAGGAGAGTGAAATGGTTAGTTTTGAGCCTCATTAAGGGGAGTAAATAAAAATTAAAAGAGAGCTCTCATGAAAGTTGTTGAACAAAATCTTTTCTTTTGGTTAATAATATTTTTAAAGATTTGTTGGTGATAAAAGATAATAGCGTGCAATCATATTGTTGACCATATGGAGTGATATAAGACTTGTTGTACTTAAGTTAAATTGATAATTATAATACATTGTTCTGTATTCATTTTGATCGAACTGCTGAAAGACTAATTTTTCTTTTTTAAAGGAACAAAGAAAAATAAAAATATAAAATGGTACTCAAATTTGCATCTCATTTTGATGTATCATAAGAATTTAATGTTTAATATAGTTGGAAAAAACTATCCGTTGCATTGGAATGTCGTTGGCGATGTTTTCTCACCTTTTCACTCTTCTTCTTCTCATTTTCATGGTCTCCAGAGTATTAACATGTTTGCTTAATTTCACTGCCTCCAGAGTAAAACATATTAGAGGATCTTTTTGCTATTTTTTTTAAAGGATTAAAATGTTTTGATTTTACACGGGATCAAAGGATTAAAATGCAAATAAGTTTAAATTTAAAATGACAAAAATATTCTTTTTTTTTTTAAAAAAATGTCTACCCCACAGTCTCCGGCGTCAGCCATTAGACTGCCGCTAGGGCCCTCATTGACTACCGGACCACAAGCGGTGGTCACCGGAACTCCAAGTTATGCATAGAGAATCTATTGTTGATAATTGATATGACAATAACATAATAGTACACTTGTTGTACGTTGACTAGAGTAATATTAAGTTTCATTTTGGTATTAAAAATTTTAAGCAAGAATTTAACTATAAGAAAAAATTGATCGTGAAAAATAAAATTTGAATTCGGTGAGTAGTCTAAATACACTCATTCAATAAAAGTCTCACATGACATAATAATAACCTTTTAATTTAATCTAATGATTATAAGAGATTTTATCATATAATATTCAGAAAGTATAAAATTTTAAATTTTTAAAGTGGATTGGATAACGTACGTAAAAAGTATTTTGATTATAAGAATTATTTTGAATTTTTTGAGAGAAATTTATCTTAATAATTTTTAAGTATTGATGAAATCTTAACAGCTGTAATTGAGAAACTTAATGAATGTACTTAAACTATTCACAGAATCTAAATCTATGAAAAATATTATTATCCCTGTTTAATATTATAACACTACTTGAACTATTTATATTTTTGAATGAAGGGAGTATTTAGATTAGCATGTGCCTACATATTTAAACTATTATTTTGTTTATATATTATTGTATGTTCCATGATTCAACCTTTTTATGTTGAAGCAGCCTCGCAGGGCTTCTCTTTTATTATGACATTTGTTCAAGATTATTATGATATTTTATTGTATGCTTTTTATGATTGTAGATTGAATATTATCACAGTAGATCATGTTACTTAAATATAGCTAATGCATATAGTTACAGCTTGTAATTGGTCTCATTTTATCATATGTTTTCAATACCTTAGCTTATTGTTAAAATTAAAGATGAATGCATTTTTTTTTTGCACACAATTGATGGAATATATCTACATATTATGATTATATTTCATAATTTTTAATGGTTCCCTAATATATATATATATATATATATTAACTATTATAATTATAATTATAATTATATTTTATAATTTAGTTCACAGTCTACTTTTACCAATTTTTTTAAAAAGCACATGTATATTTTATTAAATAATTAAAAAAAGTGAGGAAATTTTTTAGTAAAAATATAGTTGTTTATATATAATTATTTTCTTTGTCTCCTCTTCGAACCAAATTAAACAAGAAAACATTATTGGCCAAAAAAAAAGGTAACATTAAAATTCTTCCTTTCTCTTCTCTTCTCTTCCCTTTGAATCAATGGGTTGAAATAATAAAAATAAATAATATTAGAATAATTATATTAATAAAATTTTAATTTTTTAAATTATTTTATATTTTAATATGTTAAATTAATTAAAAAAGTGTCTTATAAAATATAATGGTGGGAGTATAATATTATCTTCTTTGTATATAAGGGGTCATATCCCGTACCAGGGCATCCATTCTCCATTTCCTTGGCCATTAACGGAGATTCAGATCCCATATTCTATCCTCTTCGCCATCTCTTTCTTCGTCCTTGCGATGCTCAAGAAATCAATCTCCAAGAAATCCATCAAAACCCTTCCCCCAGGGCCATTCAAATTACCTATCATTGGAAACTTACACCAACTCGCAGGGTCACCACCCCATCACGCCCTGAAAAATCTAGCAGACAAGTATGGATCCTTCATTCACCTTCAACTTGGAGAGCTGTCCCATGTTGTTGTCTCTTCCACAGAAATTGCCAAACAGATCATGAAGACCCACGACACCACCTTCGCTAATCGACCTGCTCTTGTTGCCACCACACTATTACCAACAACACAGGCATAGCTTTCTCTCCTTATGGAAACTATTGGAGGCAACTTCGAAAGATTTGCACTTTAGAGCTTTTGTCTGCCAAGAGGATCCAAACATTCAGAATCATTAGAGAAGAGGAGGTGTCAGCACTTGTGAAGGATATATCTGAACACGAAGGTTCCGTCATCAATCTCAGCGAGAAGCTTTACGAGCTCACAAATTTTGTCACTGCACAAGCAGCCTTTGGTGCCAAGACCAAGAACGTTGAATAGATCTTATCATTGATGAAGCAGACCCTAGAGTTGGTGAGTGGTTTCTCTGTTGCTGATCTCTTCCCATCGCTCAAAATCCTTCAAGTGATCACTGGCATAAAAGCTAAGATTGATGGAGTGAACAAGGAGCTTGATCTGATGGTCAGGAATATCATCAACGATCATGAAGAAAAGAAGAATCGCAGTCGTATTGGTAACACAGAAGATCTGGTTGATGTTCTCCTAAGGATTCAGAAGGAAAATAACCTTGAAATCCCTTTTACTGAAAGGAACATTAAAGCTATAATAACGGTGGGTAGTATACTATTTTCTTTTTTATTTTCACACACAAACATATCTTTTTGCTCGAGACATCATATTTATATATCTTTGTTTCCAGGATGTTTTCCTTGGCGGATTGAAACATCAGCATCCACAGTAGAGTGGTCAATGTCAGAACTTCTTAGAAATCCCAACAAAATGAAGAAGGCACAAGAAGAGGTAAGAAGGGTTTTCAGAAGCAAAGGATATGCAGATGAATCAGAGTTTCATCATTTGACATATGTATCAGCAGTCATAAAAGAAACTCTGAGGCTACACCCACCTTTGCCACTTTTACTTCCAAGAGAAAACAGTGAGATCTGTGAAATTAATGGTTATGAATTGCCACCTAAGACTAGGGTCATCATCAATGGCTGGACCATTGGAAGAGATCCAAAGTATTTGGTATGAAGCTGAGAAGTTTGAACCAGAAAGATTCCTGAATGCCTCAGTTGATTACAACTTTAACGGCAGAGTTTGAGTACATGTCGTTTGGTTCAGGAAGGAGGGTATGTCCTGGAGTCTCATTTGCTACAGTTCTTATTGAAACCATGCTTCGCAATTTGCTTTACCACTTTGATTGGAAACTTCCTAATGGGTTAGAGCATGAAAAGTTGGACATGACTGAGAAATCCAGTCTTACAGTGAGCAGAAAAAACGATCTTTGCTTGATTCCTATCAGATATTACCCTTAATTATTTGTCTGCGTTAATCATATTATATATCTATGTCACCCTTGTTGAATAATCATATAATTTCAGATTTTTGGAGAATAAAGTTTATTATTTAAACGTCTCCTTTCTTGCTGTGCCATCGATCGTTCACGAAAACTGCATAACTTTATGGAACATCATGTTGAAATATACAGATGACGACAAAGTTAAATAATTAAAAGATTCTAACAATTTTAGGTTTTTTTAAGACACGTACGTTTGATTGTCAATATATAATTAATCAATTTGTCAGTTTAATACGCAAAATTTAGCGATAAAGCTTTAAAATTTCACAAAGATTATACAACACATAATACATACTTCCTAAAACGTTTTTGAGTTTGATTTTAAAATATAAAATATTTTTAATCTTTTGAGTGTAATCATTATCTTTTTTTTAGTGTCCTTATTGATAAATGATTTTATATTTATTATAGGATGTTTACTAGAAATAAATATAAAAAAATCTGATTAATTTAAAAGTAAGGCAACTACTTTATTAGAGGTAAAATTTGATTAAAAATCTCTTATATTTTTTAATAAAAGTATACAAATTTATATGTTATGTCAAACTATCTTATCAAAAAAAGTTATTTTTCTATTCCATCATCCATATCATAAAAAATAAATATGGTCTCAATGATACTTTGAGGATGCTTTTGTTATATTTATTTAAAGGAAAATACCTTTGCATGTCCTTGTAATTCACACTAACTTTTAATCCAGCCCCGATAATTTCAATTGTTTTAGTTGAGCCTTATACTTTCAAATGTCAGGTCGGTAGGTCCCTTAATTCCTTCCCACTAACACCATTTGAAAACTGCTAATATGACTAATGGTGGATGATATGGTTAACAATATCTCCGCACAGGCATCCCGGTGGATTAAATGGTAGACACGGTAGACTAAGGGGGAGGGGGACAACTTGAAAGATCATGCTCGAGCTCGCCTATGGCAGAAGAAATGAAAAATATTGATCGCTCAGCGAATCCCAAACCCAGATTCCAAATCCCCAGATCCATGTCCAATTTCGAACTTTTCCCCATCCTTTACTTCAATCTAAACCAGCCTCGAAAACATAATCTCAATAAGCTCATGCCACCAGCATCGCCTCCTACCGAGTCGATCGAGAAAACAGATATGAGCTCGTTGAGATTGTGTTTTCAAGGCAGGCTCAAGGTGAAGGCTGGGGAAGAGTCCAGAATTGGACACGGATGATGCTCTATGGTTTGGGAATATGGGTACAGGATTCGTTGAGCGATCAATATTTTCTCATTTCTTCCGGGCCATAGGTGAGCTCGAGCTCAATGTTCAAGTTTTCGCCTCCCTTTCAGTCCATCGTTTTGCCATTTAATCCACCTAGATGCTTGTGTGGATGTATTGTTAACCATATGATATCATCCACCATTAGCCATGTCAACAATTTTCAAATGGTGTTAGTGGGGAGGGATTAATAGACCTAGCGTTTGAAAGTATAAGGCTCAATTATTATAGAGGTCTGATAAATAATTAGTGTACATTATAAGGACCTACAAAGGTGTCTTTCCTTTATTTAATGCATATTTTAAGACTCAAACGGGGGATCCAATGGAAATTGATTCAATTCCCTTAATTAGTTGTACCAAATGCCCCTCAATTTTATAAAAAAAAAATTATAAGCAATTATATAAGAAGCGCTTTGGTAAAAAGTAATAGAAAGAATAATATTAAAGTCTCAAAATAATAAATTTATGACAACTAAGTTTCCATCAAAAATTTTTATAAAGTCAATTGTAAATTTTGATTTAAATAGTTATAAATTTAAAATTTTTAATTATAAATAAAATATTTAAATTTTAAGTATAATTCTCAATTTGCAATTGAGATTCCTATTTAAATTAATATTTGTAAAAAAAAATAAAAAATTGTATAAAAACCTAACTGTTATAAATTCTTTATTTTGGAACTATGTTGTTATTCTTCCAAAATTATTAGATATCCGTGGAGATTATTCTCCCAAAATTATATAAGAAGGACACATCATGAATATTATTATTGAAATCTGAGGTCCTCCACGGAACAAGCCGGGAAAATACCACAACAACTTGAGCAATTAAAGCAATAAATAATTATGTTGAGATTCCATATAAAACGATTAAATAGCAGGAAGTTCATTGACAATCAGCAAACACTCCCTTTATTAAAAAATATAAAATATTTTTAATTAAATTTCACCCTCTAATAAAATAATTATTTATTTTTAATTAATCTTATTTTTTATATTTATTTTTATTTAATAAAATATTAAATATAAATTGATTAATTAAATACATTCATTTTTTAAAAAATAATGATTATATTTTTTAAAAAATAAAAATATTTTATATTTTTTAACACACAATCCCTCAAAAACATTTATACTCCCTCTGATTCACTTTATATATTACTTTTAGAAGAATGAAGTATTTCACTTTATAAATTATTAGATTAATAATTATGTTTTATTTAAATAAAATATTTAAAATAATCTTAAAAAGTAAGAGAATAAGAAATAAAAAATAATATTATATAATTTATTTGTTTTTTAAGAATTATATTTGTAATTTTGTAAAATTTTATTCTTTATATTTTTATTATATTAATATTGATAAAATTAATAAAAATAATTTATAAATATGTAAGGAGTATTTTGTAAAACGAGGTAATTGACACTAACATGTCAGTTGTTATAATAATAATAATTATCATTTTATTATGTTGTCAGTGAATCTTGAACTATTAATAGCGTGTCAGGTTTGCCGCAATTGAGACACTGAGTATTTTAAACATCTGGATCCCCTCTTTATTGATGGAGACAGCACATGCTTCTTGACCAGGTTTGCTGAAATGAGACACTGAACATTTAATCTATATATTGAATTTTTTTTATTATTATTATTCATGTTCGTACCCTAATCACCAGTCTTATGTACATCATTTAATGGAGAAAGTGATGGCTAGGTAATGATATTCTTTTCAACCATATATATAAATTATTTTTATTAATTTTAATAATATTAATGTAATAAAAATATAAAAAATAAAAGTAAATAAAATTTTAAACATAACTCTAGACTAAAAAATAAAAAATAAATAATTCATATAATATTATTTTTTTGTCTCCTCTCTTGCTTTTTAATGATAATTTGAAGACTTCAATTTAAAACAATACAATTCTATCAATTAATAATTTATAAAATAAAATAAATTGTACTTTTAAAAAGTGCCAAATATACATGATAGGATGGAGTACTTAAAACAAGAAAATAATTATTCAGATTCGTAAAGAAGAAAAGAAAATAAGATCAAATAAAATGAAAAAAAAAAAATCAATATCCTTTTACACTCCATATTCTTCATCCAAACTTATAATCATATAAGTAATGTTTAAATTATATATGCATCCCACACATTCAATTCATAAGTCAACAATCCATACACTACAGTTTAATTGTTTTTAACTTTTTTTTAATATGTAAAGGACATTTATAAAAACAAAGAAAGAAAATCCAAAGCAATATGGTGTCATTAAAAAAAAAAAAGATCATGGATACAGAGAGATTCAAACAATTGGATCACCACTTTTAATCGATTTGAGGAGGCCAATTCAATTAAATTTACCAACATTACTTTAATCCCATGATTTTTTTTTTTTATATCCAAGTCAACATGTACCTCCTTTCTAGCCTAATCCGTTGAATTGATCAGTTTAGTATAGTCCTCTTTAACATTGGTTCAAATATGTTATAGCATATGCATCTATTGTTCATTTGGCAACATGTGGGGACAATTATAATTTTCAAAATTTCACTTTTCAATTCTTTAAAATACTATCTCATGTGTTTGGAAAATATATATCATCTCATTTTATCCCTTTTATTTTATTTTATTTTTTAATTTCATTTTATCTCTCATTCTTCTTCATGGTAGGACGTCCCAGACTAAGATATAAAAAAATTATTACTTTAGAAACTACACAAGTGATATATATATATATATATATATATTTTGTATGGGATAATACTGAGTAAAATGATGTTGATGTATTTAAGGATAGACAGAAGGAAAATAGTAAATAAATGTAGTGATGCATAGATGCCACATGCAACTATATCCTCTTGTGGCATCCCTCAAGACATATCATATTCTAAGTTTTATTTAAGGTATTATTATTCCATATGCATGTCTTCCAGTAACATATATAGCATATTTTTTATTTAGAAATAAAATTAATTTAGCTCGTTTGATATTTGATATGGATTGGCAGAAAAATTCCTCCTTACTCGCGCATAAAAAAATGAAGTTAACTATTTTTTCTTGTAGAATATATAATCTTTCTAAAAAATTTAAAGAAAAATTGATCAAAAATCCCTCACCAGTCAATTTATTGCTCTACGATATTTGGAATCTTTGGAAGGACCGTGATCCTTTGGTGTCAATATTTGAGAAGAGTAAATGACTTCAATGCCCTTAATAATAATAATAATAATAAAAGGAAATGACCAAGGTCATTCAATGTCAATTTTTGGAAAATTTAAAGGATCAAAGTTCTTTGGAGTTAATATTTCGGAACGTTAAATTTCTTTATGGAAGAAAATGTGCACCAATAAAATATATTTGCATATTATGGAAGATGCATTGCACCTGATGACATATGCCACCTTGTGACAGAATTTTGCATTTGATAAAATTTATTGCATATCTAATGATTTTAGCATCATGTCAGGGGCATTACTATGAAAGAAATCAGTTTATGTGGGAAAGTGTTATATACTGACACATGAGGGGAGAATATTTTTCATGATATCGATGATGCATTTCTGAATATATCTTCAATCTTCATAACAATATTCATGGATATTTAAATATATCTTCAATTTTCATGAAATGAAATTGGACATTCTGAAATTTCTTTTTCGTTTTCCATGATGATGATTCTGTACATTCAAACATATCTTCAATTTTCATAAAAACAGAATTGGATACTCTAGAAAATGCACATTCTGGGAAGATGAACTATGGGTATTTTGGCAATCTAACAATCAACCTTTATTCTTCTAAAGGACTTAAATTCTTAAACAAATTCGAGGTATCCTAGAACAATAAATTTGCCAGTGAGGGATTTTTGGACAGTTTTCTCAAAAATTAATTTAGCCTGTTTTTGGGATAGAGCTAAGTTTGTTGTGGGCTTGAAGCCGTTTTTTTCCAACAATATGTATATATATTGTAATGAACCCAAATGATATAGATCCAAGTGGGAGCCCAACTATCACAACGGATAACCCAATTCTACAGCCCACATTGGATGCTAGAAGAAGGAGCCAACGCACGAGGAAGAAAACGTGGAAATTGCGTGAGTTGGATGAAGAGGCTATATAATGACAAATACGGTTACGTGAGGGGGTGTGAAATGATTGGAATATCTCTCTTTCTCTCTGTGCTGAACCTTCTCTACGTTTCTGCTTCTGCTATACTTTTCTGCGTGCCTTTGCTGTCATTTTCTCATTATTCCTGCTGTAGTGCCTTTATCAATTTCTGAATTGTAATACGCTCCGTGAACGTTGGTTTTGTCAGTTTTTACTCCATTAATATTATAATATATCCTGAGCATTACAGATTTGGTGCTCTCGTTGAGAGATAATGGCGAAAAATACCAGACTAAAAGAGCTTCAAGCTGAAGTGAGAAAGAACAATGAATTTGCTGAGCATGCTGAAGGTAGATTCAACCGACTCGAAGGACTCATGGATGAGCTAATAAAGTCGATAGATAATCTGAATCGAAGGTTTGAACAACCTAGTCCTAAAGGATCTGGAGGTTCACCTTCGAATACTACAGGTTACTCGCCGATAGGGTACTATGGGGGACAAAACAGACAGGTGAAGATAGACTTCCCTCGCTTCGATGGCACTGATGCACTGCAGTGGTTGTTTTGAGCAGAACAATATTTCAAATACTATGAGATCAAAGACCCACAACGTTTGGTTCTTGCCTCTATGCATCTAGATGAAGATGTTTTACCCTGGTTCCAAATGATGGAGAAAGCTCAGAAGGTGCATGACTGGGCTGCGTTAGCTCGCGCCATTGAAGAGCAATACGGCCCATCCAAGTTTGATTGTGCAAGAGCTCAACTCTTCAAGCTGACACAACAAGGCTCCTTAGAGGAGTATAATAACAAGTTTATGTCATTAGCAAACCGAACGGAGGAGATCACTGAGCAAGCTTTGCTTGACTGCTACATAAGGGGGTTGAAGTTGGAAATTAGACGAGACGTTCTGGTTCAACAACCTAACATGGTATTGAAAGCTATGACTCTTGCTAGATTATTCTCTGAAACAGTTATTTATGGTGTGACAGGAACTAAACCCCGAACCTATAATAGTGCCTTGAGTGGCTCTTCCTCCAGTAGAGCTATTGTGCCTTACGTAGGTGCTTCAGGAGCCTCATCATCCAGTGGAGAAGGCAAGGCAAATTTACCACCATTATTACCCACTCCAAAGATGCTGCCCATTAAATGCATCACCCCTGCTGAGATACAGATACGACGAGAGAAGGGATTATGTTATACTTGTGATGAGAAGTTTACTCCGAATCATCGATGCCCCAACAAGCAACTAATGATGCTGATAGGTGATGAGGAAACAGGGATAGAGGAAGAGAAAATAGAGGATCCATCGGCTGAGCTGGAGCACGAGGCTACTCTCTATCATTTATCTCTCCATGCTCTTCGAGGTACCCAGGGTCTAGCCACAATTTGTTTTACTGGAATGATCATGGGTTCAGAGGTTTAGATATTGCTTGATGGAGGAAGCTCCGATAACTTCATACATCTTAGAATAGTTTATCATCTAAAAATTCTAGTGGAGCACACAACTGAAGTTTGAATATTAGGTGGAACGGGTCAAATAATGAAAAGCAAAGAGATGGTCACAAATATACCAGTAATCATTAATGGTTATACCTTGTTATTGACTTTATTTGTTTTACCTGTTGTTAGTGTTAATGTAATGATAGGAGCAGATTGGCTTGAGACATTAGGTCCGCATGTGGCGGACTACAGTACTTCTACTGTAAAATTTGTTCAGAATGGGCAATTTGTGACTCTTAAAGGTGTGCGAGGCTCCTCAGTAGCTCAAGCACAATTTCACCATTTGGTGAGAATTCAACACACTAATGCTGTGGCGGAGTATTATATGATTGAGAAGCTGGATTATTATAGAGAATCTGAAAATTTTAGAAGAAATTGCACCTGACATGGCTACATTATTACAGAGATATCGCTCTATATTTTCCCAACCTCATGGTTTGCCTCCCCGACGAGAATGTGAACATAGGATTGAGTTGCAACCTGGGACGGGACCTATTAGAGTGAGACCATACAGATATCCATATAGTCAGAAAATAGAGATAGAGAAAATGATCTCTGAATTGCTCTCAGATGGATTGATACAACAGAGCACGAGCCCTTTTTCAGCACCAGTGATTCTTGTGAAAAAGAAAGACGGCATATGGCAATTTTGCATTGATTATCAGGCGTTGAATGCAGTCACAGTGAAAGACTCGTTTCCCATGCCGACTGTCGATGAGCTTTTAGATGAACTTCATGGCTTTGTTTTTTATTCAAAGCTCGACCTCCATTATGGCTACCATCAGATCTTGATGAAAGAGATAGATAGAGAGAAAATTGCATTCAGAACACATCAAAGGCTTTATGAATGGTTGGTGATGCCCTTCATATTAACAAATGCACCGGCTACTTTCCAATCGCTAATGAACTCAATTTTCCGACCATTTCTCCGGCGGTTTATCCTGATTTTTTTTGATGATATACTAATCTACAGTGCCAGATGGGATCTCCATTTATAGCATGTGAAAATTGTTTTAAGCATACTGGAACGACATCAATTATATGCCAAAATGACTAAGTGTGCTTTCGGCCAGTCCCAGATAGAATATTTGGGCCATGTCATCTCAGCTCAAGGGGTAGCGATGGATAACACAAAGGTGAAGGTCATTCAATTATGGTCGAGCCCAATAAATGTCACACAGCTTAAAGGATTCTTAGGCTTGAGTGGGTATTATCGAAGGTTTATAAAAAAATTATGCCCAAGTTGCTGGCCAACTTACAAAACTCCTGGCCAAAGATCAATTCATATGGACTTCAGAGGCCCAAGAGGCTTTCGATAATCTAAAAAAGGCAATGACTGAAGCGCCAGTACTCACGTTGTCGGATTTCACTAAACCATTTGTGTTAGAAACGGATGCGTCTGGAGTAGGAATTGTAGCAATTCTGAGCCAAGACAACCATCCGATTTATTTTTACTCAAAATAACTCTCACCCATAATGCAGGCTAAATCTGTATATGCTCGAGAGTTGTATGCCATTACTGAGGCAGTTTCAAAATTTCAACATTATTTGTTTGGAAACCAATTCACAATCAGGACAGACCATGCTAGCCTAAAGCATTTGTTAGATCAGAAGATTCAGACCCCAGAACAAGAGGCATGTTTTCAAAAATTATTGGGGTATCAATTTAATATTGAATACTGGCCTGGGAAGCACAATCAAGCTGTCGATGCTCTTTCACGGACTATGATTATGGCTTTAACACAGATAGAAAATGTATTCATGGAGGAAGTCTATAACAAGGTGCGAGAATCTCCTCTGATTTTTGATCTTAAAAACAAAGTGCTAAGTGACCCACAGTCTATGCCAAAATATCAGATAAGGCAGCAAGATTTATATTAGGGGAATCACCTGGTCATACCTCACGATTAGCCAGATTTGATTCATAAGATCTTACATGAGTTTCATTCTTCAATAATAGGTGGACATACAGGGTTCCTCCGTACTTTTCATCACATTACTCGACTTTTCTTCTGGGCTCATATGCGACGAGATATAAGAAACTTTGTTCAACATTGTGTTGTATGCCAACAAGCAAAATTGTCTCAGCTTCATCTTGCTGGATTATTGAATCCGTTGCCCATTCTTAATCACATTTGGGAAGGTATAGCCATGGATTTTATCACCGGCTTGCCACCAGTTAAGGGTTTTTCTGTTATTCTTGTGGTTATTGACCGATTATCCAAATATGGCCATTTCATTCCACTGCCAAGCACTTCTCCAACCCCATTGTTGCTGAAGCTTTCCTCTAAAATGTGGTTAAACTACATGGAATGCTAAAAATGATTATCTCTGATAAGGACAAGACTTTTACCAGTGCCTTCTGGCGCCACTTAATGAAGTTACAGGGTACAAAGTTGTGTGTGAGTATAGCCTACCACCCTCAAATGGATGGTCAATCAAAAGCTTTGAACAAATGCCTTGAGATGTATTTACGGTGCTTCGTGCATGAATACCTACGTCGCTGGCTATAAGTTCTTCCTTAGGTAGAGTTTTGGTATAACACCGCCTTTCATATTGCTATCGGCATGATCCCATTTAAGGTGGTTTATGGGAGAGACCCACCTTCATTGATTCGCCACTCCTCACAAGAAGATACGCCTTGGGAAGTCCATCAGCAATTGGAGTTACATGATCAACTTTTAGTGGTGCTCAAACAAAATTTATTGAAGGCTCAAACATGAATGAAGCGATTTACAGACAGACATCGATCGGAAGTTTCTTTCCAAGTAGGCGACTTGGTTCTGGTCTGTCTTCAACCTTACCATCAACACTCTGTTGCACTAAGGAAATACTAAAAATTAGCCTTACAATATTTTGGCCCATTTTCAATCGTTGAGCGAATAGGGACAGTGGCATACAAACTTCTACTTCCAGATCATGCACGCATCCACCCTGTATTCCACGTTTCACTTTTGAAGAAATTTCACGGAGAAGAACCTTAGGGGTCTTACTTGCCATTACCCCTATCTACAGTTCCAGATGGTCCCCTGTTGCAGCCTATGGCAGTGGAAGACACACGACTAGTTCAACGGAATGGAAAATGGGTTTCCCAGGTTTGGATTCGTTAGAATGGGTCCACCAAAAATACTTGGGAGGATGCTGTCACCATGAGTCACTTGTATCCACACTTTGACCTTGGGGACAAGGTCCATTTTAGCGAGGCGGGAATTGTAATGAACCCAAATGATATAGATCCAAGTGGGAGCCCAACTATCACAACGGATAACCCAATTCTACAGCCCACATTGGATGCTAGAAGAAGGAGCCAGTGCACGAGGAAGAAAACGTGGAAATTGCGCGAGTTGGATGAAGAGGCTATATAACGACAAATACGGTTATGTGAGGGGGTGTGAAATGATTGGAATATCTCTCTTTCTCTCTGTGCTGAACCTTCTCTACGTTTCTGCTTTTGCTATACTTTTCTGCGTGCCTTTGCTGTCATTTTCTCATTATTCCTGCTGTAGTGCCTTTATCAATTTCTGAATTGTAATACGCTCCGTGAACGTTGGTTTTGTCAGTTTTTACTCCATTAATATTATAATATATCCTGAGCATTACATATATATATTCTGCATTAATCATCTGAGGATGTGGACGAGAGTGTGGGATCTGGAATTGCTACTCTATACAAGGCAAGAACAGATCTTAATATGTTGCTACAGAAGTAAATGGTTTCGCCATAAAGGAGGAGTAGTTTGCTTGGATGTAGACAGATCCTATAAGAATGGTGTTGGTAAGTGTGGCTATGTTATACGCGATAGTAATGCTAACTGGATCATTAGATTTAATGTGAATATTGGTAATTTTCCATCAACGATCACTGAGACAGTTGCAATCTTCCAAGGCCTTGCTCTGTGTTGGAACAAGAGCTTTAGAAGAATTTGAGTTTTCATAGATTGAGCTGAAGCTTTGAATCTTATTTCAAGACATGGGACTGATTTTCATCCTCTTAGTGACCTTTTTCAAGAATTCAAATCACTTTCATATAAGGATTGGTGTGCATATTTAGAATTCATACACAAGAAAGTTAATTTTTGTGTGCATTATATGGCTAGTAATGCCCCTGACAGGGTTGGTGATTTTAACACTTTTGATCAACCTCTACTTTACTATAGAAAAGTAGTGGATGGGGGAAGTTGTTGAGCTAAATCCAGCTTGTTCTATAATCTCACATTTGAGTAATGGATCATCTTTTCATAAGGAAAAAAAAAAGTGGCCCGAGCACAAGGAACCAAAATTACTTAGGTCCTCCTGAAATCAAACGAACCACATATTGGTACTTCAAGTCTTGAACTAAAAGCCCACAATAAGCCATAATTGGGCCTGAATATGGGACCTATACAATAAGCTACAATAACTAGAGGAAAACTGCACTCACGGGTCGTAACGGAAGAAGAGATCATAATAATGAAGATCAAAGTGAAGATTTTGTTGTAAATAAGGAGAATAATTCAAAAAGCCTAATCCCTAATATCCTCATGATAAATGTAGAATCATTTTCACAAGAATTTATCATTAAGATATGTTATTGCTATGTATCAAAAGATTTAAGACAATACAAAATTAAGGGAACGGCACATAAAATTAATTAAAAAGAACAATATATATTAGAACACAGAATTATGCTAACAAACTTTACAATTAAATCACGATGTAATAACAAAGCAGTTATCACTCTATCAACTTATCAAGCATGGATATGGAAGTATGAATAGAGAATGGCAGTGACATCGGCCAAAACATGGGAGGAATAAAAAAAATGGAAAAGAAACACGGAGAAACTGCAAGGGAAGGAAAATCTGCTTCTGTTTGAGGGGGTGTAGAGCGTTTCGCCGAGAATTAGATGCCTAAATATCCGTCATCTTTGCAACGACCAGCTCCATTTTTCTCTCTCCTCTCATATTTCTTCCCTATTCTACACTGTTTGCTAGTGAACAATCCCGTTAAGTTTATACACACACACACACACACACACCGTTTTGGTTTTGTTATTTTTATATATTAAAAAAATGGGTTTTCCTATTTATGGTCTCTTGCTAACATCCCCCTTTTGTACTGCTCCAATCAAGACGAACCCACATGTCTTCTCCCTCCTAATTCAGATTTTGCTCCTTCATTTCTCTCTCCTATTCTCTATTTTGCAAGTTCAAAGAAAATTGTTCAATGCAGAGGCCAAACGGGGGAAAATGTATCAGCTTATATGACTTAAAACCTAAAAAGTTATCAGGATTTTTGCAGTTTTCAGGTATATCTTGCAACGTCAAATTAAGCTTTGGTTCCTCTTGATGATCTGACGTCTATATATGGGAGAATGCTTCATCAAACACAAGGCTTCATTTTCTTATAGATTGCATATATTTGATCATCACAAGTTATTTAGGAGCATTATTCTTTTGATAGTTATATGGATTTATATTTGACGCATCATGCTGTGTGTCTGAATTGCTTCTTCTTCTTCTTCTTCTTCTTTGCCTCAAATATGTTTGCATTTAAACCTGTAGTTGTTTGATGTAATGTCTCAGACACTAATTTCCTATTATTTTCATGTTTATATGTGTTTAGTGCTTTTATAGGTCATCTGAATTAAAATCTCCTTCTGTGTTGTTTAAGATATTCCTCTTGAGGGGTGTGGCTGCCTTGTTCATTGATAGCGTTAAAACCTGCAAGAGGCCTCAGTCAATTGAGGTAATTGCTCTATGTTTGTTCATTTTTAAATTTTAATACACCCATACTTTTCAAAGACAATCTAGTGTGAAATCATTGTAGCCATGACAGAATTGTTGATATATTTGAGGTGCGCGTGCTTTGTTCTGATCAAAGAATCAGTATGGTTATTGGTACAGATGAACCACAATTTGTCACAAGAACCTCCCAAAACATATCATGTTGCTCATAGTAATGCCAATTTAGCAAATATTTCTCCTAGCGATCCCCAAATGGTAAATAAAGCAGGAAAAAATTCCAAATCAACTAAATATTCAAAAAGTAGTACATCTAAACCTGAGAAACTAGAAGGCAAGTTTGCTTCTGATCCTTCCACCTCACCAAGAAATGTGAAGACTAATAGTTATGGCTAAGGGAGTTGCAATAGCTCTCGTAGCAATAGTTTAGAGGGAACTTGTCCTCCTATTAAGCCACATACTGGTGGTGATGGGCGGTAGGACACAATTCAAATGACTTCGAAGGGCATCACTCTTAATCTTACCCATTTTCAGTTTCTTAAGCGTATTGGGTATGGAGACATTGGAAGTGTATATCTTGTGGAACTTAAAAGGATTAGGACCTACTTTGCCATGAAGGTAATGGATAAAGAATCTCTAGCTAGCAGAAACAAGTTACTAAGAGCACAAATGGAAAGGAAGATTCTTGGACTTCTTGATCACATATTCTTGCCTACTTTATACGCCTACTTCAAAACAGAGAAGTTATACTATTTGTTCATGGAGTTCTACAGTGGTGGTGATCTTCATTCTCTTCGACAAAAGCAACCTAACAAGCATTTTACTGAAGAAGCTGCTAGGTTAGTGACTTAATCAAATTTATTGATTTAACAGCTCCACTTGCACTTAAAATAGTTATATAGACAATCTTGAACATGTGTGTGTATGTGTGTGTGTGTATGCTGTGCTGACTTGTAATTGATTACCATCTACTATCAAATCATTGCATAAAGGGTATAGTGATTAATGGGTTCCATTGGATAAGAGCATTACATCAAATTGAGTTTTTATTGTAATATGAGGGTTTGTTGATTTTGGATTATGAGATTACCGAAGCTAGTTTGGCTGTAAACACGTTCAGAGAATGAAGATACAAGTTGATTAGTTATGTTTTTCACTTAAATATGCATGACTGAATAGGAATTAATATCTCTGTTGGTTTTCATACAAGGAAACATGTTTTTAAAGCATCTTTTTCCACTAGCAATGGTGAATTTTGATCTTTTTCTACTTTTAACATATATGGTAACAAGTTGTACTTAACTTACTCTCTGACCTCAACTTGTGCTATTATATTTCTTCGGCTAGGTTTTATGCTTTGAAGATTCTGTTAGCTCTAGAGTACCTCCATATGTTAGGCATTGTATATAGAGATTTGAAGCCAGAGAATGTCCTAGTTAGAGATGCAGGCCATATCATGTTGTCAGACTTCGATTTATCACTTCGTTGCTCAGTCAATCTAACACTTGTCAAATCTTCATCTACTCATCATGTGAGTAACAATAATGGTTATGGGGGCATGATAGAGGATGAATATGCAGTGCAGGGTTGTATTCAGCAACCAACTTTCTTCCCGCGAATTCTACCTTCAAAGAAGTCTCGCAAATCAAAATTTGAATTTGGTCCAGTTGGAGGTCCTCTTCCTGAATTGATGGCAGAGCCAACAAATGTAAAATCAATGTCATTTGTTGGGACACATGAATATCTTGCTCCTGAGATTATCCGAGGAGAGGGACATGGCAGTGCAGTGGACTGGTGGACATTTGGGATCTTTTTATATGAACTCTTGCATGGAACAACACCCTTCAAAGGTGCAGGAAATCGTGCTATGCTTTTCAATGTCATATGTCAGCCATTGAGATTTCCAGAAGCTCCTCATGTGAGTTCTGCAGCAAGAGAGCTTATAAAAGGGTTGTTAGTGAAAGAACCTAACAAGAGACTTGCCTATACTAGAGGAGCAACAGAGGTTAAACAACACTCTTTTTTTGAAGGAGTGAACTGGGCTCTAATAAGAAGTGCCTTGCCTCCACATGTACCAAATCTTGTAGATATTACTCAGTATGCTTCCAAAGAAGCACTAGTCCCAAAGGATAAGAGGATGATGGATATCTTAAAAGATCAAAACAAACATGGTGTTTATAACTCGTACATAGATTTTGAGTATTTTTAGCTGCAAATTTGGATTTGGAGTCATTGGAAAGAAGAAACAGTGTAGAACCAACCCAACATGAAATCACAAACTTTAGGAAAACAAATGTTGTATGCATAAACATGTATATTCATCCGTTTGAATCTCCTTTACTTTCAGCTTCCAATGTAACTTTTGATGGTTACGGGTTGAGTTTAGGCTATGGGATAAGTTTTTTGGAATATAAAGTTCTATAATCAATTGGTTGGTAACAGTGCTTTTTTCCTTGTATCTAAAGCTAGATTTCATGTTAAAAGGCTACCTTTACATCGGTTAGCAATGTCATGAAAAGATAGCGACACACAAATTAAAGCTAATTTTTCTGGCATACCCTCATTTGAATCACAAGCTAGCGTCACTTTTAAATGTTATCGTTGTTAAAGACTGCTTCAATCATAGGGTTTTCCCTACCTCCCTCAAGGGTGATGAGAATTGACATTAATAGTTCTGTTTGAAGAAACCTTGAAGTGGCTTGTGGATGAACAGTCTGAAATGACAAAGGAGAATGGATCCTAAGTTTCAAGAACTTAGGATCCTAACCCTCAACAGCTGCGGACATTCTTGCTATTAAGATTGCGCTAGAAGTTGGTAAGCTCTACAATTTCAAGAAAATTCAACTATGTACTGACTTACTAGAAGCCTTTAATTGTCTTTGGAGAGAGGATGGTCCTAACCATCCCTTGAGAATAGAGATTGCTGAAACTAGAGAGCTGCTCTTTCATGATTGGAAAATTGAGATTTTTCATTGTTCTCCGAAGGTTCTAAGATGTGCTAACAATATTGCCAAAATTGCGCATGATGGTCCTTTTGATATAGTTATCTTACCCATAGTCCCTACTTGTTGTGTGAGTCTGTTTTAGGATGATTTGCAACATTTGGTAGCTGTTTAGGTTTCTAGCCTTTCTTTTAGCGCTTTTCTGTAATTTTCCTTAAACTCTCAAGCTTTGCTTACTTCCTTATTCTAAAAAAAAAATAGCGTCGACGTAGTTACTAGTAAGATTCTTTCTTCAGAGTTTTTCTGTAATTAAAATGTATATTCTTGAGTTTATCAAGGATATAAAACGATGCATTCTTTGAATCTGAACATTGAACTACATCTATTTATTGAATTCATTAATAAATGAATATTAATTTTTTTTGGCCTGAAAGAATAAATATTAAATTAAGGGATGTATTCTTTAAATGGAAAAATGTGAGAGATACTATATTCATTGAGTTCATTGATGAATTATTTGTTAAAAAGGCGTCAAAAGGACTATAAATAGGCCCATTGAGTCCTTCATTGATCTTCAAGAAATTTAAAGATTATCAAAGATTTTCCACTTTTACTTTCAAGTTTCTCATATATTCTCATATTACTCTCAACAATTCTACAACTCTTTCTTCAATATATTCTTCAAAGAAATGCTTAATCGGCCATCAATCCAATAACATTGTACAGGGTTTGATTTACTCAAATAGAGTAATCACACGTCAAAGCCTACCATTTACTTATTTGCTTCCAATGAGGTACGCATCTTAATTGTTTTTGTTTTAAGAGCAATTTTATCTATCTCATTTAATAACCAGATTCGGCGGCGGCGGAGATAATTGTCATTTAAAAAAAGTTCTTTCTATGTTGAGTTAAGAGATACCTTATGATGCCAGAAAAAGAAATTCTTTTAAAATTTACATGTAAAAGATAATAATATAATACTTCCTTTATCTTAAATTATAAGATACTTTTAAATAAAATTTTATATATTAATAAGTCTCATTAAATACATTTAATAACTTTATCTTTTCAAAATAAAAATATAAACTTTTAAAAATATCCATCATTTTAATATATTAAAAAGAGAAAGAACATAAATTAATTATGAAGAGAGAAAGGGTAATATTAGAATTGAAACATTTAATGAAACCTTAATCTACCCAAAACATTTTATATTTTGTTATTAAATTTTTTTTAAAAATACCTTATAATTTGAGATGGAGATAATATAATATAATAACAGTTGAGGAGTAAACTTAATTTGATATAGTTGTGTAGTAATTCTGTGGCAAAACAAGAATGTATTCAAAATTCAAATCAACCTGTGGGTTTGGTGAAAACAATGTATGATGTACCCATGAAAGATTCTGGAGAAGTTATAATAAGCAATAATATATGGTTACGTTAGGTTACTAAAAAGAAATGGAATGAAATTGATTGAAAAAATTAATGCAAAAATAAATTAAATCATCCTTCCTTCTCATAGTAAATATGATAAAACTCATTAATATATATTACAAATGTGAGAATCATCATACCTTTCAAAAATTTCGTGAATCATTATTTCCAACCTCATGAACTAATTAATTACTCCCTTCTTTTATGAATGTGGTCTACTATTCTTTTTGATTATCTTATTTTTTATCCTTATTTTTTCAATTCATTCAATTTCATTTTTTTTCTAATAACCAAATGTGACCTATTGCTAAAAGATAAAAGATTATTTTTTAAAGTATACTTTTAGTCCTTTAATTTTATATAAGGTTTTAATTTAGTATTTTAATTCTGTAAAGTATCTTTTTAGTTTTTTAATCCTAACACCATTAGCTTCAAATGATTATTTTTTATGTCAATCATTATTAAACTTAATATGTCAACATTTAAAAATGTTTAATCAATATTTGAAAGTCCAATGTAAAAATTTATCGGGATAAAACTAACAGTATTTGGGTTAAAAAATTAAAAAAATGCTTTATCAAATTAAGTGATTAAAACAAAATGTTGTGTAAAGTTAAAAAATTAAATGTATTCTTTAACCAAAATTATTTGATTCCCTGAGAGTATGCACCAATTCATCATGTTTCAAAATTTTAAAAGTCTTATGTCCAGGATTAAGGAATATAAACCACAAAAAGACAAGCTTTTATCCTGAATAGCATGCATTACTCCTTCATTAAAAAATATAAAACATTTTTAACTAAATTTTACTCCCAATAAAATAATTACTTGTCGTCAAGCTAATACTATCTTTTTACATTTACTCTTATTTAATATGATATTTTATCCTATAATACATATAAAGTGATTTATTAAATAGGGATGTTTTAAAAAAAATAATTATACCTTAAAAAATTAAAAATAATTTGTATGTTCAAACGTGTAATCTCTCAAAAAATACCTAACATATGGAGTATTTATTTGAGATGGAAGTACAAGGAGATAATGCTTAATAAAAATTAAATTATCCAAAATGTAACTTTTTTTCTGACATCATTCATGGTTATTAAAAGTACAGCTTATTTTAAATAGTACACAATATACAATGTGTTAGCTAGGGGTGTTCAGTCTGGACCTGTCTCGATTGACCCGATATCATCCCAATCATATCAGAATGGGCCTTGTCCCGGCCCGAAAATAATCGGGACGGGACTTTATGGGACGGGACAGGAAAGGGGTTCGGGATGAGATGGGATAGGGGATTACCATCGGGACGTCTCGTCCCGTCCCAAATATTATATATATTATTTTTTATTTTAAAGATATTAATTATATTAATATAATTTATACTTATATTAATTATATCAATTATAATTTTAATACTTACAATTCTTATTTAAAACTAAAGTTTTTTTATATTGATAATTTTAATGGCATGGAGTAAACATAGCGATATCTTTCTTTATAATATATTAATTATATTAATATAATTTATTCTTATATCTATTTATTTAATAACTTTTATTTACAACATATTTCTTGCTTATTTTTAGAAGAATAATTAGCTTAGTATATCTTCACTAAAGTAGAAGAATAATGATTTGATATTGTATTTGACTTGCCTGTTGTTGCTAATCTTATAGCATAAAGATCACTTGTATTTGTTATTATAATGTGTAGTTGTGATTAATATAATTCAATAATTAATTTTAAATTATTATTATTTATGTGCTTGTATTATTTTGATTTTAAACTTAATAAATTATATGATTTAAAATTTTAATGAACGTTATTATCCCGATCTTTTTTTGATATTATTTCATTTATCGGGACGGCGGGACGTCCCGATCTTGTTCCGATCCCGTCCCAACTCTTAACGAGACGGGACGACTTTCAAAATAAGATGAGACATGGGACCAAAATTCAGTCTCAATTTTTTTTTTGGGACGAGACATAGGACGGGAGTGTCTCGATTCCGTCTCGTCCCGTGAACACCCCTAATGTTAGCTCACGTCTTTTTTCTCTTTTCTTCTTTTCTTTTTGGGGCGTGGTCTTGTGGACAAGCTCATAGTAGTAAAAAGTCAACACACAAAAGAGATTCTAGTCAAATACTTGAAGTGTTAGTTTTTTTTTTTTGACCAGTGCTTGAAGTGTTAGTTTACTTTCAGTAATTAGTAGTAAGCAATAAAAAATTCTACAGCAATGTAAAATGGAGTTTTAGTTTACATATATTGTAACCACATGAACTCCTTAAAACATAAATTTCTGTGACAATTTTCATATTTAAATTTAAAATAATGGTGCGCACACGCGCATCCTTTGTAATTACTGTCAGATTTCTAGTGTAGTTCTCCAGTGATTGCAGCACAAGTGATTAAACTATTTCCTTTACCTCTATGTGGGCTCACAAGGGTAAATGCAGTGGTGTGGCTTATGCCACATAATCCTTATATTATGGTCGTGTTCTTATTTCTTTCTGTCATTTTGATGTGTGTCTCGTCTTTTTAAAAAAAAATAGTTTAAAAAACATCTAGCACCATCTTGTTCTCAATATTTTGATCTCGGGAATGATTGTTTGAAAAAAATAAAATAAAATACGTAAAATTTTTTTAAATTTTGAGACAGTTGCATATAATCTCCCTTATATTTAAAAGTTTAAAATTAACCCTCCTAATCTTTAATTTTGTTTTGCAAAATCCTTTATTGTTAATTATGTTTTTTTATGAAGGTTAAAATGTCATTCAACTAAAAAATATTATTAAACAAAAATATTATATTATATAACTATTTATAATAAATTTTTTATATTTTTTGGATAATTGAGGCATTAATAATAGCCAAAAAAATATTACTATCACCATATAAAATTTTAAATATTTACTTTTGTGTTAATTTTTTATATTTTTTTCATTAATGGTGCATATTTTTTTAATATTAAAAGATAAATTAATCTAATATGGTAATATTAGATTAATCCAACATGTGCATTATATTAATCTAACATGAAAACATAAATAAAAATTTATTTTTTAAAGCAATACAATCATGCACCGTTGATAACAAAAAAAATATAGATAAAACTAATATGAATATAAATATTTAAAATTTATATAATGATAATAACATTTTTTGTTATTGATGCCTCAACTATTTAAAAAATAAAAAAATTCATTATAAATAGTTATCTGATATAATATTTTTGTTTAATAATATTTTTTAATTGAATAATATTTTAATCCTTACGAAAAAATAACATAATTAACAATAGAGAGTTTTAAAAAATAAAATTAAAGGTTAAGAGGGTTAATTTTAAACTTTTAAAAGTGAGAATGTTATATACAACTATTTCAAAATTCAGAGAATTTTTATATATTTTAGCCAAAAAAAAAAAGAAGTAAAGATCAAGAGCAAAATTGTGCAAGATATCTTCAAAGTGTGGGTAGTATTTTTTTTTTAAAAAACTTAATTTGCTCCCTATTCTATATCCAAGTACAAATTGAATTGATGATGAATTACTTTGAAATAGGATGAACATTTTTTAATATAAATTACATTCTCAAGACTAAAGTTAAGGTAGCAATCATTCTTATAAACTGTTAATTTGTAAAGACATATTCTTTAAAAAGATATTATATATTAATAATATAGTCAGTCTTATTTTTAACTTTCATATAATAAACCAACATACTCTCTCCATTTAAAAATATAAAACATTTTTAATTGAATCTCACATTCAATAAAATAATTATCTATTTTTAATTAATTTTATTTTTTCATATTTATCCCTATTAAACACCCTATAATAAATATAAAGTCATTATCAATAGGGACACTTTTGATAATGATTACATCTTAAAAGATTAAAAATGTCTTATATTTTTGAACATTTAAATCCTCAAAAAATGTCTCATATTTTTGAACGAAAGAGTATAAAATTTTCATTAAATAAGGGAAGCTGAAGATCCATACTAAAAATAGGTGAAAATATAAAACCTGTAATTAAAACAGTGTACGTGAAACCTATGATAAAATTAAAATTTTAATTTACATAAATTGTAAAAAATAGGCATACAATCCATTGAACTTTTTCGAATTTTAATGTTAACAAAATAATAATTTAAAAAATTAAACTAATTATAATCTCAATTTTTTTTCCTATTACCTTTTGTTTTGATACATCCGTGCATGGCACGTGGTGTAAAATCCAGTTGGGATTTAAATGTTGAATCCCCATTCGCTCCATTTTGACCCAATGATATCTTTATTGAAAAACGTTGAAAAATGAGTCTGAAAGTTGGCACGAGACGAGATCGTCATGATTTGATGAAGGTTGAAAAGATGACCAAGCTGAAACGTTTTCAGGGATCAGCTTGATCGGGAATCGTCTCGCGGATCGAGAGAGAGAGAGAGAGAGAGAGAGAGAGAGACCTCAGACCATGATATTGCAGCACTCCACTTTCTCTGGGGCTTCTTCTCCTTCTCAGATTTGCCTTCCTCTCAGCCAATGGCAAAAGCAGACGAACCTAATTCTTCACCATCAACTACCCCTTCCTCGTCTCAGAGTCGCCAGATCGTCCTCCTTCAAAATCACTTGTTTCGTACCAGGATTGTTCGATGCCTTCGCTCAAATAGCCTCTAATAAGGTATCATTTGTTGAGCTCATGGTGTAATGCTTCAATTCTCTCTACAGTTTCTGGGGGCTCTCTCTCTCTCTGTTTTTTTTTTTTAAACTCCATCTCGTTGTTTCCAAGATTGTTTGGTAAGTTTCAGTTTGATCATCTGGTATTCATATGGTTGGTGTCCTTAACTGTGAGAAGTTACAAAAGTCTCTAAAGAACTTGTGGTCAACTCATATAAGAGAACAGTATTTGGGTTACATAATTTTACTAGATGACAAATGATCGAGTGAAATGATTCTAAAAATCAATTTGATTGGGGGAAAAGGACATTGAGGAGGAAATCTGACGACTAAAGAATCATCTCACTTGATCACTTGAGTGAGTCAATTCAAACATCTCTCCCTCGTTATCATGAGGACAAAATTAAAATGAAAAGGCTTGTAATATTGAAGGATAACACTAACTTAATCAAAAGTGGAGGACCAAAATGAAACTTTCATGATTTTATATGAACCAAAGCGTATTTAAGATTCTCTTCCCCATCTAATTTATGTTACTGAAATTTTCCTCCCCTGTTATGATTAAGGTTCTGATTGCAGCCTTTACTTCTGCGTTAGTTGGGCAGCTTGTTAAGCCCTTGACTTCTGTATTTCTTTATGGAAAGAAGTTTGACGTCAGATCGGTGATTGATACTGGAGGATTCCCTTCAACACATTCTTCTGTAAGGCCTATACATCCCCTAATCTGGCTTTCGTCTATCTCACTTGACTGATTGATTATTTTCATACCCCAGTTCAGGGGTTTAGTTTTCAGTGTTGACCTCACGGTTGTTCGCATTTCCCTGTGTATAGGCAACAGTGGCTTCTGCAACATTGTTGGGCCTTGAGAGGTGAGAATATTCGGCTAGCATGGACTATAATTCACAGCAATATTTCTCTGTTTTATATAATCTTCTGAAACTTGAAGAATCTAGCATGAAGTTATGTTTTGGACGGGCTGTCTTATTGCTGTGCTAATTGAAACCGTTTAAATTTCCAAATGCAGAGGCTTCTCCGATCCCTTTTTTGGTATCACGTTTGTGTATACTGGCCTTATTATGTACGATGCTCAGGTATGGAATTCTCTTATAATCTTGTTCCCCCTTCATGCATATACAGTTATGGTTCTTTTGATGTCCATTTTAATCATGTGGTTGTGATATGTTCTGTCTTTTCAACAAATTTGGATTTAGACAGTGTTTGTTTGATCATGCTAGAGAAAAGGCTGCTTTTAGTTTTAGGAGAAAAATATCACCTTATTAAAGATTACAAGCGTTTGGGTTTTCATATGTTGAGAATGGGCTATTCTTCAGGGCTTTGATCTTACTTCTAGCCATGTCTTGTAAAATGATTCAGGTTCCATGGCATGTTTAAGAGTGATTAAATTCAAACCTTGTTGAACAAAAGGCCACCCACTATAAACTAGAAAGATGTAGATTTAGGTAGCGTGTAAGAGTGTCGTGGTGAGAGCAAAACCGTGTGTATGTCATGTAGCAAGTGTGAATATGTATTAGGTGGTGTGTGAGAGGGTGTGTTCGTGAGAAGAGTGACAGAAAAGTGAAGGAGGTTGAAAAGTCAAAATTATTTTTGTAAATTGCTGTTTGAGTAAATAAGAGCATAATGGCGTCTTGCAATCCATGTAGCGGATCCCACCTAGTGGGATAAAGGCTTGTTGTTGTTGTTGTTGTTGTTGCTGTTTGAGTAAATAATAATTTTTTTTTTTTAGGAAGTCCTTGTCTTCCTTCAAGCATTTCAAAGCCTTCTCCCACTTAAATTCCAACATGTCTCTGGGACCCGAACCTGCTAGTGACATACCTCACATTGTGTATTGCATTCCCTATAATTTTCTTATATCTTGGTGATCTGTGTTGAAACTTCTTGCTTGATCCGGTGATTAAATTGTTCACTTGGACGCTCTAAAACCATATTTATTGTCACAAAGATAAAATCTTGGTTGAATTCGATATTTGTTTTGGTCTGTCAGGAAGAATCCTTAGCTTGTTAAGGTTAATGAGACATCTCATTTTCTTTTTCTTATTCATGATCTTTTTAAAAGTTTATCAGAACAATGCAAACTGTTGAACTAGTAATATTTTAAAAGATTTGATCTGGTGATCATTTGCAGGGTGTAAGAAAAGAAGTGGGGACTCATGCCAAGTTACTGAACAAACTACTGATCCAGACGCAATTAAACTCTGCAATACGTTCCAAAAATACAGATGCTAATTTGATCACCTCTAAGCCCCTTGTGTCAAAAGGCCAAGAAGCCTCTTCCATGGATCCAACACTAAGGAATGCTTACCTATCAATTAAATTAAACAAACCAATAACTCAAATTGATGGGGAGCCATCTTCTTCATATGGCTTGTCAGCAGCAGATGCAGCAGAACTCTGCAGGTTGGCTGGTGAGGATGGTTTAATCCCATTTAAAGAATCGGTTGGCCACACATCGAATGAAGTGTTTGGTGGAGCTGTGCTTGGTTTCTTAGTTGGGCTGCTCCTCCATAATTTCTTGCGATGATATTAATATCAAATCCTTTTGCTGCATAATTCCTCCTCGTATTTTGTATCACTTGTTGACTGAAAAATATACGAGGGGGATGGTGCACGATACTTAATCGTGTATGATTATAGCATTGAAATATGCAGATCTTAAAAACATGTGAGGTCTAATGCTGCCGGAAGAATGTTGTACTCTAAGATCTGCATAATCATGTATGTTTGTAGCATTAAAATATGCATTCACCTGCATAATACAGATCTCTATAACTTTTTACAAATAAAATGTTTTTCAGTGTGTTCTTTCAATGATTGAAACCGTCACACAAAAAGAAATTATCACCAATACAATATTTTCCTATCAATTATTAATAATGTAATTCATTTTATGATAGATTTAGTTAATATATTTATTAATTTATTATTTACTTTATGTATAATAAAATAACAAAAATTTTTTTTATAAAAAATCAATAATAACATTAAGGAACACTGGTTTACAATAGATAAGTAGTGAAAAAGTCGAAAGGGCAAGGAGGCAAGAAAAAGGGAAGATCACGGGAAATATTTAACTCTATCATATGAAATGGAGTGACAAGTTTGTAGATGTGTTGCACTAAATGTTGAAGCAGATAATATTTTGACGATAATCCATCAAAAAGCTTCTTGCGAACAAAACGGAGGAAAATGAAACTTTGTAAAAAAAAAAAATTGTATTATAAAGACAAGTCTTAATCTATGTTAAAGCAGCCAAAATGCAAAGCAAATTGAAACTTGAGATTTTGTGGTAAACGAACATCTCAAACTTAATAATGCTGTGTAAAATTGTAGAATTGCAATAAAACAAAGCTAAGCAAATTATAATTCCAGTTGTCATTAGTCTTATATCTCCCCATTCTAACATTCCAAATTAAAGGTTTGATAAATCACCAAAAAAAAAAAAAAAGACATCGCGGTGATATGATGATGACAAACAAAAGAAATAAAGAATTTGTTTTTGATGAAAAAATAATAATAAAATTCTTTTAAAATATATAAATGATAATTTAGTTTCTCAAAATATCATAATTTTCTTAAAGTTTTTGAGAACTTTTCTGTCATTAATAAATTTATATAAATTATCAAATTACTCTTGTTATAAATAAATAATTTACAACTTTTTTTTATATTTGTAATAGCGTAATAGCAAATAAAAAATTTAACATATGAAGTTGTGATTTGTTGTTGTATTGTTATGAATATAAAAAGAAAAACTTTGAATATAAAAAAAAGTTATGAATCATTTATTTTTAACAAGAATAATTTAGTAATTTATATAAATTTATTAATGATAGAAAAATTTTTAAAAACTTTGAGAATTATGATATTTTGAAAGATTAAAATATTATTTATATATTTTTTAAAAAATTTATTATATTTTTTTAAAGAAAAACAAGCAGTAATCTTTCGAAAGAGGTAGAGGAGCATGAACATACCACGTGGAAAGGTCGGGACGCGTGTAAGTCCATTAACACGAGGGGATGCCACGTAGGTTGATACTGGCAAGGTAGCAGATCGGTTTTCTTTTGCCGATGTCCCGCGGTTATATAAAGGCGGGACTGAACTGAACTGAACTGAACTCAAACAGCCTTCCACAGAGAGAGAGATGTCAGGGGCGCAAGGAGCACAGCCAAAGGAGGCGAGAACGGCGACGGTGTATGAGTCGGTGGAAGGAGGAGAGAATAGGACGAGGACGGACCTCCGTTCGAGGGAGGACCAAGGGAGCATTCAGGTGGACAAGTTGCAGGAGAAGGTCCCTGATCCCGCCGGTAAAGGTGGACCTGTGTTCGGCGCCGGAAAAGACGAAAACAAGCCCGACCTTGGTGTTACTGGCACTGGCTAGCTACTTAATCATGAATTCAACTAACTAGCTATACGTACGTGTATCGTTATTGCAAGTCTTTTTCTTTTGAAGTATTGAGCGTGCTTGGTCTTAAGCTGCGGTTTCCTTGCCTCGCGCCTGTGTAACCCTCCGCCTTCCGTCTTGTTCAAATTTCCCACGCATCACTTTCATTACCAGACGTGAAGCGAACGCCATCAACAGTAGCTGTTGTTTAGCATATGAATAAGAAAATAAATATTTGTTAGAAAAGATATTTGCGGTGTCATATTGTCAAGTGGGATGGATAGAGAATAATAAAAGAAAAAAAAAGGGCTAAAATGCAGATAAAATTAAATATAAAAATAGCCGAGGGATTTTCATCGGGGCAGATCCAGATTTAATTGATGGAATTAAGGATCCAATTCAAATCCAATTCAAATCCAATTCAATTCTAAATTCTCAACACAGGGTGTGTTTTACAATAAGATATAAATTTGTTGAATATATATAAAGCTGTTAATATAAGATATATAATTTGCCCCTATATATATACATATATATGAGAACATATTGCCCTGGGCACGTTGTGCAGTGCAAGTGAGGTTCCTATTGACAAGAGCTCGAGGCACGAACTTGATGTTGCGTCACATATTCTGTGATCCACTTTCTTGAAATTTCGAAAACCATTTTGTTGATTTTTTCTGCTAAAATTTGATGAATTTAAACAAAAAGCAGCGATAAATTTTTTTAAAAAATAAAAAATATAAACTCACATAAATCATAAGGAAAGAAAATTTAAAAAAAAAACAGAAAATTGAAAGAAAGAAAAAGTTGAGAAGAAAATAAAAAGTAAGTTCCACCACTTTTCCTTCTCACATTTTTCACAATGTGGAGAGATTTTGGAAAAAAAAAAAAATAATTTCGATATTGCCCTCCTTTTTTTTAATCTTCTTAATTCTCAACTTTTTTTTTGACACTATCTTAAACTAACAACATTACACACGTATTTATCTTTCATGACTATTATCTTCTCCATTTTTGTTTTTAAAAAAAATAAGCATGACCTTTTGTTGGAAAATAAATCAATGTTTATATATTTGCCCTTTTATCTTTCGGTGGTATTAGTTAATTTGATTTCTTACGGGTTATTACATTTTTTTGCAAAAAAATATATCTTGCAAATTATTTAATGTTAAAATATTGATATGATCTTATTTTTTCCCTTTAATTTATTTTAATAAAGATAATAACTTAGAGTATTGTTGTTATCATGTCATGTGTTTATTTTTTTCCTCCTAATTTTCCCTCATTCATTAAAATAAAAATAATATTATTTATTTATTTATTTTTTTCCTGCTCTCAACTTTTCTTCCTATCAAAGCATAAAAGTAATTTCAGAGAATAATTTAGAAAGATTCCATGCGACAAGACAAAGCACAAAGCAGGGTTCTTGTGTGCAAGGCTGAAAAGTATAATAGAGAGCTAAATCACTAGTTAGTTTGCTGCCTGGATTCCATTTTCTGTGGCTCAGACCGTATCAAAATCCAGAAAGAGAATGACGTTCTCTCCAGTCGTGGGGTTCCGGCTCATGAAAATGGCGGGTGAGAATGGGACTTACACCAGTCGGTCGTGCTAGATTCTTCCCCGCTTCTCTTTCTTACCGAGCCGCTCCAGTACTGGAGAGGAACTGATCTCCATCTTTATCCCATCTTTGCAATGCACATTTTTGTTTTGTTTTAAATTTTGTTTGAAGTTACAGTGCCCATCATGTCCACTTATAAAAGCAGGGCTCGCCGAAGGAGGAATCAGAGCGACCATATCAGCAGTTTCTCGCTGGAGGAGGAATCAGAGCGACCACATAAGGTTAAATTGTGTTCTTGCTTCTCTAATGTATTTTAACTTGATGTATGATGGACGGGGTTGAAATTGGGAAATGTGCTGAATTGCAGGAGAAGCAGCAGCAAGAGGAGGAGCAATTAACTGATTCTGGGGCTGCACAGGACAAGGGCCATGATCTACAAACTCTTGTCAGAAGGTTCTGGAAAGTGGCGACTCCTTACTGGTCGTCGGATGACAGAGTTCAAGCAAGATTACGGCTTGCTGCTGTTTTTGCTCTCACCTTGGCTACCACTGGTATCAGTGTGGGCTTCAATTTCCTTGGGCGAGACTTCTATAATGCACTTGCCAGTAGGTTCATGTATATATCTCTGCATAACTGCTTAGTGTTGTCAAAATGATTTGGCCATTTATACGAGATTTCGCTTTAATATTTTTTGAATTATTAGGAAGCGACTGAATTGGTTTAAATATGTTAATGCAAGACAAGGACCAAGTGCAATTCAAGAAGCAGCTACTTTATTACTTGGGTGGCTTTGCTGGAGGAATCCCGGTGAGCACGTTCATGGGCTTTCTGGTGCATAGATCTGCTGGACCTTGCTTTAGTTCTTCCCATGTTGATCATTCTGTCTTCTATGCAACCTGAAAGGACCTGGAAATGGGAAAGATGCAAGAGATGAAATAGAACTAACACGCTTTTAAATCACCTAGACGTGACTAACAATTACAGCATGTCATGTTTTTTGGCCTCTGTCTGCCCTCTGAGGGTTCAAAAATCATGTTGCCCTTCTCTGTTTTGGGCAGTAATAACATTCAATATGTGCATCAAATATTTTTCTTCTAATCTGTAATTCATTTTGGAATAAAGAAATTCTTGACTTCAGAACTCTGTATGTAAAGATATATATATATATATATATTATATACATATGTAGAAGTCCGAAGATATTTTATCCCCAAAAAATGAAGCAAACCCCCACGGGATTGCTTCAATTTTCAGAAGGTGTCTTAGTTGGCTGCCTAGATGTTTCAGAAGCAGCTATCAACAAGTTATATGTAGACTTATCGTTTATTAAGCATGCAGACAAATGTCTTGAAATAGAGTATAACACCTAGGGAATCCGTTTCCCTTTTCTTCTTTCAGATTATTTTGTATCATGAAATTCTTCTATTTGGATGCTTTTGTGTTTTTATTTTTTGCTTTGTAGTACCTTACTCCAATATTGTGCACGTGTTCCTAACTTTCTTCATCACTGAGTCGCAGTTTTTTGCATTGAGAGATTATGCAATAGAAACTCTTTCTTTGAGATGGAGGTGTTGGATGACAACCTATTATATGGAACGCTATTTCAAGGATCAGACTTTCTATAAGATTCAGTCACAATCTTCCCTTGATAATCCAGACCAGCGACTTGTTGATGATGTGAATTCTTTCACTACAACAGCTCTCTCATTCTTTCTGACTCTCTTTAATGCTGCTGTAGACTTAATCTCATTCAGTAACATCTTGTATTACATCTATCCTCCTCTCTTTGTTGTTCTTCTCATATACTCCATCGGTGGGACAGCTATCAGTGTTTTCCTTGGAAAGGTAACGAGTCTATTTTTTGAGTGACAATCGAGAATGTAAGGCAAAAGCCACAAAATATATGAGGAGCTTTAACATAGTGCCATATTTCTTAATTGAAATTTTCTTAATGACAGGGATTGATGACTTTAAATTTATTGCAAGAGAAAAAAGAAGCCGATTTTCGTTATGGGCTTGTAAGGATTCGAGAAAATGCAGAATCAATTGCTTTCTATGGCGGTGAAGAAAGTGAAATGCAAATTCTTCTGCTCAGCTTCAAAAGTGCCTTCGAAAATCTAACTGTAAGACTTTTTTTTGAATAATCACAGTTAAAAAAAATGTATTAGGGCATTCTGCACTAATTCAACTTGCTTTGCTTCTTGAGTTTTTTTTTTTTTTTTTTGGTACACATATTCATCTACACTAATCTTTGTTTCTTGAGTTTTTGTTACACATATCTGTCTAAAACTCTAGATATAGCGTAAGTGACTTTTGCCATATTTAATGAAGTTAAAGCTATGCTGAATTGCTGATCCTTTTGTTTTCTTTGCAAAGATTGAAAAACAGAGGATTTAAGATGATATGACAATTGTCATGAGAAGTGTTAAAGTAATACCTAGTGGAAATGATTTGAGGCTTCAGTAACGCTTTAGAAAATAGGATAGATGCTGTTTTAGGAATTAAGAACTGCAGAACTGCCAGATAAAGTATTGCAATCTCAGATATAAAAGCTACAGAAAGGTGGGTGCATTGAAATCCCATCGTACAGGAATCTGGAAATCAGTTTTCTTTGCAAGTTCGCAGATGTAGCAAAAAAGATAAGATCCATGGAACCATACTTTCTATGTAGATGTTAACAAGTTCCAACATCAAAACTCTTGATCTTTAAATTAGTTTATTCATAATCAACCAGGAAACTTAACCTAGAAAGGTAGGCAGTTATATGAAATATTGAAATGGGAAGTGAGACAAATGCTGCACTTCAATCTCTTGACTGATCAGCGTCAATGAGACCTGCCCTGCCAAATTGTTGGATCCCTGCCTTCTAATTATAGATCTATATCTAACAACAATATCATGTACTGTGAAAACTGGATTAGAACAGCCAATGAAGTACAAACAAGGAGTTCTCCCCATATCTGACATATGTCGGACCGTCATTGGATTTTGTCACATTGCTGTGTTTGTGTCCATGCTTCCTAGAGACCAGCTGTGTTTGAGTGGATTAACTGGGAAGCTCTGCAGCTAAAACCCTCTGATTTGGATCAGTTAAGCTCAGCCATTAAACTATTGGAATTGGTCTATTCTGTGAAATACTACATGCAACCTCTTTTCTGCATCTTTTCTTTTCCCTTTTAGTGTTGTACTTCTTGCTGTAGGTTACATCATGCAGTTTCATCCTTTAGCTTACAATGATGCGCTGATGAATGGTGGAACTTTGTATTTCTTATTTTGCAGCAATTGCTGATCTCTTCTAGAAATCTGCAGTTCTTTACAAAAGGCTACCGCTATCTTATTCAAATTCTTCCTGCTTCCATTGTAGCGCCCATGTATTTTGCAGGAAAAATTGAGATTGGTGTGATCAATCAGTCAATCTCTGCTTTTAATCACATCCTTGAGGACTTTTCCCTTGTTGTGTTCAAGTTTCAAGCTATAAGTGCATTTTCTGCTGTTATTAATCGGCTTGGTATTTTTCTTCTCTATCTTTCTCATCATTACATTTGTGAGGATCTAATGAATAATTCAACATTAATCAGCGAATGCACTTTTAGCCTGCAGATAGCAGAGATTCTTGTATATCTTGCCATTGATAAATCTTGCATTTTTTTAAAATCATTGTACTGTTCTTTGTATTGCATTTTCTGTTGTTCGAAAGTAATTATATCTTCAGTCCTTATAATATCCGTTTATTCTATTTATAGTCTTAATGTATGTTTTGTAACTGTTTTCTTTTATCTGCTGACTCATTATGAATTTTTTGGTCACTCTCTTGTGTTGTTTGCACTATCAATCATCATGTTATATGCAGGACCTGGGAAATGTGATATTCACCAGTTTAGTCTGTTGATTTATGCATATTGAAATACACACTGATAAAGACTATCTCTGGATGGCATATGTAGGTGAGTTTGATGATGTCTTGGACAGAAGCAGCATCTCTAATTTACACTCCAATACCTTGGAAGAGATATTGGTTACTTACAAATGTTCAAAGAGATCATCTATATTGGAATCCAATGGATTGTTGAACCCCGTAGAAAAAACTGAGACATTATTGGATGTAAAAAACTTGACCTTGAATACACCAAGTGGAGCCACACTTATCAGAGAGCTATCATTAACAATCAAGGAAAAGGATCATTTACTGGTCAGCAATCTATTTAGGTTTTCTTCTTGATTGAAGCGGTAACATTTTAAGGCTGTAAAATTGAATTTCTAATATAACCAATTTTACAGATAATTGGACCAAGTGGAAGTGGCAAGACTTCTTTGTTAAGAGCTTTGGCTGGTCTATGGAACACTGGAACTGGAAAAATCTCATATTATGAGAAAAATGGAGGAGATTCTCAGCAACCTGTTTGTTCAGATGTGAATGCTCCTACGGTAAATACTGCCCATGGTGCGTGTGAAATACATGGAAAATCTATGGACAAAGACTCTCAAATTTTCTTCCTTCCTCAAAGGCCATATATGATTTTGGGCACCCTCCGTCAACAATTACTCTATCCAACTTGGGCTGACAATGCGATCCCTGCATATGATAGTGGTAAATCCAAAAGTATGTCATATCTAGTTTCATTCTCATTAGACCCCTCATTTTTAATTATGTTATTAACTCCGCATTCTTTTGTTGTGTTCTGTCTACATTTCATTTTGGCCAGTGGAATTCTTGATACAAAATGTGCTACCTCTCTAGTATTATACCATTTCCATATTGATGATTATTATTTATAAGGATCAAATGGCAGGTTGTGGTATTGTCAATAGTAAGAATGAAAAAAATGGCTTTTTTGTGTGGGAAGCCTTTCAGTAATCAGACATAAAGGGAAATTTCTGACCGAGAAGAGAAGTTTACTTTTTTAAAAGATAGTTTTATGTAGCAAGCATTGAAGTTGTGCAGGCGGTATTTTCGAAGTTAATTCAACAGTGAATAGATAAGTTATCTTTGACCAAGAGATTAACAGACAGAAATGCATCTTGCTTATCTTTGATTAAGTAAATATTAACTGCATAGCTAAATTAATATATAACAGAACCAAGGCTGATGAGTGCCTTTCCTTTTCGTTATTCATTGGCTCCATTAATTGTATCTGAAGCACTATGCAATCCAGAATTCTGCAGAGATGGTCACCTTTCCCTTATTTTTATCATGAATAATCAAACTATAGATGAAAGGTGAACAAAAATGAATTTACGTTCTCATTTATGTTCTTCACTCTTGACAAGTGTTTAAACTTTATAACTATGATAACTTCTGTGAGATTGGCCAATCCTGAATGCTGCCTTTTATAGGTTGTAGCAAACAGCTTAATCACATGATTGTCATTTAAATGTTGTGATTATATGGGAAAATCCCATGGGAACTCCGTTTATCATATAATTTTTTTTGGATATAAATTATTTAATAATATAAAAATAGAAGACTGGAAAATATTGGCAAGAATGCTCATTAATTGAGGTTATTTTGACTTGTCTTCCAGGCATGCTTCCTTTTTTCATGAAATCGTCAAACTATGGAGACAAAAATGAAGGACCTAGGTATCCAACGTCAGATGAGTTGACAACGGTCTTGGAGGATGTTCGCCTTGGCTATTTGTTTGCTCGTTTCAGCTTGGATTCCATCCATGAATGGTCAAGTGTTCTCTCTCTGGGTGAGCAGCAAAGGCTTGCTTTTGCTCGCATTTTGCTTTCAAAACCTAGGTTGGTTTTATTGGATGAATCCACAAGTGCACTTGATGAACCCAATGAGGTACTTTTAAATTTCAATTTCAATTTTTATCCGACAAAAGTTGATGTTATCCAATTTGATAGGCAAATTACAATCCTCCATACTGGCATGTCTTATTCATATAACATATTAACATGACCTTTGAGAAGAACTTGTGAAGAAAAGATCCCACCACCCCACAAAAAGTTATGGTGATAACCAAGGCTAAGGACCATCAACCAAAAATGGATGTGTCAAGGACTGCTTCATTTGAAAGAACTTAAGCTGTTAGGTTCAGGATCAAGACAGATTTTATTACTCTAACGTGCCCTGTTTGGAGTACTGTTCTGACATAACCCAAAAAAAAAAAAAAAATTACTTGGCTCTTCACGTTTCATCCAAGTTTCAGAACTACCTGAGTTCATTGCATGGAGCTTTCTTTTCTCTTCACCGCATGGAGCTAAAAGATATACTCCTTCATTAAAGTTCTTTCTTTCTATTGTGCTTTGGCTTTACAGTTTCATTTGTACCAGAAGATTGGAGCAGCAGGTATAACATACATCAGTGTTGGCCACCGACAAACCTTATGCGGCTACCACAACAGGATCTTGCGCATATCTACAATGAATATCAATAGTGAAGAGCCAGATTGGTGCATTGAATCCATTAGATGACTATCGTGATTTTTCAGAGCCATGATTGTAGCCGGCTTCAAAATTAATTGCCTTGTTTGGATGCTGAGTTGTCAGGCAAACATCTATGCTTCAAATTCATTGAATAATAATTTTCATGCATATTGAATATTTGTTCTTGTCTTTTGACGTCTCCCTGCTTTTAAGTAGCTTCTATTACATTCGAAGATTCATATCCAGGTCAATTAAGAGTCGTGGGAACTCTATTACATTAATGACATGTTCATAGTTGAAAGACTGATGGATTTTACATCAACAAGAACAAGCATTATCTTATTAACTAGGGTCAGTTGTATAAATTGCATCAGCAACCAACTTAAAAGACTAATGGTGTTTTATTTTAGAAGTCTTTTAAGGATGTTCCTTTTTTTCCTACTTGGTTCTGTAGAGACTTTCTGGAGTCTCTCAAGTCTGACTGATTGTTCCCAGCCAATCATTTTGAGGGTGCGAGGCTTGGGGCTTTTTGGTGTATCTTTATAGAAGAGAAAGTAATTCTGTTGAAATTGTCAAGCTTGATGGGGTTGGGGTTTTTTAAACATAGTTATGATCTTGAATGTTTGAATAAGAGGCATTTTGTACCGACATTGACTAATAATTACTCAATCGGTAAATTTATTTGATCTCACAATACAAGTGGCTTCATTTTAATGCACATACATGCATCCCAAGAATGAAGTAGCCAGCCAATTGTATACAAGAAAATTCCACATCAGAATCTGTCATAATGTATGACAAGAATCAAGGGCTACGCTTGAATCTGTCGCTGAACCGCCTGAAACAAGCAAGTTTTAGCTGGTTGAGAAATGTATGATCTTTGTGCAGCCAATTGGTGCATGCAGCTGAAAAAAAATCCCAAAAATAGCTTTGCCACCTATATCAACATATAGTTGTTGCCACAGTCTTAATGGATCATTGATAACATGAAAGATATGATTTCATTGTCAACAAATATCATTAAACCAAACAGAACCAACGTCCATTTTTCATAACATAAGAACAGTGTACATTCTCCTTCAAACCAATGGCCACTCAGTAAAACAAGACACTTTTGGTTGCAAGGGTAATTTTACATCTTCAGCCCCTATTAATTTTTGGAAATAAATGCTGTTAGACTCAAAATTTCTTCATGCAGGAAAGAAGTCCCTAGGCCCCTCCCTTTGGAGCTAAAAGATCTCTCTACCAGCTCAAAAACTGTACAGAGTAACCGAGGACACGCGAAAAACAAAGGCCTTTCAGAAATTTATAGCCAAGATTGTTGAGGTAAGAAGCAGATCCAGATGATGATTACCCCACGTACAAGGGACCATTACCGCCATTGGCAAGCACAACATTTAATGAACCATTGGAAGGTTTGAACCCATTTCCACTGTGGTGTGCTCTCAACATTGTTGAATGTCCATTGCTATAATATTTTCCGTTACTTAACTTATTAGCGTGGCCAAGGCTTGGTGGTAGAACTGTCCTTGGTTCACATGCTGCTGTTATTAACCCTGTTTCACAGAAAGACGTTTAGTTTACAGAAAGCCAATCTTGCTCTGAGGAGAAACAAAGGTCAAGTATGGTGCAATGGAAAGGTATTTAAGGGAACGAGGATAGGAAAGGTTTCAAAAGATTATGTCAATGCCAATTTAACATTCCATTGATTTTTTAGTATCACTTTATTACTAGGGAATGCGAATATGTTTCAAACCCATTGAATAATCAGTCCTCAAAAGTTTGAAGACTAACATTTGAGTAACTCTACAAGGATGAAATTGAAACAGAACCATACCATACAGCATTAAAAATTTAAAATGATAAAACACACACACACACACACACACACACATCTAGATTTCACCATTTTTAGAACGAAAATAGGGTCACTGTCTTTTTTTCCATAACACTTGTTCGCTCACCTTTTTAAGCACATCTATAAAAGATCAATATCGTTGATGGAACATGAGATCACAAGAGGAAAGTTCTTAAGCAGAGACTGTTTATGAAAGATTTGTAGACCGATAAAAATTATGAATAGCCTTGTCAGACAAACTTTTTATGGGACCCTACATTGACATGCTTACGTATTTGTTTATAATTGACTTAATCTACCAATCGTTTTGTAGGCCAAGTCTGCCCAAGTCAATATGCCAGAACAATCATCTCAGACTAAAATTACAGGAAAAACAATCTGAGTCCTTTAAAGTTGTTGCATTATCATTTTAGTCAATTCATGAAATGATTCAACGATGCACCATTGAGACATGCAAGTGCACTATCATACCGGAATTTATATAGGATTAGCAGGAAGACTCGATCAACAAAGACTAAGAGAAAAACTGAAGCTTTTAGCCAAGCATGGAACTTCCATTTTACACAGGTTTGTTGCCTAGGCAATGCATCTAAATGTATGCTTCAGCCCAATTGAAGGGCATGAATAAAATAGCCATATGATATGGAAGAAGACCATCATGATTGCAAAAGGAATTCCAATTACCAATTACAATTTGAAAGACATGTATAAGTAAAAGGTTAATTGTCATCAAGTGTTCATCAAGAATAACTATACTAACAAGTGTATTGCATGCTTGTATAAAAAATATCAATAAATGAATTTTATAGTCAAAAAATGTGAAGTGGCTCTCTGGAAAAGTACCTAAGAAGGGCGGGGAAGGTTTCCCTGGCCTGGATGTGAACTCTGGGTGAAACTGAACGCCGATGAAGAAAGGATGACCAGGAAGTTCAACTATCTGCAATTGTATCACATACATACTTATCACGATTAAAATTTATTAATTAGTGGGAAAAACCCAAGATCCACCCCAGTAGGAATTCATGAAAATACTAACCTCCATGCGCCTCCCACTTTCATCTTTGCCAACGAAAGACAGGCCGGCATTTTCTAAACGTGATATCATGTCAGGATTAACCTGAATGGAATTACAATTATTTCAAGTGACATGTAGCGCCTTCATCCATAAAGAAAGTTCTCGCATGAAAATATAGTTTACCTCATATCTATGCCGATGCCGTGCATCAACAAAACTTGCATTGTTATACCTGTTCATAATTCCAAATTATTGTATTATAAATATATGCCTAATCATTATTTGGTAAGGATTCCTTGAATTTAGAGAATCTATTATGATACATGTGGGATGAATTTTCTTGAACATGATGAATATGCTCATAAACACAAATATCAAGTGAGAGATTGTTTCATCTTCTTAGGACATGGAATTTTATACTATTGTGAGTATATGCATGCATGTGAACTTAAGCTAGTTCTTAATTCGTACAGCTTAGCAGATTTGCAGTCCGCGACTTGGAAGTAAGTCCTCCTTGAACCAAGACGCATGGTCCCTCCCATATGAGTCTTTGAGCCCTATCAATACAATATAATCCAGGTTAACTATATTCTTAAAGGAAGATTATTGTATCGTACTAATATAATATACCTCTGGCATAAATATAACGCAGGGGGTCTTCGTTTCAGGATCAAACTCTGTGCTGTTAGCATCATGTAGACCCAGAACAGAGCGTGCAAACTCGATAACGGCAATTTGCATCCCCAGGCAAATACCCAAATATGGAACATTATTTTCTCGAGCGTACTTAGCAGCAAGGATTTTCCCTTGCACCCCTCTATCACCAAAACCCCCAGGAACCAGAACCCCATTAGCACCCTGCAATGGAAGATGATTCAGGAAAACAGAATTTAACCTCACTTTTGAATATATGTTTTACAACTTGCAGCAACATAAAAAGAAAACTGAAAAAATCACAAAAGTACAATTAGTAGGACAACCTTCAAAAGACGCCAAGCAGCCTTATGTGCTTCAGGATCCTGCAAGTAGATTAATCATCAGAGATCTGACAAAAAGTTTGCCTACATATGCAGTTCAGTAATATAAAAAAATCACCTCCTTAGATGTAGCATCTTCCAGCTCCCCAGCTGAAATCCAGTCCACGATAAGTTTACGCTTACAAGCAACAGAAGCATGCAAAAGCGCCTGCACAAACAAGGGAAGTTCAATACATTATGATATAGCAGAATTCAAAGAAAATTCACTGCCAATATATGCACCAAGTCAAGCAACTGATTCATTAATGATATCAAAGTAGGTTCTGTATCGTTTTTTGAAGCAAAATTAAATTAATTTTTGATGACAGGAGAAATATAAATGCAGACAACGAAGTAAAGATATTCATAATCGAGACAGAACTTAGCCCTACAGAGATAGGCCATGTTCCATGGGGATGACAGAGAAGATATCGTGAACAATATTTCTTCAGTGGTTTTGAAGAAATAGAAATCTCTAAAACTATACACCCCAATGCTTCACTTCTGAGATTATGCATGAAGTCACAAGAATTCAAAAATAAGGAGACAACAGCAGAACAGCAGTTCACCATCTTCTTTCCAATATGTACGTACATGTGGAGCATAATTTTGTCTTAATTTGTGACTACCAACCGCTTATGAGATCCTTTCGTGAGATCACGTCTTCAAGACCAAAACTATATGGCAGCATAATTTCTTAAATATCCAATTGTAGTCGTATTGTTTCCCACAGAGTCCTAATCTTCTTTGATCCTTGATGCTTAAATTTAAATCCTCCAGCAACTCTCCCTGAACAGTGTCTAAATTCAAGCCTCCCTGCACCAGATACTTATGGGTTGCTACAGGTCCATAGTTGTGACTGACAGATAAGCCATACAAAATCTATCTATGGTAGAAATGGGAACCACAGAAGATAAACTGGCTATTAATACCTATAAACATTGCGAGACATGAAGGTTGAGTACAGGAGAAACTCATGATGCCTTGTCAAATGAAGTACTAAGATCACAAGTTGCAAAAATGCCAAAGTAAACGGAAATTGATAGGCTTTGCTCAAAAAGAGGGAGGGGGGTTGATAGGCATTACTATTAGGCATGGTAAATAAAAATCAAACAATATACCTTTAAAACAGAAAGATAAGCATCTGAAAGGCTGGTGTATTTTCCCACCATTGCGATTCTAACCTGTGCAGCATATGATAGTTGTGAGCTAAATATTCAGCAGTTTAGAGAATCAAATATAAATTCATTCGGCAGTTGAGACGCACAGGTTCTTTCAATGAATCATAAACTTTTGTTCTTGCAGTCCACTCCTCCAAATTAGGCTCCGTAGCAACACTGCAAATAAAAGGGACATCAGTGGCGTGACAGAAACCATAAAGCAAACAGCGACAGAAAAAAGTATAAAGCTTCTCAGAACATCAAACCACTGCCAATATGAATTTTAGGGGAGGAGGTTGTACACCAAATAGAAAATGAGTTTGCAAACAAACCTTGTCAAGTTCAATGCTTTAAAGATTGCCTCATGCGCCTTTTGATCCTATTTGTTACAGAAAATATGAACAGAATAGAGTTCAGGTGCTTGTATAGATTAATCTCTTGATGAATAAGAACGGAGAGACCCCCCCGGGGGGGGGGGCTCAAATCAACTACCCAAGAAAGTGGACCAGATATCGCATTAATTGAATCATGAAACAAAAAAAGAGAATTTCATAGAGAAATTTCCATCAGTATAAGATGACAACCACATAAAACAGTTCCAAAAGAACTTTAAAATTACTTACTCTTAATAGCAAAGGAATGTGCCAAATGTTTGGAACATCATGAAGAGTAACTATGTTTGGTAACTGCAAGTAAAAGAACTTGCTTAGAGAAATTTTTTAGACTCCAGTGAAAAGCAAGGAGAAAAATATCAGTGTATGTCATATTACCGGCACATGACAAAACTGAGACAATTTTGCCTTGACATTCCCATCGAGCTCCTGGCGGTGACAAGAAGAGTTAATTATTTTTAGACTATTATTCCATATGGAAATAACAGGATAATAGGAAAAAGCAACAAGGGCAAACACCTTTGAGCTGCGACAAGCTAGAACATCGGGAGTCAAACCTAGCCCTCTAAGTTGACGGACACTGTGCTGAGTTGGTTTTGTTTTCTGTACAATAAAACTATCAGTAAGTATGTAAAAGACAGTATCCGACAATTAACATAAACCAAAATTCTCAGTCTTATAATTGAAGTATTAAACTAAGTTTTTTTTTAATTTCTTATTTAATTTTAATTGGCATATATAAACATTACTCGGATGACAATTAGATATATATTTCAGCATACCTGTTCACCAACAACATTAAGAACAGGGACTAGGCTGACATGAACCAAACAGAAGTTGCCAGAGCCTATAATAACAAATAGTAAAATAAGCAAAATGGCCTCAGAGAAGCAAATATAAAATTAAAAACAAAACAGAATCAGTAAACTGCATGGTTTGAACACAGAAAACATTACCTACTCGGTACGAAAATTGGCCAAGTGCCTCAATAAAAGGCATAGACTCAATATCACCTACATCAAAAGAAAAAAAAAAGTAAATTTTGAATTTTGAATTCATAATAAAGATATTCTAAATTTTCATGGTACTGCCAAAATTGAGACTTTTCCTGATCCTGATTTTCTGTGCAGGAAAAAAAAATCTTCTCACACCTCACTCATGATTATTAAAAAAAAAAAAAACACATGGCATTATTTGAGTGGAGTTATAATAGTCCACTCCTGAAAAAATACTGCCTAATTTTGAACTAAAGATTTTTCTAACAATACCAATTTACCTATAGTTCCACCCAATTCAACAACACAAACATCAGCAGGTCCTTCTTTTCCATCAACTGGTATCTTTGCTGCACGCTCTATCCACTCTTGGATGGCATCTGTTACGTGTGGAACAACCTACAAATAGTGAGAAGTTCAATACAAAACCAACGTACAATTAACCACTGCAGGTAACTTTAAAAGGGACAATCTGAAATATTAAACACACCTGGACAGTCTTTCCCAGATAATCGCCTCTTCTCTCCTTCTCAATAACAGACTAGCATGCGTTCAAAAACAATTTCAAGTTAACCAAAATAAAATGCAAATATTCCCAAGGCTAGTTAGAAATAAGAATGTAGGGAGTTCAGTTACTTGATATATTTTTCCAGTGGTGATATTGTTGTCACGGGTTAATTTGATATCCATGAAACGCTCATAATTTCCCAAATCAAGGTCAACCTTCAACACCAAAAAGGAATTAAAGATATAGATACAATCTCAAGTTGGCTTTTAAGGAAGTAGCAATTTGCACAGTCTCATACGTAATTAGCAGTAATAATTTCACTTACCTCACCACCATCGTCTAAAACATAAACCTCCCCATGCTCAAAAGGAGACATTGTCCCAGCATCAGTATTCAGATAGGGATCTGCACATGACAGTGAAGTTTAAACACAGTAAGTAGAAATTTGGGATAAACTGCATTATCATGTTATCTAACAATAGTTTTCAGAGAAAGACAGGGTTATCAATGGTGTTCTTCTTTCTTTGATATTTAAAAAAAAATGTCAAATGGGAAAAAAGGAACAAAAGGCATGAGGATCAGCGTCAAACCCGAAACAAAGACGAAAATATGAAAGCCAAAAAAAAATTAAAAATAAAAAGGGGGAAAGAGGAGAAAGAAAGATACATCAGCTCAGGCAAAGCAAATGGCCCTCTGCATGTCAGACAAGGGAAGCCCGTTTTGTTTTTTGTTTTTTTTTTTTCAAAAGCACAATATGTCCTTTCATGTAAAACCTCAAGAAATCAAGGAAATGGTCAAGTTGGTTACCCCGCCAACCAATCAATGGCAAATTTCTAAACCTAGATAGAAGGAAACCACAAACCCAAAAAAAAAAAAAAAAGTTCTGCAATTGAATACCTGGCTTATATAACCATTTTTTTTTCCCTTCAAAAACAATGTGAGACTTCAATGTAAAAAGGAATGAGAACGAGAAGAATACCAATCTTGATTGAAGTAACTCGGAGACCGCTAGCCTTAAGCAGAAGCCCAATACTGCTAGCCGTGACCCCTTTGCCGAGTCCACTGACAACACCACCTGTCACCAAGACGTACTTCATTCTTCCTTAGTTTTCACTTTAGTCCCCACAAAAGGCTGGTCCTTCACTACTTGTCCGAGCCAAAATGCAGAGAACAAGGAGAAACACAGATTTTACTTCAGTTATAAGATATAACAAAGAAAACACAACCTATACAGACAAAGCTACGTAGTACCACTACCAATGGGATATATTTATACCAAGACCCACTTCCCTTTCCCCCAATAAAGCTAAGAATGATGATCATAACAATTTAGAAAATGTAGAGTGATGGTTTCTGGTATGAAACGGAAGCGAGGATGTGGGGTAGAAGAAACAGATGCCAGTTACATAGACATCATGGCAAGAAAATGTAAATTACAAGACGAGAAACAATGGCAATTTGGAGTTGAACGGAGAGAATAATGAGAAACCTTGTTCACAATGACGGGCTTTACAAGGTTCTTCTCTTACTAGTTTTCTGCAATCCCTTCATATGTCTTTCTGCGGCTCTATCTCTGTGTGGGAAGGTCGCTCTTTTATAGCCCCTGGGCAAGGTGAAAAAAATTCCCCCTTGTAGACCTTGGAATGGCTAAGCCAACCCACGAGCAAAATAATATAGAAAATTTTGAAGAAGAAGATGCCTCTTCTTCCAAAATGCCACCCTTCTCTTTCTTCTTCTTGTTCCAGGCGGCGCTGAGCTAGGAAGCTATTCTCACCTTTCAGCTCTTAAATAAGCAAAAACCCACAACACACGCGCACACAACTCTACTTTTTTTTTTCTCAATACTCGTTTTTCTTTCTTTAATAATTAATACCCAATAAACCGTTCAATGGGAGTTTTAGATTAAGCGTGATAGTCCCTATAAACCCCCATCGCATAAAGTCCCGGTCCTGGCAGAATATTTAGTATCAGATTTTATATATATACACACATATAAAAATTTATCTTCTGATAATATATAATCAATTGTTCAATCCCTTTACGAGTTTTGTATCAGATTCTCGCTCACTTTCTGATGGAGGGAACAATCTTTTTGCTTTAATTGGTTGCTTCCATAATAGTTTTTCAACAAAGAAGATTAAGAAAAAGAAAAGTAAATTAAAAAGGTAACTTTTTTTTTTTTGTTTCAGAGTCAATCATTCACACGAGACAAGTGAGAATTTTCATGAAGAGTAAGCACACTTGGCAGCTACTTAGCCGTTGATAAGATGCATGAGACACGGTTTAACCACGCTCTCTCTTTCCCTTGCCATTGATCCACACGTTGCTGCTAGAAGTGGTCGACTCCATGCCGAAAATACTACGAAGCCATGTCTCATGACGGAAAAACAAATAAGTTGATTGGTTATTTATATAGTTCGTCAGAGCGAGATAATAGTGTTTGAGCCGGCAAAGAAGTCTTTAGTTTCAGGATTATATCTTCATAGCATTCTTAGAAAACGAACAAAGACTGAACCAACAAGTTAGATACTTTGTTATGTTGTCATTAATTAATGAGGTTAAAGTTTTTGGATTGGTTTTTCCAATTTGTTTAGGCAAAGATTACCTAAAATCTTGGCTTGCAGTTTTGCCTTACGCGGGCTTACATGCTGAGATTACGTTGATTTGGTGTGATATTTTATATTATCCTTTTCCTTGCATCTTTATTGAACCTTTTTTTAAATTTTCCTGTGTGTGTGTGTGTGTGTAGTACTGTGTTACTGTGAAGAACTGAAGATTGATTTGAGAGGGAATTCATTAGCCCAAAAAGAAAGTCAACAAAATGGTCCCGGCAACGAGGAAGGTTTAAAAAATGGAGGGAGTCATAAATAAATTTAAAAGCTTTTTTTTTTTTTGGGCATAAAGAGTATGCTCTATTATGGTTCGTAGAAAGATCATCTCTCTAGAGATTTTAAAGGTAAATGATAGACTTTTCTTAACTAAATTGTTTGATACACTGATACTGAGATTTAAACTCAACCACTTGTATAGGGTGATAGAAGTCCATATCTCTCGTATTGAATTTAGTTAGTAGATAGATTTAAAACTAACTTCCTCTAACCTTATTTATCAGACGGTGAGGGAGAGAAATTTTATCTTATTTAAAAATCACATCATTTATTCTCATTTTATCCTTAATTAATTAAATATTGGTGAAAGAAAATATGTTGTTATTATTATTGTATTCTCTCCATTCAAAAATATAAGATATTTTTTAATTAAATTTTATCCTCCAATAAAGTAGTTATCTATTTTCAAACTACTATTATCTTTTTATATTTACTTCTATTAAACACCCTATAATAAATATAAATTCATTGATCAATAAAGGTACTTTAAAAAAGAGGTAATAATTACACATTAAAAGATTAAAAATACCTTACATTTTTTAACATCTAACTTCTAAAAAAAATACTTTACATTTTTTAACAAATGAAGTATATGTTGTTCCAGTTGTTGTTATTTTTATACATACATATATAACAAGGACAAAGTTGCCAATTTGTTAAATTTTTAAATAAAATCAATGAATTTTAAGATTTGCTTTAATTCTAATAAAATATGTTAGAAATGACTTAAAAATAATGTCCCTTCATTTTATTTTTTATTATTATAGGAGAAACTACCACATACTTGTTGTAATTGTCAGGAATTTTAAAGCTTGAACTTTGAGGCCGAATTGACAACTAATTCTCTAAGTTGTTGGTATGTTTTCCCCTCCACATGCTTTTTTATCTATGCCTCAACGGATTGCAATTGCCATTCACAACGTTGCAATCGCGTTGTTGCTCTATTAAAGCAACGTTGATCAAAGATCCATCGATGGGTGGGAGGCAGGCCAAGTTCTATGGTTCTCAGGGCAAGCGATGGTGGGATTAGGTTGAGTTCTGCGACCTTAATGCTGCCCAACAGCAACGACTCAAGTAGGTTAAAATGTGAGGATATACGCAATCCCTCTCATTCTTCGTCCTTGTTCATACCTTTCTTCTTCATTTTAGAGTTTGGGAAAAAATATCCGCCTTTCAAAAGTTACTTGCCATGTGGCATTACAGCTATTCAGTTTTTGAGTAATTTTATAAAATCATTAGAAAAGAGCGACATTGCTCCATTTTAAATACTTACATAATAACATTACTCCTATTAAAAAGTAAAAGTATTGAGTGCTCTCTTTAAAAAACTTTCAGAGTTTATATATATATATATATAACCAAAACTACAAAAATTTAGAATCGTTTATTATATTTTTCTTAAATTGTCTTTCATAAAATGAAAATTTATTTTCACAAGATAAACTTATTCAGGTAATTACGAGAGTAATTTAATTTATTTTTTAATTTCAGGCACGATTATTATATTTAATTAAATTTAAAATTTGCTTATATTTGATTACCATGGAGTGTGTCTGGGTGTGTTAATATAAAAAATGAAAAAGATGGGAAATATACTAACGGGAGCAGGGCTAAGCGAGCAGGCGTGATGATGCTCGTTTGTTAGAGAAAATATGACGTAGGGAAAGAGACAATGCATGTGCAAGTGTCTCATTTTCTTGAGTTATCATGGCTCTGCTCTGCCTCGCATGTGACTTTGTATTCACCGAACACCCTACCGTTTTTCTGTTTCCATCCCAACTACATATATAGGAGCCGCGCCGAAAACAATTCTCCTACCAATTCAAAATAATAACATTTTTTTTCAATTAAACAATTTAATAGATATAATTTTTTTTTCATTTTATCCTTTATATTTATTAATGTTTGTATAAATATATTTTTCATTCATCATAGAATATATTAATAATTGAAACTAGAGATAAAAAAGATAATAATACATATTTTCGTAGGAATGAGGACTTTTTTTCTATACATTTTTTTAAAGTGCTTATATTTTATATCAAATGGAGAATACTGCTGCTTTTTATAAGGAATTACTAATAAAAAAAAACACACACACACTCACCCACCCACCCACCCCCACCTTAAAATTTAGTTAATTGGAAAGCATCACTTGGAAAATAACAGCCCCTTAAATGATACTCAAGTTCTTCAAGAGATTAATCTTACAACTACCAATTATGGAGATACCTTAAAAAATAAAAAAAACTAATGAACTTTAAAATTTTTAAAATTACAATCGAGGGTGATTTGTTTGATTAGTTAAGAAAGTTTAATTAGTTTATCTTAAAACATTCAGTTGTGTTAAATGGATATGTCATAAACATTAATTCCCAAGGTACCTATAAAATCATCGTTAATAGCAATCCCACATAGCAGGTTATTGTTATTTACTATTCATTTTGTTAGAGAACATATATCAACGCAAATGATGAATCCACAAAATCAATATTTTATTATCATAAAAAAACCAATATTTTAGATAAAAGGTAATAAGTATTGTTAAACAATGTCTTAATACTACTACAATAAATCTTATTTTACTAGCAAATGTTAGTACAATTAATAAAAAATTTAACTTATAACCTACAAGATCATGAGATTAAATCTCACTAATGATATAGAGATCTTGTTAACGGACAATGAATAAATATATGTCAAAGCGCTATTTGAGCCAAGATATATATTTGAATCTATATATTGTAAGGTGGTGTTGTGCTGTATAAAGTAAACTATCAACTCTTAGACACACACACACACATACACTCCTGTATATTAATCTAAGATGGACTGAATTATCAATAATTTATTTTTTAATAAATTAAATACTCTTTATTATAAGAACTAGTTAACGATTTTATATAAATTAAGAAAATTAGTTAAAAGTAATTAGATGCTAATACTTTTTATCATTTTTTTTAAAATTCACAAAAACTGAGATTGGTATTGTGCATAAAATTGAAGAATATATTTTTACCAAAAAAAATTGAAGAATAGATATTATAATTATTGATAATAAATAAATAATTGAAGGAAAGAAAATGAGCCAGGTCATCACAAAATCAATACATATCAAGCTTTTGAATGTGGAAATTAAATTCATTGTTTCTTTTAAGGGTTCCATTTGTCTAAAATGTCTTCATCCATGGCAGAGAGCAACTTTGACTTGTGAACAGGTGTTATGATTTGAGAAACGATCATGTCAAGTTAGGCCTTAAGATTATACTGAAAAGAATTTCACAATTGAAATAAATAATCAGTCTATATATATATATATATAATTAAAACCAAATGCATCGTTACGTTTTCTATTTTCCCTTATCACATTGCATTTATTTAAAAAATGTTGTTTCATAAGTGGGATAATTGGATAAATTAAAGTCTAGTCTAGTCTAGCTAGCTATAAAAAAAAGCCCAAAATGATATTTTCATTGATTTTATATAAAAATCTTTTAACAGACATTTAATAAAAGACGGCTTTATTATTTACCTTTACCTTTTAGTATGGTCCTTAAACTATAGTATATCAATAATTGTGTAAAAAGCCTATATAAAGTTGTGCAAATTAACACGAGTACGTACATTGATTAAATAACTACCTATCTATCAAAACGACTGGTCAATTAGATCTACACGGATTATTTTTCGTTAAAATCGCTATTAATTACATTAATTAAAATTAAATTAAATGAATTATTGTGTGTGATTTGCATGCTGAGATGTATTCGTTTTCTTTTCCTTTTTCAACGAATCATGCGCGATCATTATACCGAGAAATGGACAAGGAATCAAACTGAATTTTCAAACAATGAGGAATTAAAAGAAAATAAAAATATGGGGGATGACTAGAATTGAGGTGGAGCTGAATAGATTATTACAATTTGTATGGGAAAAAAGAAATAAAAAATAAAAACATTGTGGGGGACAAATTGCGATGATGCATTAAAATTGGAATTTTAATGCACATGCCAAACTTTCATTCGTGGATGCGGTTGAAAAACGTCAGAGTCGTTGTCGAGAGGGTCCTCTAAGTAATAATAAATGATAATAATAATTCTGTCATTTAATGTGAACAAAAAATATATATTTTTTGTTTGAATTATAGTCTTATTTTAATTAAATGGATAATTCTTAATTTCGTGGGTTGTCAAGGATTGAGGCTGCAGGAATCCTTTGAATTTAGTACTGAGGCGTGCTCCTGCTGCCAAGACTTTGGACACCCACGTGCTGCATTTTTCACGTCTTGTTGGTTGCTACTGAGTTTTAAAAAATAATACATATTCTTTTTAGCCATATTTATATATCACTCTTAGTATATATTTCGCTGTAATCAAGAAAAATCACAAACTTTATTAATTTTGTATAAAAATTCAATAAATTTTTGTCTTTACTTTTATTTAATATACATACTTTATTAAAACTAAAATAACCTAATATTTAATAACTTTTCCGGCATTTAATAGAGATAGGAGGATAAAGATAGATAAAATGATCATTGAAATATCCTATGAATATAATCAGAACAAATGTCCTTTCTGCCCAGTAAATAGGATCATGAGAGTATTATTTACTATAATTTATAATATCTAGTATCTTAAGCTTGTCTCAATCAAGTTGAAAGAACTCAATGAGAATTCAGAGGATTAAATTAATTTATAACTCTTCCAGATGAAAGTTCTACAACCAACATTGTTGCATTCTTATGTTTGAACCTAAGGCCTCTAGTATTTTTTTGTGCATGTATTCATCAAATATACTTCCGATCAGCTTTATGGTGGACCCTTGATTGCCAGGAAAACCATAATTTTTCATCAACCTCCTTGAGGCCTGATTGCATTCACAGTAAGCTTATTACAAAAAATAAGGTTTAATTACTTTCATGTTTTGACATTAGGGTTTTAAATGATGATTATTCCTTTTCAAATTTTAGCTTCTCACTCTGGACCTCTCACAATGTTTTTGTGCTTTAATCTTTGGGAGAATGGCATCCAAGGCCTTCAATCAAATAAATGTACACTTAAAATCCAATACATTTTTGAATTTATTCTGCAATCCCAAAGACTTTACAGGAAAATATATTTTCGCCCCTCAAATATAATGTATAAGTTTTTAGGTGTATATTAACAACATAATATTTTGCACACAATGTTATTTTTTCAAACGAAAGGCAAATGAGTTTTTTTAACTAGAAAACATATTTGTATGTAAGGCCTTTGAGTCCGCAAACTAAATTAAGAATTTATTAGATCTTATGTGCTAATTTCTTCATTCCGGGGTATTAGTTTCCCTTAATCTTTTTTACTTTTGTATGATGAATTTGTTTTATTTGAAAAAATCATGTGAGTAACTGTAGCAACTAACGGTGGCCGAAAACCCAATAAAAAAGTAAATAAAATTCTGGCCCATAGGGTGGTTAGAAAACAACATGCCACTGGTTGCTAATTATTGAAAACCATATTCAGGTCCTTACCTGATTCATACCATCCTAGTCTCTAACAAGCCACTCGTTTAGGCATGTTTATTAGTGTGTTATACTGAATTTGAAATTAATTTATACGTTTTTTCAATTTATAATGATGATGTGAATTGTTAAAGATTTCATGTTTATAAACAAGACATGTTTGTCTCATCTAAATCATACATAAGTTTTGCGCTTATTGAAAATCATGTATATTTAATTTTTCCGTACATTGCAATGCATGGAGTCTGACAGAAAGCTTGTATATCATAACTAAAGCCAAAAAAGGAAAGAGAGAAGTTAACATCAGTAACATGAAGTGTGTCTATGTTAGTGAAAGGTTTAGATGATTAGCTTAGCAATGTTGAGAAGGAATATTTTGAATATCTGATCTATTTTAGCTTGACAAAACTTAATGATAAATTCATGTAGTTTCCGAAACAAATCAAACATGTAATTGTGTAGACGTAGTTTTGAGGAATTAAATTTGTCTATCTTTATGGGCAGATTTGGAATTTGAAAAACCACATTTCATTATTTTAACTTGAAAAAAAAAGAGTAAAAAAAATTTATTCAAAACAATATTTTTAAAATATATCTTTCCCCTGTTAAGCACCACTTGTCACTAATCATCATCAACCATTTGCTACCTTTTAGTATCCCATCAAAGTTGCAACCAGTTTTCACTTACCATCATCACTAGCTACCTCTAATCACCAATATTGCATATTAGTTGCCACTCCGCTATCAATAAATGTTAGTTGGCAATAATTGATGATGTGGTCGTTGGTCACAATGATGATGACAGCCAATGATAGTTAGTCAATGATATAGCTAAAGAAGTAGTTAATTGATGAGTGACGGCAACCAATCAAATGGTAGCAAGTGATGATTGGTGGCGCTAGCCAATGATAATAATCAATAGTAAAAGCGCTTGCACACACAAAAAAAAAAAATTAATATATTATATAGTCACCAATCTTAAAGAATAATGAATCGACTTTACTCCTATATTTATCAATTATAGATCAGATTTCACCGTATCAATAGGAGGAAAGCATGCTATATGGTTTAGTTAAGGACTTCTCACCTTTTGAAGTCAAAAAGACTACAATTTTTTTTTGGAATTTTTAAAAAATAATACAAATTCATTTGCTTTCAGTCCACACATATCATACGTGGGAGTGAGTCACGTTCCAAGAAAATTGATCAAATGAATTGAAATTGGCTTTGACAAAATTCTAAAGCATTATTAGTATAACCGACCCTTGACTCTTCAATCCCTAAACCAGTTTTGTTCTTTTGACCAAGAGAGTGACAATGATGAAGAAATTTAATTACATCAAGTTATTTTACAATAATAAATTTCTATAAGAAATAAAATCTTCATGATTTCAACTTAAATAAAAAGTATTGAATTTTAATTATTTTTAAATCCTGACAATGAAATTGAACTTTTTGCTGGTCTAAAATTAAAGTAATTAAATTCAAGTCCTACTGTGATGGCAATCAACCCTGGCTTTTGCTAAGTCAAGCATCGTTTTTTTTTATATTTTAAAATTTATATACAAGGTTTTCTAATCAAACTTTTGTTCAAACTCTCGGATAAAATAGTCTTATCTTTAAATTTATAAGAAAAAATATTAGAAGAGATGGAATCTGGTGGACTATTTTTAAACCAATCAATAGTTGGGTGTGTCTTGGGTGGTCCCTTTTGATAGTTAGGAACCACGTGTTCAAAATTAATATATTAAAAAGGTTTTCTTACAGTGCAATATTCCCCTTCAATATATAATTAAAAATAATATAATATTACTCATATAATTAGTAGATGTTAATAATTCAAAAAATAATAAAAAGTAACCTAAAAGTTAGTTTTTAAAAAAGACTCAAAAAATTATAAATAAATATCCTATACAAAATTAATATTGATTGAGTCCATAAAATTACAAATAAATACAAGAGATGTTATTTCTTATCATATAAAAGATTAAAATATCATTTTGATCAACTTCTTTGATAGGTTATTGAATGATTATCAATTATCATTGTTGGTAACAACACTAATAATTAATTAAAAAATATACATTTGCTTTAATAATATCTTATTAAAACATTTATACTTTAGTATTTAATAATTTTTACAAGTATTATTGCCAGTAATATGGTAATTAATTAAAGTGGCTGATCAACTAGTATTTTGGTTTCTTATATGGATGAGAAATAATATTAGTTTCTTACAATTTATTTATAATTTAAGGGATTTAATCAATATTAATTTTGTTATAGAGTCATTTAATGTAAATTTTAAAATTATTTTATATAATTTTTTGGATCAACTAATAATCAAACTTATTTAACAGTAAAGGGAAAATTAAGCTATTTGACATGAATAGTCAGGAAACAAAATTGCCCTTTAACTCTGATAAAAATATTTATTTTATTACACATTTTAGTATTCCAACAAAATATACGGTACATAAAATTGAGACAAATTTATAAAGATCCAGGATCTCTTATTTTTTAGGCAAATAAGTGTTTCTAAATAATTTTTAACATCACATACGATATATGATATTATAAAATTAAATACGAGTATTGTTAAATAAAATTCTAAATAAATTTTAACCATCCAACTAATTCACATGGCTGAAGTTTATTCTTTTGTAAGAACTCAGAATGACATACACTACCATATAATTATTACTTACCAATATGTTTAAATATGTGTGAAAGATAATTAAAATAATTGAAATTAAATAAAGACATAAATTTTATTCAAAATGACAACATTTTTTTTTCTCTTTATCACAGCATGAGGAGTTCCTTGCACAACGTTTTTTTTTTTTTTAACCCTTTCACTCTAATGTCGTAGGCCTTTGATCTAAACTGATATAGTCTACAGCTTGCAGGAACTTTTTTGGAGGGCACAATTCACAAAGAAAATTTAATCACGTTGAATATATATCCAGAAGTCAAACTTAAGATATCTAGTTAAGGTGATTAAACTCTAACCAATTGACTTGAGTGCATGTGGTTATGCACAATATGTTCTTAAATGTTGTAACGATATCTTTTGAGGTATCAAATTCAAAGATTAATTATATTGTAAAAGAAAAAATTATAGTTGGAGAGATAGATTAATATTATAAAAATAATAATATGGAAATGAAGAAATTATGCCAAAGTAAACACCTAAATGGATGACACGTATACACGACAGAAATTTGATGCTGAAATGGATAAAAGAGAGTGACTTAGTACGTTTTTATTTTGTCTCCATTGACGGCAACGAGAAATTTCCTTTGATTCCAATCCAAGTATCTTCAAGTCCTTTATCCTCAATATAATATAATACTTGGCCACAAAATATTATAATATTTTTATATAAACACTAAAGTACTAAACAGTGGACTTGCTAAAGGGGGATGAACCATCCATGAAATCTTCAAAAGAAAACACTCTTTTGACATTCCTAAAACTTTTGTTTAATCTTATCCACTTAATTTTGTCTTTTATCTACTATAGTTTTGATTAATTCGTTAAAAAAAAAGACAAGTTAATTATTTGTAAACCAATAAAAATTAATTCACTTAATAAGGATTTAATTTATAAATATAATTCACTAAACTATAGGTTCAAATTTTATTGTTAATAAGAAGGTTTTGTTAGTGGACAGTCTATTAATATTTTTATAAGTATTTTTTGAGTCCAAAACTATACTATAACCTCAATGAATCTTTAAATTTAACTCATATAATCTCTCTTTTTTATATAAAAAGTTATTCGTAATCAATACGATACTTTTTCAAAAACACCCCACCATTTAATGATTAAAGTTTAATGTGCAGAAATAAATATATGTGCCAATAAACATATAGGTATTATGGGAAAGAAATATTTAATATGGTGTAAATTAAATAAAATTATTTCTTGAGCTTTAAGTCAAATAGCATAATAGATTATAAATTTATCTACTATGTAAGTTATTCTCTCAACTTTTAAAAATGATGCAATCTAACTACTGTTATTAATAAAAAATTAACTTTAACTATTAATTCAATAACTAAAAAAACAATAGAAAATGATCTTAAAAATTATAGAGAATGAATCAAAAAATTATAATAAAAACTCAAAAATTATTGATAAGGATAAGCAAATTACAAAAAATGAATAAAAATTATTGTTAATGAAAAATACTAAATTATATTATTCTTAAAAGTTAAAAAAATAATTTATATAAGAAATAAATTTAAAATTTATAATGTTACTGGTTATAAAATTTAGGGAGTAATTATTTATTTATTTATCCTTTAATATATACTATTTTTCCTCATTTTGACGGAGAACCGTTGAAAGATCCAATACATGTAACTAAGTGAGAGCGCATATTCCTCCAACTTTGTGCATTATTTTTTCACCTTTATTCTTATCCTATCAAGGATCTGCTTTTCTTGGCCTGTAACATGTCCTATCAAGTGTCAAGTAATTAATATAAAAACTGACTGAGGTCTTAAATGAAAAAAAATTAAAAAAATTGGTTGAGTGCTCTTCCCCAGAATTTTGATATATATATATATATATATATATATATTTAAAGATGCTTTTCTGTTTTTATTTATATAATATATTTTTTTCTTTTACGCTTATTTAACCTACAAATATTTCCATACCTAAATTATATGTGTTGTGTTGAAGCAAATGATATACTAGTACAAGAGAGTAACATGAAGTCGTGAATATTTTAGAAAGTTTTATACTTCTACCTTCGTGATTTTATTGCCGACAGTCCTTTTATTTTTTTTATTATCTGTTTATTATTTTCTGTCACTTTTAAATTATTTTCAATCACATGCCTAAATCTCATCCCAACTTTTAACTGAACATTTGAGAAGACGCTGGAATGAGAATGAATTTGACTCCGATTATTTCAAAAACTGTGGATTAGTAAGCACAAATATTTTTACTTTAAACTTTATTATATGATTCCCGGAATTGCGTATGTGATTAGGGGAAATAATTAGTCATATAATCCTGATCCACTAAGACCAATAGACCATTAATTATAATATATTGAGAGAATTTTAATGGCAAGACAACAAAGTATGTCACTCAAACACATAACAAAAACTATGCCGTAATTTTTTAAAGTAAAAGGTGTTGGGTTTGGTGAAGATCTATTGTGCCTTTTTATTCTAATTGAACGTGATGAGAAGAAATATATAAATGAATTTTAATAATGCACGCCACCATGTCTAGAAACTGAGTTTATAAGTTTTTTGTTACTTATGTATTCCTTGTGACATATTTAAATTTATTTAATGTAAGACTATAATTAAGAAATGAGTTAAGCTAGCTCAATCGGGCTAAGGGCCTGAGGCCCAAAGATTTGTTTCATTAAATTAAGTAGTTTTCAAAACTCAATCTTAATTATCAGACTTTGAGTTAGATTGAAAGCTTATTTTTTAAATTTTTAAAAATACAAAATCTAATTGAAGATTCACATGTAGAGTCTAAAGTTTACATGCAAAGCATGAATAAAAACAGAACAAAACACATATAATAAAAGGGGTTATGGATGTAGGTAATGTCTCTCTCGGCCCCCTAACTTAAGACTTAATTAAGAGAGAGTCTATATGTGTTGTTAATGGTTAGAACTTGATTAGAACTTGGGTATAAACAAGAAGTTAGGGCTAGACAGTGAGAATAAAAAAATTTAAAAATAATTAAATTAAAAAAAATATGGCTTATGGGCCAACCCAAGCTTAACCTATTGTCTTAGGACTTTTAAGTTCGCTTGTAAGCTTTTTTTTTTTTCCCCCTTAATCTATTTTCTAATCTTGACCCCATTACAAGTATGGGAAAATGGGTTGTCTCAATTTCCTAATTCCATGTAATGTAAGACGCCTTACTCTTCACACACGCTTATATTTTCTCAAGTTGTTATTTTATCTAAAATTACTGTAACATACACTTCAAAAATATCCTTAATAATTGTTAACTCTTATATCCAATTTTTTCTTTCCAATAAAATTAAAGAGATAGATGGTTAAAACTATTAAAGAGTACCTGTGAAAATCACAATGAACATTAAATTCTGTCAAAAGCTTCTTATATTAAAGATCAAACAGACCTTTCAAAATAATGTCTCTTACAAAAAAGATCGAAGAGGATATCCCAAGCAAACTGAGAGTTTGTTTAGTTCACAAAGCTTTTAAATACTGTATATAATAATAAAAATTATTGAATGCGAGTAGTAATAATAAAATAATACAAACATTTACAGATGAAAACTTGCATGGATTTTTAAATTAAAAGAAGAGTTAAGCATGAGAACCAAACGCACAATCTCCCTCCGACTTTACTATAGAAAACACGAAAGAGAAACACACAAATCAAATAAATAATTGTTTCCCTAAACACTCTTCCTTTGAAGCACGATGATTTTTGTTGCAAAAAATATATTAACATTCTTTTAAATCACTTCGAATGAAATTGCGTCGAATGAAAACGTGGCAAAGCTAGCTATGTCTGCTGGAAAATATTTCAATAAAAAATAATTAAGTTTGGTTTGGAGGTTGACTTTTGTTCCCTAACGTTATATCATACCTTATTTACAATGTTGAGTATTTCATGAATAGGGTTGATCTTTTAGCTTAAATAAGAGCGGGGGAAATCTACAGAGTGGTCCAATGAAATGATTAAATCGTGTAACTAAAACGACTTAAGTGTACATTAAAGCAAAATAATCACAAGGAAGTAAACTAAAATAATAATGACAAGTAAATTACTTGCATGTTATGGAATCCACTTTTCAATGTCCTATTAGCCGAAACCTATAATCTCTCAACAATCATATTAATTGAATGAATTTTCTATAGATATATATTGCAATTAATATTTCTTTTTATTAAATATCTTTACTCATTCAGAGAGAAGAACAATCTTAACATCTCGGTTCAAATTACAATAATGTACATGCTTTTAATTAATTAGTAAGGATAAAAAAAAAAGATTGTATCTTGAGAAAATGAAACTTTTGGCCTTGAATATTCATCCAATTTACATGGGCCCCTACATTTTAATCGATATTTTTGGTCCCTAAAATTTCAAAATGTCAAATAAATTGCCCTTATATTTTGTGCGTGTACAAAGAGCATACCCCGTCAATAACATAGTTAATCTTTTCCTAAGGCCAAAAGGTAATCTTCTCCAAACTACATTATTATAAATACAAGAGTTGAAATTCAGACTTTTACCACTTATTTAAATAATAATTAGAGTTCCTTATTACTACATATCCAAACTAAGTTAAGTGGTAATCATCTTTATATATATTTTTGGATTGTTTATAAGTGTCCTCTTATGAATACTAAATGTAGGCACTTCTCTCAATGAGGATTTAAATACTTGTTCACTATATTATGAGAGGCTAGTCTTTTCACTAAACCCAACCTTCATTGTTAGTAAATTGTCTTCATATTTTAAATATGTCAAATAAACATCAAATGGAAATGGTTTCAAAACATAAAAATAAATTCGGTATTGCTACCGAAAGAAAATCCAACCTCACAGTTAGTATTAGTTTGAGAAGTAATAGTGAAAAACAAGAATAACACATCTTGGATGCAACTTTATTTAACTTACATGTGTATTTTAATTTATTCAAAGTATACGAGGACCATTTATTTGATACTTTGATACCGTAGGAACTAGAATAATACCATTTAAAATATAGGGTCCAAACTACGAATTCGGTGGAACTTTAAGAATTTAAAAATTTTGTTTTCCTGTGCATCTTTTAGGGAAAAAAATAAATTATACATGTGTTCAATTATTGATCATTAGACCAAATAAAAAAAATGAATTTGACCACTCTACTCTTTATTTTTGTTCTCACTTAAAAAGCAAAAATATTAGTGACCGAAAGTTTTACGTTGCAAAGTTTCTGTTCGTTGGGAAAAAATTTTCTTGATTAGCAATATAGTTTTTTCCACCATAATTTTTTTCGAGTTTTTTTTTGGGTACAATCATTTGATATCGGTACTACCAACTAATCCATAATATTTGAGTATTATATTATTAGATCAAGTAGAAAGTAACTTTCATAACATGGTTTTTTCCATTAAATAAGTTTGAATCATTTGTATTATTCAAGAATATCAGATCTCTTCCCATCGACGACTCAACTATTAACGGTACGTATCAATACAAATTTAAATTGGGCAATTAGTTTTGACTTGTATTGTCTTGATTTGGCTAGACGACATCCGGCCAGCTTGGGCAGGATTAGAACATATAAATCAACGACAATAAAAAATGAAGAGATTTTTTTGCGGCATTATATATATATATATATATATATATATATGATGCATATAAATATATTGATCGAAGAGAGGAATGCAAAAATGTGAAAGGGGAAAAGAGAGAAACATGGAACGTAGGTACAGGATTGTGCATTAATGGAATAGTTGCTTGCATGAAGGAGGCATCTTCATGTGCGACTATGGCCACCGTTAAGTTGAGCTTGGCGTGCCCTTAACGTCATGCCACTTAGTTAATTTGGTGTGTGCCTTTAGGGACATTCTATAAAATTAGAACGATATAGAAAAAATTACAAACAATATTAATATATTATTATGTATTTCATGGCATTAATGCTAAATTTTATTATTTATTCTATCCAGTCTTATTTATAAGTTATTCTTGTCAATATTATCAACACCAATGCACCAAAAGTATAATTAATAAAAATAAGTGAAATTTTAAATATAACTCTCAAATAAAAAATAAAAAATTATATAATATTATTTTTTTGTCTGTCACTCTCTTACTTTTTAAGAGTAATTTAAATTGAAACAAAATAATATCATTTACTGATGATTTATAAAATAAATCATATTATTTTTTTAGAAGGCGTTTAATATACAGGATTGAAAGGAGTATATGGCTGCGCATTAAATAGGATTCAATTTGCAATGCGTTAGGGCCCCACATGTTTAAATGTATATCTATATGGAGATTGAGTAAAGAAATTTGATTTCACAACATCATGTGTGTGCATGTGGGAGATCCTGAATTCTCCCTCAATGAGGATCACAATTTCCCACAAGTTAGGCTAGTTATAACTTCTATTTCTGATGTCTTCCTTGACTACGTATGCCAAATCAACTACCTAGCTTGGGAATATGACACATGCTTAGTTTCGTAATAGGCACGAAATTTTGAAAGTGTTCTTCACTATAATTTAGATTTTATTCTTTCAAGGTCAGAAATTCATATAGGAGAATATTCACTCCCCACGTGATGGGTAATCCAAATTCTCCCCAAGTCATTCATCAAAGTCGCTCTCAATTAGCATATCATCCTAGACAATATTCCTCACATTTAGGGTTTACTAAATGACTGTTAGATAAGGATATGATCTATAATTCATAAAATTGTAAGTTCAAATCTCGTTATTATTAATATAACTAGACCTAATTGTTAGTTGGTGATCAATGAAGCATTTTTTAATTGACCTTAATAAAGTCTTTAGATCTGATTCATTTAAATTTATTTTATACAAAAAATTATTTGTCATTTAGATTTATAAAGTCAATAATATCAAGCAAACTCAAATAAGCTCCAAAAAAAAAGTTAGGGTTAGGATTAATAAATTTACATATTTTTTTGTTTGAGAAAAAAATTCAAGAGCTAAATTACATATTTCACCCCCTACACTTGATTGCTAATTCAAACTCTACGCTTGAAGGCGTATATGCCCTGATTTTAGTAAATTTTTAAGATTTAACTCATCTAAATTTATTTTACACTAAAAAATTATTTTTCATTTAGGCATGAGAGAAAAGTTAAAATCAGGGAAACCACACAGATATCCCACATAAGAATTTTAATAGTAAAAAGTCTCATGAGATGTCAAAATGAATATGAAATTCCGTAGATTTTAATTGCAAATAATTTTTAGCATGCGTATATAAAAGATGCCCTCATTAAAAAAAAAAAAAACAAAAGCCTCTTCCCACGGTTGCCGGCGGCGCAAGTTGGCCAGCCGCTAGATCATTGCTGTCTAGACCACCACCATCGATCAGTGAAGAGAATTTTTTAAATTTTTTTAGCTGAGGATATTTTGGTGAATGCACTCGGCTTTTTTTTTTTCAATGAAAACCCATAGAACTTCATTTTAGTATTATTTTTACATTGGCACGATCCTTTTGGTAATCAAAATTTTTGCATGAAACCCCTATGTGGTTGGGAGAATATCAGTTAAATTTTTAAAAAATAAATTAATAATAGTTAGATCATTAATAAAATTTTATACAAAATAAATTATAAATATTAATTTAAACACTTACAAACAAAATTTTTTATTATAATTTAAGAATTATATTTAATATATAAATAATTATTTATAATTAAAAATTTTAAATTTATAATGATCTGAATTAATACCTTTAATTTATTTTTTTAAAAATTTATCAAGAATAAAAGTGTTATAAATTCAATGCCTTAGACTGCCATTGTCCTTGTGCGGTAATCGCTAAAATTTTGTGCTGCACGTGGCCCTGCTGGATAGGGCAATCATGTGGGTCCCACTTCCAAGGGCGGCTGGCTACCTACCCCTACAGGGTAGCACCGTGCTACGAGTTATGCGACTGGAAATGAGTCTCCACTTTTTTTCTTTCATTTGTCTCCACTTCCTCAATTTTTATCATTTAAATTATTTTATTAAATAATTTTTTTAAATAATAAAATTAATGAACGGTAACTATTGAGAAAATGAAGGAAAATGAAGAGAAAAATATGCGACTTGCGTTGCGTGCAACAAACATTTTCGCAAACAACTAATTGAATTGTTTGCTTGCCGATTTCCCTGACATGCTTTGATGCCTTTGCTATCACCATTAAATTTAGCGCCCTGCTCATTCCCTATTATTGTTTGTCTCTTCTAATAACATTGTCATTTGTCAAGTGTCTTTGGAATTAAAATTAATAATACAATTCATAAATTAAAGGTCCCTGTAAAATTGGCTTTCTATTTTCACATATTTTAATCTTTTATATATGTGTGTGTGTGAATCCTTTATTACATGAAAAGAATGACATTAAAATCTAAAAACAGTGAATTTATGACATTTAAGTCTTCAATAATTTTTTTTTTGAAAAATTAATTATAAATATTGATTCAGATAATTATAAATTTAAAAATAATTTTAACTATAAATAATAAATTTTAATTTAAATATAACATTTATTTATAGTTAAAATTTTTATTTGTAATTATTTGAATTAATATTTATATATTTTTTAATTTTATCAAACACTTAATTATTGTAAATTATCAGTTTCAGGACTTTATTGTCATCCTTCCTTTTACATTCATCGGCGCCCCATCGTTACATAATCTTCTTTGAAATTCCCCATCTCTGATGTTTTTTAATATAATGCTATTTATTGCCGATACTATAGCGACGCAAGCTTGTGATCACTTAAACTGTATCGAACAAAAGGTGCATATTTATAATCAATCCATTGATTCCTACTTTTTACAACTTTTTTCTAATATCAAATGCAATATACAACTCTGGGAGCTTAATATATGCTGTTCATTTTTTTTTCAAAAGGGAAATATCTCATGTAACAATCCATGCTTTGTTTCTTTTGATTGTGTAAATGTATTTCTAGAAAGCAAATTATCATATTTGAGATATGATTAAATACTAAATGTGAGTATATCTTTCAGTTAGTATTCAAATTTTAAGTCACTATGTTATAATGGAAGCCATTTTTGCTAGATTCAATTTTCATTAATTTTCTTTTGATTTCTTTTTAGTGATAGATGACAAGGGGTTGCATGTATACGTAGACCAATTAGGTTTGAGAGTTCTAAAGCCGTGTGAAACTTTTTGGCCACCTTTCATTCTCCTTAATTTGTTCTCATTCTTATATTCTGAGTGTATGTACACACCCCTTTTTTTCTCCCTTAATTTCTGCCAACCAACTAAGCTTGCACTGAGTGAAGTCACTTGTCGACGAATTTAAGGATCAGAATTGGACGAACACCTTTACTCCATATAATATTTAATTAATGTGACTTTGTATGACTTTGCTTATTAGTTGTCTGCTGCTGGATAATTAATATTATATGTATTCTTTTGCGCCTTAGGTTAACTCGAATTAAAGTCACTCGATATAATATAATAAGGTTGAGATTTGAACTTTTGTAGATTAAAATAAATTACGTTGAGAAACCTATTACCTCTAAACGAGTGTAATAATATATGCATGTGAATTAGTTAATATGATACTAGATATAGTTATGCTAAAAAAATTATTTTTCTTATGAATTATGCGAAAATTGTGCATGGAATATATTTTATAATATAGTATTTACTCGTCTCAACCTAATTTCTATTTACCATGCACAATTTGATTAATTAAAAAAATAAAATGAGTAAAACGTCTTTGGGAGAGCCCATAATACCTGAATCTAATCCAGTAAGTTAGTATTAAAAAAAACAATTTTTTTCCTTTTCATATAACAAACTATTTGGGGGTATTAGAATTCTCATTACGCGACCACACCGAAGGTTGAGTTTATCAGTACTAAACCCAAGCCCACTTAGTAAAATAGTATTTCGGTTTAAGTCATCCAAACTAGAATTCAATACATACCCTGATCCAAGGAATATCATGTTCATTAGTATTTGATTCAAGCCCAGTTACTAAAACAGCACATAAAATGGCACGCACTTATTATGAGTATTTTAAAAATATCTTTAACATACTTATTTAATGTAATTACATATTCAAAATTAGAACTTGAAATTTTAAAATAAGTTAATTTTACTTTCTCGACTAGATTAATCAAAGTGCGCTTCGATTATGCCATAGGAATATATGTGTGTGTTCTGCCGAGAGAGGTTTGAGGGACCAGATGCCCTCCACAAGGTCAACGAAATAATGTTGATATGAATTTATTCTACTCACTTTTTTTATGTTTTCTATGTATTAAGTATATATACTCACTTTTTTTGATTTTTTCTATGTACTAAGTATATATACTCACTTTTTTAATTTTTTTTATGTACTAAGTATATACTCGTATATGTGAACGTTTAAAGTGCGGGAATAATTGGGAAGTAACTAATCGAAGCCAAAGTAGATTCTACCTATTTCTGATCTTTAATTCTTTTAGTTTAGAGCCGTCAAAATGAGATCAAAGAAGTGGAATTTTTTTTTTAAAATTGATTGATGATTCAAACCGATTTAATTATTTGATCCCCAGTACATAATACCGAAAATTTATTTTCACCAGCCATTTGTAATGATTTTATCAAAAAAATAAAAATAAAAAGAAAAGTGATTCATGTAGCTTCAATGAAAGTTAGAATGGGAAAAAAGTTTTGACAAGACCTCATACATTAAAACCTATAGTCACACATAATCTTGCTTCCGAGTTCCATAATTCATTACATTTCACACGCACACTACAATAAATAGCAAACAAAATGATCATGAACTCAATAATTATATCGTATCACAACCCCCCCCCCCCGAAACACGGCTTTATATATATTATTTTCAAAAAGAAAAAATCACTAGAGTGAGGCCGGTTTAATAATAATATAACATCCAATGCAAATAAGAATGAATGAATGCAAGGAATATACGATTGAACATGCATTGATCTTTTTGTATTTTTGCATGCAAGCTAGGAATAATTATTATTGCCAACCGATTTTAAAATGCAATACTAAATGTGCGAATTTATATAATTATAAATTATTCTTGATACTGTGTGACCACACACAAGTTAGACTAATTAAATTCTCTAGGATGATCATTATGCATGATTGGGATTTCTCACATTTTTGATGTATCCATCACTTTCTTCACAGTTTAAGACTTTAAAGCTCATTCACTCACTCACATGCACACACATGTTCTTCCCTGTTTAAACTTTAAAGCTCTCTCTCTCGCTCTCACACACAAAGGCACACGCACAAATTCGATAACTGAGAGTAGAATTTCAAATTAACAAACTGGATAATTGATAGTAGAATTTCGACAAGTATCTAATCAACAGGACTTGAATATAACTTAACTGGTGGAGGTAATTAATTCATAAAACACATGACAGAAGAAGAGGAGGAGGAGGAGGAGGAGGAGGAGGAGAAAGATTATTACTTCAAGATGTCACTCTGATCACCAGCAAGGTAATGAAACGGGAATTTGTGGGATGAAGAAGGAGGAGGATGAGAAGCCCCCACATGAGGAACCACTGGCTGGTGTTGTTGCTGTTGTTGTGAAGCTAAGAGTTTGTCCAAGAATGACCAGTCTCCACTATTGAGTCTCTGATCACCTTGTTGCTGTTGCATGAGACTACTAATGAGTCCCCCAGGAGAAGAAGAAGAAGAAGTTGTTGAAGCCAGCCTGAGTAAGTTGTGAGAGCAGTGAAGGACGTCCAAGGGGTTCATCGTCGCAGTTGACGACGACGAGGAGGTTGCAAGAATGGGTGGTACTGCAGATTCTGGGCTGAATAGCTGTGGTAGGTGCATTGAGGCATTAAAGCAGCTACTATAATTACTGTTATTATAGTTACTATTATTATTATTATTATGGTGGTCATCATCATAAGGTAGAACAAGTCCTTGATGATGATGATGATGAAGGTGGTGGTGGTGTTTCAGTGGTTCAAGTACCTTCATGCAATTACTAGAAGCAGTACTTGTTGATGCCATGTGGCTCATTATCTGCTCATCTTCCATTTCATGTTGAAATCCTCTGTTAAAGTTCTTCTTCTTGAACACCCTGCACACTACCCACCCATCTTCCTGTTTCACATTTCACAAACCAAGTGTATAATTCCCAGATTCTTGCTATAAATTTATAAATATTAAACCCAGAAAATAAGCAGTTTATATATATATATGTATATATATATCCAGGTTTTTTTTGTGCGTAATAAAGTCTACGCCCTAAAAACAAGGTGAATTAACTCTCACAAACTAAAGCTTAACCTATCAAACCCAAAATAACAACACTTGCATATATACTTAATCGTGGTCTGAAAAATGATCTGAACTCCAATATCACACACACACACACACACACACACACACGCACAACTCTGTGGCTGATGATGAAATACCAAGTTAGAGATGTATGAGGTACCTGAAGCTCAGCGTCGTCTTGGTCTAGACGGTACTCATGCATGATCCAGTCAGTCTTTTGGCCGTGAGGAGCACGGCCAGTATAGAACACTAGGGTTTTCCTCATCCCTATCCTCTTGGAATTGCTCAGGTAGATGGCCTTGTCCCTCCCCGTTGCTTTCCAGAATCCAGCCGTCGTCGCCCGGTTCGTTCGTGTTCCGGTTGGGTACTTCTTGTCCTTGTGGCTGAAGAAGTACCACTCGTTCTGAGGTCCTGATCCAATCCTACATTTCTCTGCACACATAAAACCAGCCATGCTTTATCACGCTAACTAGACGTTCACTTTGCTAGGGTTTACATGTAGTTAGACATATTGCGACTGACTGATGAGAACCTCATGAAACATATATAAGCAGTACTAGTAGATTATATGCAACTGTGTATATGTGTGTGTGTGTGTGTGTGTTGTATGTATATAAACAGACCTTTGAGATCCCAAGGCTCAAGTTTGTTGAGATCAACTTCTCGGATGACATCGAGGTCAATGGCTTCAAAAGAGACTTTCTTCCTGAGATAATAGTAAAGAAGTTCTTCATCAGTAGGGTGGAATCTGAACCCCGGAGGCACTGCTATGTGTCCACTTCCTTGCATCATTCTCTGCCTTTTTAATCTGATCTTGATGATTCTATCACCTGAGAAACAAAGCAGGTTTCACACAGCTATGTGATATACTTTGATTTCATATGCATATATATGTCCATGGCTCAACTCGAAGTAAATTAACCAACTATACCATTTGTGGTGGATCCATAAAACCTTCTGGTACTGTATGAAAACTGATACACATATCTTGGTTTAAGCGTCTGCTATAAGAACGTATACGAAGCCAAAAACTTTTTGTTGAGCATGATGTTTACATCAGAACACAATCCTATGTAGAAACACAGTTCCATCTAGCTACCTCATTCATGTGTGTGGTGATGAAGACTCATATTCATGACTTGATTTTCATTATGAGGCCCTCCCCTAAAAGAAAGAAAAAGAACCAAAAAAACTGCATGAAATTACATGACAAAACTTGGGCTACTCTCTTTTAACCCAAATCTAATGAAGTATGGGGTCTGATTGAAACCAACACTGGAGAGTTAAAGATCAGCTAGATTGGGCCATTAAGGAAGCATAAAGTTCCGAGTCATATAACCACGAAAAGAGAAGAGACGCAGAAAAAAGAAGGAACGAAGCGGAGAAAGGTTAAAAGTTTAATGAAAAGAGTACAAGAAGAGAAAAATACAAACCTTGTGTGAACTGTATGTGAAGCAAGGATTGAGTCGGTGTGAAGGACAAAGGAAAGCAGACAAGGAAGAGGAAAAGAGCAGACAGCGATGCGAAGCTTACGTTGCCGCTACTCAGTTGCTTCGCTTCAAGGGCACGGACGTGGTTTTTAAGAGAGAAGGAGACGCAGAGAGATGTATTTGGATCAGTGCAAACCTAGCTTCACCATCAAGGACTGACAACCAAGAATGGGCACAGAAATAAATAAATATTGTATTATATTGCATTAACCAAATGAACAAGAATTATGAGCAATCAAAGGTACAGTTTTAATGTTTTATACTTATAGTATGGGCGTGAGGAGCTTTAAGGTTTTCTTGACTCCTTTTTATCTGGGTCCTTAATCAAAGGCACACTTTTTATAACATGAATATATTTTACTTCTAAAAGTATTTTTTTAAAATAAACTGAAACAGGTTGATTAAAAAAAGACAATGATACAACAAAATTATCTATATATATTATAAAAAAATAAATGATCAATCACATGAACGTAAGTGCTAATTACATCATATAATTTTTTTAACAAAATTTGATTGTAATTAGATTTATTAATATATCTATACCTGATAAATAGAATTCATTAGGCCAATATGTATATGGAGCTAAAGGGCTATATACTCCCTTCGGTCTTATTTATAGGGCAGAGAAAAAAGATTTTTTTTATCTCATTTATAAGTTACATTATTGATTTTTTATCACAAACTTTCCTTTTTTATTTTTTCATTAATGTTGAAGAGAAAAAAATATGTTATTAAAATGTGTATATTTAATAGGAGTAAAGTTAAGAACTTATTAAATTTTTAGATAGAGTAAATAAAGTTTAAGGCTTTTTTTGATATTGATAAAATATATTAGAAGTGATTTACAAATAAAATTAGAGGAGTGTGTGTGTTCTATGTTTCTTGTGTATATGTACTTGTATCATTATAATTTAATTTTTAAGTACGTATGAATGCATTGTGAAATAATTAATTAAATAGGCTTTGGTAAATGTTGGTCGAATAGGAGACCTTGCTTCCCTAAGAATCGCCTTATAACAATGAAGAAATTCTGCTTAACTGTCAATTAGTAATATCCATATACACATTTACGTACTCTAACTCTTTCTCTTTAGTTTTTCCTTCATTTTTTATTTTAATATAAATTAAAATGCGTGCTGTTGTTTTTTTTACTTCATTAAAATACAATAAATCGATAAGCTGTCCTCAAATTACTCCCTTGTTCAGAGACACATGATCAAGTCAAAGAATAACGATATACAAGCAATTTCAGCTCTTCCCAAAATACTTAATCTCCCTCATTCTTATTATTCTTATTATTGCAATTATCTATGCTATAATTATTCCCTGGGTTTGAGTCTGTACAAGTGAGCGTGTGCTTAGTTAGGATTATTTTTATATTATATAAAATATGCTCAACAGTTCTTTTTGACCCGTCGTTTATTAACCTTAAGAGTTAGCTCTCTCTCTCTCTCTATATATATATGTTGCTTGATCTTGATTATTTTTATATTTTAATATTTCATACATAGGGTTTTGCAAATATGGAGTCAAGGAATCCAGCGGCCAGCCTTGAATCATGCTCATAAAAGTGGAGAATTTGCATCAAATTCAGTGTAGTCAAACCCTAGGGGTTCTATATATCCCATATATAGTCATTATTATTCATCGCCAAGAACATCTCTACTATAAATTTAATTATTCAAATAATGAATCACGAATTTAAGTTAATTTTTTTGGGTTATTGGGATGCAGCCATCATGCATAATCGTGATTCCGGATCCTAGATAATATTAAAAATATCTGAAAATGGATTAAGCTAAAGAAGCCAAATAAGTCGACCATTTATATAACCCCACAAGTTTACATAGGGAATGTGTCTAGCTAGACCGTAACTTTGTCCAGATTATGATATTTTCTAAGTTTGAACTAATTAATATATTCGCTTGTTTATATATATGTTGGTATTTATCTTGAGTCCCAGAAAAAATGAAAGCAATTTTTGTTTGGTCGTTCGAAGTTTTAGACCACGCTTGTTTGCTAGTACGTGATCCATGGATAATATCAGCATATCCTTGACCATCTTTAGGTTGGATTTGTCTTGAGTGCACACACACGCACACAAACAATGCAGAAATGTGGTGAAAGCCAACAAATTAAATTAACTTATACTTGCTGATTCCTTCCTGCATAATATTTCTGTAAATTTTTACACACAATATGGCCATGGATATATATATATATATATATATATCTCACAACAACGTACGTGAATTACTAAGTATTGTATTCACCGGGACCTTTTGTCTTATAAGATAGTTAAATATATATAAATAGTCTTTTGTGTGCGTGTGCGTATGCGCGTGTGTGTGTGGGTGGGTTGGTGGGAGATTTAGATTTGAAGTTTATTTAAGCAAGATAAGAAACAAGTCGAAGAATCCGATGCTTATATGGAATAATTAGTGATATTTTAAGGCTTGCGAAGTAACTCTAATTTAAAGTTTGCATATCATTCGTAAGAATTTTGGACAACAGGTAGGTCGGATCAAATTTATGCTTTAGTCACTCTGATTTGCTTAATTTTATGATTTATACATGAACATTCTATTTACTTATTTTAATTTATTATTACCCTTTTCAGGTTTATACATAAATATTTTTATATATTTTAATTAAATTATATCACTTGAATTATGAACGGTCAGGTTGACACAGTTAGTTACTATTGACCTTTGAATTATTATTTTGATCGGTTTCATGATCCGATTTTCAATACTTTGGTACTACGTACTCTCTCTAAAAAAATCATTGAAAAATACATACCTCATAATTAGAATCATAAGAAGTATGACTTTTCAATTTTGAGTCCATGCATCCCATAAGATGACTTCGATTGAGATCTAGTCTAGTAGTCAATAATAATTTCAAGTGAGTAAATCAACCAAGAAAAAGTAATTACGAACGCATTTGCCAAAAGCAACTCGTTAAGCATTTAATTAATCACAGTTATTATTCTTTTTTACTATTTAGCATCTAGCAATATCTAATCTACACTCAAGTAGGCCAGCTCTTACTCCTGATAACACTCTTTTTAGCAACACCGAAAAGCCAAAATCAAATATAGCTCCAAAATTAGGGTCAAGTACTGGATAAGAGACTATATATAATTACTTTTGCAAATTATATATATAGCGAGAGGGGGGGGGGGGGGGGGAAGCCCTGTGAAAGCGCGTGGGTGAAGCACGTGGGGATGGAATAAAAAGGACAGAAATGAAGGTCTCGGTTGCACAAAAATCCCATTTTTTTTTTGAACGACCAAAAAATCCCAATTAACAAAAAGCCTATGAGGGATGGATGTGGATTGCTCACTTCTGATTCACTCACTCTCATACCGATCGAATGGATTCTCACGCTACCTCACTGCGTATTACTTCTCTCATCTTCAGATGACAGTGTTAATTATCAGCACATAGCTGGTCAAACACGTACATGTGTAATGATGAATCATGGAAATTAATTGTAACCCTAATTATAATTATCTACCACACTCTTAATTAATCACTTGAGCTTGTTGTGGTGCCGTTATCTTTACGGACACTGCATCAAACATTAATGTTTCTTCAGGCATTTCATTATTCATCCCAGAATCCAATGACTTCTCTTATCTATCTCTAATTTCAGGTTCATGGCTCCGTGTTCTCTTCCATGCTGCTCCCACAGCATATCATTAACTCTCTCAATTTTTTTTAAAAGAAAAACTAATTAAGCAGATTTTTGAATAATAAAATTTGATTTAGTTGGATTTAGAAAAGTCAGACCTACACCAACAAAAGTTGGTTTAGCTAATAAGAATTTGACTTACAACCCAAAAGGTCGTGTGATTAAATTCTATTAACAATTCTTGTTGGTGGGTCTCACACACACACACACACAAAAGAGGGTTTTTGAGCCTGAAAGCATGTCCTAATTTTATTGTGCTCATAGAATTCAATTCTTCTAAATTTTAATTTACCAAAAAACAATAAAAACAAAAGTCAGGTTTACTTTAATCATCTTATATAGCGGTTGGTTAAATTGATTCAATTAACAGACATTTTAATATCTTCAGTTTCTAATGTTTAGAGGTTGATGTTCATATGGTTTATGTGGGAAACATTCAAACAAGAATTTTTTTCATGTTCGAAATATACTCCACAGATCTCTGAGATTGAAAAAACCATATAAACGTCCTTGAATTTTGTTAAAATTACAAAAATATCCATTATATGCTCAATGGAGGGTTGTAAATATTTTTGAGGCAAATAAGATATTCGTGTAATTTTAACAAAATTTAATTGCATTTGAAAAGCTTAAGTGAGCTTGTATCTTATTTTGCCGGACAGATTAAAAGCTTAAGTGAGTTTGTTTCTAAGAACTTATTATTATAATTAAGCTTTAAAATTCAAATGATGCTCCTATGAATGCTTGCAGATTCGTGACATGACTTTGATCTATGCTTTTGTAGGGTACAAGACGTGTGCTTGTCACAATTGGATCAATTTGGCTGGCTTTTATATGACAAATTTACTAAATCATGATTAACGTGGTACACACTTCATCATCAAACTGTCAAAGAATAGCTTGCCTTTTTGGTCATGATTAGATAAAACCCATTTGCAGCTAATTTCGTTTCAAGAAACCCACTTGGTGGATACAAGTTGATTCCTGTACCTCATCATCACCAATGGCTAGCTATGGCTGAAAAAATGCCAAAACAAGTAATATAATATTAATAATACAGCTGCAATTACCAGCTTGATACATATGATCACACAAGTTTGAACATGCTGAACTTGAGCACCTCATGAACCTGTTTTTGCGCAATCATTATACTAAACAACTCACTAAATTCTCAGAAAAAGTACAGAGCGCCGCTTCTTGACTTCGCTTTTGGAGACACATTCAAATTGAACACGTTTTCTGCCATTTTCTCTTTACGTTCAATTTTCTTAAAGAATATTCCCGGATTTTCTTGCACGCGTACCGTAAATCAATCTGCACATGTAAACTTGACAAAATCCCAAAGGAGACAGTATAGAGGGGAATTCACATATTGATGACAGCTATCTGATGTCAATTATTCTTCTGCGTAATCTTTGACAGAACCAGAGCTGAAAAACTAGATCACTAAATTGGAAAGTCCTAAGCCATATATATAATTCTCATATCTTCAATTTGAAACTCCTACCTCAACTTACATAGCAGAAACAACAACTTCCCTACTGGATTGCAGGGTACATAAGCTTTTAAAACATTCAAATTGAGAGTGAATAGCAAAATAAAGTTAAAACTGATTTTCATTTTATATGATACATTGATGATTTACAATGGTCAGTTTTTACTTTTTAGGCTTTTGCATGTTCTTAAAATAAAACCAGAACTGTCTTCTGTTGAGTCATTGTCTAGTTGAGTCATGCCTTGGCGTGTAGAAGTTGTTTACATAATCTAGAAGGAGTGAATTGACATTTTATTCTCTAAACTGGTGCTTTGACATGTATGGAGTGTGAGATAATCTAGTGTTCTGCTCCATTTTATTGTCATTTCAAACAGATATATAACTAAAGAAATACCTAAATTTGCAAATAATGACTCAATAAAACTCTCAGAATCTTACACATTGAAGATACAGACTGGGCTTATATGGTGATTACATTTGTCTTTTCTACCTGCTAAAATCAGGAATTCAGGGTCCTTTACAGAAAATCAGAAGAGCAACTGCACTAATTCATAAACCAGACACAAGGTGATTTTACATATTTTTAATTCATTTACGACCTTTCAAGTTCAAATTTTAGAAACAGGCTCACAGGGTCTCCAATGCTTCACATTTGTGCTCAGAGGAGATGGGAGACTGGCAGACCATGATTGCAAATCAGGCAAGGATCCTGTAAGTGCCATAATATTTGCACCATTTTCCTTCGGCATTCTCTTCCAACTCAACTGATCAAGTCAAACACAAACTGTAAGCATCCTTAAAGAAAACCTAAGGAATTACAAGAACACAGTGAGTCAACTTTTATTGTTCAAAGGCTCACCATGTGTTTAGCTAGCACACCACGTCACACAAAAATTTTTCGGGCTTGAAGTGTGAGCAAAACACAAGTTTATCATACATCATGCTCAAAATTTTAGTTAAAGAATTTGGGGTCCAACCTCCGAGGAAGAGGAGGTTGGAAGACTTTATCCTTATTCATGGTTGAGAGCCGTGTTGCCTCTCATGTAAATCTACTAATGGTTTAACTCAATATGAGACCGGAAGTGCATGTCTTTTTTTTTTTTTTTTACCGGCCAAATGGAAGTGCCTGTCTTTAACTGCAAAATATCTGTGTCTTGTTGATAGTATTAGCGTAACATATTATCATAGATTGTACAGTAGAAAAGGAAAGAATCCTTGACATCATACCATCATCCTATGCAATCTTATACCCTGACACGGGCATGATAATCAGCTTGAGGATTTGAAGCTTGTAACTTAGCTTCATCAAGTTTGAAGTCTATTACGTATAAAGTATCGATGAGTTAATATTCTTAAGGCAATGGTAATTAGCTGGTCCAAATAATTAATGCTGATGAGTGTGCACCAAACCTCGAAACTTGTCTATCCTTTCTCACAACAAAACACTTCCCCATCCCAAATTATAAGACAACTTTGGAGGTATTTTGTTGTCCTAAAATATAAAACAATTTAACAGAAATAAAGTTTTATTAATGATGCTTTTCTCATTTCACCCTTCAAGAAGAAAGAGCATTGAAATGATTGTATTGTAATCATTAAGTGTGCAGACTTAAAGTTACATTAAATTTAGGGTATTTTTGGAAGTTTATACTTTGTTTTGAGAAGTTAGTAAAATTTCATTATTGAGCTTTATTGGTATATGTAATCTTGTTTCAAATTGTCTTATCATTTAAGACGGAGGGTACAGCTAACAGATGCAGAATGAGAGAAAAGTATTGTTTTTTCATTTTATGGTTTGATTAATTTTAAAATTACCAATAAAGGCATTGGTATTTCAGTAGGATTTTTTTTTTTTTTGAGCAAAGTATTTCAGTAGGATTATGATCCTTGTTTTAGCTGCTTATGTTAAAACAGGGCTTTTTTTGGGAAAAAAAAACTATTTATCCCCTTCATTATAGATAAAATTGACGTAAAATATTTTGATAAAATTGTCCTTTCTCTTTTAATTTCCTTCCTGTAGTATGTCAGTAGTCTATTCTTTGGCACATTTTGCCCTTAAGTAAACCTTATCAATAGGTAGTATTAACGTATTATAAAACAGCACAGGAATCAAGTCAAACAACAGAAAGCATACTTGTCTAGGAAATGCTTTGGATAATGCATTCAATGCTGGATTTTTGAACCATATCCCATCACTTGATGAAGTTTCAGAATCAGAACTTGCATCCGATGCATCCGATCCCCCATAAGTGCCACCACAATTCACCATAAATCGACCTCCAGGCATCAATCTATCATGTAACTCCAACCAAGTACTATCCTATCAAAACAAATAGTAAAAAAAGTGAAACCCAATGCTTGTATGCTGAGAAAATTTAGTAATTTTGTTTTTCAATGACTTTCGTTGAGAAAACAAAGAAAAAGAGCTTAATCAAATGAGAAAAGAAAGCCACAATTTGTTTAGATTAAGAAAATCTCGATCTTAATAGGTTCTATAAGCATTTAAGGCTTAAATCTGCTTTGAGATTCCATGATCAGCACATGAAGAAACTTTTCATGCTATATTTATATATACTGAAACAGAAAAGGGTCGAATTAAAACCAGAGACAGCATGAATTCCTATCTTGGATAAAAATTCTTGTTTTTGATCAGCCTAAGCGTCTGACGCTGCTTCCTGGCCATTAGGAACTTCACAGTCACCTAAGACGTGCAAATCAGTGTGATGAAAACAACCACATACCTCATGCAGCTGAGGCAAGACTTTTCCGTCAGAGAACAAGTCAACAACAATGCCTGAGAAATATTCAAACAAATGTTGGTGGACGGTCAAAGTAACAGATTTACTTCCATTAAAATTGAACAACGATGCATTTCCAAAAGTGCTTGACTTAATATATGTGGTGAATTCTACAGCTCTTCACTCTTTTTCTTAGTTCATAAGTAAACAGGTGAAATGGAATTCCAAACAGATAAAGAGATTTTTTGCTGAATAGCAGAAAATGGATAACAGATTAAATAATTAAGCTAAGGTAGTAGCAGAAGTTTAATATGATTAAAAGAAGTATCAAAAACCCACAAGGAACTAGACAAACAAGGGAAAATGACGGGAATGACTCACCAGCATATTTCCTTTGCAAATCCTCTGATGGAATGAAGACATCACCAACATGTACATTTAGTATGCCACCATCTTTTGTTGGTTTCTCCAGATCAGATAGACCAAAATAATCTCTTGCTTTATCAATCAACTTAATCATTTGGTTTTTCAAGGAAAACACAGGCAAGGTCAGGATACATGCATCAAGGATCAATGAAACTTACTTAAATGAAACCTTATTGCTTTAAATAGAAATGAAAATTTGCACATAATCAACTGAGACCAAGAAAGTCCCGAAAAGATATTGCCAACACCAAGTTCGGCAGAGGAAAATTAATCAACTAGAGTTCCTTTTAAGCGGTTATACAAGTAATAGAAGCAGAGTTGATGAACAGGCCTTTGAGAGGAACCTAGAGCTGCTGTATATGAAGTAAACATCCCACGTAACTTAAGGAAAAAATTATTCGATATTGTATTTCAAATAGAAAATGCTCAACTTCAAAGTTCTTATTCATATATTACAGTTAGCTTTAGTTCATAAAGGCATAAAAATAAAACTTAGATTTAGCTGCCTTGTGGTGATGACATGCTACATTGCCAGGCTACTTACAACAGATAGCTTTATCTTTTTATCCAAGCAGTTTTATCCGAAACAAGCTCACCACAGAGAAAGAAAATCCATAAAAGAAATGTCATCCGGTGACTAGTGAGTCAAAAAAATTACTTTCATGTTGATTAGCCTCTTTGGCAAAGATATCAATACCCTAAACCATTCAACTGGGTAATAGAGTGAATCTCCTCATCGCTTTAAAGAGGAGAGCTGACCCCGCAGATGAGCAAAGGAGTAAATAATGAAAATTGCATTATGATTTTTTTTTTTTGAAAAAAAGTATAATGCAGAAAAGTAAAATCCATTACAATTTCATCAATCTCCCACCCTTCAAGCTGCAGTGAAGGCCACAAGTCAAGCATCAGATGAGCAGCTGTTCCACCACCCTGAAAGATTTAGCAGCAATCTGGCATTACTTAAAAAGATACCTAGGTTTTATAAATATCATTGACTCTAATTTTGTGAAATATCTGTCATCATAAAAACAAATGAATTACCAAACCTAAGATAGCGATGGGACCTTTTGGAACTATAGCTGGCAAGCTAGCAAACTCATCCTGATTAATGGAAACATAAACATCATCACAAAAATGGGCAAACAAAATTAGAGGCAAACACCCCCCCCCCACTTAGAAACAAACTCGCCTGCATTAAATAAGTTATAGGTTTCAGAAATGATGAAACTTGCTACTATAGCTAACACTGCGTAAAGTCTCTGATTAAATTAGTCATAATTTAATACTAAATACCAAAACAAAGAAGGAAAACTAACACACCCAGTAGGCTTTTGTCCATTTTTGCTCCTTATAAAGAATGCTATGTATGTTGTCTGCAACCAAAGAAGAAAAATCCGGACAGATTATTCATCCTTAACATATGAAGTACAATCAAATTAATATAAAAAAGAGAGGGGTCATTTAATTTCATAGTTTGTTCACTTGATTTCTTTCTAAAATATAATTGCAACAAATTTAGCAACACCATCTTGATTGCTCTCAAATGAAGAGCGTCCATACAGTTTGAAGTACACAAAAATCAGAGAAACAGAGAGAGAGAGAGAGAGAGGGAGGGAGGGAGGGAGGGAGGGAGGGAAAGATACAATAGGAATCAAGGAGGAGCACTCTAGATTCGGGAGTGTCGATGATCATGATGTCATTGTAATCGCTTTTGACAACCGTCAGCACTTGAAAGCTTTCTTCTTCCTCTCGTTCGCTGTCTTGGGCAGAAACCGAAGTGGAAGAGAACTCAGCACTGGCCTTAACTTGGTGACTACAGAACAAGGTGGAGGGATTTCCAGAGCGAACGCTGACAGAGTGGCGAAGTTGAATTGCAGAAATGGGAAAAGTGAAGGAGAAGCCACTGTGGGTAATGCGTGGAAGCGCCAATTTGGGCAACGGCAAGGCGCACCCTCCCATTGTAGAATTCAGAGAGAACGAAGATAGCAAGTTCCTCATTGTCCATATAACTCTACATGTCCATATCCAAAACGTTGTATTAGTTTATATTTTTTTTCCCCTCTGAAATATACAAACTCTCTTGTATTTGAGACTGTTATCCTTCACCCTTAAAAATTTAAAGTTAATATTCCTAATTTTTTACTTTTTTTGTCATAAATTTTTGAACTGTTATTTTTTAGCTATCTTATTAATATAAATTATCATATTATATTAAGAAAAGACATATAACAACTTATGTGGTATTCAATGTAAATTAAGTATAAAAATTTTATCCATATTTTTTATTATTAACTTACATCAGATATCATATAAATTGTTACATGTTTTTTTCTTAATATGATATAATAACTTCAACTGATAAAACAACTAAGAAATAGGCCCCCAAAAGACAGTTAAGAAATAACAGAGTTTGCAGTTAAAAAAAAAATATTAGAGAAGGTAGTTTTAAATTTTTAAAGATGAAGGAATTATGTAAAACTACCTCAAAATTTAGGAGAGTTTGTATATTTTAACCTTATTTTTTTAATATATATATGAAAAAAATAAGCCTAGTCTTGTTATTCATAAATTCATAAATTTTAAATAATGTAGTTATTATTTTTAAAAATTTTGTTGGTGTAAGAAAAAAGCATGTGTAGTTAATAAATGTACAAGTGATAAAATAAAAAACAAGATTTTCTCCATTTCATTCGTATACTATTTGCAGATTTTGCAACAACAATGATGAATTTCACTGAGGCCTAGTATATCATGGGTGGCCTTACATGAACAAAAAGAATACAACTTACCCAAAAATAATTGAAAGTTTCAGCCATACAAAAATAAATAATAATTACAATTCCTCACCACTCAATTTGCGCTCGCTCGCTCTCTCCACACCAAACCCCAAAAAATTAAATTGGCCCAAAAAAAAAAAATTGACGTACCGGTGCATGCACACTCACTCTCTGCTCTATACAGTGAGTCCATGTGCAGAACAAACCATATCCTTGAGTGTCGCGAACCCGGTTCGCGCCAAAAAAACTTCTGTGCCCAAAAGAAAAGGAAAGAACTATAGCTTTACATAAAAAACCAAAACTTCATCATCTCAGTGAGACTCGCCATCCATTTGCTGCAATAAGAATTGGAAGTCGGATCTTTGTCTTAGGATTGTGGGCGGATCCACATCGATATCTGATAAGCGGATGTCACTCATGGAACGGAACATCTCCTCCATTGAGAAAGGTATACTGAAATTTGTAAATTAAACCAGTGCCATTGATTAATAGAGGAAAAAGAAAGGTTTTCAGGGTTGACTAGAATTTTTTTAGGGGTCGTTAACTCTAAACCATGTTCTAAAATCCAGCTTATGGTTCGTATTTGTCTTGCATTAGAACATCATAAATTGACTTGGAGCTCAAGTCTCTCACATGATTAAGCTTGTCTACAATAGTCGTACAAGTCTAATTAGAATTTCATTTTTTCAAGTGGGATTCGAGTTTCATAGCTTCCTGTGTGGTGACTGAAGTTAAAAAGGGTTAAAGTGTTGAAGAGTTCGTTAGTAATGAATTACCTGGAATCCACCTCCAGAAGGAAGGAGTTATTGGGCATGTTTATGGAGTCTTCTGCCACAAGCACTCTCATTCTGCTGATTACCTGGAAAAAATTTTCCAAAACACACACACACACACACACACATCAAAAGTTGTGATTTTGGATAAAGGGTACCACTGGCAGTATGTAGCGATGATACATATGTTAGGGTCTGTTTGGATTTCAGTTGGGTATAATAGATTATGAAAATAATTGATTAAGTGGTAAATTTTAATCATAATTGATTATGTTATAACGTAATCTGTTTGGATACTGTTTTTTTAAAATTGATTTTAACAGAATTGAAGATATTTGGATAATTTAATCAAAATTAATTTTTAACTATATAATTTAATTTTTAAATATCAAATATTAATTTTTTAAATATATAAACTTTAAATTTTATTAAGGAAAAAAAAAAGAAAAAGAAGAGAGTTTAATTTTATTTTTATTAAATTATGTGCTTTCTTTGTAATTTTTTCCTGAGCCTGTTTTTGTAATTTTCCCCAACGTTTTTGACAAACTTTTGGCAGAAAGCGGACGAAGGGAGCTTCGGGAAAAACGCGCGTTTTGGCCCAGAATCGATTTTTGATCATTTTCGACTGTTTGGATAGATTGACAGAAAAAATCGATTTTGGGTCCAAAACGCGCGTTTTCTCCTTATCCAAACGGGCACTTAATTGTATTGATTCTTGAAGAACTTAGAATCCAACAATTCTAGATTTTGTTGTTTGGCCGTCAGGAAAACTTCTAGGTAGCTTGATTAGGATTTCTTGAGCTCTAAGATTAGATTACTTGTCCTTGTGAAAATTGTTCTTTGGTTACCATTTCTATTCTGTATGATCATAATTAGTTATGATGCAAATTAGTTGACTCTTCTGCTTGATTTTCAGTGCCATTTGAATTTTATTAATTTGTTCAAAAACATTGTCATGTGTTTTTAGGTTTTTCCCCCCATCAATTAACAGATAGGATTCTATCTTTTGGTCTACCATTTGTGTAGAAAATGTTTCCTATTCCGATAACGCATCTTTTAAATTTTGAAAACAACTGTTATGGTTCCTTTTGAACGTTTTCAAGTTTTATCATTCTTAGAACCAATCTGAGAAAGAAATATATTTCTAAAAAAGTCAAGGACATACTTCTGGAGATAACCCTTGTGCTCCATATTTGTCATCCCAGAACATGGTTCCAATGCGATATATTTGTGGGATACTTAGCACCTGATACAAGAACGAAAACAACAAGCGATAAAACAAGAAATAATACATCACGCCATTACAGTATTGACATTTATAATCATTCTAGATGCAATGAACAAGAGCTACAAGCTAAAAAGAAGTTACTTCTTATTCAAATGGTTTCATGGAAGAAATTATTTTTGTTTGGAGGTTCTTTTTTTCTTTTTTTTCTTTTTACTTGATCAAATTATTAAGGGAAAACTATGCATTTTTTATTAAGGAGTTAGTTAATTACCGGGCATAGTTCACTTGTTATCTCATCCAAAGATTTTTGAGTCTTTTGATGCGAGATCTGCATAAAGAAGCATTTTGAAAATTAAACCTTGAGAAATGGGGGAAAGAAAAAGATTAGTCCAGTACAAAATCTAGGTCCAGGAAACTGTACCAGAAAGCCCACGGCTTGGCGTATGTGTTTGAGTTCATCCCAAGAAGATCCAGCAAACTGCAAAATGAAAAAACTAAGTACAAGATGAATGTTTTGCTTTTCTTCTCTTTCCAATCTAGGTGCTTGTTACTTCAAAAATATAAGATAACCTGATCAGTTGCCTTGATACACCATTGTTCCAACTCATGCAAACCCGCCTTTAAATACTCTCCATTGCTAAAGGAACAGCACTCACGGCGAAGCAACAAACTGCCAGTTCATGGTTTTTGTTATTTGATTGGATTTGCTGTATATTAGAATTTGAATGCACTATCTCTTAACATTCCTAGTGCAATTTTTTGGGACCCAAAATTCCTTTAATTGAATATCTTCTCACCTATTGAAAAGCTGGACATTCATGAAAGAAAACACCTGGCTAAAGATCTTCCTTGTAATCATCGAAGGTACCTGAAGTCACAAGATGTATATAATATTGTGAAATCTCTTCTTTAATATAGAAACTCCAGCAAAAGCACATGTGTATTTCGTACTCACAAAGTTTTCAGACAATATACCCAAGGCATGGTCTAACTTATTGACAATGCTTTTCCAGTGCATATTTGATGCCTGTTGTTTTGCAACTATATTGGAGTGGATATTTCTTGATGATCCTCGTACTGATTTAGTTCTCATGGATCTTGGTGCCTGTCAAAGGTGATATAAGGACAAGGTAATTGAGTAAGATATAATCTCCTGGAGTAATTTGAGATTGTTTATATAATATGATGTCAACCTGAATGCACAAATTTAGGAATGGACTGATCTCTTTCTTTAAACTGTCACGGATCATTCCATATATCTTCTCAACATATGCAGTTAAATGTTGCTTGAACAGAATAGCTGGATACTTTGCTTCCACTTTAGATTGTTCATTTGGCTTGCCCACCATTCCACTGTAGCCACTCGAAACCCCCATGCTCATAGAGGATGAAAGTAAGCCCTAAATTGTATAACAAAAATTATTACATTATGTCATTGATCTAATGCACTGGAAATTTTTCAGTTTTGGGAGCTTACTTGTGCCATTCTACCAAATAAAGTAGCAGGAGAGTTTCGATTACGAGATGCTGCCTTAGTTGAGTTGCTGGCCTTGAGTGTGCTTTGTAGGAAAAACAATAATGTTGAAGTTGTAGAGAGCCAATATGCTAGATCATTTATTCCTTCTTGACTCTGAGAGCACGAAATGGAATTGCATTTTAGGTCGGAATTCTTACAGTTGTTTTCTTTTCTTTCAATTTCTTGATGTTTCTTCTTGTATTTGAGTTCTTGGAGTATAATACCTCAATAGATGGTCGGATTGTGTGAATAATTTTATCAAATATATGTGTCTTCTCTGCTTCAAAGGATCTCCACTGAAGAAGTGCTTTATAGATAACACAAGCAGCAACTGGCCTGTTTTTCTCAAATCTCTTGTCCTCTGCAAGACACTTGAGCAGTGCATCATGGCTTTCCTGTTTATGAAGAGATGAAAATTGTAATGTTTCATTTATCTATGTGATGCGTAGGATAGGGAAGAAATAAGAATAGGAAGAATAGAGAGGAATAGAGAAGAACAGAGAGGCAGAGAAGGAGTTTTCTGGATAGTGCTTAGGCGTTCATTAAGCATAGGTAACGAAATACAATAGAATCCCTTTATATAGGTGTTTATTCTAACCCAACTAACTTTAACTAACCCAGCGGCTCTTTCCTTTTATTTATTCTAATTAGATATCACTATGTGCAACTTCTTGCTTAATCTTATTGAAAACATACCTGCTGCCTATCTGTGAGTGATCTTTGTCTTATGAGGAAGGAGACTGGCTGTCTTGGTTCCTGAAAACAATTTTATAAGCTAAAATTAGCATACCGTTATCAAGTGTTGATCCAGACATTCTTGGAAGAATTAAAGAAGTTTGGGATACTTTTCTTGTCTGGTGTTCTTCAGTTGTCAGGTTTCCATTATCCAAATTCTGCAGCACCATAATAGACAGTGTCACATAACGAAATATTTCTATGAGAAAAGTTAAAGAGGTGTACCTTGACTGGTGAAGTCATTATATATGAAACAGCATTCTGTTGAAATTTCTCTGTAATAGCTTCCTGCTCTTCTTTTTCTATTTTTTCTGGATGAACCTTTTGCACCACAGCAGCTGCTGCCTGGCTCCGGAGAATTTCATTCTCTGATTCTAGATTTGCTATCTGCTCCTTGAGACTGGATATAGAGGAAAGATCTCAAAACAGGGGTATACTTGATTGCTTCAGCTTTATGCATGATGTATCAATGTTCCTTTCCAAATCTAATGCGATACAGTGGTAAAGAATATCATTGCCTTGTCCTTATGGAATAGCAAAGATCTTTTTGTACACATCGTATGTGTTTGGAAATATAAAATCTTTAAATCTTCATTGAAACTTGGAAGTCTGAAACCATTTGATAAGGCCAAATATCTATGGAGGGTACCACTTGCAATGTAACTATGTCCATCAAAGCATGAAACTGGGGAAGGGATCTTGTAGCTGTCTACAACTTTTTGGACATTCAAGTTATACCATATTCTGAGGACTGTCTTTGGATTCTAAGTATTTCTCAAGCAGAAAAATAATAATAGATGGTGCGGAAAAAGAAAGTCACATCTTACGTTTTAATCTCCTCGGAGAGTTCCTCATTTTTTGATTCAACCAAAGCCTGCTGGCGAAGAACTTGATTCTCAGATTCAAGGTTTGACAAATTTGACTCTAATCTATGGTCACAAGGAGAACACGATTAAAGCCAGTTTATAATGGTAGAAATGTTTTTTGTGGCCAGTTATTATTTGAATACCTTTCAAGAGTCTCCTGAAGTTGTGTTGCTTTCAGATGTGCTTCTTCAGCCTCTTTCATCCTTTCTTGAGACTCTTTTTCCATGTCTGAACACCTTACCTCAAACTCTTTAATCTTCTTCTTCAGCTCTTCTACTTCACTCTGCATTTTCAGAATTAAAATTAATTGCTTCTTGTCGTATTAAGTTTCCAAGAAAATTTATTTATATCTAGACGTAGTGCTTCAATGTCCATGTGGTTTTGACAGCGCATCAACCTGACGATTTTGCCATTCCACTTTCTTAATTCTGAATGAGAATAATCCTTAATATCTGGGAGACAATGATTTGGATTTACCTCTAGCTCCACATTTTTACTCGTCAGTATCTCAAGCTTGGTATTGTCCACGACAGGTACCTCTTTGATAACTGGTGGTGCTGACTCAATTGCTAGTTTAGCTGCTTCCTTCTCGTGTATAATTGCAGCATAGGCTTCATCAAGCTGACTTTGCATTTCTTGTAAAGCATTCTGTAACTTAGCAATTTCTTGACCTTTAGCTTCCTCAAGATCAATCTGCAAGATATTCATCAACATTATCTCGTTTGACCAATGTCCTAGATAGTGTTTATTAAATCTCTTACTTCCATGGAATGAAGAATAAGCTATGGTATTTTACTATTATTCACCAAGTAAATTTTAGTTCTGCAATGTTTATCTCGTAGAACCAGTTCGTTGGGCCCATACCCTTAAATGCTTTTCAATATCTAGTCGCCAAGTAAGCTCTTCAACACGCTTCTCCAACTTGTCCTTCGCCTCCTTAAGTGCCCCTGTTTCCCTCGCAGCCTGCACAATAGTTTTTCGCCATTAGCAATTTAACACGCTTTGAATTCTGAAACGTCCTTTTTCATATATAATAATTCTAAAATAACCACTGGACAATTTCCTAAAAATATATATAAGAAGTAACACTGACCATCCTTAGCTTCCTGAGCTCCTTCCTAGCTACTTTGGCTCTCCAGAGACATTGAAGAGCAATAGTTGCCTTCTTCAGCTTTTTGTAAGCAGAAAAAGCATCAACTCTTCTCCATTGTGTCTGTGAAAGGAAATGAGAAAGTTCTTAATTTTGTGCATTCTCACACCTTAAGCCTATAATTGTTGAAATCAATATGACTTTTTTCCAAGAGAAAAAATATATTTGACATCAGACGATTTCATAATGCGTTTGTTGACTCGTTTTGCCGTGAATATTCCAGTGAAGCCTTAACCCGAAAGAAAAGTTCCGTCAAAAAGATGTCCTTACCTGAATTTTGATTGCGGCCTTTGTTCTTCGTCTGTACCCGTATTCATTTCGTGCTGCCATTGCTCTTAACCCTGACTGAATAACTATTGCTGATGCTTGCAATGATGTATAGTGCATTCTTGCTGTGTGTGCACGTGCATGTTTCTGTATGCGGATAGAAGCTGCTTCCCGCCTCATATTCTCATAAAGTTTACGTGCAAGTTTTGCTGAAATAATGAAGAACAAAAAGAAGTGGAAATCAAGGTTTTATCCTGACCAGAGGTTAAGCATAATGACAACTCATTTTGTTAAGATAGGTAACCTCTCCATAATTTTTGGATATGAACTGTGGCCTTTCTCAGAGTGAGGAACTCTTTTCTGGTCAAATGTGTTCGGATTTGTCTCTGTATGCATCGAGCAGCTCTGGCTAACACTTCAGCTCTTCGTGCATCTAATTCAGCCATCTGACCAGCTCTGAGAAATACCTTGGCTTTTCCCATCTATATGAAACAGTGAGGGGGGGAATTTATTAGAGCTCAAAGCACTCAACGTACAGGAAAAATTAATGATGTCTTTAAACTTACTTGATAGCCTTTTAATCTCATCTTATCACATATAGCAACACATGCTGTTTTCTCGTCAGATCTACACAGAAGAAAGCAGCAACTATGTTATGGGATCACGTTTGAAGCTCAACATAATAGTATTTTCAGGTGATTCTTCAAGTAACTTGACACATCAATGTTCGTATTCTACATTTGACTCATGGTTCATGTAAAAGGAGCATCTATTTTAGTTCTCTCCAAAAACAAAAACAAAAAAAGGGGGGGGAATGTGGCATACCCATCTAGGACATCAGGAGCTAGCATTCCAAAACGATCAAGGAACTCATCAAATGTTCGTTTTGTTGGATATCCAGCACAACTAATCCGAATAGCCTCAAGTACTCCCTGCAAGGTTACCGGTGAGATAAATGCCATTAATTAAAGAACTTCCTGAAACATAACAAATAGTGTTATATTACAAGAATGAGAGGAAAAAAAACAACACACCCCACATCTCAACTGGTTTAAGACGTTGAAGTTCTCAAATATTCCAGGCTGCAAAACTGTATTTGGTTTCACACATCTGATGTAGTGTGGTTCTGTTGTGTTCAATGTGTCCATCAGAGATTGTAGTTGTTGCTGGATGACAACAGATTCAGAAGCAAGTTAGGGGCTGAAAAGAATATCTTGAAACAGGTGCCATGCCTTCTAGAATCTTTTACCTTGAACCGTGTACCAATGGAAGAAAATTTTGATTGCTTTGATGTCTCCTCAGGTAATGGAGGGAAAAGATTTGCAACAAATGAGCACTTGGAGGCATTTAAAAGAGCTTGATGCTCTGCTACGACATAATCTTTATTTTTGTCAAGAAACTGGTCTGCTTGGTATGTGACCTGTATTTCAAAGGTCGGGCAACATGAAATTAATAGTTTTACATTTGTGACTGGATGGTCAAGTAGTGATGTTAGTATTTATCTTACATCCCCAGCATAATGGTTAATTGTGAAATCTGTTCGAGAAAGTTTGGGCTTGCTAAAGCGCTTGTGTCCTTTATACGTCTGATACAATTTTTGGGCAAATGTCTCATGGGTTGACTTGGGGAACATGCTGCAGAAAATATGAAATGTGAAAATGTCTCATTTAAGAAATTCTTTCTTAAACATATTTTGATTATTTTTTTCCTTAAAAAAAATGCATAGTATTGAAAGGAAAGAAAATGGCATACCAGGCCTCATCAAGAAGAGCAATAATTCCCCCCGGTTTCTGCAATGCAGAGCTTGTAAATATGTTATCTGGTGGAAAAGGTCTTTGGATAAGCAATGTGAGCTACTGATTACCTTTTCAATAAGATCCAGAACATCTTGATTATCTACAAATTCTACATAGCTCCAGTTGATTTCCTCCTTCGTGTATTCTTCTTGCTCCATCTTAAATACGTGCTGTTCAGAAGATGCATTTTTTTAATAACGTTATTTTTTTTTTTTTGGTCTATCTAATAATGATTAAACTATATACTAGAAGTTACAGCCTTGCCTGGTTAAAATGTTGTTGCAACTTCTCATTTGTCAGGTTGATACATAGTTGCTCAAAACTAGTAAATGAAACATAGAATAAGATTCCAATACGAATATGTAAAAAAAAAAAAAAAATTTTAATCTGAATTGCACACATTCTGTATTTACCTGTTGATTTTGAAGCTTTCAAATCCATAGATATCGAGGACTCCTATTAAGCTTACTGCATTTGGGTCTTGTCCAATTGAACTGTTAATCTTGTCCACAATCCTACCATAGTTCAAGAATGAATTTAAATTATCTCAATCCTTGTCTCAAGATGCAAGTTTGCGTTTTTTTTTTTTTTTGGTTACTTTACTTACCAATCAAACAGCCTGGAGTAGACAGTCTTTGCCAAAGCATCCCGACTCAAAGCAGCCGAGTCAGGGTCTAATGGTTTTGTGATGTTACCATCAGGAGTAACTATGACACGCTTGCAAAGTGAGTCTTCTAATGCTTTCTCATCACACCTGAACATGTATATATGTTTACAGGCATCAGAGAGAATCATACAATACAAACAATGTGATGTGAGCTTGACAGATTGTATGAAAGTCTTTACATGAGTAGCTCTGCAGTAGTGCGAAGGTGGAAGATTGATTTCTCATCTTTTAATTTGGAAGAATCAACTTCCTTCCCTTTGATGAAGTCAATATTTCCAAGATGGAGGATTGCTGCTACTACGCGGAAAATAGCATCCTGTAGATGGAGACATTCATTGATCAAATATAGGAATGGATTGAATGAAATCACTGTTTCATCGAAATGAGAAGAACTGATGCTTTGGACCAGAACCTGCTCATCCTGGTTGATGCCTACAATATCCATTGCATTTCTGGTCTCCAGGTATTCTTTTGCATCATCCACATTTGCTACTTCATAGCAGTTTGTTTGATTAAGGTAGCGAAATGTCCTAGGATCCCCCAACTTGTACTTTTTGACATCCTATGGTCAAAGTTTTAACAGTTAGATCTAGAGAGGCTGTATTACCAACTTTTATTTTCCAGGAAGATATAAATTCAGCGGAAGTAGTAAATTTTTTCGACCAAATATTTGAGAAGTCACCTCTGGTGGTGCTGCACAAAGCATGTAAAAGCAGTGATAGTTCCTTTCTGGGTCAGAAACTTGGCAAACTCGTGACCTTTCGAGGAGATATGTACGGATTGCAGCTCCAGAAATCTTTCCATTCTTGTCAAATTGTATTTCAACAAATTTACCAAAACGACTGATATGATTTCAAATAAGTTTGTGAGAACAACTGAAAAGGAGTTTATGACGGGAAATAAAATAACAGTCAAACATATCTGTATAGTTTACCTTGAATTGTTATTTTTGACAGTTTTGGCATTCCCGAATGCTTCCAATACTGGATTGGACTGAAAAATAGAGAAGGTCACTCCATCTATGATTTTATTTATTCGACAATGAGAAATAAAATGTGGTGTTTCGAATTCAAACTCACCTCCAAAACCTGTTGTTCTACTGTTCTTCCTTCGGTATTAGATCTACCCCCCATGAAAGCTAGATATCTCATAAGCATTTTCGTTGTCTCTGTTTTACCAGCTCCACTCTCTCCACTCACCAAAATGGACTGGCTTCCATTATCATTAATCATTGCCCTGATATATCATGCTAAGGTAATATCGTAAACGTTATCTTTTTTTTTTTTTTAATGGATTATCAGCAAGAATCAAATGGTAACCCTTTCATTGACACTTTGATTCTACCAATAAGCTATTGACTTTAAACAAAACTGTCTTTTGCTTGATTTTTTACCTGTAACAGGTATCTGCAATAGCAAAAAGGTGAGGGCTTAGCTCTCCAAATGCTGCTCCTTTATACTGCTCCATCATATGTATATCATACAAGTGTGGCAATCTCCGGAAAGGATTTACTGCTATTAAGATATTCCCTGTATATGTCTGCTTATACCATTGTTAGTACACAGATTTTACTCCTCTCTTTCATGCCATCAATGTAAGGAATGTAAAAGGCAGAATGAGTTGATTCGGTTGTTGAGACTCACGTATATCTCATTGAGAGAAAAACGGATAGAAAGGTTATGCAGTACTCCTGGCTCGTGAAGGTATGCCAACTTGGTCATGTCATCAACTCCGGCTGGTGGTGCCTCTGTATCTTTAGGATATATGCTAGAAACACTTGCAACAATCTGAAATTGAGGTATATGCTAACTATCAGTTTGTCTGCATCCTCATGCTTGTCCTTCTGGCATCAACTTTTTGGTTTTTTGCATTATTGTCAAGTAGTGTTCAAGTTAGTTTCAGTGCATTTAACAAATCCACCTGCTTAGTCTGATTCAAATTAGGCCATGCCCAACACAACTAGGGGATTCACACGGAAATTCCTAGTGGTTTGGCTCCAAGAAATCGACATTTTTGGATTCCAAACCTGGTATTGTGCCACAAATGCCCCATCATATTGGAGGAATTTTGCTCGACAGATTAGGCTCAGTTTTTTTAATAATAATAATAATAATAATTGGAGTGAATGCTACTCGAATATAAATGTATACTTGGAAGTGTAAATAAATTCAAATTTGTGGGATGAAACAGTTTGTTTTTCATCTGACATTGATGGTAGTGTCACTGGCTTGATTCCGTTCTGAATACTACGAGAAATATTCCACCATTTTCTCTTAGGTTCAATTCTGTTCTGTATGATGACAACTTGAATTGCCGCTGCTATTATTCAACCAAAACTATCTTATTTTGTTATAACTCTAGAGTGGGAAAATATCATCAAGATTTCAGATCCAAAGTTGTGATGCTAAATTGCTAGTTCTGGACAATGAGCAACGTTCTTCAACACATGGCTCTGAAGTGCCTAAGATATTGACATCTATACAATATAGAATGGACTGGATGAAGTGATCATGTTTTTCATCTAACAGACGAAAGAAGCTTACAGTTTTGCCCTCTGTAGTAATGATGGTGGCGTCGCTGTCATTGATTTCTGTGACCTGACCATCAGTCCAAGCATTCTCAGGATCCTCCACCCAGACATGTGATCCAACGATTATATTCACCGGAGTTCCCTGAATACCCCATCATGACAAGAAAGCCAGAAAAAGCATCAGTAACGATCCCAGACCGAAAAGTGAAAGAAAGCTCAACATCAGGAGCTCATTACCATGATGCTGCTAAGTTCTGCTGATCATGAAAGATATTTGAGAATGATGACTTGAAGAACTAAACTCGATGAAACTGATTCAACTCTGAGAGGGAGGGAGGGAGAGATGGTTAAGGTAAGGAAAGGTGATATGGTGTTGTGTCAATGACGAAGCTCAGAAAGAGAGAAAGCAGAGAGAAAAGGAAGGAACAAAAGGGAGTAGCAAAGACGAGGAAATGCCAGGGTGGTAAGACAAACAAAAGCCTGGGAACAGTTTCCTACTCATCTTTAGGATGAGAACTCATTCCAAATATGAGATCTGTCCAAATTTAAAATAAAAATTTTATTTTAATAAATTAATATAAAATAATATTTTAAATTTAAAAATTTAAACAATTTAGATCTCATATCTAAAATGAGCACAATGTGCTCATCCTACGGTGCTCATCCTAACAATGAGTAGGGAACCATTCCCACCTCCAAAAGCTAAAGTTTAACTTTTCTTTTTTGCTCATCCCATCGTAGATGCTGACATGGCACCTCTACACATATAAGCAGTTGAGAATGTGGAATTGAATTGAAGTGTGTGGTGTTGGGACATGATGAGTATGTGTGGGGCCATTGCTTAAGGAAGACGAAGAATAGATCACCGCCCAGGTGATAATTTAGATTCTTAAAGAGGGTCTGTTTTGGTGAGGTCATATGGTATTATTTGATCACACTACCATGCATAGCTGTTAAGGGATCATGCTCAAATTTGGCTTTTTATTTCATAGTACATATCTTAACTTTGTTCTGGTGAGATTGGTAAACGGTTTTGTTATTATTATTATTATTATTATTATTATTATTATTATCACCATAAATAAGTTACAGTACAGTTCTCTTCTTGTGACTAGGCTCAAGATCCAAGTTTGATTAGTATTAAACATATATTGATTTAATGGAAGGCATGAACATAACAACAGATGTATACCTTGCACTTACAGAATGGCTTTATAGATTATTATATAATTTATTGAGAAATAATTATTGAAAAGAAAAGAAAAGGAGGTAGAGAGAGAGAAGAAGAACCACACAAAGGGCTACACGTGGAAGATTGAAAAGGGGAAAGGAGGCAAAGTGTTTGGGAACTTTGTGCAAGTCTTCCCCATCCACCAAACCTTGTGGGTTGCCTTCCTCTTTCAATCTTTTTAAGCTTTCAACTCCAACAAAATGGCGGTGGAGTCGGTCAGCCAAGGCCAACGCTGATATTATATATATGTCAATTCAGACATGTTTGGCATATTGTTTTTTGAAGGAAGATGATAAAACGAATACGTTACTCTTGCTGTTACATTATCATTCAGACGGCATATTAGCATGTTTCCCATCTCTTGCCACTCCTTCATTCCCATTTGTTAGTTATCTATATTAATTAGATATTTTTGTAGATACAATACATGAACCATGACATAATTTTAATATCATATGCATAACTCCATGATATAATACCATTGAGTTTTGTAATTTCCTCACGCGGACACAATCCAGTTTTTGGATTCTTTGAAAAGAGTTTAAAATACATATGCAATTCCTTTCACATGAAAAGATATGAGAATCTCACAACCACTCACTCACACACAAAAAGTAAATTGGTTGACATATTTTGGTTCTTAAAATTAAAAAAACCCAACCCAAAAAATAGTTATTAAAATGGGATAAATTTAAATATCCATTGAGACTCACATATTAAATATGAGACTTGATATTTTATACTATTAAGTTTTTATCAATTAACCTCTTATAAAAAGTTGACATACCGACAGTTGAATTTAATAACACTTAATTTAATCTTTATTAGTCCACATCTTTCATGAGTAATCCTTATTTAAAAGGATCAATAACCTAATTCTAATACTAGTTGATGTATATTTAGGCAAAAAAGGAAACTCTAACCCCTCCTTTGAAACTAGGAATAGGAATATAATATGAGATTTAGTGTCCATCAAAGTTATTTTCAATTCAATTGGATTGCATATACTCATTTAGTTGTGATGAACTAGTCCAGTCACGACTAGTAAAATGTTACATACTTTAAACTAATGCACCTAAAAAGAGCTGAGACTGTACCAATTTGCCTCAGGTATAAAAAGAGAAGGCATTAGTAATGAGAGAGTGATGTGGGACCTTAAACAAGGCGAGGGGTAAACTGTGAGAGAATTAATAAAGAAACAGAAACACAGCGTGGCTTTGGCAAGTAAAGCTGTCTCCATCATTCTCTTTCTCTTCCCTTGTGTTGCCATCATGCCTTCATCCTCCATCATTACCCCCTTCCCCCATTTTTCTTCTTCTTCTTCTTTTTATAAATGTTATAAATATATAAATGGGTGTCCTGTGTAAGATCATAGGAAGATGCTTCTCTTGTCGGTCTATGACTTGGCCCCATGTTCCTCCTAACCTTTCTTTTCTTTTGGGGTTGCGCTTCAAATGCCACTTTTAGAACATCTGTCCTTTGACTCCAATTCTTTCTCTCTCTCTCTCTCTCATTCTCTTTTCTTTCCTAATTCCGACTCCCTTCTGTGTGAACTTGGAGGCAAAACAAGCAAATTGAAGCACACATACCGTCGCCATCACAAGTAGAAGCCAAGTCAAGGACCAGCATTGAGTTTCCCAGTGATAGAGAAATGCCTTTCAATGACGTTGATCAGCAAACGACACTTGGCTTATTCTTCCGCACTCTATCTCTTGGATTCTAGCTTTCTCAGAAAACGAAAGCATCCTCCATTCTGGGAGTCTGACAGGATCTGAGAATTGGAGATTCATGGGCAAGGCAAAAAAAAAAAAAAAAGACATGTTTCAGAAAAGCAGTGATATATCATGGGTTGATGTCCAATTGCAAGCTGATCCATTCACCTTCTTTTTATCAATCTCTACATGCAATTTTACTGTCTCTAGCAACATTTGGAAATAAATGACATATTTACAGACATTAAGGAATACAGTTAAAATTAGAAAATGTATTTTAAAAAAAAAAATCCTACGTTGATTGTTTGAATTGGTGGCTATACATTTAATAATGATAACTTAATGAAAGTAAAAACAAATAAATTTTCAAATAACATTGGCAAAAAATAAGTTTTTTAATAAATGCACAAGATAATAGGCAATTGGTTATATTTATAGTCAAAAAAAGCTCTCATTTACTTTTTTAAGGGACCTGCTGGTGGGACCCATCTATATTGTTCACCATAAGGGCCTACGGTAGACGCTATGTTGCCATTAATGTTCCTAAAAGTTCAATCCTCATCCAATCATCTATAAAAATTTTCATATTTGCCCCCAAAAAAATTTCATTTGCTCGTATTAACAAGTTGGCAGCTTTAAATTTGGTGATTGGGATAAATCTACTTACCCAACAAATATATTAATTATAATTATTAAATTTTATCAACACTTAAAAATAATTGACATATATATATATATATAAAAAAAATTTAAAACAATCATCATGATTATAACACTCTCACATATATTATTCCTTTCAAAAATTTAAAATTTAATATTTTTTGAATATCATATAATAAAATTTCTTATAACTATAGTCCTTTGATTTGATCACAGTTATAATCATATTTCGTGGAACACTCAATAAGCGAATATAGCTTTAAGCCACTTCCTTGATCTAAATTTGAATTTCACTGTCATGATTTTATGCAAATATTACTTGTATTAGGATAATATTATATTTTATGTTATTATAATTGTATAACTTTTGTATTGTTTCTTTAATATTTAGTTTTGATAAATTTTAATATCATATTAATTTAACAGATAATTATAATTATCATTTTTTAAAGAATATTTATATTATGCACAAATTCTTCCCCACAACTGGGGCTGCCATCGAAGCGTGTGTTAATCTCTGGTTTCAATATCAATATACTTTTAAAACTTAACTTATTTAAACTTTTACCGATGAAAAATAAAAGAATATCATAATTGTTGTGAAATATAAAATTTATCATAAATTATAATGTTTATAATGAATCATTAATAATGGGACTCGTCTTCGAAAAAATAATAGTTCACCCGGATTTGATTATAAAAAAATTTAAATAATACAAATTAAATCAACATATTTCTCATGATATGGTTGGCCCTAAACTCAATCTTTTTTTATGGATAACTTGACATGACGAGACCACCCGATTGAATTATTGGATCAATTCAAGCGTGGCCCCTCATTATTCATTAATAACGGTGTCAATTTTTAATAAATAAATAAATAAAACAAACTCATTCTAATTCTGATACATTTTCAAAATCTCACTAATGGAAATTTCTTTTTTTTTAGAGAAGGCATCAAGGATGTTAGATCCTTTGAGTCTAAATAAAGGTTTGTTTATAACCAAAATTAAGTTTAACGAAAAAGGTTACTTCTTTACATGATAAATTAAAATTTAAATCTTCATTAAAAAGTACTCACATTCAATTGTGCTCATAGAATATGACTTCAATAAAAGATACATGTACATAATTGAGAGAGAGAGAGAGAGAGAGAGAGGAAAATTGTTTGTTTCTTTCCTTCTTTCCTTCTTTTACCCCAGCATGAATGAAGTGGTTGACAAAGCAAGGAATCAATCTCTCACCTGTTCTTTGAGTGCTAGTCCTCTAGGGCTTTGTGGTTTGAAGTTTTATCCTTCAGGTTTGATTTCATAGTTTCAGTTGATTACTTGCAAAGTATTAAGAACATCGTTGTTTATCTTTTTGCTAGAAAAGACCCGGAAACATTGTGAAAAATTATCATAATTTGTAGTAGCATCTTGACCCTTAAGAACGTTTTGCTCACGAGGGAATCAAACGAGATATAGGAAAATCCATAAAAGCCATCCACTACTTTTTTCGGCTTCCTGAGAGAAGCTTCTACCTAGTCAGATCTAGATTAGCATGCGCCTGACCTGGAAGACACTGAAACCAATCTACCTCAGGTCTTAGGTTGCTGGAAGATCCCTAGTAGCAACTCAGTCTTCTTCTCCTTGGAGGCTTGGACTAGTGCTTCATGTGCTCGAAAAGGAAAGCAAATAGTTTCAAGGCATTAGACACTCTAGCTTTCAAACAACTCATAAGATTTTTTTGGCTGAGTACCATTGTCAAATAAACACTTGCTTACCAAGACTCCACTTTTTTTTATGTAGTTTTATGTTGTAGTCTCTTGTTGTTTTTTTCCTCTTTCTTTTATTTTTTTATGTTCTTGGGCTATTTGACCCTTTATGTAATGTAATTTCCTTAAAATGAAAGATCTCTAGAAGAGAAAGAAGTTTTGATTTAATTGGCACCAAATTCAAACGGGCTTTTCTGTCTGGCCCAATTGAGCTGGGCCTTTTTGGACTTTCATCTTTCCGATATTAAATTAGATTCAAATTAAAAGGAAAAAAAAAAAACAGAAAAGTTTAAAAGGGAGTCAGTCAAGTTGTTAACAAAGTGAATTGACAACCACGTCAACAAATAGTGAGATAGCAGCGTTTCTCATTTTATTTATTTTATGATATACTAATTATTTACGATGAATTAACACATGTGTTTTCATATCTTACACGAAATTGAGCGAATCGGCGATGAAATTATATAGCATGTGAAGAGTATAGTTTATCATGTATTTTTATATATCATATTGATGTCCTAGAGAATTAATTAAATTTTATTAGTGTGGATAAAAAAAATTCAACTAAGAAATTGTTGGCTTGGAACGTTCCTAGGCAATTCCATATTTCCACCGTTGCCTGTAATCCAAAAATTATGCTTAGTCTTAATCGGAGATAATTCATAATTGTGATTGGTGGCGTATTTGCAACGGTCAAAGAAAGTGTTTGTCTTGGTCTCTTGGACAGCTAATTCTGTCTTCTATGAAAAAGGAACATTATAATATTTTTTATAGGGAAAATAATAAAATATGAATATATAATTTCATTCGTATGCTAAGCTTTCTCGACTCTCCAAGTGCATAATTAGACCCCAAAAAAAAAAAAATGCGTGATCAAATGCCGTTATTAGCAAGGTACATGATAGATAAATGGGAATCAAATAGAGGACCACACACACACACTTTTGCAATTTTTATCCAAAAAAGACATTTTTGCATTTCTTTTTATTTCTTGGATATTAATAATTAATTTATCTTGGTACCTGTCCATTTTGGAAAGTTCTTTTCATCTAGAGCTCCTTTAAATGCTAAAATGTAGCTTGACTTTATTAAGAAAATATTTATTTTAATCAACTTTTTTTTTTTGGTGAAATTAATCAATTTGCTTTTATTTAAATTAGGCTAGTTTTAATGTCTTTGTTATTTAAAAGTAGTAAAATATTATGACTTCTCTAACCGGCAAAAAAGTATCATGCCTTTTTTTATCCAAGGCACATTCACATGTGGGAATAAAATTTGTCAATAAAATTAATTTTTTGTCATTCGTATTACTTTTAAACAAAAATTATTTAATTATATATATGTATTAAATTTTTCAAAAGCACAACACAAAAATTTGACTTGAAGAGTAACGTCAATTTTGTTGCATCCGCTATATCATTCAACACTGGGTCTGAGCCCCAACGATAATTTTGAACTAATAATTTTTCATAAATCACCTTCTAAATGTAGTAATATCATGTATTTTAATATGGTAGGATAATCTTTTTCTCACACGAGTTTTCCATAGCCATGTATTCAAAATAAAAAAAAAATTGAGTCTGAGCCTCTGAGTTAATAATACTCAAATTCAACTCAATGGAACTGGATACATGATAATTGTATAACACACGCACATATCATAGTATTCTAAGGTTGGCACAAATGATTAAATTGACTCAAAGAAGAATCAAAAGAAAGTTGATGAAAATTATTTAAACCCTAGTTGATGTAACCAGGAAGAGAAGAATCATAGTATTTATTGATGAAAATATTAAATAAAAGTTAGCCATAAATAATGTTACATCGAATTTTTTTCATCTCTATAATTTTTTCTGTAATTAAAATAATTAATCACGAGGGTTTGAGGATTTGTCAAACGTAGTCACGAACAAGAAGAAGAAGTTGCGGGCGCGGAAATTTTTAATCAGTAGCACTTTCGCCTTTTGGTTTGTTCATTCACGTGCACACATTCTTACCCAAGCCAATATAGAGGGGGGACATAATTATTACAGTTCTTATAGTTTATTCTAATGTTTTTTTATCATTTTTTAATATTTTTAATTCTTAAAAATATAAAAATTATAGAACCATGAATGATAAGTGTCAACCAATCTTATTAAAATTATATTTCTTTGTAAGCCCCATCTTACAGATAGTAAATGCTTATAGTGATAAATAATACTCCTTCGTTTAAAAATATAAGACATTTTTTAAAGAATTACATGTTTTAAAATGTAAGACATTTTTAGTTTTTGTAAGTGTAATCACTATTTTTTTTCAAAAGTACCCTCATTAATAGTGATTTTATATTTATTATAAAATATTTAATAGAGGTAAATATAAAAATATGTAGTTAGTTTGAAATTAGATAACTATTTTATTAAAAATGATATTTGATTAAAAATATTTTATATTTTTTAATAAAAGGAATATGGTATAACTTTCTTATGCCATTCAAATATTTTAATCTTTTATATTTATAATTTTCATGACCCCACATAAAAAATATCACACATTTTATACTCATTATTTTATTTGTGACTATTGATTTTTTCTCATTAAAATTGACTTTTCCCCTCCAAATTTTTTCACATGCTGGGTGCAAAAAAAAAAAAAATTATGACACTCTATGTCAAGTATATTAATAAATTAATGAATAGTTAAATGATGAGTCACGTGTTAATTTAGTCCGTGATTGTTTTCTAGTGCCTGAAATATTTTTTTTTCAATTTCTTCCCATCTTATCTTGGGCGCAAAAAAAATTTATAAATTTCAAGAAATATTTATTATATTTTTCTAAACTTATCACTTATAAAATCAATGTTTGTTTCACTGGACAATTTGTTTTATTAGTTACAGGGGTAATTTGGTATTATACTAAATTATTTTCCTTAAATTGTGTGAATTAATTATTTTTTCTTATATATATATATATTTAAAAATAGAGGGAGTCTTAATCATCTTCTAATTAAAAAAGAGTTACTTCAATAAACACTACAAAATCCTCACTTTGTAGAGTGTTCAGTACAAATTAATATATATATATATATATATACAATTTTTAATACAAATAAATATAATTAAAATTTAGTTTGGTATTGTTAGCAGACTGATTTCAATATCTAATCCTAAGTACGGTTGTAACCCGCAATTTGGGGTGGAAAATTGGTGAACGCCTAGGCACTTCCTGTGCAGTCAACAGCGGCCTCTTTTTGTTTTGTCACTCTCATACTTTGACCATATTTAATCTAATATAATCAGCCAATAATTGTTGGATCAATACCAAAAAATATAATGACTTGTATGTGGTTTTTAAATTTTAAAAAATTTATACTCCCATGGAAGAAAATAAAAAAGTTTTAAGGTTGTCTTTAATATGATAAAATTTGTTAAAATGAAGAGAGGATAATTTTGAGATAGAAAATTATCATGATGTCTCCATTAAATTAATAAATAAGAAAACACAACAGAAATTATTTGATAATAAAGTCAAATTATGTATTATAATTAATTTTCACAATAACTATATTTCTTGTACTTTCCAACCCTAAAAAAATGGAGTAATTAACTCAATTATTTCTTGATGGTTGTTGCCTGTGTGTCCCTGTGACTCAACAGAAAAAAATGGTGATGATGACGGTAATGATGATGATGAGGTGAAATCATACATAAATTCATGAATATATTGTGTTATGTGCATATGAGTTTATTTTTATTTTTAAAGTCCGACAATAATCCCATTAAAATTTTATATTCATGCATAAGAAAATCCTTTGTCAATATATCATTTACTTCGCAAAAAGAATACACTATGATATATTGTTTCTTTGAATATTTCTCAAAATTTTGAAGAGTTATCTTATCTACACATGATTTAAAAGTTTTCCAGAGATTATTTATTTACCAATAACATGTTACATTCTATTTGTAATAAATTAGAATAACTGAATAATTGACAATATGAGTTATCTGCATAGACTTGGAAATTTCAAGAGATTTTCTTGAAATTTGAAAATCCAAGAAAATTACTGGCACATAGTTTAAATTTGAGAAGGGTTTTTAAGTAATTTTACATAGCAAAAACAACAATATGGTGATGGGAAATTTGACGAGGCACACACAGTGATCATGTGAAAGTTCATAAAGGGAGCAAACTCACACTGTATATTCTTATCCTGTTGAACCTATTCTATGTGGTCTCATTCAGTTCATGCATTAACCCAAAGTTCTGTTTTCGGCCTCTTTTGAATTTTAATTTTCAAGCGAATCTTTTCAATAATAATCACCTTTTATTATTTTATTCACGGATTATTCCTTTTATTTTTTTTAAGTTTTAATGATAAGACAGACTTTTAATTTCCTCCCCACAAGTCAAGTCATTTAAGCTTTAATCTATCTTTTTTTTTTTTAACCTTTTTAAACATGATCAAGATTCATGTAAGCATATTACGCACAATCTTTTAAATGGAATCAAGTATATGCTGTTTACATGTCTATTTTTAATAGACGAAGTTTATTTATTTTAAAATAATAGAAATTTTTATTTGTTAAAAAGTACACTTTAAGTTTTGCTCTTTTTGAATTTTTTTTTGAAGATTTGCAGGTATTTTCTTATTAAGATAACTTTATTTAAAATATATTTAAATATTAAATATGAATACCTCTTTTAATAAAAACGTGAATATTAGTTCGCCTCTTGTCAGGAGTTAGCTTCTTTTATCATACTTAACCCTCGTTGGTTGCTCTTTTTCAATTTAATCATGCATTTCAATTTTTTAGGTATGTTAATCTTAATTTTGATGACATTCTATGCTAAGTATATTAATAAATTAATAAATAGTTAAATGATGAGTCACATGTTAATTTAGTCCGTGATTGTTTTCTAGTGCCTGAAATGAAAAACAATATCTGAGCAATCCAACATTAATTTGACTCGTAGTTGTCCCAAGTTGTTCAAAGTAAGGGGGAAAAAAATTCTATTTAAGTCAGGATACAACGTTTTAAAAAAACAAGACAAATATTCAAATTTAAAATAATACCGGACACTAATAATATTCAGATTGAATGAAAAAAAAAAAAGGATATAGAGACCAAATTGAAACTGAGCTTACATTCGACATGACAAAAATATGAGAAATTTTTTCAGGGACCTCATAAACCATGTCATCAATTATCAATTCAATAAAAACATATCATGATATATTATTTTCAATCAAATAACATCTTACGTGTCATTATTCTTGGTGACTTTACTTTTGAGATAAACTTTTTAGTTTATTGTATTGCCTCTCTTTATCATCAATAACAAAATAAATTATAACATGACATATTTTTATTGAATAGAATATAAATGATGCGGTGTGAGTTCATGTAAGAATTTATCAAAAAAATATACCCTTTATTTGCTTATTAAAAAAACAGTCCAACCCTCCATTGCCATCACTTTTTTTCTTTTTTTAACTCAAACAACAACTATCATTAATTATAACCATTGATATTACCTTAAACTTGTAAAATGATACTCCCTCTATTTAAAAATATAATATATTTTTAATTAAATTTCATTCTCAATAAAATAATTACCTACTTTCAAACTAATCGTATCCTTTCATATTTATCTTTATTAAACACTTTACAATAAATATAAAATCATTGATCAATATGAAAACTTTTAAAAAAAAGATAATGATTACACTTCAAAAAATTAAAAATATCTTACATTTTTTAATATCTAATTCTTTAAAAAATGTTTTATATTTTTTTTAACATAAGTAGTAAATAAATAGGATTTTTTTTAAAAAAAAAAAGAAAGCGACATAATGGAGAGAGTAGTTTATTTGAAGTCATTCTAAAATCTAAAGCATCGTCCGATCTTACGGGTGTGAACACATAATTGAAGTTGCTCATGTGCGTTAGTTTGTGAATCTGGTCACTTGCCTGAAAGTAGTGAAAAGTCCAGAGATTTAGCCTGGGATGTGGGGAAGTGAAGGCATGAGCCAAGGATGATATCAATTACAAGTGACGCCAATTCAGCACATAGGAACATATCCATCTTCATCATCTCCATATTCCCATTCCTATTGCTCTCTCTCTGTTTTTTTTTTTTTTTACCCAATAAACAACTAGAATGAAAGTAACGAACGTGTGAATGAATAGGAAGAAAACAATAAAAAAAAAGGGTAAAAATACAACTGTTGATTGACTGATTCCTATACTGTAAGAGTTTTTTTTTTTTTTAAACACTGGTTTCTATATTTTTTTTTTGGTTGCTCTTCGTTTCTTAAGTTTCATTTATCCACAACATTATTCCAAATATTTTTAAATATAACCATGAAAACTAAGCAGTGGTTAATGTGTATATAATTTTGTTATTTCTTGTTTTGATTTGTTAAAATTATGATGAATTGTATAAAAAAAAACGAAAGGCAACAAATAAATAAACAAAATATGAACTCAGAATCCTTAAATGCATAATGAATAAAGTTTCATAAAGAATAAAACATAAGAGCCAGGATAGATGGGCAGAAAAGTTAGTATAGTCATTTTGCTCATCAATGTCCAGCTCATTATAATTTTATCAACTTAATTAACAACGGAGCTGGCAAAGTTATGTATACATAAACAAATTTAACTCCATCAATAACATTAAGGACTAATGTTGTAATGGTTAGCTAAGTGTTAAAGTTAACTTTTATTAATAATAAATGCTAAATTGCACTATTTTTAAAAATTGAAGGGAAAATTGCACTAACAATGAGTTTAGGTTTTTGGATACTCTTGAACTTATAATTTAAAAACAGATTTGTTCAATTAATCTTCTTTTATTATCCCCTTGAAAATGATAGTTCAATTAAGTAAATTAGATTTTAAAAACTCACGAAGTCTAGAATATAACTTTCACAATTTAAAAAGCACATAGAAAGATACTAATTATATATTACTCATTAATAAAAGGGTAAATAAATAAATTATTCCTTGAATTTAAGTTTATTTGGGCACCATAAACCCTGAACTTATTTATTATGTAAATTAGGTTTTTAATTTTTAAAAATAGTGCAATTTAACCCTTGTCGTTAACAAAAATTAAGTTATTTGACAAAAAAAACAATAGAAAGAGAACTACAAAAATTACAGAAAAGGACCACAAAATAACTTTGGTCTTTAATTATAATTTTTTGTAATTTTTTTATAATTTTTAAAATCTTTTTTTATTATTTTATGGTCAACTAATGGGCTCTACTTTCATTTTTATTAAATACAAATATTTTATAAATTATTTATTCTATAATAAACTCTTGTTAAATATATAAAATTAAGTATAAACATGGCAAGTTGTGAATTGTGATGTAGAAATGGCAATGGAGAAGGAAACAAGAATGAGGAAGGCAAAACCCATACAAATGAAAAATGGTTGGCTGTATGCAATCCCACAAGCCACAACACACAAGGATTTGAGAAAGTGACAGTGAAGCGAGGAATCTGTGACAGTGGAAGTGTGCGTTTGTATATAAAAGCAAAAGGACAAGTCGCAGTAAATGAGTGTGTCTGCCCTTTTTCTCTTGCCTCAATGCATAGCAGCCACTCCCACACAACACTACACAACACATCACAGACACACCCCACAGCCCCGACCCCTCAACACCACCACCTACTACGCTCACATCTCCGTCTCGATCTCTTCCATCATTCTTTAACTAACAGCTTCTCTCTGTCTTTTTTTTCTTCACTTTTTCTTTATTTTTTATCTCAATCATCAAATTTATTTTTAAATGATTGAGATTTAATATTTTATAAAATTATTATTAAAATATAAAATTTTATAAAAAATAAATATAATAATAATTTTATGAAACATCAAATCTCAATCGTTTAAAAATGAATTTGACGATTGAGATGAGAAGTGGAAAGAAAGTGAAGAGAAAAAAAATTGAAGAGAAGCCAAGTCTCTTAATTAAATGTCACATTAATCCTTACTGTTTTGGCAAATTATTTCTACACTCACATCTCACCTTCTTAATTAGGTATACCAGTTAAACTCACTTTCGTTCATTTTGTTTCTTTGTTAAGCAGAATTAGCACTGCAAATTTTGTTTATGATACTGTTTTTCCCCCTCCAGTGGGATTAATATATATGGGACCGGATAATAATATAGGCATGGCCCCCAAAAAAAAAGGATATCTTTGTTGCCTGAAAGATGTTTAAATTAAGAGATGTGCCATATATGCCATGTAAGGGGGAAAAAAGTGCTATGATTAATTTTTTTAAAAAAAATAATTATTGGTTGCTGTAATTTTATTGTATATTATTATTGATTCCTGTGTTTTATTTTTGTTGTTTCACGTCCTTATAATTTTTCTTGCCTGCAATAATGCTCGTCTCTCTGTTTTTAAATATGTCCAGAAGGAAGATGATGCAACATTAACATTGTCAAATCATCTTTAATGTAACTAATAGTATATCACTGTGCATGAAACAGAGGTTATGTTTTGTTTTATTTATTTTTACTGATTCCAAACACGTCTTGTTACATTTTCTTTGATTTCATTCGCCACACCAAGTTTTATTTTCATTTTTTGATCACTTTGAAGCGATTGGTTATTGAAGTTTATTTTGCCTCCGTGTAGTCACAGTTTTTTATTTCTTTCCATAGATCTTTATTACTCTTTATTTTGTGATTGCTCTGTCTCTTTCCTTTTATTTTAACACACACTTTAATACTATTAATTATGAGTCAAATAATTTAATACCATTAATTTTCCATTATCATCCCTCTAGGCATATATTTATATAAAAAATAATAGAGAGATTAACATTGCAAGCGAGAAAAACTGTAGAGATTTGGAATAACAAAAATAAAGTATATGAAGCAATAACAAAATAAGATAAAATTATAGAGACTAATAATTATATTTTTTTAATTTTTAATTAAAATTAGATATGTTCCTCCCCGCGTTACCCAAAATTTGAGATGAGTTAACTCATGAAAAATACAAGTTGCTATAGATTTTAAATTGTGTGTATTAAATTATTAATATTTTAATGTTATATCGTGCGTACTGATATTTCAATATCGATTTTCATTTAAACTAATAAATGTCACACACATATATTTTAACAAATATGAAAAGTATCAATCTTTGTAAAAAAAATAATATTATTTTTAAACATATTTAAATTATATTTTACCTCAGTGAAGGAGTAATAAATACTCCCTCTGTTAAAAAATATAAAGCATTTTTAATATAATCTTACCCCCTAATAAAATAGTTACCTACTTTCAAATTAATTTATCTTTTTATATTTACCTTTATTAAACACCATATAATAAATATAAAATTATTATCAATAGAGACACTTTTGAACAAAATACAATGATTATACGTCAAAAGATTAAAAATATATTACATTTTTGAATATTTAATTTTTTAAAAAATATTTTATATTTTTAAATAAAGAGAGTGTGTATTATTGGGTGACAAGTGTTGTAGGCAGGGATGACAACCTAATCCTCTTGGGTTACAAAATGACATGGTCAAAAATATCAGAAGAAAGGACTGTAGTTCATGCCTAAACCACAAATAATACTAGAGGATTATTGTAACAAGTTCATAAACCACAAATGTTTTTCTTAATTAATTAATTAATCACATCCATTCAAATAGTTTATGTGCACCGGGGGATATATATATATATATATATATATATATAATATCTATACAAGAGATGGCCATCAAGAGAGATTTTGGATAACTTTAGGAAATATGAATCTATATCATCCCTATATGGTGTCAATATTAATATAAAATTTATAATAAGTTGCAATATTCATAAGTCATCAATAATATGATTTATTTTTAAAACTCGGTGTAATGAATAGTGCTATGTCTAGCTGATATGTGAAGCACGTGGCTGGGGCTCTGGCTAGCAGATGAAACATAGTTGCACACTTGCACTTGCTGAGCTGTGACTAGATTTGTCTGCTTTTAGTCACTAAATTACAAAAGGCTAACCTATTTTTTTTATTAAGATTTTTAAATTCATATTAATTTCTTAATTATATGTACATGATGTTTTAAAATTACTCTTTAAAATTTAATTGATTCTTTAAAGTGATCCTTCAACGTTTTAATTGTATAAAAACAGACTTAGATCGGATAATGTAAAGACAAAGGTCAAATATGGCACCACAAAACAAAAAAAGAAAAAAAAAGTAAAGCGACAAATTGAAATTTAAAAATACGGGGGGACAAATTGATATGAAATGATAAAGTAAAGGGTGATAAAAACAATAAAAAAGCTAACATTTTATCTCATAAAGAGATACAGAAAGAAAATTTGTTGAATGGTGTCTGTGCTGTGGATCGCGATTTTTTATTTTTGATTTAGAAATACGTAAATTTTTTTGGGTACAATAAATTTACAAACATAATTTTTTTTCACTTGATTAAAACACAACCGGTACCAGTAAAGATTGAATCTAACGAAAATGATTAATCTCTTACAATATAATAAACTAATATTTGATTCTCTACTAAGAGATATGTTTACATGTATTGAAATTTCATATATCTAATATTAAATTTTATTTAATAAAAAATAGTAATAAAAAAGCACACTCCATTTAGAAAATTTTATCTACCCACTTCTATTTATTTTTATCATTTTTTTTAAAAAATTGATACTTAGTTAAAAATAAAAGGAGGTGTAAAACTAACGCTTTTTTAGGGGATTAAGTAACTCTTTGTCTATTATTTTGACCAAAGCTATGAAACAGCTATTTCACTTTAATTGCATTTCAATAACTGCATTTAATGGTAGGTATTTAGAGACTTTCCACTATTTAATTGTATATCTATTCAATAAAATGCAATAAATCATTTAACTCTAGCTACAAAAACTGTTATAGTGAGCGTCGGTTTGGATTGGAGTTCAACAAACGAACGAAATTATAGATAATAGTGATTTTTAAAAGTGATATTTATAGATAAAAGATATTTCACGCCCAAAAATTAAAAAAAAAAAGATTATGGATATATAAATTTTAAGATGTGTCTAATTAAATGATTTGAATTATTTTAATAAAATAGATTATCATTATATATATATATATATTTAATATAAAGAATCTAACAACATTAATTAAAAATAATGTTGATAAATTGTGATTTTTTTTTTCGGATTCTTGTCTGTTTGCAGCTCCCAAAGTTGTTTAATAAGAAATTGAGACTACACATTTGGAGCATTGACTGAGGAAAAAAAGGGAGGGAGAAAAAAAAAAAAAGGTTGAGAGAGAGTAGGAGAAAAGGGTGAATAGTAGATGGTAGAAATTTTTGCCGCAGAGATCCAATCGCGATTTTTTCAACAAGGAAGCATTTTCTGATAATTTCTGCGTACTCAATGCATCCAAAAAATTCGAATCACAGTTGATCGGCGTTTCAAAAAAGTATCCAAACAGTAGAAATGAAGTTCTAATTACTACTTAAATAAATGTATACTCCGTTAAAAAATATAAAATATTTTTAAAAAAATTAAATATTAAAAAAATATAAAATAATTTTAATTTTTTAATGTGTAATCATTATTGTCTTTTTTTAAAAAATATTTTTATTAATAATAACTTTATATTTATTATAGGATATTTAATAGGGGTGAATATAAAAATATATGGTTAGTTTAAAGTAAGTAATTACTTTATTGAGGGATGAAATTTGGTTAAAAATATCTTATATTTTTAAACGAAAAGAGTATAGGTTTTCATGTCAAACCAAACATGCACTAAATTTTTATCAAGTAAAATTACATTTCTCACCTCAACTTTTTTTGGATCTTCAAATTTTTGGATTGTCAATTTTCTCAAATGATTATTTGCCATTAATTAATGCATTTAACAACAAACAAATATAACCTCTGATAATTTATAATTAATTTTAACCAGACTTTAAAGCACAGTCTCGTCTCACCGATTGCTTGGTTGAGGAACTCAGGAAAGTAAAGGAGGAAATTAAACTTTTCAAAAGAACCATAAATTTGGTGGTTTACGATTCATTAAAAAATATAACTTCCAATAAAGTTGGGTTCTCAACTTAGCTGAAGATTAGGATATAATTTACAGAATTATACACACACACATATATAAGATTTAGAATTTAAATCCTCTAAAATTAAAATACGTTAATTTCAATGGAGTTTTCCCTTTTTAATATTTTTCATCATTTTATTATTTTTTATAAAATATAAGATCTTTTTATTTTCTTTAAAAGGCAAACTTTACTAAAATTCACATATCCCAATTTTTTTTAAAATTAAATTATAAGATTTACTTCCTAATTTTGTCAGAATATATATGCATCCATGCATGTATGATAAATTTACATATACCAAATTTTTCTTATTTTTGGGCCAATTTATTATCAAATATCTTAAGGAATAATTTCATTTTTTTCGAAGAATTAAAACAACTAAACTAGTAAATCGTACATGAAATCATGAATTTCACATGAAGTATTTCTAGAGAATTATGATTAATTGAACTAAACAATTCTTAAAATAGATCATATTATTTATGACTTATAAATAATGTGATACTTTATGAATTTCAGATTATATGTATAAATAAATGGATTATATATGATATGGTTGATAGTAATTTTTATATTTGATATTAACATTGATTTTAATTTTTAAAACAGCATGAAACAAAATTTTTGGTATTAAATTAAAATTATAATAAATAATATTTTTATCAAGCACAAGTTACAAAATAAAAAACTACTCTCCAAATGGAAAGTTAAATTTTACACAATCATTCATCAAACTATTGGAGAGGAGATTGAGATGAGAAAGCGTAATCTGTTAACTTTCTCAACAAATAATTTTTTTTTCCCCTAAAAAAACTAAGTTATCTGTCCATCACAATCATAATCCAAAAAAGCAGTCCCAATAATGAGCTTTTGATTCCACCCGTCATCAAAGTGAATTCTGTTAGTAACTTGTTTGCTGATAACATGAAAAATTCCAAATCAAACCACAAAATTTTCCCGGTAAAGCCCCTCAGAATTTTTTAAAATTTAAATTAAAAGCAGATGATGATGATGATATTATTATTATTTTTATTATTATAATGGCAGTATTACATTAATCTGGATTTATCGTTGGTGGGTGAGAGAGCGAGACTAAAAAAAGGCACGCACTTGAAAAGATCTTTTTCACTATATCAAAACTTTTTGCAACGGAAAGAGACAAAGTCCAGTGATTCTCAGTTCCCATCTCTTCTCTCTCTTTCTATTTAGCTTAGGAGTAGAGAGAGAAAATGAGAATGTGTTCCCGTGACTCCCAAGGATAAAATAGTAACTTCACAACCTTTCTCGGTTTCTTCCCTGAATAGCGGAGCGGGAACAAACAGTCACTCACTCACGCACACGCTCGCTCGCTCTCTCTCTCTCTCTCTACTGTGAGTAGTAGGGGAATTCTGGTGGAAGATGACTAGCCACCTTCACCATGCATTTCCATAATTATATTTTTACATTCCCATAATACCCCTCTTCTCTCTGAGTGGAATTGGAAAAGCGTCGGCAGTATATTTTGTAGTGTTCTGAGATGGAAGAGGAAAATTCCAAATAAGCTACAAGAGGAGGAAATAAAGGGACCCCCTTCTTCTTCCCTATCATCATCTTCTCTGAAACCTGTGTCTATCATATTTGTGTTATTTTTTAAACAAACCTACCGGTTAATCTTTTTCTGAGGGATATAAATCTAGCGTGTTTTCAAATACCCACTAGCAGTTTCTTTTCCTTTTTTCTGAAAAAGCTCTTCTAGTGTTTAGCTTCAATACCCACCTGCGAATTCTCAGAAAGGCGAATCCTTTTGAATCAGTGGCTGTAATGGCGACGCAATTTGGAAGTGGGATGATGTGGGTGGTGAAGATGTTGTTCTGTTTCGTCTTGTTTTCGGCACCCTTGCTCACGGTGGCTGCGAGGACCTCCGTCCTCGATGCGGGCACCGGCACCGGCACCGGCACCTCCGGTCAGAAGCTTGAGGTCCAGATGCAGCTGAAGAATTTGAACAGACCTGCTGTTAAGTCTATTAAGGTGGATTTCTCTCTCTGCCTCTCTCTCCACCCCTACTATGCTTTTTAACTTTTCCTTATCGATAATTGCAACATTAGTGAAAGAATGAAAATTACCTTTTGGTTTCCTAAAGGGGCCTTAAAATCTTTAGATTCCCTTCTCTAGCTTGAAAGCTTCTGTTGTTTTTCAATTGTTTGTATGCATGTTTCATGGGGAGCTGAAGAAGCTCAGCGAGTTCTTGCTTTTAATTATGTCAGGACTCAGGAATGATTAACTTTTCTGGGTTTTTGTTTGAGATTGTAATTAGTTCGTTTTATTTTCAAATTCTAATTCTAATTGTCTGGGTTTACTTCTTTTGGTTATTATAAAAAAAAAAAAAACAGAGCCCCGATGGAGATATAATAGACTGCGTCCATGTCTCGCACCAGCCCGCTTTTGATCATCCTGAACTCAAAAACCACAAAATTCAGGTAAATCATTGCTTACTTCTCTAATTCAAAACAAGGGTATTCTCTTTGGCGGGCAATTTTGATTTTGGTTTTGGTTTGAATTGGAATTATGCGTTTTGTGTTGCAGACAAGACCAGATTTCCACCCAGAAGGACGTACTTTTGGAGAAACCAAAGTCTCTTCAAAATCCAAGCCTATTACTCAGCTGTGGCATCAGAATGGAAGGTGTCCGGAAGGGACCATTCCTATCAGAAGAACCAGAAAAGATGACATATTAAGAGCAAGCTCTGTTCAACAATTCGGAAAGAAGAAGCACAAGGGCGTCCCTCAGCCTAGATCTGCAAAACCTCAGCCTGACCTCATCACTCAGAGTGGCCATCAGGTACTACTACTGTCACTACTAGTACACACCCATACTTACTAATGCAAAAGCTTCAAGCAGTAATAAGTACTGAAACAAAAAAGGGAAAAGAAATACTGTGCATGCGCATGAAATCTTTTATATTATGCTTATTGGGTTTGTTTTTTCTCTTTTTCTGTGATGGGTTTGGACTTTGGAGCACTTAGCATGCCATAGTTTATGTGGAGGGAGATAAGTTTTATGGAGCTAAGGCAACCATAAACGTTTGGGATCCCAAAATTCAACAACCCAATGAGTTTAGTCTCTCTCAAATGTGGATCCTTGGTGGTTCTTTTGGTCAAGATCTTAACAGCATCGAAGCTGGCTGGCAGGTATTCTTTGACTTGTTGCTTTTGTCGTCATCTTCTCTTTTAAAGTGTTTTTCAATTTCTTCACGTCCATCTGTTTTCATGCTTCTTTTTAATTTTTGTTATGCCTATTCAGGTCAGCCCTGATCTATATGGAGATAACAACACCAGACTCTTCACATATTGGACGGTGAGTTATTAATGTCTTCTTTCTCAGTGCTTCTTTTTATTCTTTCCACTAATCATTCACTGATTTTTTTTTTAAATTCGTACTTTTTCTTGGGTTTTGTGACAGAGTGATGCGTATCAAGCTACTGGTTGTTATAATCTTCTTTGCTCTGGTTTTATTCAAATTAACAGTCAAATAGCCCTCGGAGCCAGCATCTACCCACTTTCAAACTATGGGTCTTCCCAATATGATATAAGCATCCTTGTCTGGAAGGTGCCTTTAAAATTTTCTCCTTCGCCTTTTAATAGTATTGTATTATATTTTCCATTAGACATTCTGGCAAAAAAAGTGGAGCCCCTACGCTTGGCAAGCACATCCTTATTATAAATAAAATGGTACAGGCATTAAATAATCATAAAACAAGAGAATCTCTGACACATTGTCATTATATCTTGATGGTATTTTCGGTCCACGGCGTTGTCCATGTGGATTTAGCTCTAAACAAGCATAGAGGTTCTTGCATTGATACAGTTTATAAATTTTAAGTAAGCCAAATTATGAAGAAGCATGCAAATATGTCAGTATACATTTCAGTGGCACTTATATTTGACATGCACATGTTTGTGGCTCTTTCTATTATTGGACTTGGTTTACTGATCATTAACAAAGTTTCTTGAACAACGTCGTCTGATAATGTTTCTGACTGATATGGTAAACCTAATGAGCAGGACCCTAAAGAGGGAAACTGGTGGATGCAATTTGGGAATGAACATGTGCTGGGATACTGGCCGGCCCCACTATTCTCATACCTCTCGGACAGCGCTTCGATGATTGAGTGGGGAGGAGAAGTAGTGAACTCAGAATCTGATGGGCAACACACCTCAACACAAATGGGAAGTGGGCATTTCCCTGATGAAGGATTTGGCAAGGCAAGTTATTTCAAGAACATTCAGATTGTTGATGGTGATAACAAGCTCAGGGCACCTAAAGACCTTGGCACTTACACTGAGCAACCCAACTGCTACAATGTCAAAAGTGGCAATGCAGGAGATTGGGGAACCTATTTCTACTATGGTGGTCCTGGAAAGAACCCTAATTGCCCGTGATCGATCAGGCTGCGAAAGAAGAGAAAAGGTAGACGGTTTTTTAGTCTCTTATAGCTAGTACCTTGTGTTAGCCCCTATCGAGTTCAGATCCTTCAAAAGCCAGAGACAAATCTTGAATCTGTGTTTGAACCTGCGCTTGTTAGGTTGGTCTGTTTTTGAGTTCTGTTGTATGATAGTATTTGATTTCCAAATAGGGTCTCCAAATAATTCATTGGAGAAAAAGGGGTGGTGGGTTCCTTTAATTTTCATGACAATTTCTTCTTCACTGGTGTATGCTGTTGATAAAATAGTGTTTTTGTTTTGTTCCTCTCTCTGGAGTTATTTGAATGCTGGAATGTGAATGTGAAGGAGGGAATATTCTAGTATTGGACAGGTGAATATGTATTTAATTATTATTTTAGCATGTTGTTGGATTTGTGAAAAGCTGTCTTGATGATGATGATGATGATGATGATGATAAAAGGCATTTATATAGTTTTGTTCTATCTTGAGACATTAGTGGGGTGACATTTTTAAATTGAATCAGAAGCTAGTGATGGAAATTGGGAACCACAACCATATGCCTCCACATCTGGGGGGACTCTGAAGTCTGAACAGAGAGCCTACATAATTGAATCACTTCATATCTCTGTACCAAAATTTTCAGTATCAAAGCAGAGTAGAAAGTTAACGTATTTTCCTGTTAAATTCATTTTTATTGGTCAAATATTATCAGATCTGAATGAAAAAAAAGGAGTGTGGGGTCATCTCAGACCATTGAATAACTCGAAGAAAAGAAAAATCAGGCTAAGAGGTTAGACATGGTGGACCCGTGTGAGATTTAAATATTTAATGGTTTGTTAGTGTGGAATTTTCTTTAGAATTTGGTTGGCTATTTCCTCACCTCCACTTTATCACTTTCTCTTATTAATATTATTTTTCTTTTCAGGCAAAATCACTTCCTCTTTATGATCAACCACTCATGTTTCCCTTTGGGAATTGTGGCTAGCATAGAAACACATCAAAATATGAAAAATAAAAAGGAAGAACTGCTTTCTGAAAGATGAGCAACTACTAAATCTCTTTTATTGATTAAAAAGTTGTAAAATGAATTACACATACTTTCTTTAAACTGTGTATGGAAGACAGACACTTACTAGGCTAGATTTTGCCACCAGGAGGAAAATTATCGAGAAAAAACAGGAAAATTAAAGCGAGCTTGGTTTTAATTATATAAGTTGAAATGATAAAAAAGAATGACAAAATTTTTTTGGAATAGAATCAGCATCTTACAGGAAAAAATGATGATAGCAAAAAACTTTTGAGCTGAAATGGAGGAAATTAAATGGCTTTTAATGGTTGGTGAGAGTGAATTATAGAGGTAAGAGTCCATTTCTCATAATGAGTGTGAAGGAGAGGCTATTTGAGAGAAGAGAAGAGAAGAGGAGAGAGATTTAGGGCAAAAACCAGAGAGAACAATTTGAATTGTTGTTGAGAAAAAGTGAAGGCATCAAAAGTCAAATGGAGGGTTTTCATGGCACATGGGAGTTTCATTCACAGAGAGTGATAAATAGCTGTCTTCTGTTAATAACAATAATACAAGTGATGTGAATCATTATTTATTGTACTATTTCACAAGGTTTTTCAAATCTTTCCCATTTGGGTTAGCCACGTGCATTTCTTCTCATATTCAAATCTTAAAATAATATAAACCACACTACTCACATTTGTCCTGCCTACCCTAACACTGCATGCCACACTCAATATAGTTGGCAACCACGTACCAACTAAATCATTCATATATCAATATAAAATATAAACAATGCGAATCTCACTTAAATCCCTTGTAATAGTTTTAATTTTAGTTAGGTCCCTTAGGTTTGGGGATTTTTTTTAAAATTTCAAGAGGCTTTGATGAAATTAACCACAACAAATTTGCAGCCATTTTATTAATTAGAATTTATGACTCCATTATAACAAATTCACAATTTTTTTTAATTTATTAGTCATTTTCATCATAAAATTAACTTGTATTTTTTAAAATAAAACAGACTAATTCATTTATTATAACCCTTTTTTCCTCTAATAATAAGGACATAAGGTAGTTGTGAATTTGTTGTAATGATTTTATTCAATCTAAAAAGGTTAAGTTAATCTACATATGCAAATAACTAACAAGTTTTTAAAAAGTGGCAGTAAATTTGTTATAATAAAGCCATGAATTTTAATAAAGTATTGCAAATTAAGTTGTTTACTTAACCATTGAAAAATGAACTTGATTTTTTTTTTACTAAATAAATCTATTTTTCCGGCAATCGTAAGCTGCTCCAGCTTCAGTGCCAACATGGATGGTTGTGGTGGATTGAAGTGTTGATATATTTAATTTTGTTATTTCATTGCTTTTTTTGTATTTAAATAAAATAAAATTTCATAATTTAAGGGATTTAACTCACATCAAATGGCTTGCAAGAGATTTAGTGAAATTATCCCAATATAATTAATATCTATACATATTTAAATAATAATACTATTTATCGCCATTTGAATATTTTTTATTTTTTTAATCTTTCTTTCTACATGCAATTTTTTTTATTTCTTCTATATTTTTCTAGATGTTTCAGTGGGATGTATGTGTTTGAAAAGAAGAAAGAAGTGAACTCTTTCAAAAAAATTTAAGCTATTATCTATTCCAGAAAACCTGACTTTAAATCTAGCTACTAATATGAAAATTTTGATGGAGAATAATATATAAGTGAATTTTGAGTTATAAGATTAATTATGCTTTAATTCCCTTAATGAAATCTTAGAACTCAACTCAACTCAACTAAATTATTTTAAGTGAAAAACTTGTAATTTAAGAAAATTCTATTATATAAATGAATGTACTTCTCCAATGGAAAGGTCATTTTACATGTAGTAATGCCACTTGATCATTATATCTATGTATAAATTATAAAATTTATAAAAGTCCTCAATATTTATTACTCATAAATTATGTGTCTTTCTTTGAACTTCATATACAAATATAGTCCTATAATCTAGTTATCCTTTTTAAAAATAGGTAAACTCTCTTTATTTTTAATATTTTAAAATTCAAAATATTATAGTGGAGGAAGAATATATATATATAATATATATATCAAATTTTACAAACATAATATATATTTTATTAACTTCAAAAAACTTAATTTATTGCGTTGGAAAACTCATGACAACTTAAACAAATAATATGACAATGTGTTTTTGTCGCATAAAGTAGGAAGATTTATTTTTGGACTATATATATATATATATATATATATATATATAGCAGGAAAGCTTAATACGGGGAAACATTTCTGAAATTTTAAAGAGTGGTGACATATAAAGCTGTAAAATGGAAACAACATACTTATAATGATAAGATCCAATCTCAAAAGAAATCCGCATGAAGCTGCAGATTTCTGTTTATTACAAACATTTCATTCCCATACATAATACTATTAAGTAGAAAATTTCCCTCCGTGCAATGTTCATACTCTGCAACACCCTCCTCTTCCAATTTAACTAATCCTGCAAAATTTTCATCCAAATAATTAACCAATAATAATAAATATGTGAGGAAGTCATATATTGACAAATTAATTGTGTTGATGGCAAGCGAAAAAAAAAAAGAGAATTACACGCGTATTTGGTAATAAGATTCAAGTGATATATATTCTAATATTCTTACATAATCCCTTTTAATATATTTTGATTGTTCATTGTGTGTGTGTGTATATATTGTTTTTTCTGCCCCTGTTATAATATATAATCAACATTTTGTTTGATTAAAAATAAAAAAAATATCTTTACATACTTAGAGTATTTAAATTCACTAAACATAGTTACATTAAATTAAAAAAACTACTCCCTCCATTCAAAAATGTAAAATATTTTTTAAGGAGTTGAATGTTAAAAAATATAAGACATTTTTTATTTTTTGATGTGTAATTATTGCAATTTTTTAAAAATGCCTCTATTGATAATAATTTTATATTTATTATAGGGTGTTTAATATGGATAAATATAAAAAAATAGGGTTAATTTGAAAGTAAATAACTACTTTATTGGGGGTAAGATTCAATTAAAAATATCTTACATTTTTTAAGGGAGGGAGCATAAAATAATTCAACCTTAAAATGCACATACATGATGTATATATCATCACCATGTCAAGCATGTAGAAAACAATTTGACACATAAGTTTAACAACATTTGCTTATGTTGCATCAAGAGTTCAAAAAGAATCACCAATCTTCAATATAATATAATTAATATATATATATATATATATATATATATCCATATTACAACAAATCGTATAGTCATGGTATACAGCAAGGTGTACTATTCATAACAGTAAACAATTTATGTGACACACGAGATATATCAATATCAAAACAAATCATAAAATCTATAACAAGCTACATATTTACAATTCAAGAATGATGGAATTCATGAAAAAAAAAACATATTGAGTGTAACGTAAGAATTAAAGAAGTCAGTGGATTATATTACTTGGAGCAGTCAGTGTCAGCGGAGATAGTGAAGGGGAGAGAGATTCCACAGTTAGAAGGAAGAGCTTGAGCGAGCTGAGATTTAATGGTGAGGCTCTTTGCAGAAGACTTGATGCAGTTACAAGCTGTCTTCCTGTCTGCTGTGGTTGATGCCGCCGAAGCAAGCGCCTTTGCGCCGGAGCAGCACGCCGGCGGCGGCTTCCCGCTTCCACTGGACAAGTAGCTCACGCATGGCCTCAAGTCCTTCACCACATCACTGCATGATATTGCAGCCTCTGATGAGCTCGAAGCACTCAGCACCACCAGAAGAAGAAGAAGAAGGCCACTCACTGAAACCGAAGAAGATGATGATCTCATGGTTGGTTGGTTGGATGCTTTCTTCAAGCTTGCAATTAAACCAGATGGTGTGCGAGATTTTCATGGTTATGTTTCTGAATTTATAGAGGTTGTTACTTGGATGGGGGAAGCTAGGATGTGCAAGTAACTAAATGTAAATGGTGTTTTCTGGTTTGTGAATGAGTGCAAGAAAGAAGAAATGATTCATCTTGACTTCTTTTGTTTAGCAATTTATTCTGATTTAGGATCACACGAAAACAGTGAAAAACATTTTATTTTCAGAGAATCATATCTAAAAATTATTCAAACAAATTATTTATAAATATGAATTAATATAAAATGAATCGTTGGTAAAATAAAAATAATGATTTATTTTTTTTCAAATGAAATTTGTTATGATATATTTCTTATCTGTAAATAATTTGTTTGAATGGTCCTTAAATGTGATTCTTCATTTAATTTTAATCATGTACATCCATCTCGAATATGTTAGAACCTTAAATATTGGCATTTCTTTTGGGGAGATTTAATATTGCTTCATTATGTTATGAGAAATTAACCCTTTTTATTAGATTTAATTTTTATTAGTACTTTTAGTGCACTTTGTTTTCTATGGTCTGGAATAATCTTTTCCTTAATCAAAGTAATTAATTTGTTGTTGTTACTATAACAACTATATTAATTATGGGTTAGACAAGAAAGAAAATTTTTTCTCGACATCAACTACCTTTAATTGTGTTTATTGAAATGTGAGCATCAATATATAAATAGATTACTTTTATGAAGGAGTAGCATTTAGTGCGTGTGATTTGTAAAGTATATATGAAGCTTTTATTAATATTTACTACTCGTCCAAACTTAACCAAAGGAGAAGAAAGCTATGGATTGCGATGGAAGAAAGCGCTGTCATGTACAGGTGATCGGTACCATGCAGGGGAAAATAAGCATAAATTGAAGGAAGGTTCTAAATAATTATTCTCCAACATTAATCACAGGACCAAGTTTTAAAATTTTATTTGATTTTAAGTATAGGACAAAGATATATATTAGTTAATTTTGTTGTTTTCAATATTGTCTCTCTTTAATTAATTGCATTAAGTTTTGTAATTTATATACACTTTTTATTTCGGTAATTAATTTTAGTGAAGGCCAAAACTAAAAATCTAAACATTTTTTATAAATTTAATGGCATTAATTATTAACTGATATTTTTTAAAAATAGTAAAATTAGTTAACTTTGTTCTATAATTATGACAGGAGGAGAACAAAATGAGTGAGTGGGTGCAATAGGAGCAGGAAATGGATATCTCAACCACAGTTCAAGTCTTCAATGAAGTATCGTTGTGAACAAATGAAATGGTCCAATGGTTTTGCAATTTCTGGCCTTTTCTTCTTCGGATATGTTTTCTAGCTGTTCAGCATTTTGCATTATTCAGCTTATTTGATTGAGCCACGAATTACGATTTTAATCAATGCATAGCTTGCATTAATATTATATGTAGTGTTAGAAATTTCTCGTGATTAGTTTAAATTAGGTGGTCCTTTTTCTTTACATTTTTTTTTCAAAAATAGTTGGTTGAATAATGGGCTACCATTCATGAGCTGATTTTATACTATTATTGGACCTTTGAATGGATGAAAGGTTATATAAAAATATGTTATTGTAATATAAAATAATAAAAAAGAAAGAATTTAAAATATTAAAATTTGATCTAAGCAATTCACGAATATAGTGCGAACTGGAAAGACTGTTGATAAAATATTTTATAAAGTGATTTTTTTCTTTTTTTTTTTCCTGCTGCAGTTTGGAAATTACTAGAATAAATTTTAACTGTTTAAATTTATTGTTGTATTTTTGGTTCTTTATTATAATAGTAATTTAATAAAATATTAAATTTCAATCATTTAAATTCAATCTAATGGTTGATATTGTAAGTGGAGAGAAATAATAAATGATACATTTAATAACTAACCCAGCTTTTGAGATACGCATTTCTAGCTTTGTAGACAAATACAAAGAATTAAACACACAATTTCCTACTTTAAAAAAAAGGCTAAAATGCATAAAATAATTTTAAATTTTGAGACATTTATATATAATACCTCTCACCTTTAAAATTTTAAAATTAACCTCTAACCTTTAATTTTATTTTTCAAAACCCTTTATTATTAATTATGTTATTTTTTTCATGAGGGTTAAAATGTTATTCAACTAAAAATGTTATTAAATAAAAATATTATATTATATAATTATTTATAATAAATTTTTATATTTTATGAATAGTTGATGCATTGATAATAAAAAAAATGTTATTATCATTGTATAAAATTTTAAATATTTATGTTTATATTAGTTTTATCCATGCTTGTTGTTATAAATGGTGCATGATTTTATTTTTTTAAAATATAATTTTTTATTTATTTTTCATGTTAAATTAATGTAATACACATGACTAAAATATATAAAATTTTAAATATTACTGTATTAGATAAATTTTAATTTAATATTTAAATTTATCTAAAATTTAAATATTTAAATTTTAAAATTTAAATATTTTAACCATGTGCATTAAATTAATTTATCACAAAAAATAAATAAAAATTTATTTTTTAAAATAATAAAATCATGCACCAATAATAACCCAAAAAAATATTGATAAAACTAATATAAATATAAGTATTTAAAATTTTATACAGTGATAATAATATTTTTTTATTATCAATACCTCAACTATTCAAAAAATATAAGAAATTTATTATAAATAGTTATACAATATAATATTTTTGTTTAATAATTTTTTTTGTAGTTGATTGACATTTTAATCCTCATGAAAAAATAACATAATTAAAAATAGGAAGTTTTAAAAAATAAAATTAAAGATAAAAAAACTAATTTTAAACTTGTAAAGATAAAAAGGATTATATGTAATTGTCTTAAAGTTAGTTTTATGTAATTTAGCTAAGAAAAAAAAGATTCCTACCATTTACTTTAGGTTGGAAACTTAATTATAATTATTTTATAATTAAAACAATTTAAATACTTTAGGTTCTTAAAAAAGTTAACTAACTCAAGAGTTGCCTGTGAAATAGGTGTAATTAGACGTTGACAACATGAATATGTCGGTAAGACATGCAGATATAATATTGCCCAAGGGAATTTTATTCTTGAAGAACATTTAATATACATAAAAATATTATAAGATAGATAATTTTATAAATGAAAATAATATCCATATATCTGACATAAAATATTTAACAGAAAATAAATAAATTTTATAAATAATAAAAAAATATATTAGGATATCACATTCAGTGCACAATTTGAATATAATTATTTTCAATAAAAAGACATAACATGTAACAAAAAAAAAATTAAGATAAATTGTGAATATTATTTTTGTCGAAGGGTTATTGGTTGATTAAAATTACAAGAAGAAATTATTTTTTTTAAATAATGTTTGAAATTTTTAATGGACCACCCCTAAGCTGGTACACAGGTGCAGGCTAAAGCCTAGATTAGTTGCAAACCAGGCTAATCTTGGGCCCGGAGGAATCAAAAGTAAAAGAAAAGGAAATTAAACAAAAATAGGAGGAACGGCAACTACAAACCTTATTAAAAAAATTAATCTCAAATCAATAATTTATTCAAGAAAATTTTAGTGCTAAAAGATTGGAAGAGAAGTACTAAATTTGAGGATCTTAATTGTGAAGACATTCTAATTGAACATTACTATTATTATAAGATTCTTAATTATCATTTTACCTCAAAAGAACAAAAGTACGCTGCTGCGCCTTGCCCATATATACATCCTTTCTAGGTTTGGAGATTTTCTTGGTCTTCTCTTCTGGAACAGCATGAATCAAGGGTACTACCAGTTTAGATTAGCCTAAAAATCAATCATGAAAGCTTACAACATGTTTTCTTTTTTTCTTTTAAAAAAAAAGTTATCCAAACATTCACATTCTAATTAAATTAATTGTAAAAGTTTAAAATGTGAATTTCTCTCCCACGTTTTTACTTTGAATTAGAGTACCACCGGGTGCGTGATCAATTGAGTAGGAGTTGATTCAATTTAATTAAAGGTTTTAAATTTGAATTTTAAATATGTAATGGCGATTAAATTCTACAGTGATAATAATATGCTCCCTAAAAAAAGTACCCACAAGCTACCCATTAGATTAATTTAGATCAAAGTTATGTGAGAAGGAGAAAGGGAGAAAAAAGGAAGAGGGATGTATGGCGTGAAAGAAGGAGATAAGGGGTTTTGTCAACATAATACTTCTTTTATTTAAAAATATAAAATATTTTTAATTAAATCTCGTTCTTTAATAAAATAATTATTTATTTTTAAATTAATTCTATCTTTTTATATTTATATTTATTAAATATTTTATAATAAATATAAAGTTACCAGAAACATTTAAAAAAATAATAATTATATTTTAAAAAATTAAAAATATTTTACATTTTAAATATTTTACTTTTTAATGTTTTAACGGAAGAAGTAACTCAATGAGCAAATTAGTGCCTTCACACCGAAGGATGGTTCGTCCGTGGACGATATCGTGGTCTTCTTTTGTGTGTGAATGGGCCCCACTTCTGCTAAATTTTAGCGACCACGATTTCGTATTGTATATCATTTCATTTCTGCCATATCCGTATCAGTTTCACGCGTCACGGTGCAGTACTACAGTCTTCCACAAAATTAGGTTTTGTTCCCTTTGGAAAAGTTCATTGCCTTTGCACCTCCCCATCCTTTGGTGGATTCCCCTGTGGCAGCCACTAACTCATCGTCTAATCATTCCTATCATTCAAATGTTCATTAGTAACTTACTTGCCTGGTTCGTTACTGCTATTTCTATAGTACAGATATAGATTACACTACACACGGTCGTAGATCCTTCATGCTCTTTAATTACTTCCAAATAACCATAGCCACTAGTTTAAGTGGCATGATAATATTGGGCCTGCAATAAACTTAATGATTTTTTTTTAACCGACAAACTTAAATGATTCAAATCCCTGTGTTATAAAAAGGTTATTTCAGAATTTTATACATTAGTCACTTTTTAACATTATCACTCCAGTCAATATTTTTGATGCACTTATAAAAAAGGCTGTTAATTTTTCAGAAACTGATTTATATATAAAATCGGAAAAATTATCTTTCGATGTTGTACAATGCTTGAATTATTCTTTACTAATTTTAGCTATCCCTTGACCTAGAAAATTTATATCCTAAACTCAACTTACCGAAAAAAAAAAGTAAAAATGATGAAACGCTTATGATTATACAAACATGAAGCTCACCTATGTGACCTGTAGGCTTTGAAGATGATTAGTATAACTGGATCTCGTCATTATTATTATAGCTAGATATTTACTTTGGATGACGTTTGAGGATTGCGTTCACATTATTCCAGGCCATGTAAGGATCTTTATATATATATATATATATATTATAAAAGAATTTATTTCCAAAATTTTTATTTTCAAATTAATATAAACAATTTACTTTTCACATAAGAACGAATATTCTTTTACTGATCCTTGAAGGAAGGAGAGAACAGTTCGCGTTAATTCATTCTGTGCTGCAACTGTTTCTCCACGACCCGCACATTAAAAGGGGAAAAGAAAAAGGAAAAAGAAAAAGAAAATAAAACCAATCAACTGAGAAAGCGAGAAGACAATGAAACAAAGAAAGAAACAGTAAACAATTGCATTTAGCTTTTCCGATGATAGACATTAAAGAAAGTTGAACAGAGAGCAGAGGCAGAGCATATGGTTGGTCAAGCAAGATTAGCCGACCAGCAGACCTAATCCTCGCACGCCTCCACCAAGTAATGCTTGCTTCCTTCACTTTCCTTTGATTTCTCCGCTTCTCTTCTCATTCTTCACTTCCCGTCTCCCGCCATTCACTGTGCCCGCCGGACCTCGGATTTCGGAGATCTGTGCTTCACCAACAATCCGAACATGGTTCGCGTGGCGGAGTTCGTTTTTGTTGCGATTCTGTTGGCATCTCCGGAAATGGCGCTTCTCGATGCTGCTCCTGTGGAACGGTTTTCATGTGAGTTTTCTTCCACGTTAACTTCTTTCTTGTTTTCTTTTCTTACTGTGTTTGCTTCCTCCGCATTGTTCTTCCTCTTTACTGTTCTGTGATGATTGATTCAGATTTCTGGAAACAAGTATACAAATCGATGAAGAGAAAATTAATTAAAATTATATTAGTTTCTTCTATGACAGTCGCATTGATGCCGCAAAACTTTTGGATGATTTTCTTCTTTTTGTCTGTTTGTACTTCTTTAGATTAGTCTTCAATCTTAATTCCGCTGCAACTTTTTCGAGTTTTGTTCAGAAAAAGAGATTTGCAGAAGAAAAAGGCAGGGACTGCCTCAAGCATGTTGGCTTTAATTTTTAAGATTAATTATTTCAAGCGAAACGAAACAAACACCATTAGATTTGTCAGAAGTTCGAACTCAGAACCACTTTTTTTTTTTTTTTTTTGGTTTCCTTTCAAGTTTTTGATACTTCTAGACTTAAACCTGGGCATTTTCGCCTAATCTATTTAATTGGGTTGTAATTAGAGCAGGTTGGATGTAAACTAGAGATTGACTCGTTTAAAGCTCAAAGTCTGTTTGATTCCATTGTTAAATTAAGCAAGTTTTAATAATTATTGAAGTCATTTTAGCCAAACTAGTGAGTTTTAAATTTAAATTTTCTTATTTTAGTTCCTTTTTTTTTAATATAACATTCTTATCTTTGTTCTGTTAGAGACTCCAATATCAGTATATTAATCAAGGAAGATGGTGGCCGTAGGATGTATTTAATTTATTTTGAGTAAAAGATTCTAAATCAACACAGAACACTTAACCAACTGAATTATGGACTGGTTTTTATTGACGATGACGGGTCAAAATAACATTTATGGGTCGGACCTGTTCACTACATTTATATATTGGTTAAATAGTAGCATTTATCTTTAACTGATCCTCTAAAACCGTGAGTTTATTAAATACTTTTAAAACGGAATATGAATGAAAAATGAAAATAATGTGACAGAAATAAGAAAAATAATATCTTGCTCTTTTTGCCCTTATTTTTATAACATTTGTAAAGTATAAATTTTACATGTTAGATATCTTATTAAACTCATCCTTTTCCAAAAAAAAAAAAAAACCTAAACTCATCTAATCCACTATTAACCTCATTAGGTCACAATCCATGATTTTCACAAATGATTGGTTAGTCACGGAAATGAGTGAAAATGGTCAGCATTGTGTCTTAATCAAAGTCATAAATTTTGAAAACTTTCTTTCAATCATGGAAATGATGTAAGTAATTAGCCTCAAGTAAGTGACATTTGCTTGCCCAACTTCTGGGAATAACGAGCACCATTGGGCCGGAGGAAAACGTAAGATAGAAAATTAGGAGAAAGATATTGAAAATGAATTAAATTATGTTAATTATAGGATCCACGTGGTGGAACATCACATCCAGACAATGAACGCCGTTAGTTGTACAATATGTTTATTTAATTGTTATTTTATTCACTTTTTAAATATTTTAGAGATAATAAAATTTTTATTCTTTAAATTTTTCTCAATTATTAATGTAATCTCTCAAATTTAATCTTCATAAATTAAGTCTTTAACGTTTCATAATCATACATAATTAGTTTTTATTGTTTGATGAGAAAATATTATTATCAACGCTAATTTTGTATGATTATGAAATTTTGGAAAGTTGATCGATAAAAATTCAACTTCAGGATTAAATTGGTAATCAAGATAAATTTAAAGAACCAATATTTTCATTATCTTAACATTTTTTTTTTCAGTTCTGAATTATCTTAGCATTATATATAGACTTCATTCATGACGTAAATTTCAAGGAGAGAACAATACATTTTGTATAATTCAGGCAGTAATAAGCGACATTCATCTATACAAAAAAAGATTCATGTATTGTATGTCGATCCCAAAAGATTGTTTCTATTAATTTTCAAGTTCATTATATCTATTATCTATATCCGTGTATAACTGCTAATTGTATTTTCCAACTTAAAGTTCTTTAATAATTTTATATAGGTTGTTGCATTTGTTGTTTCTTGAACATATCTAATGACGAAGCAAACGTGAAATGTACGACTAGTTGGTGATGAGCAAGGTCGGCTCTACAAGGAAAGGATATACCTTTACCTTTTGCTTTTCCTTTCCTAAGCCAAATGTATAAACCTTGATAGTGATTATCAATTTATCATTAATATCAATATCAATATTAGTATAAAGTATAAAAAAATAATGCAGTACAGTATATTATGATTATTTACAACTCTTAACGTTGTGACTCTTGTCAAGCTTCCTACAACCTTTTTCTAATCTTTCAGTATTTTAACTATTTTTCCATATATTTAATTGGGCTTTCCACGACTTTGTTTTATTTTTTGATTTTTCAATATGTTCCCACCCATTTCAATAAAATAAGTAAAGATATTCAGAATTATATAATGTTTCTCCAAATCTTTTTTAATGCTCTTCAGTCTTCATCACTTCGATCACTTTCAGCAAGAAACAGGGTAGGGGAGGAAGGACCTGGTACTTGCCCCAAAACTGAGTAACTCGTGCTCATTTCATTTGTATGCTCTTAATGTCAGATAGGCAGGCTAGGTGCGAGCAACTTTTATATAAATTTTATTTACAGAAGGCTATATTATTTTCTTTGAAAATACATCTAACATGTTTTTTGTCTTATTCTCATAATTAGCTTGGTATACCTGGAAAATTTCCTGCCTCTACCATGCTGTGAACTAGTCAACAAGGAAAGCAACTACTAATTACTAAATGGAGTATAATAACTTGGTGTGGAAGGGAACCTAAACAAGGATGAAAAGTAGAAGCATATCTATTTAGCCAAACTGGCTTCCTTGCAAGACATATCCTCGAATTGTTCCTTTATATATGTTTAATTTCTGAATCATTTTTCTGCCTCACATTCTTCAGCAAAGTCACTGGCAGCTTTTTGCAAAATCCTCTGCATCATACATCCATATTCTCCATACTCTTAACATTCAATCTCCTCTGGATTAATCCATGGGAAATTCTCTCACAGTCTCTTCTACTTTGGCAGTGCGTGGTCTGTTCAAGAAAAAGAAACCTCAGCCTCCGGCCATTGAGACCACATTCAAGCTTCCTGCTGCTCCACCAGTTTGGCCACCAGGTGTGCTTTCCCTTCTTGTCCTCTTCTTCCCTTCATTCTGCAACACAGATATTCTGATATGCTGTGGTTATGTTTCTTTGAGTAAAACCTCATTTTAATCCTCCTAATAAACCCAATGTTAATTGGCTCCCTTAAAAGATTTGTTGCATCACTTTACTTAGAACATTCTCTCAAAAATTGTGCAGTATTATTACTTAGAACATTTTCTCAAAAATTGTGCAGTATTATTTTATCATCCCTGGAAGGATCAGAGCCAGACTAAAATAAGACTTTCTAATGATGAATTGATACAAAAAAAAAAAAAAAAATTCGAGAGAGCCAATTGACGAGGCTATCTTTAGGGAAAAAATGGAGTTTTTGCTTCCTTCCTTTTCCTGTTAGCTTTTGCTTTATGTTTTGAATGGTCCTATACAGGTAAAGGATTTGCAACTGGAATCATTGATCTTGGTGGATTGCAAGTGTCTCAAGTTTCAACATTTAACAAAATTTGGACCACCTTTGAAGGTGGACCAAATAATGCCGGGGCAGCCTTCTTTGAGCCAACAGGAATACCTGAAGGATTCTCCATGTTAGGTTGCTATAGCCAACCCAACAACAAGCCTCTTTTTGGATGGGTTCTTGTGGCAAAAGATAACTCTCCAGCCAGCAATGCATCTCTAAAAGCTCCAGTTGATTATAAACTGATATGGAGCAGTAATTCTCAGAACCTCAAGCAAAATGGCCCTGGCTATGTTTGGCTACCAATAGCCCCAGATGGCTACAAAGCTGTAGGCCATGTTGTCACAACCTCCCCAGAAAAGCCTTCCCTCGACAGAATCCGGTGTGTCCGATCAGACCTCACTGACCAACCCGAGACATACTCATGGATTTGGGGACCAGGCAAGAACTATGACCCCAACGGACTAAATGTATATGATGCCAGACCAAGCAGCAGGGGAACTCAAGCTCAGGGCGTCCGTGTAGGGACCTTCATTGTTCAAAATGGAGGGGCCACTACCCCTCTATCTATTGCCTGCTTAAAAAACACGAATGGTAACTCAATCTCTATGCCCAATCTGCATCAAATAGAAGCAATAGTCCAAGCTTACTCTCCAGTAATGTACTTGCATCCTGATGAACAATATCTACCCTCCTCTGTGAACTGGTATTTCACCAATGGGGCATTGTTATACAAGAAAGGAGAAGAGTCAAAACCCGTCCCTGTACAGCCAAACGGCACTAACCTCCCTCAAGATGCCAACAATGACGGTGCCTATTGGCTGGACCTACCTGTTGATCAAAGCAACAAGGAAAGGGTGAAAAAAGGGAATCTGGAGAGCTTCCACGCTTATCTACATGTAAAACCCATGCTCGGAGGAACATTCACAGACATAGCCATGTGGATATTCTACCCTTTCAACGGACCAGCGAGAGCAAAAGTGGAATTCATCAATTTATCACTGGGGAAAATCGGCGAGCACGTGGGTGACTGGGAGCACGTGACACTAAGAATAAGCAATTTCAACGGCCAACTATATCAAATCTACTTCTCAGAACACAGTGGGGGTAGCTGGGTCGATGCCTCCCAGCTGGAATACCAAAACGGCAACAAACCTCTGGCGTATTCTTCGTTGCACGGGCACGCCATGTACGCAAAATCTGGACTTGTAATCCAAGGGAGTAGCGGAATCGGAATAAGAAACGACACAGATAAGAGCAACATGGTGGTGGATTTGGGGTCAAGATATGAGGTGGTATCTGCAGAGTATTTGGGTCCCGGGGTAGTGGCGGAGCCGCCATGGTTGAACTACTTCAGGCAATGGGGTCCGAAGGTAACTTATGACACAGAGGAGGAGATAAAGAAAGCAGAGAAGATGTTGCCGGGAAGGCTGAAATCTGCATTCGAGAAGATCGTGAGGGGATTGCCGAATGAAGTGCTCGGAGAGGAAGGGCCCACTGGTCCAAAGGTGAAGAGAAACTGGAACGGTGACGAAGCATGATCATTATATATATGGCCTTGGCTTTTAGGCTGTAAGCTTAATTTAGGATATTTATATTTGATCACAGGGTTGTTGCTTGTATTGATGAATTATGACCATGGTCCTTGGACAATAGTGTAGTTGTCTAAGATTGTTAATATAAAAAATGTGCAATTCTTTCAAAAGCGAAGCAACATAGTCAAACATAGGGTGTTTGTAATTGCAGTTAGATTCAGATTTCTTGGACATCTGGATGACTGGATCCATCGAGGTGAAACGAAACAAAAGTACTGTTTATTCTGTTATCCTTTTTTTTTATATATATATTTATAAAAAGCGCTTTTTCATTCAAAAGTATTTTTTTTAAAAATGTTTTGTCGTTTATTGAGATTTCATATTTAAAAAAGCACTTTTATTTATATTATTATAACCAAACATGATAAAAATCTCCTTTTTTATATAAAATAGTTTTAACCAAACACAAATTAAACAATCTAACTTCCCCCCACCCCTCAAAAATCTCTAAACAATCACTCATTTATTAAACAGTCTAATTTTTTAAAAGAATAAATAAATGGGGCCTATGAGTAGGATTATTCAGTGGATTATTTTCTTTCTCTCAATCTTTATTCCACTCAGCATGGTGTTATTTTGTTCAAACACAATGAATTTAAAGTCACATTGTTTCTTGTTTAAGTTCTGTGATGAAGAGGAATATAATCAAATTCTTCGTGGTCGACCATGGTCATGTGATGGTCATCTGTTGAATTTGTTAGAATGGAGGAGGTACATGACGACAAAGGACTGTGATTTTGGTCAATGTCCGATTTGGATTCAGCTGCATGGATCGCCGTTTGAGGCTTTTAATGTGGTTAATAACTTTTGTATTGGTAATCGTGTAGGGGAAGTAGTCATGATGGAGGATCCAAATCATAAAAATCAGATTCCTCAAAGTTGTATGAGGGTACGGGTTATATTGGATTAGAGGAAGCCACTTGCTATCGGGTTTTGGGTTCCAAAGCCAGATGGTGATTGGATGTGGTTATTTGTGAAGTATGAGGAACTTCAAAATTACTGCTTTCGTTGTGGTCATGTTGGGCATAATTTTCATTTATGTAGAAATGATAGATTGATGTTGATTTTTGATCCAATGCGGCCTATATATGGAACTTGGCTTGTAACTAATCAAATTAAGATGTGGGAAGACGCTGTGGTGATGGTTCGAAAGGATTGGCCAGAGGTTAATACTAAATGGTTAAGAATGAAAGATAAGAGACGTATGAAGGATATTAATGACTTTGTGGATTCTGATGATATTTTTGCTGTCCAAGTCAACGAAAAAAGAGCTGGAGGTAATAGTAAGAAGTGGAACCATAATGGTACTACTTGTGGTATTAATTTCAAAGAGCATGAGTTTGTTCATTCTGTAGTGACTCCTTCTATTGAGTTTTTGTTTAAAATAGGAAATAATGACCATAACGCTAGTCCGATAGCAGTAAGGAAATTGATGTTACTATTTGTTCTAAATCTGTTGAGACTCTGCAGAAGATGAATTCTTTGTACTATAATAATGAGGAGGGGAATGAAGTTAGCGAAGATTTGAGTAGAGCTTTAGTTCCAAATGTGGGGAAGGTACTCAATGAAGTAGTGGAAGGATTTAGTAGAATGGAACTAAAACATGTTGTAGATGAGGATTTGGAAGTTGATCTTAAAAAGAAGAGGAGGGTGGTTATTGAACAAGACCCTCAAGTGAACCCTATTTCCTTATATGCAGCAAGGCTGAAGAAAACAAAGATGAAAATGAGGAGGAATGCATAGAGGACTAGTAAAGGAATGTTGCAAGAGACTAGTGTACCAACTAAGAGGAGGGGAAGGAAGAGTAAATATGAAGGCATGGGTGGCTGGCCTCAAATAGCCCCCATGGTCTAATGAAGCTCATGTCATGGAACTGTCAAGGGCTAGGCCAAGCCTCAACAATTCAAAACTTGAGGGATTTTGCTCAAAAATATAATCCCTCTGTGATTTTTTTTGATGGAGACTAAAATGAAGTATGAGAATGCTAGCTAAGAGAATTAGAAGAAGATGTGGTATGGTTAATGAATTGTATGTTGAACCTTATAGATTGTCTGTGGTTTAGCTTTGTGGTGGACTAATGATGTTGTTGTTTCTATCATTTTTAGTTTAAAGGATCTGGTGCATGTGGAGATGTCTACTAGTGGTTTGAAGGTACCTCGATTTGTCACTTTTGTTTATGGTCCTCTGGAAGAAAGGGAGAGAAGAGTTATTTAGGGTAAATTGAGAGGTCTGGCTAATGGTGTGGTTGGTGAATGGTTGGTTGCTAGTGACTTTAATGATTTGTTAAGTTAAATGAGAAGGAAGGTGGTAGACCAAGAGCTTTTAAGAAGATTATGCAATTTCAATGTCTATTATTTGATTGTAATCTGTTAGATTTAGAATTTAAAGGGTCAAGGTTCATATGGTGTAATAGGAGACAGGGTGAAGCTTTTGTGGGGGAAAGTATTGATAAGATGTTGGGTAATGTGGAGTTTAGAGAGAAGTTTGAAAGGGCTGTGGTTTTTCACACTGAGCCTATAGGTTCTGATAAATATGCTCTTCTTATTGATTGTTGTTATTGTGATTTTAAGTCTCCTAAGGCTTTTAAGTTTGAGTTGAATTGGATTTCACATCCTGATTATTTAGTGACTATTAAAAAAGGCTAGAATGAAGTGGTTGTTCTAGATGGTTTTGGTATTGAGGATCTTGTTATAAGATTGAATGCTTGTAAGAAGGTTTTCTCGAATTGGAGTAAATAGGTTTTTCCTAATAAAGAAGAACCAAGCATGCACAGATAATGCATAAAACCAGAGCTACAAATGCACGAAGAGAGCAGGCTTTTCGGCTAGACACGCGAGCAGAAGAGAAGACCAAATAAAAACCCAGTAGAAGAGAAGATGGAGAAGAGCAGACGCCAGCTGCAGACACAGAGAGGGCGGAGAGAACACAAATTCACATAGAAAAAAAAGTCTAGTATGAACAAGAGAGGAGGAGACGTGTACGGCATTTTGTAGCTTCAATGATAAACTGAGCTCTCATGAAAAGCCAGATAAGGGAGACTGAGACAAACGGCAAAGACGGGGGGGCAAAAAACTGAAAGCAAAAATAGAGCATCGAGCTCTCGTTATGAGGAAAAAATTGGAGGGAAGAGATGAGAAACACAGTAGAAAAACCAAATGAGAGGGAAACTGGAGAAAGGAAGGGCCAAGACAAAATCATCATTTAGAGAAAAGAATCGAAGTGCATTCATTTCTCATTATGTCGTCTTCAAAAAACCAGCTAGAGCAGGAATAGAGATGAAGCGTCACATGCCTATGATGATGACAAGATGAAAAGCTAAAGATGGTGGATATTAATGAGCGAGTTGACTATTGGGCTACTGGGAACTCTAATGCTTCTGTGTATTTCGATGATAATCTGTTGTTCGAGGTATTCAAGCACGTGGACGTGAGGACGCTGGTCATGGCGGCTTGTGTGAGCAAGCAGGTTGAGGAGCTCGATAGGGAGATGGGACTCATTCTTACACAAGAAGAAATTGGAAGGCATGTTAGAATGTTGACCCATGAGATTAGGAGCACTCTTGACCGACATACCATTTTGAAGACTACACTGGTTGAATTGGGAAGGATTCTAGGCTTGGAATAATGTGCGCTGTGGATGCCATCAAGAAGTGGTATTATAAGATATCTGACGTGTCTAGTCTAGGTACATTTAGTTTTGTATGGTTGATTTCAAATTGCCTTTCAAGCTTTTTAATTACCATGTTTTAGAAAAATGCAACGTGTGGTAGCATGGTTTGATCCTTACATTAATCTTTGTTCATTCGTGGCAGTTTGTTCATGCGTACTGGTAATCACGGCTAATAACATACATATACCTCATGATGCTTTATATTTCCATATGTTGTCATAAGAGGCTAATGTATAAAAAGAAAAAGATGTATGTGTGTGTGTTTAAGAATCTACATAGAGACTTAAATTAATCACATCATTGTGTGACATAATAGGTCCCCGCAAATATTGTGGTATTCAATTTGTATATATTACATGAATGAATTTTGTAAAAAAAATAATAAACATTTTTTATACTATTAATTGATTAAATTAATAAATTTAAATTATAATCACATTTTTTAATTAAATTTTTTAGTCATGTGAGATTTTTGAAACTCTGTAGATCATTAGGATAATCGTACTACCATGTGAGTCAATAAGGCTTCGCAGTATAACGATTAAGATTTTTATATTAAAAAATATACATTATATAATTATGCATTAAAATATATTTAAAGTGAATATTATTTAGTTCTTTTATTGTGTGAGATTTTAAATCTCTGTGGATAATTAGGATAATCTCGTATTGTGTAAATCAATAAGGTTTCGCAAATGTGAGAATAAAACTTATATTTTAATATGGGTTTTAAAAGCTCATCATTAAAAGTAACCCTCTTTTTTTATATATAATCCAAATTAATAATTTATTTAAATTTCATGTGAAATTTTAAAAATTTTCGTAGAGACTTAAATTAATCACATCATCGTGAGGAATAATAAGTCCTCGTAGATGCAGTGATTTTTAATTTTTATAATAAATAAATAATTTTTTGTAAACAATGATATAATATACAATTTAGAAAATTAATTAACCAAATTAATGTATTTAAATTGTAATTATATTTACCAATTATATCTTTTAGTCATGTAAAATTTTTGAATCTCTATAAACTTTTAAGATCATCGTATTATCGTATGAGTCAATAACACTCTGCAGATATAATGATTAAATTTTTAAAATATATATATATATATATTAATTAAATTAAAGATGTATTTAAATTTAATTTTTTTATCGTGTGAGATTTTAAAATTTCTACAGATATTTAGGATAATCATACTACTGCATAGGCCAATAAGGCTTTGCATGTATGTCGATTAACAATCTTTAAAATACATACATACATACTTAAACAAATTATTACTAACACTTAAAAATATACATAAGAATATAAATAAATAACTTAAATTGCTAAATTCTTTTATCGTTTGAGATTTCAAAATCTTCACAGATATTTAGAATAATTGTATTACCGTACGAGCCAATAAGGCTCTGTAGATATTGCGATTAAATTCTCGATCATAAAATATAAAAATAAAAATAAAAATAATTCTTAAACTCATTTCTTTTTCTTTATTCCAAAAAATTCAAAAATTAAAAAATAATTAAAATTAAATTACTTTTTACAATTTAAAACATACATATCAAAATTTCAGAAATTGTGTTGTTTGTAAAATGATGAATTATTTCTAAATAATTTGTCTTCAAAAAAATATTTTCACTAACAACTTTTAAGCCCAAATTATGTGGACTTTGATCTCCATCACAGGGTATGTAGACCTTAGAGTTAAATTCTGAGTCAAGTCCTCCCTCATAAATAAATAAATATTTCTCACTTAATTCTTATCATTTTTATATCAAGCACACAGATATAAAAGGGATAATTAAAATAATTTTAAAACTAAATTAATATAACATAACAAACTTTAAGTAATCGTTCTGACGAATGGGTGTTGTGGGTTGCCTAACATCTTCCCCACACTCAACCGACTCTCGAACCTATTCTCTAATTTCACAGACCACTCTTATCATCCTTTAATTAGTTTCTCAAGATTTCTCTTAAAATCTTGGTGGCGACTCCTCATTCAACGGCCGCGAAGGCCAGGGCCTCCATTCGCGCACCATCCACATCGTATTTTTCGGGTGCAACAAGTCACTTAATTGAAGATTTACAAAAAAACTGGCTCATTATCATGAGTAGGTTTTGAATGAAGAGACTGTGGTAGAAATTGAGCATTTGATTATGTCTATTGAGGAGGTTTGGTGTAGGGAAGAGGTGTTTTGGTGGTAAAGGTCAAGAATTAAGTGGTTAAATCATGGTGATAGAAATACAAGATTTTTTCATAGCAGTGTAGTTCAGAGAAGGCAAAGAAACAAGGTTTTGAGACTTAAAAGATTCTAATGGAAGTTGGTTAAAGGATAGAGCTGAAATTGATAAGGCTTTCTCTAAACTTTATTGGAATTTGTTCTCTACTAGGGAGTGTAATGCTTTTGAGGAGTTTTTTGTGGTATGTGAAAAGGGTGGTTATGGAAGAGGACAATAATTTATTGATGCAGCCTATCATTAATTTAGACATTGAGAATGTTGTTTTCCAATTGGGTTCAACCAAAGCTCCTAGACTTTGTGGTTATTTTGTTGTTTTCTATCAATCCTCTTAGAGTATTGTGAAGGATGTGGTTTGTCAAATGGTATGTGATTTTTTTGCAGGTAAGAGTGATTTATCTCTAATTAATGCTACTAATATTGTCCTCATTCCTAAGATTGACAAGCCTGAAGGGGTAGGGCATTATAGACCAATTGGTTTATGTAATACTGCATACAAAGTCATAGCTAGGATTCTTGCTAATAGAATGAAGGGGTTTGGTGTCTAGAATCATTTCTCCTAATTAGAGAGCTTTTGTTGCTAAGAGACTAATCCAAGATAACATAATAGTGGCACATGAGGCTTATCATTATTTGAAGAACAAGGTGTCTGGTGAGAAATGAGAATTTGCTTTAAAAGTTGATATGAACAAGGCATATGATAAGGTGGAGTAGAAATTTATTGAAGTTGTGATGCTGAAAATAGGGTTTTGTGCTCAGTGGTTGCAATGGGTTATGATTTGTGTCACATCTGTGAGTTTTAACTTACAGCTTGCTAATAGATCTGTGACTAGTTTTACTCCTGGCTGAGGATTAAGACAAGGTGATCCCTTGTCACCTTATTTATTTATCATTACGGTTGATGTGCTTTCTCTTATAGTTCAACGTCACATTGATAGGAAGGAGTTGAGAGGGTGAAATTGGCACAAAGAGCAGCAATTTTGTCTCATTGTTTTTTTGTTGATGATGCATTGTTCTTCATGAATAGTGATTTGATTAATTGTAAGGAGTTGAAGAGGATTTTAGAGACTTACTATGCTGCTTTTGGTCAAAGGGTGAACTATGATAAATCCCATATATACTTTTCTACCAATACACCATAGAATAAAAGAGAGGAGGTGGAGGTTGTGTTGGGGATTAATTCTTCTGATCAACCAGAGAATTATTTAGGGTTACCTATTTTATAGGGCAGGTCTGAATCAACAGCATTGGCTAATGTGAGAGATAAAATTGGGAAAAAACTACAAGGTTGGAAGCAGTATTTGTTATCCTTTGCTGGAAGAGAAGTTCTAATTAAGGCAGTAGCTAATTCTATCCCTACATACCCTATGACATGTTTCTCTTTTCTTGTCAAGTCTTGTAAAGAGTTGGATAGACTTATTTCTAACTTTTGGTGGGATAATAATGGAAGTGGTAGTAATATGCATTAAAAGAAGTAGGAGACTCTCACTATGCCTAAAGGGGAAGGGGGACTTCCAGAGCTTCAATAAAGCATTATTGTCCAAGACTGCTTGGAGGATTCTTACTAGTCCAGATGAATATTGGTGTAGGATGTTAAAAAGTATCTATTTTCCTAAAGGTGACTTTTTACAATATAGGTGGATCAAACCAGATGAAGGCTGTTTCAAAGTAATATTGATGGTGCTTTTAAATTTAAAGGTGAGGTTGCTGATGTTAGTTTGATTTGCAGGTCTAGTGATGGTCAATCTCTTGAATGTTTGGGAAAACTTGTGGTAGCAGTTATTCCTTTTATGGCTGAAATTCTGGCTTGGAAAGAAGCATTGATATTTTGCGAAGCTCAAGCATTCCCTTGGGTTTGTATTGAAATAGATTGTGAGATGCTGTTTAAGCTTTTGATTCAGGACTCTTGTATTGGTTGTGAATGGCAGAGTCTGGATGCGTTAGAAGAAGTTTTTGTACTGTCAAGGTTACTACAGAATGCGTCATTTTCTCTTGTTTCTAGAGAAAGGAATAGAGTTGCTGATATGCTGGCAACCCTTGGTACAAAGAAGATGATGCAACCTGTTTGGTTGGCTGATATACCATCTTCTTTAATTGAGGTCTTATGCAATGATTTATGTTATAGTGCTATAGTTAATTTCGATGAAGTAGGAATTGGTTGAATTTTTGTCAGTGTTTTTTTTTTTGGTGTTTGGTGAGTTTTTTTTTGTTTGTGTTTTTGAGTGTTTATTTTGGATTTCACTGTTAGTATTTGTATTACTTTCTTTTGGTGATTAATAATATTGATTCTTTTTTGCTAAAAAAAAAGTCACACGGTTTCTTAGTTACCATCAAATCAAAACACCGACATATAACCACAAGCAACCAAATTATTAATTATTTATTTAATATACAAGTTAGAAAAGGTCTTGAGCGGTTTTTTGTCATTATTAATGTACGTGAGTACAAAAGATCATGCCAGGCTGTGAAGTAGATGCAGCTTGAGAAAGTAATTAAGACGCAGCTTTTTTTTTTAGCCAACGTAAGATGCAGTTAATGTATCAAACCACATGAGGGCCATTTGCAATTAGATTCTCTTTTACCATCCACATGTCTTTAATTTTTTTTAAATAATTACTCTTAAATCGCACACAATATTTTAAAGTTCATTGACAATTTAGTATAATAAATAGACAACTATATAGTTATGCATTTGCTATACCCCCTTCCTTCATCTATACACTGCAATTAAACAAAGGAAGGAAATAAAGTTGGAATCCAATTATATATATATACATATATATTCTCTCCGATTATAAGAATGACGTCAAAAGTAAAAAAATTACTTCTCTGTTAGTTTTTTTTTTTATTCATATGTCACGGTTATCATGAAATCCCATACGTTACATACATATAGTTGTGTGTATTAATTAATATATAGATATAATCCTTCATTTTCTGAAATGTTCAGCTTGTTGACACTTTCTTTGGTAGAAAAATGATTGCTTCATTGTGCATAATTAATCAAAGAAAGACCTTGAGTTAAAATGTATTTTTATCCTGGATTTGTTTTTAATAAGTGTTGAGTACCTTGTATTAATAAATGAGGAATAGAGGGGGATTTTTATTTTCTCTACAAAATAATTTAAGAAAAACATGTTTTATTTATTAATATAAAATGTTTAAAATATAGAGACAAAATAACGAGACAACAAGTTTTATTCCATTAGGTAAAGTTAGCTATATAAATTATATAATATCATGATGTTCTATCATGTATTAAGTTTTTAGAATGCGCCATTGTGCTCACCACTTTAACTCAAATAATTAAACAAATTTAATTTGCTGTAGAATCCGCCATGAAGGTTTGCTTCATAATGTTAGACTTGGACACAAACAAGTGGTTTCGTAATGGGAACAATCTCCTACAAATAAGAGCAACTCCGATCCTCGTTTTCAATGGTCGTTTTTTGCTAATTTGATCTTCGTGTTGACTTTTGCACCCTCTCCATATATTCCTGCGAAGAATATATGCTTTCTTATCTGTGCGCGCGCGCGCGCGCATAAAGCCAATCAGCCTTGTTCACCATACACAATACAGATTAATTCAACCTCCTCTGAAATAAAGTATAACTCATCAACAATGGGGAACCGTTCTTCTTCTTCAAATAAAAGAAAAGCTCTTCCCATTGACACTCCATTCAAGCTTCCTGCTGAAATCCCAGTTTGGCCCCAAGGTCCATATTCCCTTTCCTTCTTCATATTCCTGTTTATATAGTTCTGACATTGTTCAAAACTTTAGTATTGAAATGATCCGTGTTATCATTCACGTATGCTTTTTATGCAGGTAATGGATTTGGCAGCGGAAGCATTGATCTGGGTGAGCTTCAAGTGTCTCATGTTTCAAGCTTTAACAAAGTTTGGGCCACTTTCGAAGGAGGACCCGCCAATGCCGGGGCTACTTTCTTTGAACCAGCTTCCATTCCTGACGGATTCTCCATTTTAGGTTCCATGCCCAACCCAATAACAAGCCTCTTTCTGGATGGATTCTTGTGGCTAAACAAAATTCTTCTGCTGAAATTAGTGCAGCTCTAGCAAAACCAGCTGATTACACTCTGGTCTGGACTAGTAACTCTCTGGATATCAAGCAAGACAACACAGGCTATATCTGGTTACCAACACCTCCTGATGGTTACAAGGCCATCGGCCATGTCGTCACTGCCTCGCCGGAGAAGCCTTCCCTCGACAGAATCCGATGTGTCAGGTCAGACCTCACTGATCAATCCGAGACACACTCATGGATTTGGGGACCGGGCAAGAGAAGCAGTGACTCAGAAGGGTTCAATATCTACAACACAAGACCAACAAGCAGAGGAATTCAAGCTCCAGGTGTTCCTGTAGGCACTTTTCTTGCTCAGAATGGAGAAACTAATGGCACTCTTTCAACATCCTGCTTGAAAAATACCAAACTTGACTTCTCCTCCATGCCTAATCTACCCCAAGCTGAAGCATTAATGGAAGCTTATGCTCCATTGATGTACCTTCATCCTGATGAAAAGTATCTCCCTTCTTCAATCAAGTGGTTTTTCACAAATGGGGCATTACTCTGTACCAGAGGTGAAGAATCAAAAACTGTTATAATAGATGAATTTGGCTCTATCCTTCTTCCTCAAGGAGGAGACAACGACGGAGCATACTGGATAGACCTTCCTGAAGACGAAACCAACAGAGAAAAGGTCAAAAGAGGAGATTTAGGTAGCTTCCAAGCATACTTACATATAAAACCAATGTTTGGAGCAACATTCACAGACATTTCCATCTGGATTTTCTACCCATTCAACGGCCCATCAAGAGCCAAATTGGTCTTCATCAACATCCCGTTGGGGAAAATCGGCCAACACGTGGGAGACTGGGAGCACGTGACACTGAGAATAAGCAACTTCAATGGCGGATTAAACAGCATGTACTTCTCCCAACACAGTGGAGGCCAATGGGTGGACGCGTCGGAGCTCGAATTCGAACCGGAAAAGAACAAACCCGTCGCATATTCTTCCCTAAACGGCCATGCGATGTACGCAAAACCTGGGCTGGTTCTTCAAGGAACAAGCTGGATTGGGATAAGAAACGACACGGCGAAGGGCGGCAAGGTAGTGGATTTGGGGGACAGATTTGAGGTGGTTGCAGGGGAGTATTTGAAGCCGCCGGTGACAGAGCCGACGTGGGTGAATTATCGGAGGCAGTGGGGCCCGAAGATAAGGTACAAGATAGAGAACGTGGTGCCGAAGAAACTGATGGGATCGCTGCCGAATGAGTTGTTCGGAGAAGAAGGTCCCACAGGACCAAAGTTAAAGAGAAGTTGGAGCGGAGATGATGACTGAATTCAACCCTCATGGCTTCGTTAATTTTTTTTTTTTTTTTGTTTCTTTGGGGGTAAATGGCTTCGTTGCATTGATTGCATATAATTTAGTCGAAAACATAATTATTCATCCTCCACTTTTATTGACTTTTGTTTTAGTTTTTATAATTTTTTTAATATTTTTGATCATTTTAATAAAATTAGGTAATGTTTGTTTCTTAAATTGCTAACGATATTAAATTATAATAGAGATTATAAAACCTGAAAAATACTTAAAAGAATTACAGACTAAAAGTAAAACTTTATAAATTTATAACATCAATATTAAGACTGTATAAAATATTGAACAGAACTGAATTTCAACATAACTTAAAGTTTGACCTCTTTTATAAAAAAATTAGGTTAAATAACCTGTAATTTAATCTGGCCTAGTCTAGTGATAATTCAAAAATTAATAAGATTAAACTTGATTTATAAGACTAAAAGACTGATCATATTAATTCAGTATTTGTTTTTTTTTTTCTATGAGAGAGGTAATAATCCTTCTGTCTTTCTTTTTTTTTAAAGGCAAATTTGACCGAAATTTCAACTTTAAAGAGTTTAAAATCTAGTTTTTGCACGTTCGCACCCTCTTAAACCATTGTCTATCAGTTTCCCCCCTTTCTACATGGCTTTTTTTTTTGGACCACTTTATATAAACACCATAAAATCCTAAATAAAACCCCAACATCTAAAAATGTTATAGTTAAATTTAATCCTGATTATCTTATGTCATAATACGTTAAAGAGACCGAAAACTATTTATACCCATCCGTTTTGGTATTTAAGCTCATTTAAATTTCTCATATTCCTTTTGGTGTTTTTATCGTAAACTGAAATTTTATGACCAAAATAGCTGTGTTTCTTAGACTCTGTGTGTGTGTTGTAACTTAAACTCAAATTATTGGAGGATAATTATGTTTCTGTGGGTGTCAGCATGATAATAGAAGAATTCAAAAAATTTGTTTCAAAGTAAAGCTAATGGGAAATTAATCAAATTTCGTGTCATATCTAATACCACAATTAAAGTTGGGAAAATGGGCCGAGCCCGTTGGGCTAGCCCGTTTAAGCCTGTATAAGAGTAGGACCGAGCTTGTAAATAGGACTTCAAAATGGTAAATCGACCTTAAACGGCCCGTTTAATCTAGGGCTTAAAAGGGCCAGCCCTACAGGGCTGAGGGCCAGCCCGTTTAAGCCCACATATGTATTTTTTTAATTAATTTTCATAATTTTTACTCTTTTTACATTTGAAAAAAAATTAAACTAAATGTTACTCCACATTACATGTTAGCCCATATTTATTGAGAATGGAAGGTAAAAAAGAAGAAGGAAAAATAGCAATAAAGAATCACTAATCAAAAATTATATCAGTCAAAGATCACTTATTGTCAAAACTCGAGTAGATACTTGTAATTCGAGTTAGCTTTTATCAATAAGTATTCATTTAGATTTTAATAACAACTCATTTTAAATTAACAATAGTTCATTGTAGCTTGTTTTTCATTCAGGTTTTAACAATAATTGATTCTTAATTGATATAAATTTCATACAGAAATCTTTGGCTGCTATTTTCTAAAAAAACATACAACCTTAAATCCCCTAATTCATCTAGATCCATGATAATGATTCATTCAGTTTAACATTTACTCTTCTAAATTTAATTGGGTGTTTGTCAGCTTAACCGATCTATTACTTATTGCATTGTTATTATTTTATTTATGTTTTTAGTTCATTTAGATGTTATTTAGTTAGTTTTTTTATATCTTTTTTGATTGAGTATTATATTAGAATGAAGTAATTTTTTTTTGATTAAAAAATTAAAAAAAATAGTTAAAAGGGCCTAAAGCCCGCAGGGCCGGCCCTGAGCCCGTCATGTCAAGGGCCGGGCTTCGAAAATCAAGGTTCTAAAAGAAATTCAGACTTAAAAGGGCTGACCCTTTTAAGCCCGAGCCCTTCAAGGGCTGGCCCTACAAGACCGGACCGGCCTTTTTTACCAGCTCTAACCACAATGCGTATTTCTCTTTCTTGGAGGTAATCACAATGACTAATTTATTATTTTTATTTTATTAATAATTTATTACACGAGGAAACTTCTGCCGTGCGAAACGTGACATATATTATTAGTTTATTACTTGTAAAGGTCTCATTTCACATTTAGCATTTGTTTATATTTGTTTTTAACTTATCCTAAGTTTCTTTTTCCTAATTAAAAATTAAACACGAGGCATGCAAGATGTTGGTTGTTATAACTTGTGAGATTAGATGAATTGCGTTTTAATGCTTATCATAGAACTGAGTCTTGAGAAATCATCAGATCTAAAATATTTAAATTTAACATGGATGGTTTATATTTATAGTTTTTTATTTTTATTTTTTACAAAAAAATATTTTAAAGGATATATAATCCAAAATAAAGGCAATTTTTTAATTGTCAGTTTTTTTAAAAATATTTTTACTTAAAAAACTGTAAATTTAGATTATGAAAATTAAATTTGAAAGGCTCATAGGCAATGAGTTTTTAGTGCTCATTTTTTTATGAGTAGTAAAACTGATTCCCAAAACTAAATCCATAACACTTTTGTTTTGTTTTATATAACAAAAAAATAAATTGCAAAACCTATACATGCAATGACTCAATTTGTGGAGTATATAGTTATCCTTATCTATTTATTAAATTTGATATTATTTGCTGAGGCCTCACGTTTCTTTCTTTATCTCTTTATTTTTTTATTAAAAAAATTAGAGAGAAGGTAAGGAGATGAGATGAGATCCATATCATCCGACAACCTCAAAAAAATGCTGTAAGAAATAAAAATAAAATAAGGCAATAAATAAGATAAGATATTTAAATTTAATATGATATAAAAATGACATTTAATTTAAATTTTTATTAAGATGAACATGTTACGAAAATAGAACATAAAAAATAATATTCATATCCCATACTAAAAACGTTTTCAAGATATATAGTAATGATAAAAATTATTATTAAAAAATAGGGAAAATAATTTGTTTAATAATCAATTTTAATTACCGTGCGTTGTACTATGAAAATAACTGTTATCTATCCTACTAAACGGAAATCACTCAGGATTATTCCGGGTTCGTCACGCAGTCACAGTACTCATCAATTACCTTGACATATCTGGACAATTTAAATTTAATTTTTTTAATTTTTATTTTATATTTATTTAAACAAAAAATTACAAATTTTTTAAATAATTTATCATATCAATCGGGACATGCAGCTTTAATCTAGATAGTTCAATTTAATTTTAATATTTTTATAATTTTTATAAATTATATATTCAAATGTATTTTGGATATTATAGATTTAAAATTATTTTTTATAATTTTTTGTTTTAATAAATACAATATTAAAAAAGATAATATCTTAACTGGAACTTTTCTTTTGAAAAATATTTTTAAAAAAATTTATTAGTTCAAACTTTTAAATATGGAATTTATAGGGTAAATCTAAGTAGCTAATTTATAAAATTATTAAAAATTTAAATTTAGATTGTCCAGTTGCTAATAAATAAATTTATTAATTTTTTTATAATTTATATAATTTTTTATTTTATTAAATACTAAATGAAAATATAAATTTTAAATTTTAAATTTGAATAATCGAGATTAAATTATTTGGATGATCCAGATTTTATTGTGCTGATGAGCACCGCTTGATGAAGATGCTCCGGATCATTCAGTGGTCTGCCTTCTCCAAATAGTTGTTTAACCTAACATGTTTTTTTTTTTTTTAAACTAATCTCCGTCAGATTAAAACACCAACACTAAGACAAATCACCGAAATGTAATTACGACGATTACTTTAATTTTAAAAACAAGGTTTGGACTGTTTGATATCATTATTACTATACGTACAAATAATCAATTGTCATTCAAGGCTATGTGAACTGTGAAGGAGATATGTGAACGGAAGAAGCTTGAGAAATTAATGAAGATGCAGCTCACATTATAAAAACACATGTGGTCCTCATGAAATTAAATTATCTTGTGTATCCTCCACATGTGTGTTTTGTTTTCTTTATTACGCCCTCCATTTACGAAATTCAATACAACGTGGAAATTGAATTTCATCTTCACACCCTCCATCTATTGATCAGCACATTGCCATTAAACCAAGGGAGGGGATAAGCTTGGAATCCTATTATAATCAGAATCACAAAATCACAAAACTTAAAAGAAACTTAATTGTACATTAGTAGTTTTATTTTTATTTATTTATGTGTCACATTTAATGAAATGCACCGCAAGTAACATACGTATACTTTGATGTATTACGGAATAATTATAAGCGATGAAGTTTCCTTGGGAATTGATAATTAATGGACTAATTGGAAGCACGACAACATGTTTCGTAATGGGAACTTCTACAAAAGAGAGCAAATCCCCCACGTTTTCATTGGTTGCTAATTGCTATTTGTATTTCTTTTTCGTCTATGAATTATTACGAATTCGTGTTGACTTTTGTATCCTCATCTCATATTTCTCAGAAGAATATGCTTCAGTACATATATAAAAAGCCAATCAGCCTTGTTCACCATATACATTCAGATTCGACCTCCTCTGAGATAAACTCAACAATGGGGAACCAGTCTTCTTCCAATAAAAGAAAAGCTCTTCCCATTGACTCTCCATTCAAACTTCCAGCTGGTACCCCAGTTTGGCCCCAAGGTTCAGATTTCTTTCTTCTTATTCTTGTATGGTTCCAATATTGCTGCAGACTCTTGAGCTGAAATGGTCTCTGTGTAACTATTCTTACACTTCCTGTTGCAGGTGATGGATTTGGCAGGGGAATCATTGATCTCGGTGACCTGCAAGTGTCTCAAGTTTCAAGCTTTAACAAAGTGTGGACCACTTTTGATGGAGGACCAGACAATGCTGGGGCTACTTTCTTTGAACCAGCTTCCATTCCTGATGAATTCTCCATGTTAGGTTGCTATGCCCAGCCCAATAATAAGCCTCTTTTTGGATGGGTCCTTGTGGCCAAGCCAAATTCTTCTGCTGAAAATGGAGCTTTAGCAAAACCAGTTGATTACACTCTGGCCTGGACTAGCAAGTCTCTGGACATCAAGCAAGACAACACAGGCTATTTCTGGTTACCAACACCCCCTGATGGCTATAAGGCAGTCGGCCATGTCGTCACTGCCTCGCCGGAGAAGCCTTCCCTCGACAGAATCCGGTGTGTCAGGTCAGACCTCACGGACCAAACCGAGACACACTCATGGATTTGGGGACCAGGCAAGAGCAGCAGCGACTCAGATGGGTTTAATGTCTACAACACAAGACCAACCAACAGAGGAATTCAAGCTCCAGGTGTTCCTGTAGGTACTTTCCTTGCTCAAAATGGAGGAACTAATGGAACTCTTTCAATAGCCTGCTTGAAAAACACCAAACTTGACTTCTCCTCCATGCCTAATCTTCCTCAAGCTGAGGCATTAATGGAAGCTTATGCTCCATTGATGTACCTTCATCGGGATGAGAAGTATCTTCCTTCTTCTGTCAAGTGGTATTTTGCAAATGGGGCATTACTCTATACCAGAGGTGAAGAGTCAAAACCTGTTGCAATAAATGAATCTGGCTCTAACCTTCCTCAAGGAGGAGACAACGACGGAGCATACTGGATAGACCTTCCAGAAGACAAATCCAACCAAGAAAGGGTCAAAAGAGGAGATTTACAGAGCTTCCAAGCATATTTACATATAAAACCAATGTTTGGAGCAACATTTACAGACATTTCCATCTGGATTTTCTACCCATTCAACGGCCCATCAATAGCTAAAGTGGTCGTCCTCGAAAAGATCTCACTGGGGCAAATCGGCGAACATGTGGGCGACTGGGAGCACGTGACGCTGAGAATAAGCAACTTCAATGGCGAATTAAACAGCGTATACTTCTCCCAACACAGCGGAGGCCAATGGGTGAACGTTTCGGAGCTCGAATTCCAATCTGGGAAGAATAAACCCGTCGCATACTCTTCCCTAAACGGCCACGCGTTGTACTCAAGACCCGGTCATGTTCTTCAGGGTACAAAGACGATCGGGATAAGAAACGAGACGCAGAAAAGCGAGAAGTTTGTGGATTTGGGGAAGGGATTTGAGGTAGTAGCAGGGGAGTACTTGGGGTCGGCGATATCGGAGCCGGCGTGGCTGAATTATCGGAGGCATTGGGGTCCGAAGATAAGCTACAAGATAGATGAAGAGCTGGATAAGGTGGAGAAGGTGTTGCCGGAGAATCTGAGAAGTGGGTTTCGGAAGTTTCGGGATTCTTTGCCGAATGAGTTGTTCGGAGAAGAAGGTCCCACCGGACCTAAGTTGAAGACAAGTTGGAGCGGGGATGAACGCTGAATTCAACTCTCAAGCCTATCGTTGCATTGCATGCCCAACCTTTGGGAAACATCATGTCAATTAGTACTGTGTTTTTACTTTTTTATTTGTGCGAGTCGCCGAGTAGTTTTGATTTATTTTCAACGTAGGTTTTCAGTGTAATCTTTCCATCTTTCTTATAAATTATTTTTATTAATCTCATTAAAATTAATAAAAAAATACAAAAAATATAATTATATAAAATTTTAAATGCATCTTTATTTACCAAATTTAAAAAGTAATATCGTATTAATTTTTTATAAAAAATAATTTTTAAAATATTATCTAAAATATAATATTGTGACTTATAAATAAGGTTAGGTAAACTTTTTAAAATGTGCTTTATAAATGAAATTGAAGAGAGTATTCATTTTAACTTTGGTCACACAATGTACTACCTCCAGTGCCCTAAGCATTTTTGTTCTTGCTAATAATTTTAGTTTAAAATATAAGTAATTTAATATTTTTAAAAATAATTTTCATTTTATCCCTTCTATTTATTAATATAAATTTTTAGATCTATGAATTTATGACTTTATTTTTACTTATCATAACTTAAAAACTGTTTATATTTTACATGGAAGGAGCTTTTTTTTTTTTTCAGTACGTTGAAGATTATAACATGGTTTTTTGTTTTTTTGGGGCAAACTCAATTGTAGAGCTTTGCATCAATGGGTTGTTGTGTCCTAAATGAAAAAACCAATCAATGAAGAGTTATAGTAAGGTCAAAAAAAAAAAGTAATGAATAATTATCAATAAAAACAAAAAAAGAAAAAGAAAGAGAGGGGGATTGTTCTGTCATTTCTCCCCCTGTAAAATGCTCTCGAGCCTCAACTGAATCATATACGTACACAATCTAAAATTAATTGTTAATATTAAGTTTTTCAAAAATTACAGCATTTTTCTAAAATTAGTCTTAATTAAGTTAATCAATCCTTTCTATCATTATGGCAAGGACATTTTCCAGGGGTCTTTAATATAAAATCTCTTATCTTAAGCATTAATCTTTTTCTTTTCTAAATGTTTTTTTATTTGATATTCCTTAACTAACTAAATAATTTTGTAATTAACTAAAAAAATTATAATTGAGGGTAGTTTTATTGAGTTATTGTTGTATATGGGGTTTGTTTGATGAAAAAAATGCTACTTATTTATGTACAAATATTATACATCTACTTAGGTATAACTAGAAAATCTCTCAACAATGTGATTTTAAATATGATTATTTCTAATAAATATATATCTCGTGCATTACATGGACATTAATATATTGTGAATGTTTCGGCAAGAAAATATAGTATGAATATTCAAAAAGGGGGAGAGATAAAAAAAAAAAAAAACGTGTCCTCGTGCAAGGACACCCTACAGCCACACCCCTTTCATCATGCGTTAATCACACATCTGGTGGCTATTGATAATTGCATAATTTTAAAATATATAATTATTTGATTGAATTATATTTGAGTATTATCAGATTCAATTAGGAATGACTCTTTTAAAAATGCTTCCTGTATTTTTATGGACTCAAACTCGAGACTTTATATAGTGACAATATTTTGTTCTACTAAAATCAATATCTATTGGTAATTAATCACTTAATCTGAAAATGAAGTGACCACAGTAACAAAATGATAGCTTTCAAGAAAAAGACCCAATTGAAGTCCAAAATCCAAATACTTCACTAAGCTCTTTGTAATAAGGGTCTATTAACATCTTTTTACATATTAAAGAATTCAGATAAAATTAAATAAAAATTTTAAATTTTTAAAACTACTTTCAGTAAATTTCATTAATTATAAAATATTTCTTAACTAATTACGATATTATTTAGCAAATTAAAAAATATCAAATTAAAAGATATTTAAAGAAAAAATTAATGTTTTAGAAAATAGTCTTATATTAAAGACGAGAAGAAAAGTCATAACAATAAGGACTGTAGGGATTATATTGGAACATCATATTCACACCTAACTTGGTAGTTAACTTGGTCTTTAATCACTTGGTAGACAACATCTAGTTTTGGTGCACAACAGTTCCACATGTTAGATTTTTTTTTCCCCCGGTTCAAATGGTGTTTATTTATAAATACATAAAAAATGGCATTAAAATCAAGCACCACCTGTCTACAGATTTTTTTTGGTTGTTGAATAATTATCTACCTCTTGATTATTCCTGTTTATTGACCTAGTCATGGTCCTGATTAATTTTATTTATTTTTTTAGTTGCTGTCCAAATTTTTATTCTACATATAAGCATCTTCCTTATCTGTCAAATGACCGAAAAAAAAACCTCTAAGCTCTTAGTTTTTTTTTTTGGTTAATTAAAGATATATATATATATATATATATATTTAGGCCATTCATTACCCAAAGAAAAAATAAAATAGACTATATACATAGGCCTTACTTTAATAATGTTTTGTGTATCTTCCTAACATAAATTAAAAACTTCACTAACATTTTTTTATGTGCTCACAGTAAAATTTATATACACGAAACCAACAACAGTTGAGTCAAGTGAAGGGGATTCACTTTGGCCAAAAAAAAAAGTGAAGGGGATTCAATTATCTTTAAATAAAATAAAAATGTTAAATATTGTAAATAGAAAAAAATCACATCGAAAAAAAATCATATATAATTATATTTCACAATATTTAAATATGACATAATATATAGTATTTGATGTGCTAAATATGTACTCCCTCCGTCTTAAATTAGAAGACACTTTTAAATAAAATTTTATAAATTAATAAACTTTATTAAATATACTTAACAACCTTATCTTTTCAAAATAAAAATATAAAATTGTAAAAATACCTATAATTTAATATATTAAAAAAATAAGTAATAAAAATTAACTATAGACAAATAAAGGGTAAAATTAGAATTAGTATATTTAATAAAACTTTAATCTATTTAAAATGTCTTATATTTTGAGATAAAAAAACTTCTTTAAAAGTGTCATATAATTTAAGACGGAGTGAGTAATACAATGAACCGTTTTATAACCCCCAACAATATATTCAAATATTGCATAGATATTAATAATATAAATATAAGGTATATAACATTTAGTTTCCAGAAATAAAAAAATAATATGACCTTTCCATGTGGATTTGGCTAGAATTAATTTTATTTGCCCGGAATTTTTGAAATTAAGGCTGCATTCTTGAAATCATTCGAATCCTATAATCAAAGTTTATCTTCAAGTGAATAAGGAGGTTAAAAAAAAAAAAACAGGGAGAGGAAACAATAAGAATAAGCAAAAAGAGAGAAATCAATGTTTATACACAACCTCATTCCTTATATTGTGAAGAATTTGGATAATTCCATCGATAGGCCACGAATGTTGAAATGTCTCTTACACGACAGGAGAGTAAAATAAAAATAAAAATTGAGAGTGTAATTGAATAACGTCTACTTTGTCTCAGTATATACTATTTGATCTCATTACGTGTTCTTTTCCTACTTTGTTGTCATCAATTTCTCTTCATACGAAATAACTTTATTTTTCACCATCTATATAATTGAAAGAATCCAAATTTTTGTTAAGAAAATAAAGCTAGTTTTATTTATAACAGCAAGATATATAAATATATTTGTGCATGTGTGTGTGTGAACATATTTTCAACTTCTACTCGTTTCTCTTATAACTTTAAATTTTTGTATACAATTCAAACAAAAAATTTTAAATACATAAATTATAAATGTAAGATTTTAAATTTAAATGAAATTCAAATTCATCAAGTCAAATGCAACCTAAGAGAATTTTTGGAGCTTGATAGCTCAATCTCTTGTGGTTATTAATGAAAATTGGAAGTTGGCTGACTGCTTTCATGTATCAATCCAGAATCACAATGAAAATTAAGCAACCTTACTTTATCGTCTGGACGCTACCAAACAAACATTTTCACAATAATTGCCTTTTTGAAGAAAAATAGTCAACGAAGTTCATGATCAATGGCACTTGAAATGACCGAGTGGTAAGAGACTCATATGTATTTCTTATATAAAATATGGAGTTCAAGTATTATGAATAATTGAAAAAAATGTTAACTTTAGTATCTCAATTCTCATAAATCAAATAAAATATAAGGATAGTGATGTGTACGTACCTGAAGAATACAAGAACACTAAAGATATTTTGATTATCTTGAATATAAACAGACGTACAATCCATTGTACTCCCATAATTTGTAGAGAGTTCAGAGATAATGAAGTAAGTGAAAACTATAATATATTTGTGGTTATCAACTGATCGACTTATATGGACTAAATTAGTAACCGCTATAATAAATAAATAATTAATTATATTTCATTATTTTTAACTCAGTCAGTTAAGAGATAGGGAATAATTGATGGTTATAGGATTGTAGGTTGGGCCTCTACCCACTGGACTCACTTGTATAGTCCACCTATCACAATCCACACAAAATTATAAAGACCAATCTATTTGGGCTTAATTAATTAATGTAGATTTATAAATAAATATTCCAACAAAAAAATCATGTTAGGAGAGTGTTCTTCAAATTAGGGCATATTTTGAGTGATTTTGTTAGAAATACAAGACAATATCAATGGACAAATTAATTTGCCAAACGTGTAGAAGCACTAAATGATTGATGATTAACATATATAACTATAAACATATACAACTATTAAATTCTAAATTGTTAAAAAAATGCCAAACGTGACACACAAGAATGTACGTGTCTATATATATATATATATATATATCAAATGCATTAGTAGATATATACTCTAAGGCATCCTTATTTCTGCTTAATGAAACGGCAAGTTATTGAATAAACAAATCAATTTAAAACAGAACTTGAACAAATCAAAGAAACACACTGATATTTATATATATATATATATATAAAGAATCCCTCCACTCTATATTAAAATAATAATATAGATAAAGGGATAATAATTAAGATCATATGCCATTGAAAAATCAAACAATCATAATTTTGTGAACAATAAGTTTGTTGGGTCAGAAGCCATTGAAAATGAGAAGTTATCCAACAGGAAAAAATAGTTGACAAATATACATGGATGGATCCATTGCAGTTGACATCCCCTAAAGTTGTGCGAAATTAGCTTTCCTTACCTGTACATACATAGATGATACATGCATACATCTTCTACTGTTGGCCAAAGAAAGAAAATGCCTTCTTAACTTCACATGCCTATTTCTTTTATTATTTTTCTATAAAAGGAAAACATATCTCTTTTATTTTTTTTATAGGCATAAGAAAATGAAAGGCAATATGTAACTACATCAAATTCAAATTTGGAGGATCCTCTCCAAGCATAGGTAATGTAAATTGTATCGTCCATTCCACCCACCTGTATTTATTAAAATATGATGACCTGAATCGAACCGCTACAATAAGGTGTATTATGTTATGACGTTGAGTGTTAGTATTTTTTTATAGTCATTTAACTGGGTCATTCATATAAGATTTTCTGTCTAAAGCATTGATTTTTTTTTTCCTTGTATATTCTCTAACTAACTAAATAATATCCTAATTAAATAGATAAATTTTTTAATCTATGAATTTCATTGAAGATAATTTTAAAATTTGGCTAAAGTGTACTTTTGATCTTATAATTTTATATAAGGTTTGAATTTAGTATTTTCAATTTATAAAGCATCTTTTTAATCATCTAACCCTAACACCATTGGTTTCAAATGATTACTTATTATGCCTATCATTGTTATTTCAAAACATTAAAATTAATATGTTAATATTTAAGAATATTTTATTAATATTTAAAAATTCAACATAAGATTTTATTGTTATATATGAAATTAACAGTGTTGGGGTTAAAGAAATGAAAACTTGAAAATACACCTTGTAAAATTGGAAGAGGAAAATGAAATTTTATGTAAAATTAAAGACTAAAGGTGCACTTAAGCCTTGAAATTTTGACAACATTAACTAATTTTAACTGAATTGCTTAACTATACAAAATTGTTAATTTATCCTTATAATTAGAACGAGAGGAAGTACAATGTTATTCATATGGCCAAGACACAGAGATATTGCTCCAGATTTAATTATATATTATCTATTGTGTGAAACCCAAGTCATCTCCAATGTCTTTGCCTTGTGAATGCTGAAAAATTGACACAATATAAGTTCCATTTGTCTGTGAGATTCACCACTAAATCTATTTCCCTGCAATATAATTACACAATTGCACGGTTATATATAGAATATCTTCAATTTGTCGTGCGTGTTTTGAATCATTTATGAGACACAATAATCTTGTTTTTGCAGACATAGCATTATTTTTCAGGGTACGGTTGCTTTTTTAATTCCTTTCATGAAATTCTAAGTATGAAACCCCCCCCCCCCAAAAAAAAAAAAAACACGCGCGCGCACACACAGAATCAAATAATGCTAACTTTTTTCTTGAAATATATATTTTTATTGACCTCTAAGTTGACTAATGATATAAATTTAATAGGTTGTTGAATTGTCTTCCTCATGCCAGGCAGCAACATTTTCCATTTTTGGTTGACCACTAGTAATCTCGTACAACAAAAATTTATTTAGCTTTGGGAGGTTCTTTTCAATCTAATATATTCTCCAAGCTATAACATGCATATCTCCCACATTTGGCTGAAGTAACTTTCCTATGTTCTCAAAGGGGAAAAAAAAAAAAACAAGAAGAACCAATTATCCTATTTGTTTTTAATTGTATACTTTTTAAACAGAAGGTTGTAAAAATAGAAAATGAACTGCCTAGTGCATCAAATGATGCTTATGATATAGTAATGCATGGTGTCCCATTGAAAAATTCTGATCGCCAAAGGTAGCATGAAATGTAAAAATAATTCTAAAATCTCATCGGCTTTAATTGCAAATTTTGGCATGCATTTATCAAAATGGACTTATTTAAAAAATTTTAAAAAATCCCTTCGGTTTGCTGCTGGCCAGTGACCAGTTGCCGGCAATCTTAAGAGGATATTTTTTTAATTTATTAAATAAGGCATTTTGATAATGCAAAAGTTATTTGTAATTAAAACCTATAGGACTTTAGAGTTATTTTTATATTTCATGAAAGTTTTTGGTAATTATAATTCTTATGTGAGATCTCTATGTTCTTTTCCCTAATTCTTATTATTCAAATTTTCTTTTATTTATAACACAATGTTATATGATGCGTGTGTGTGTGTTTGCCACAAATTGTTCGTAGCTTTAAATGATACCAAATGTGTCAAGGATGCAAGTCTCAATGTCAATAAGAATCCCTAGGCTGCCTTACCACATTATACTCGATATAAAATGTGAGAAATTGTGAGGAAAAGAGCCTTCATAATGATGTAAAAGTCATAGAATTACAAGAACTTGAAGCACTAAATTCTAAGTACAAAGCAATATAAAATATATTTGAGCAACAGAGTACATGAGTGAGTTGTTGGTTGTTTGTTGTTACTTTCTTTTCCTTTTTGAAGCTTTATTTATAACACTTGTCTGAGGTCATTATGTCTACAAAGTTAAGAGCCTAGCTACTATGTGCCGCAATATCCTCTCTTACTAGGCACGGTCTCACAAGATTCGAGGCACATCCAAGTACGATCCAATGTCCAAATAACGATCTTTCTAGTTCAGTCGCTCCAAGTTTTAAGGGTCACACTTCCTACACAACTCAACGCTTTCTTAATTTAAAAGGTCTTTTTTTAAATAGACTGAGTCCTATCTTAATAGATGGCTTATTGAGCTTGTAATTTCTATTTCATTCTTTTAGGCTATAATTAAGTGTTGCTTAATTTTAGGCCTAAAAATGCCTCCCCCATGCAAGTAGCCAGTGATTGTAGGCCACATGGCATGGTGTTTCATCTCTTCATCACCTCGTAAGTATAAATACCAATTTTTTGCCATTATTGTCACTATACTCCCTACCACTTACTTGCCCTTCCAGCTTTCATTGTCTAGTTCCATTTACCTCACTCTCTCATTCTTTGAGCCCATCTTCATCTTTGACCATAATGGCCTCATCCAGCACTAATCACTCCTCCCCTGCTAACAGTCCCAAGAGGTCTTTATCGAATGATTGGATTAGAGTTTGAAATCCCATTGAACTTGCCTTCCTGGCATAATTCTTGTAAGTGTTTTACACTTATTATTCCTCATATTGCATATAGGGTTCTTATATGAAGATTTGTTTCTTTTCAGGAAGAATCGTTCTTCAACCAAAAGTTTCCAGCTTGTATGCATTTTTGGTGGGCTTCTCATTCTCCTTTGCCCTTCTCCAATTCGACTCTTTCCTTGCTTCTAAGTTATTCTTGTTTATTAGCAATAGCAACTCTCTAGTTAGTTTAAATCCATGCAACGCCACAGACATTTCGTACTTGTCATTTGCTCCAGACCATTCGTCTACACCTCTACCCAAGCCATGGCTGCTCACTTCTGTGCAAGACCTACTCTTGGCCCATAAGGTTTCTCCTTTCAAGAATGTGTCCTGCAAGAACATATGAAACTGGCCTCGATCTCCATTCCAATAGGCAGTATGGGTAAATCATATGAAGGGCATTTATTAGGAGTTTTGGAAGGAGATTGATGTCTACAATATGATTGAGCTCTCCCTTCTTACCCTTGAGGTCCCCATCTTACTACTTAAGGCCTTTCTCCATTTCTGGTCTCCGGATTGTAACGCATTCTTGTTTGAGCTTAGACTTATGACGGTCATGCTCTAGGATATTTTCGTATTCTTAGAGCTCCCCATCAACGATCAAGCCAGCCTTTTTGCCATCAACCCTGAGAATCTAGAGTTCTCAATAATCTCTCCTACAACCGATGACTTTTTTTACAAAGATGGCTCGTATAATGCCACTATCAGGTGGTATGATACTTTCTTGCTTTTGAACCCACCCTTATGAAGAGGATGTCATCTTTCTGTAGGTGTTTTTGAGCCAGTTGATTTTTCCTCTAGGTGGAGGAAAGCTCATGGTGCACCATTTGCACCTAGTGAAATATTTGCACCTTGGTGGTCGCGTCATTTTGGGCGCAACATTCTTGTGAGCATTCTTAACTTCACTTGCATATTTTTTTTAATGTCTAAAAAATGAAAAACAATGTAACAACATTAGATTCAAAATCGTGGATCCTTCCTAAACACTATATATCCTACTAAGCATGTACGATAATTTTTCATGGTCCATATTATCATGTTGAATATTACTTTTTACACCCCTTCTCCCATTCTTGGGAATTTTTAAAATTTAATAGAATTAACTAATTTTGACTATTTTTTTTTACTAACCCTTTTTAACTGATTTTTTTAATTTATGCAAAATTGTTATGTGGCAGTTCCTTATAATAAAAATCCAAAGAAATACTAATGGTCGATATTTATTTATATTTATATATTGTGAAAAACCCAAATTATCTCCATTATTTATTATCTTGGTCGTGCGTAAATGAAGAAAAATATAATTGACACAATAAAAATAATTAATATTCACTAATCACTACAACATCGATTTCCTTGCAAATTAATGAACAATACAGAAATTGCACTTCCAAATTTGAGAAGCAGTATTAAACCCAACCAGATCAAGAAGAATAGGTGGACTAACTAACTGTGGACAATAACCATGACGCAAGAGCAGTGTCACTTTGCTCATAGATTCAAAAACAAGATTAACAACTATACGACCTTGATTATCTTAAACAGTCGCTAGAGGAACAATGGCAGTGCCTTCCACAATTGAATACAGCTGGTGTTGTTTAACTATCAAAAAACCTGTTGCTTCCACAAAAGAAAGTTGTCGTCATCAAGACACGCATTAATTTTTTTTGTTGGAAAAAGATCGTTGAGATTCTATAGTTAACAATGGAGTTGAAGTAGCCATAGATAGATAAACAGTGATAGAACGAAGTAAAGAAAATAATGGATAAAAATAAAGTTACCAAAATGGTAGCTCTAATATCATATCAAGTTCAGAAAAAAATGAAGAAGAAAGATATGAGAAGTGTTCAAATTTTATTAACTGAATACATTTGTATTACAGTAAAACTTTCATGTAATCAGATCAATCGTAACTAATGCTTAACTAATGTAATTATTATCTAACAAATTTAGTTACAATAGGAAGATGAAGTTGGGCTTATAGTCCGACCCATTACATGGATAGACATGCACGATTATAGAATATCTTCGTTCTACAATTTATCTTGTGTGTGCGAGTGTTTTTTTTTTTTCCCCGAATCACTTGTTAGCCTTTTTTTTTTTTTGCACACGTAGCATTTGTTTTACGAGTCGACGACATATATATAAAAATCAAATGCTAAACTGCCAACTTTTTTCTCGAAATATTATGATTGATCTCTAAATTGACTAATGCTTTAAATTAAAAAGGTTGTCGAATTGTTGTTGCTCAGGCCAGGCCCCAAAGTTTTCCAATTTGGGTTGACCTAGTGTCGGTCTTGTCATGAGCTGCCACATTAAATATTTATTTATTTATTTGGCGGTCCGTCTGTCCCATCTATAATATTCTAGCTATACCCACATCACCTACATTTGGCTAAAGTAACTATCCTATTTTCTTTAATTAATTACTGTTTATACGCTTCAGCTTAGTTTATTTATGTAACCAAACGCATCAATATTAATATGAATATTTATACACTATATATAATTATTACATTCATGAGCCATATATAAAATGTTAAAAGTAGGGAGCTGAGCTCGCTCATTATTCTATAGTGAATGAAACTTAAATTAGCAAAATAATATTGATTTTACCATGTAATAATAGAAATTCCTTTACTGTATTTTTGACATATAAAGGGGGGAAGTCTATTTTTTAAAAATATTTTATTTTATTTTTAAAATTAATATCAATATGAACGTTCAACACTTGATATAAAATATATAGAAAATTTTCACAGTTCACATTATTAAAAAATTAAAAATAATATGTTTTATTATTCAAATTTCATGTAAATGAATCCTCAATCAACTAGTTAAAAAAAGTAGGTAAAATAATTCTATTATCTAACTAATGCATTAAAATGAATTAAAACAGGTATCCTTCTATTACAAGTAATCTTATTTACTTTGTGATACTAAATATGAGAAAATTTAAATATTGGTTTGTCACTTTATGGTGGATTAACTTTTTTTGCTAAATACTTAGAATACTATATTTTTTTAATCATATTCTTAAGTTATGAATTAATGTGGATTATTTCTCAAATTTTTTGCATTAAAACTTAATTGTGTAAACATTATCTAGACAGAAATATTCTAACAGGAAGACACCTGTTTTAATATATGTTTTAAAAAAAATTGTATATGAAGAGTTTTATAAGAAGAATAGAATATACTACTACCATGATAGGTACCAGGACATAAAAATGAATTTTCAGAATTCTGACATTGAAAACGTTCCTTTTTTTTTTTTGGAAAAAAAAAGAGATATAATAATAATATGTAGGTAGAAGGAACCAAACCAAGAGACAAAGAAACAATGCAAGTGTCATGGATCTCCCAAGCTCTCAGGTCAATACTAGGTGGCATCTTTGATCTCTTCACCAAACGCCAACCTAAAGAATTTTCTCATGTCAAATCTCATTCTTCTATTTAAATGATGTAGCTTAAATAATTTTATCTCCCCCAGGGAGATACTAAGACTGTCAAAATAACATGTCATCTAAATTTAAAATTTTATTATTTAAACTTATGAGTTAATTTTTTTATTTTATTATATATTAATCATTAAGCTTAATTTTAGTTGATATAAAATTCTCTACAACGACTAAAATATACTCACACTTATCTAACAAAAAAACCTTAAATGTTGATCATGTATCTACGTATGCCCATTCATTCAGATTAAGAGTTTGTAACAATTTAGATTTAATTTTTTAATAAAAATATTATAAATTGACTTTTCTTCGTGATCCGATATATATATTTTATTAATAGAATTCACATGATATTTTATTAATTAATGGTTAGATCCATTTCCCCTAATGAGTTTCATGCCAAATTTATATTGATTTTCTTTTCATGTATTTTTCATTTGACTGTTTGGCCCACGCGAATGATGCAAAAAATGTTGCCAAAATCTTTAATGATGATAATTTGATATAATTAATTACGCATGGAAAATTTCCTTCATCACAAGTTAATTCCTTTCTTTTACGAACTTATATATTGAGAAGAAGAAAAATTCTTTTCAATCAATTTTTTCCGTGCAAGATACAGAGAAATTATCACATACATTTGAACCAGTTGGATGAATATACAACGAAATGAATGGAAGATTTATTTTTGGTCGTTTCCATATATTGTCAAAATTTTATCCATGTCCAAATTCGGTAGCTGTTAAAATCAAGTTCAAAGAATCATTAAATTAAATTATTAGAAAAAATAGTTAAATTAGGTTTTTGGAAAATGAACAAAACTTTATACTCTCTCCGTTTAAAAATGTAAGGTATTTTTTAAAGAGTTAAATGTTAAAAAATGAAAGGCATTTTTAATCTTTTGAATTATAATCATTGTCTTTATTTTTTAAAATGTCTCTATTAATAATAATTTTATATTTATTATAGGATATTTAATAGAAGTAAATATTAAAAAATAAGATTAATTAAAAAATAGATAATTACTTTATTAAGAAGTGAGATTTAATTAAATTTTTTTTACATTTTTAAATAGAGGGAGTAATCATATACCCCCCAACACAACGAGTGTGCTGCAAAGATACAGAAATTCAACAGCAAAAATCCAGGTTCGGTTTTGATGATTTAATTTGGTAATTCATCCATATTCTGATGATGTCATCGATTTTTTTAAATAAGAAAGATCATGTATTCTATTTTCATTAAAAAAGTTTTTAAAAAAGAATATATAATTTTTTTTTATTACTCACAAATTTCAATTAAAATAATCATATTTGAGACAAGTTAGGTATTAAATGTGGACACCTCTTTTAATAGGATTTAAAAGTTGGTTTGTTATATTATAAAAGGCCCACCCTTTTAGTTAGACTTGACTCTTATTGATAGGATATATAAAAATTTATTAACATTTATTCATACAGTAAAAACTTTAAATCTTAAAAAAAATTAAAATGACTTGACTCCCAACATTTGCCCAATAAAAGAAAAAAAGTGGCACCATAATTGTTTGAAGAAAGCGTCATTTAAAACCCCCCCCCCCCAAAAAAAAAAAGTTAAAATGAATGTTTTAAAAAATGTGGTTACAGAAATGAACTTTTTAGGGAATAATGATAAGTTTGGTACTTTGGTCAAAAGCTGGCCATGTTCTACACATTACAAAATAAGAAATATATTTAACGAATTCATTGTTCAATCTCGAGAAATCAGGTTATGATCCTTCCTATCACCTCCTTCTTCTCTCATCCTCCTCTTCCACAGCCTCCAAAATCTTGGTCAATTCTCTCTCTCTCTCTCTCTCTCTCGCTGCCACAAAGGTGGAGAAAAAAGGCAACTGTATTCCACAGTTATAATCCAATCACTTGGTAACTAAACTCTAGTCTCGATGATTCCCATTTTTCTTTCATTTCTTTACACAATATTATATTTCTCGTTTTCTGCTTAAAATACACACAAATGCCTCTCTCCCACCCCCCCCCAACCCCCTTCTTCCTCCACATATAAAAACACAGACACGCTTGAGTAGACAGCAGGCCTGCATTATATCCACATTATAGAGTCATGAATTGAATATTTGTTTTTTATCAGACAAGGAGGGTATGTTCTGTTATGATCGTCTACTTTTTGTACCGGCACAGAGACAAAGATCTCTTGAGGGTCTTGTTCTATGTTGTCGTAGCGGATTTCTATGTTTTTTATATTATATTTTGAATGGATGTGAAATAATGGATTAATAACAAAAGGGGGTTAATTCTTAATTTGTGTGCCTGAAAAGAAGAGAAATTTGATTTTGTGTTTAGAGAGTGCTTGTTGTATTGCAGCAACCACAAAGCGAAGAGACAAGAGGTTAGGCATGGAATCAGCCAAAGCTCCTGGAGGAGAGATTCGGAGACTTCATATAATCTACTTTCTCAGTCGATTAGGTGGTCGCATAGAGCATCCTCATCTCATTCGTGTTCACCATCTTGCTCGCAATGGAGTCTATCTCCGAGGTAGCTTCTTGTTTTTATAACTCTTCATTTCAGCCATCTCTCTTTCTGAAAATAGCCTTGATGGATTTTGTGCTTATGAATGGTCTTTAAGGAGACTTGTTTCTCTCTTAAGCAGATATCTACTCTGATACTTCACCTTCCTCTGCTTATGGCCATAGTTTTTTGTCTCTTTCTGCTTCTTGTCATCATCTTGTTCTTACTGGATTGTGAACTAAGAATGAATAATCAGGGTAAAGGATGAGCCTCTCAGACTTATTTTCTTTGTGTTAAACAGATGTTAAGAGGTGGCTCGGTGAATTGAGAGGAAAGGACTTGCCAGAAGCTTTTGCTTGGTCCTATAAGAGGTTCAATCACACATAACAATCTCAGTCCTTGTCCATTTTCTCTTTTTTCACTAAAAATTCCGTTTTGGCCTTCTGTAGGTATCAAAATTCAGGATTGCTTTTGTTTCCTTATAAAATTGATATTAGGATCATTTTTTGAGGGCCAAAATATAGTTTTGCTTTAAAAAAAAAAGGTTATCCTAGGGTGCTTCACTGGTATTATTTCAGTACATCAGAAGAATGAACTGATACTGATACATATTTGTGTGAGCCCCAAACTAATTGATATTGGACCCATGTTCGGAGGATCAAAATAGGGGTTCTTGTGTTTCTCTTTTTCTTCTCTACCAGTGCAACTGTCTATTTCTGAGATCAATTTGTAACTGATCAATATTGATTGGCAGGAGGTACAAGGCTGGTTATGTGTGGCAAGATTTGTTAGATGACGACCTCATCACCCCCATCTCTGACAATGAATACGTCCTCAAAGGATCACAAATCAACCCTACCCCATTGGGTCTGTACTTCTCTAGAAACTATAATAATTACTCTTTCCTCACTTTAATTTATCATCCATTTGTACATAAGTATGGGCACCCATAATGTTTACACAACCAGAGAAGTGTTCCTCCACTGATTTTCTAACCATGGCGTTTCCAAAAATAAAATGTATTGGATTATGCAGAAACTAGTTCACATGATGAGAAGAAAGCTTCCATTCCTAAGCAGCAACAATGTTTGACAGAAGAACCTAAGATTCAAACAAACCCAGATTCAGCAGCAGATACTCCCAGGAAAGTATCTTCAGAAATCAGCCAGGAATCTGATGGGTCAAACTTGACTGATGAATATGATTGTTCTAAGTTTGAAAGGAAGAAGGTTCCTAAACAGAACCCAGATGAACAAAATTCTGAGAGATTAACTGAGAACTACTCTTTGCCTCCTCCGTTGTATCAAAATCTGTTGAACAAGAAGAGTAGGAAACAGGGGACAAAAGATGAGATGATGAACAAGAACAAAACCGATACACCAGATGATTCATCCTTCTCTACGTCGTCGTCGTCGTCATCTTATTCTTCTTCAAAATTCTCTTTTGATAAGTGCAAAAGCTATTCAGCTAGGCGTTCTTTTGTGTTTCGCAACTTGATCACGTGCGGGAATGCTGATGTCAACGATGCAGTTCTTGTCATGTTGAACAAAAAAGAATCAAACAAGTCTAATGGTGAACCTAGTTCTGAGATTTGTAAGGCGGATAAATTGGGAGGATCAGCCAGGGGCTTTGCAAATTCATGGAAGCATCAGAAACATCAGCAATATGGAGCGAGGTGAGAAAATTACATGCAATAAAAAATTCAAGTCAATACTAAAAAATTCAAATCCAGTTTTTATTGAATTTTTTTTTAAAAAAAACATGACAAGTATTTTGGTCGATATATTTTGTTTACTAGAGAACTAAATGATAATTGTGTCTGTCATTAAAAAAAAAAAACGGAACTAAATGATAAACTCTCAGGAGAATTTACACAACTTTATTTGTTTTAAGATAAGTTCTTGATCTTGTAAATCAACTTCAACAATCAATATATACATAGACACAGCCAACAAGGTGTATTCAGTCGATAGTACTCATTGATTTTAGATATTTGTCTTAAATTAGGGCTTTTATTTTGTCCTTATGAAGTAGTCCTCAGTCTTAATTTATGAAATATTTTTAAATAAAATCACATAAATTAATAAAATTTATTAAATACACTTTATAATTTTTTTTAAAACAAAAAAATTTTTAAAATTTTTTAATTAATATTCCATTTATAAAAGAATATTAAAGAAAAAATATAATGGGAATGATAATATTAAAAAATAATTATTAATAAAATTTTATTTTTATCAAAGTGTTTTATATTTTAAAATGTTAAATCTTTCTCAAAAGTGTTTTATAATTTAAGAATTAATTTATTTTTTTAAAATTTATTTTTAAATGAGTGATGTGAGACTCATGTATTGATTTTATGAATTATGAAATTTTTTTAATTAATGTTTTTAATTTGAGAATTAATTTATTTTTTAAGTTTATTTTTAAATGAGTGATGTGAGACTCCTGTATCGATTTTATGAAACATGGAAATTTTTTAATCAAAATATCTCTTCGTAATAAGGAAAATTGTGTGATTTTGATGCGTTGAAAAACTTCGTTTTTAGCAGAAGAAGCTATGACGGGGGCGAAACAAATAGGAACAAGAAAAAGCTGGGCGACTTCATGACTCAAAATCATCCCAATCCATTTGGTGGACCAACGTGCTCGTAAGTGACTAGACATGTTGAACTATCTTCTTATCTAGCTCTTGTTACCGTTTCAGCAAGAGGGAATTGATAATTTTGTTCTTCATAGATAGGTTATTATTTTATATATTTTTAAAATTTTCATCCAACACATCCAAAATATAGAGAGAATGACAAATAAGAATCCTTAAAAAATATAAAGAACCTTTTACAACTGAAACATTAAGAATTTATAACTGAAATATTATGAATTTACAACTTAAAAGTCTTTCTTTTGGATTAATTTCTTCACGGAGGCTTCAATTGTCATTCTCCCAAAAATATATGTTTGTTACTTTATCTTCAATAATATTATAACTGTAAATCAGAAGGCAGAACTTAAGCTTCGTCAGCCATTGGTTATGTCACTGTGTCATCCTTTGTTGAGGTGAGAATGTAATAATGGAAGATAGGAATGATAAGTCAATTTAAATTAAAATAAGTTCATAGTCTGAATACCAAAATATATATCAATTTAGCCAATTCTATTATGGTCATTTTAATGGGGGATAATGGGATAACCACTTCCTAGTGGAAGGTTGTATGATACAACAAATGACAAATAGAACAAAGTCAAAATAGGTAAACTGAACTGACAAGTAGCGTAAGTTATTCAAAGTCAGATTCACAAAGCAAGTTGGCTTTTTTATACCAGTTAAATAATGTTAAGACTAATGTAATAGCAATTAAATGTCTCTCTCAGTCTCTCTCAGTCTCTCTCAACAGAAGCATGATTGTAACGTTCGATGTGATGATGCAGGCAATGTGGGAAGAAGTTCAGGCCAGAGAAAATGCATAAGCACATGAAGTCATGCAGAGGAATGAAATCCTCGTCAAGATCTGCAGAGAAGACAGCACCTCCCAGATCATCAACTTCCTCCAACACAGATTCCACAAACTTCATCCTCTTTAAAACATGAAATGCTTGGCTTCTATGTTCCATGTAGCGTCTTATTTTATAACTTGGCAATGCTCAATGAAATCAAGAGATTCTTGGATAACTGTAGTTTACATAAATAAATTGATTAAATCAATCCCCAAGAACCAGCACGGAGTTGACTTCCAGGGACACAGCTTGCTAGGAAGCAAGGAAAAGCCAAGATAACGAATAAATCCAAATAGAGGGAATAATTCACACAACAGCCAAATCTGCAGCTAAAGCATGTAACGTGGATTTAGACTAACAGTTATACACACGATCAGAGCACAGCTCAAAAATTTAAAAAAAAATAAAAGAAAAAAACTTGGGCACAAATATTTGTTGCCTGATGAGATTAGATTAGATTAGATTAGCCGTAACAAGGACAGAGATGCATCCTCGGATGAAACTTTAACACTCTTACCTACTTGTGTCAGCAGTCAGAAATGAGAAGCAACGTGTCAGATGAGAAACTCTAATTTTTTTAATTAATTCTCTTCATGAAGAACCAATTCTTCAAATACGACATTGTATCATATCTGATACACTATGTAATTTGTCATGTTGCAGAAGCTGTTTCATACCATCTTGTGTATCTATGTCAATGTCTGTGGTTCTTGGACATTTTCTTATTACTTGCTAGAGGCGATGGCAGAATTAACATGCTCTAACAGAAATCCATATAAACTTTTCCTTAGGTTTTCTACCCTACAATCATCCTTGTCTACTCCACCAACCAGAGCATCTAACCAGTGATTCACCTTCTTGAGCTGTCCAAGAAGGCTTGCTATTTCACTCTTTCCTTCCTCACTTCTTAACCCAAATCCACTATCCAAAGAACCCTCCAAGTACTTCAAAAACCATTCCTGGGAAGCCATGAGCAGTTTCTCTGCCAAACTTGCTGCCTCTTTCAGTCTGCTTTCTCTTCCTTGATCCACTTTTACAGCGTCCTTGTTCTTGGCTACTTGTGGATGCCTCTTGGAAGAAGGAACTCTTTTAACACTTGTATTAGGCTTCTGCTTGCTTTGAGAAGTGTTTTCAGTGTTCATTTTATCATGAGGATTTTCTATGACAACATAATGACATTTTTCACCATTTAAAGATTCCACTTTTCCTTCTGTCCTCAGTGTCCTGAACAGATTGAACGTGGAAAGATTAGTCTGCAAGGCAGCTTGTGCCCAACTCATAGCGTTCTTGGTAGGAGGAGCTCTGCAAAACACATCTTCACTTGTCTTTTTCTCAGGAGTGGGGATTAGTATAGAATCAAGCACCATTGTCGCTCTCTGCAAATTCAGATGAAGGTCCAGAAACTTTTCCACAAGTGATCCAGCAGAAAGTGTCTGAGAAGACTGACAGAGTTCCGTGAAGACACTGACAAAGAAAACTGAGTTATTGTAGCGGGTGAAATTATAAACCAAGGAAAGAACATACGGTGAAGCAAAGCAGAGAAGAAACAAATAGTATTGAAATACCAAACTGATAAATTTGCTTCCACATGTGACACCTTAAACAGATGATTTTAATAACCATGCAAACAAATTTAAAATGAGTACACTCAAGGAATAAGTGAAAAAACCAGACATATTTTACACATTTACTATAATGATGCGGATTCATAGATAGTCAATATGCATGTTGCAACTTGCAGGACAAGAAAGATACAATTCTCCCAATAACATGCAGGAAGCGCAGAAAGGAGTCAAAGAGCCATGGAAAAGCATACCACATGCATTGGATCACGCTATCAGCAGCTGAAGCTTCTTCAAGAGCACCTACAGCGGCGAAAAGGGCAATGTTCCTATGACTTGCAACTTTCTGGAAAGTGAAGAAAATGAAGTTAAAAATATGAACCAAAAGGAGTTGAAATATGGTAGTTCATAACAAGAAGTTGTATTCCACACCTTTCCAAGATTACAAAGAATAGGAGGAAGACTATCCCAAGCTGTAGACGGATCATACTGAGGCTTGATGTTGAGAGGCACTTTAACAAGATTGCTGTGAACATTACCCACAGAAGGCAACGACTTGGTTCTTTTTTGCTGAGGTGTGCTCGTCAATTTTGGAGAAAAGTTCTCATTTTTATTCTTTAAAGGTGAGATAGTTGGGTTTGGAGACTTGAGTGGAGAATCAATTTTAAGAGAAGCCTTCTTGTCAATCAACTACAGAAATATCTAATTCATAAGCTCCGCAAAAGTTACAAATAAATAATAGTGGAAAATACAAGGGCAAGACTCAAATAAGTTCGTTAATAAGAGCTTCAAAAGAGAACAATGCAAGTGGACATTTTGTGCAATTCAGCCTACATAATTGCCATTTAGTATATAGCTCGCCGACATGTCATAAATTTATAGAAGAACTTAGTGGCAAGCATCTAAAATCTTAATATAATCTTTTGCCAAAAATAAGCATTATTATTACTCAACAACCCAAGGGCCTACAAAGCGACCATCGCAGAGATATTAAACTCACACATTGATTAAGTGCTCCCTTAGGCAATTCACTTGACATTGTCCTCCGACATTTTTGGCTAGGTCCACTAATAGTTAAACCAAATCAATTATGAAGAGATATACAGATATTTTCAAGTGAGTTCTACGGAAAGTTGTGCTTGGCATGCTCTTCATTATGCGTTCAGTCATTTTCTCTTGTGCGTGTTTTTTCTCATATAATGTTCATAGTAATCATTAAAGGCTTGCGATAATCTGTTTACAAGGCCCCAAAGTAATAAAGTTTTAAAAAGCAAGAGACTGATGAGGGCCCTCAGTCATCTTCAATAGCAATATCTTAAACAAAGTTTATAACAAGTGTATATAACCCTTGGGTTTAACCACCAAAAAGAAAGAAATTCTCGAAGTTACAGCAAAACCTTTTACTTCAGACAATACTTTCCCAAATAGAAACAGAGTAACGCCACAATGCCAACAGACAAAGCAAAAGGGAAAAAGAAAAAGCTTTCATTTTTCAGATAAAAAGATGAAGAAGAGAAGGAAGACCAAGAAACGCACATTTGACGGAGTCGAGGTAGATTTCGATTTGAATCGCGACGTGGGAGTACCAGGACCCTGATCCCAAGCCCTTCTAGCTGAATCCAAACTCAATCTCCTCATCTCCGAAGCCTTGTTCTTTAATGGCGAACCTTTCTTCGACTTTACCTTCTCATCAACACCCACCATTTTCTTCACTACATTCCTGCTTCCTTTCTTGGGTTTTCTGAAATCGAGATTTGAACCAATAGTTAGAGAATCACTTGAGTTCAAATCTACAGGATTTCCAAGACAGGGCCTTCTGTTCGGAACAGGTTTCAAGCCGGAAAGAACAGGAACAGGGGAAGTTGAGTCGAGGTCGAGTCGAGCGACGTAAACGAACTGACCCAGTTGGATCTTGTCGCTGTAAATCAAATCCACATCCTCGTCAGAAATGGAAACGTAAGCGGAGTGCTTGGAGTCGGAGACTTTAAGGAAGTACCCTCTGCTCTGCCAGGGATCGTCTCCCCCGGCGAAACAGGGCACAATCTCGATCACCTGAAGCAGAGCAGAACGGTGCTCGCCGGTGACCCTCACATTCTTGTTTCCGGCATTCTCCAGAAGCTTGGAGAGCACTCCCGGAGTCAGAGACGCCATGGAATGGCTTCTTGAAGCTCCTCTTCTCCCTGGAAGGCGCCGAGTTTAGAAAAGCAGAACAAGGCGCGCATTGGGGGTGAAGAGTGAGGAGAAAGAGTCGCTGTCGAATCTCAATGTGACATGGGAGACGTCGCAGCTTTGGCAGAGGAAGACGACAGGTGTCAATGGAAAGAAGTGCTTTTTGATGTAACTCGGCGATTGGAAGTTCAAGAGCAGACAGAGAGAGTTCTGAGGCTTATGCCTACAAAGCTAGTAAGGACAAAATCGAGGAGGCTCTTGCACGAAATATTAAAAAAGCCGCGAATGAAGAAGTGCTCGTATTGATTAATATTTATTTAATTTAATATATTTTGTTCAGAACGTAATTTGGATAATATAATGTGTTGCCATGCCCATCCATCCATGATAATATGCCAGTATATGCATATATGCCACACTATAATGAATAAGAAATGTAATGATTAAATGATTAAAATATATTTACATAAGATTTGTGTAATAATTGCATTTAAAAGACTATTTTATATTTTAAAATAATTAATTTTTCAATTCATTTTTTAAATGTAATTAAAAGTTAACTCTTGAGTCCATTGGTTGGCTCAAAACTTTTTGTATTTTATTTGTTTAATTCCACTCTAATTTATTGTGTAGTCTAATTTCATCACATTATAAATAATAAAGCGATGCTAATGCTATACTATATTTTACGACAAAGAAATAAATATATTTATGAGGTTTTCTTTCATTCTTTTATGGGCAGAGGGAAAAACTAATGATCACAACGACTGATAGAGGGTCAGAGAGTCACAAGGGAGTATCAGGGTCATCAAATGATGGATTGAAATCACCGTGAAAAGCTTCAAGTCAGTGAGATTGGCGTGAAATAATTAAATAAATAGAGGGAATTATAAATAATATTGTTTGATTTTTTTTTAATCGAAAATATATTTTTCATGTATATTGTGGCACTGGCAACAGCTAGTCTCAGCATTAACATTGGCCATGCAGGCTGCATTCAGTTTTAGAAACTTTTAAATCTTTGGTATTAGGCCCTTGGCCCTTTATTTTTTAAAAATATCTTGGGAATGTACGATTTCGTATGCTTTATTTATTTGTTTTTTTTTTAAATCTTATTAGGTTGTTTATACTTCATGGCTGTTTGGATTGCAAAATTAATTGATTTTTTTGGGGAAAACTATAGTTTCAGTGAAAAACTCCCAAACACCACAAATTATTACTAATCAATTATTTAGACTTGAACCACGTTTTGTTATAAGCCATGGGTTGGTAGCTTCTCTCAATCCATTATTCATTTAGGTTTATGACAGAAGCAGGATTACAAAATGGGTGGTATAGATGAATGGGAGGAATATTGGGTCAAGAAGTAAAATGACAAAGATATCTTGTCAAGTCTGGTGAAATTTTTTCCTCTGTTATTTTCTGCACTTTCTATAATTAATCAAATATATAAGTTAAATAATATATTTTACTTCTTTAATAAAATTTAAAAAATTTAGTAATATTATATATAATTTTATTAATAATTTAATTTTTAAAAATAATGTCTTCATGATAATTTATACAGTTAAAATTAATTCTGATTAAATTATTTAAATATTTAATTCTGTTAAAATTAATTTCAGAAAAACAATATCCAAACATATTACATTATAATATTAATCAATTATAATCAAAATAATTATATTAATTAATTATTTTTATAATCAATTATATTTAATTGAAATCTAAATAGGCCCTCCGTCTTTTAAAATTTTTACATCTCCCAGGAAAAAAAAATGAGAGACACCCAAGTTTATTGTTGTGTGAAGAAAAATGATGACACAGGTTCAAAATAGAATCTATTGCGAAAAAAGGCATTAAGACTTATCGTTAATATAATTTAATTCAACATAAGTGAGTTCTCAGTCTCAAGGTCCAATCCAAGTTATTATTTAATATCAAAATAGAAGAAACATCCTGACAGAGCTTTCTCCTCATTAGGGCTCCACCAACCTTGGATGAAAATTAAATAATAGAATCAAAGTGATTGTAGTGCCTTCATGGGGCTAAAATATATTAAGAAATTTTATTACAAATGTTTACTGTATGAAAAATGTTGTTTTCCTCATTTTTCCTTAATTAAAAATTTTGTTTACCATATCATATCTTCATTTCTCCTTCGAAAAACCACTACAGATCCAAAAGTCGCCGACCTCAATCGTAATCGTCGAGGAGAGGATCTTCAACACTTAACAGAAATGAGGGTAGAGACAGTTCTTGCTGACGAAGAGACTATCCTGAAAATCAGAGAGGAAAGAAGAGAAGAGACATCCGAAATCGCTTCGTCGAGACGATAAAAAGGCATGGCAAATGATAAACTGATAAACTAACTGCAACCTGCTTTGGTATCATAATATTATTTTGAAAAGCTTACTTTAAAAATAATTATAAAAAAATAGAACATAGAGTTGATTAATGCGATGACCCCACAAATGATGGATTATGGAATTGCATGCCTGCCTCAGGGACTGACTAGGAACTTTCCTTGTCTTTGAGTAACCTTTACACTAATGAGAATCATGTTCTACGTAATAATACATGCAAAGCCTTACGAGATGTTGGGCCCTCTATTTCTAAACTTGTAACATAACCTTTTTTTTGGCTATCCAACTTGTATTTCACATTCATGGGTCCACCTAAGCTAAGCCTACCATCACCCTGGTTTGGAACTTTCACAAGCTTAAAATAACTCGGCCCAGCCGGCTTGAAATGACCAAGCGGTAAGACCAGATTGGGGCTAGGTTTGACCTTGTTCAAAATCACAAATCACATTTCCAAAAATAAAAACAACTGGAATACGATTCTGTCATGGGAACATAAGTATACGGACAGATGATATCCAAAACATCAGTATATTAGGCAGAAGAGCTATTTATATTTATAAACTTTATTTTACTTGTGAAGTTTTTTTGTATAGAACTCCTAACAAATTCTTTCATGCTTTTTTTTATTTTTGGAATGGAAAGAAAATAGACATGAAAAAATATGGGAGAAAACTACTGAAAAAATATTTTGCACCGTTATTTTCTCTTAATTTTTTTTTTAAGATGGGAAAAACTGAAGCAAAATTTTATGCTAAGAAAAGAAAACGTCCTTTTCTTATACTTTTATTTCTTAACTTCTTTTTCCTTCCTATTTTCATATATCCCACCCGAAGTGTTGGGCTGATTTTTCCCCCCAAGTATGTGAAGCTGCATGTAGAAACACGGTATCAAAATATATATATATATATATATATATAATATCATAATCAACAAAGGTTAGTCTCAAATAGGACCTTGTTGATAAGTGATATATAAATATTTTTATAAGTACTTTTTGAATATAGAGGCATGCCTTACCTAATATATAAATATTTTTATAAGTACTTTTTGAATATAGAGGTATGCCTTATCTAATGAGTTCTCAAAACCCAACTTACTTAAGCTTTTTTCTTAAAAAAAATGATATTATAGTGTTAACTGAAGCTAACTAAGATGGTAAGGGTGGAGTAGAGTATAGGCAAGGGTCATAGGATTCAAACCCTGCAATATATTAAAAACAATGCAGTTATTATAGTAAACATGGGATATGAGAAGCCGAACAAAAATTTAAAAAGGTTAAGGTGTGAATAGGTTTTAGTGCAAGTGAAGAAAGCTGAAGAGGAATTTTGCTTCTTCCACAAAATTTTCATTTTAACAGCAACCAAACAAACAATCCTTGAGAAAGTAAAGAACAAGGACTTTCAAAATGTTCACACACATACACAGAGGCCTATAACTGGGTTAGGAGAAACAAACTTTGAAATAACCAAACAACTTCAATTCTTTTGGGCAAGTGATAGAAAAATTCACCAAGTTAAAAAGGACAGAACTTGATATCTTTCATACCTTAAGCCAGAAATTAAAATATCACAGAAGACATGCATTGTAAGGAAAACTTTATCTACCCATGTCCTTTTGCTTTGGCTTTATTCCCATTTTGGTTTGTTCCTCTCCATCCTGCTCTCTTCTTTCCACCATCCTCTTTGAGAAATAGAAAATGATACGGTAATTGCAAGAATTTATGATTTTTTTTATTTCACTTTAATAGCTTGCAACTTTTTTTTGGTAATTAATTGTTGAGTATTTTTCTTTTGATCTTATATTATTTTACGAAGAATTTAAACTATTGGTGATTTTGATTTCACTTATCATGTTTCCCTTCTTTTTTTGGTTGTATTTTAATTGAGTTAAGAAAGATCCAAGGTGACCGATGGGAGTCCTAGATAATATGATAAATTAAGGTTCAAAATCTTATTTAAAGAGATGATCATGTTTAATGTTTTATTGTACCTCGAACATAACTAACTTCAATAAAAGAACACTTATATGGAATTAAGAAAGACCCAAAGGCGTGTTTTTTACCAATGTCAGGATCCCCATATAGAGAGAAATCATTCTCTTTGTTTTTTTATTCTAGGGTGAAAAAATAACCTCTTTATAATATTACCCCTATAAATAAAAGTAGCGAGTATCAATGTTATTTATTTGAATAGGTGTGTGTCATAATTGTGAGAAGTATACAAGAAAATTATAGTCAAGGATTGTTGGAGGAATCTTTTTATAGACAAATAACAAATAATTTTAAAATTATACTACAGGATTAAGAAATCAAAATGTAATTAAATTTTAGTGTAAAAAGACAAAATTTTTCCTCAATTTAAAAAAAAAAACTCCTCAATCACCAAATGTCGAAGCTCAAATGCCAATAGTCGAATTGACCATTTGAGCTCCAGCAGCAATAGCTAGACCACAACCGGAGCTTCGATGTCGATCACTAAATCAATAAGGGAGGTAGACTATTTTTTTAAGGTGGCTAAGGTAAGGTTTGAACCTACATTTTCTTGGTCACCAAAAAGTTTGTTAGCCACTAGGCTAACAAATTCTTTCACTTGTATAATGCAAAGTTATATATATATATATATAACTTTGTTTTTACTTTTCATGCCAATATTTATCAAGAGTTCAATGGTTATTTGTCATTTTATAAATGACTATTTGTAAAACTACTAATAAGACTTGTTAAAAAAATTAATACGCACTGATTTTTATAAATGCTTACTTGTTTTTATTAATAGGAATGACAAGTTTTCATTAGCAATTTAATAAGTAATTATTGGTAAGATGACAAATCTCATTACTCACTTTGAAAATTTTTCCTCATAATTTGATAAGTAAATTTTAATAAAATAATAAGTTCATATAAGCTTTTGACATGTAAGCTTTTAATAATAAGAAAAGTAAATATTTATAAAAAAAACACTCCATATTAAATTTCTTTGATAAGTTTTCATTAGTAATTTAACAAAATAACCATTTATGAAATGACAGACCTTGTTACTAATTTTGAAAATTTCTCTTAACAATTTAATAAGTAAATTTTAGTAAAATAGTAAGTTCATATAAGTTTTGACATGTAAGATTTTGGTAATAAAAACAAGTAAATATTTATAAAAAAACACTCCATATTAAATTTCTTTGATAAGTTTTCATTGATAATTTAACAAGTATCCATTTGTAAAATAACAAGTCTTGTTACAAAGTTTATTTCACAAATGATTACTAGTTAAATTATCAATGGGAACTTGTCAAATAAATTTAATATGAAGTGTTTTTTATATAAATTTTTACTTGTTTTCATTACCAAAAGCTTACATGTCAAAAGCTTATGTGAACTTATTATTTTACTAAAATTTACTAATCAAATTATCAAAAGAAATTTTTAAAGCTAATAACGAGACTTGTTATCTCATAAATAGTTACTTATTAAATTGTTAATGAAAACTTGTCATTTCTAGTAATAGAAACAAGTAAGCATTTATAAAAATTAATGTGTATTAAATTTTTTAACAAGTCCCATTAGTAGTTTAACAAGTAGCCATTTATAAAATGACAAGTAACCATTTATAAAATGACAAGTAATCATTAAGTTTTTAATAAATGTTGGCATTAAAAGTGAAAATAGAGTTAAATATATATATTTATATATGTATATATATAACTTTGTATTATATAATTAAAAGAATTTGTTAGCCTAGTGGCTAATAATTTTTTTGGTGGCCAAGAGGATGTGAGTTTAAACCCCACCTTGGCCACCTTAAAGGAAAAAAAAAATAGCCTACCTCTCTCATTAGTTTGATAATTGGCACTGTAGCTCCAATGGTGGTCTAGCCATTGTTGCTAGAGTTTAAATGGCTGGATTGGCCATTGGCGTCTAAGCTTCGACCGTTGGTGGTTGAGGAGTTTATTTTTTAATTGAGGGGCAATTTTATATTTTCACATTAAAAATTAATTATATTTTGGTCTCTTAATTCTGCAACATAATTTCAAAATTATTTGATACTTGTCTGTCCATAGGTTCCTCAAACAGTCCTTGGCTGTAATTTTTCCAAATTATGTCATGTATGGTTCACTGGAGCTGGGCCAGGGGAAACATGGTGACGGTCCAAGTACACTAGGCCATGGCCCATTAAACACTATGGAATTTCCCAAAAAGTTTGTTGTCATTTCCTTGTTATTAATTTGGATCTCCAGGTTCATTAAGGAAAAAAGGGTTAATCTTTCATCTTTCACGAATGAGCAATCAGAAAGCAGACATTTCACCTCTTTGAAAGGCCTCTAAACTAACCAACTCCTTTGGTTTGCTCTTTAAGAAACTCAGCATCACCACACTTCTCTTCTTCTTTATCATTCTTGAAGGGCTATATGGTATGTCTGATAAACACTTCATAGTTGCAGAATATATAGTATCCACAAGCCAATATCCAAACACACTCCAAGCTTGTGTTTTTTTCTTCTTCCTCAGAAAATGAACTCTCTATCCCCAGCAACCAAACACAGATATGACATCACCATGTCCAGAAGAACCAGAAAGCAAACATCTTCTGAGAAACCCAGATCAGATGCTATTGCTGACTCAAAGAACAGAGACAATGGCATTGTGGTGTCTCTGGAGAATCTTCTGCAGGTGAAAGATGGTGAAGAGATTAGTGATCATAAGAGTTTGAAGCAGCTGATCAGAGGGGATAGTGAGACTAATCATAATAATAATAATAATAATAAAGGAAGGAACTCACTGGGACAGCACTTCCATGAAGAAGAGAAGAATCTGCAGGTGGTGAGGAAGAACCAGAACGATAGTGTTCAAGAAGGCTTGAAGTTCAAGAAACTGGTGAGACGTTATGCAAAGGTTCTGGGCCACATGATGAAGGCCAAGAGAGATCCTCATTTAGGTGAATCTGGGAAGAAACCTGTTTTCAAGTTACCCAAATAGAAAATTTTTTGTTTCATCATCATGATCATACTTCTTCTCTTGTTCTTCAAGCATCGCTTGTAGATCAACTTGGTTTTTCAATCATTTTCTTGCATCATCTGAATACTCTGGCTGTCGTTTTTAATAGCATCAAGTTAGTATTTTTGCCTTCAATTCTGTTTGTGTTAGATTTGTTGTGTTATCGAGTGTGTACTTGTTAGCGATCAGACGAGTATATAAAGATATATGTTGAATCTAATTCAGCAAGATGATATGTATGTGCCTGCGTGCGTGTGTTTGATGGCAAAATGACAACTTGTGTATTCGAATAATTTAGAAAATAATTGGAGAACCAAATTAATGTATGAACTAGTTAGTTTGCTCTGTTTTGAATTCTTGTTTGATTCTTGAGAGACCAAATACCATACAAGGATTGTTATTTCCTGAACAAAGCAATTTACTAAATTTGCCTGAGATATGTAGTAATATTAAGTTTCTAGTAGAAACTGTTATTTTTCCCTTATGTAAACTAGTAATTTTGTTCAAATCGATTATTAATATGGTGCTCTTTCTCTATTTGTTTTGTGGAATCTGGGGGAAAGCAATTTATTGAACAAAGTGGTCCAAGTTTATTTCAAGAAGTTTTGTTGGTTTGATTTTGATATCCACTTAAACTTGAATTCAAATATTTTTAGCTTAGAAGACAACTCTAACGTCACTGAATCAAACCTCATCATAACAAAATAATCAAGAAACTTCAAGCGGCTCAAACCCAGATAAAAACTTGTGGATGACAATAAATTTTTTGTTTTTTTGGGTTTTCTGAAAACAAGTTTTGATGACATTTCTAGATTTTTCATTGAAATCTTTTCAGTGATAACATATCATAATTAAAAGGTAGTAACACCTTTCATGAGATTTTCTCTCAGTACTAGATGTCATGGAAAGTATTTTCAAACACCAATAGAATTGCAATATATGTTTTTCATGTCTCATGATAATAAATTAGAAAAACATATATCGTGTTCTGGTTCTATAAATTAGTCAATTTTCAGAATAAATTGATAGTTTTATACACTAGTTACTTTTATTAAAAAAGTGAAGTAGTATTAATTAGCCTTTTTTCAAAATCATCCTCATTTACAACTTACAAAAATTTTCGTTTTTAAAATTCATGCTTTCAAGTTTTAACTAAGGAGCAACCCACTCACTCCCTGGATATCTTCTTCCCTCATTCCAATAAAGTTGTAATATTCTAACAGAAAATGTTCGTACAGAGTTTGACAATTTCGACATGCCAAAAGAATAAGGCTTTTATAGTTTTTACATTATACACATTCAATCTAGAATGCGTAAACTGCCAGCATTGTATCAGCAATATTCACGTTACGGATCTGACAAGTAACTCTCATGAAGAATCATCATTACCCATTCATTTACCTTGTTCATCACTTTACACACGCACAGCACAAACCAAAGATCCTACATCATATAACTTAATCAGCAAGATTGTCTATTAGAACTATAACTTTCTGCTAAGGATCTTGAGAAATAACCCAGAAAATGCAGAGCAATCATCTTTCTCCCTTCCTTAAGACTTCAACGTGGTGTTGAATGTCAAAATATTACAAACTTCCTGTGACTATTTTTTCAATTTGAGACCTTCAGGTACAAACTATCTATATGAAACAGTGAGAGCACTTTTCTTTGAATAACATTTGGAGAGCTTACATATATACATTCATATTTTTCAGACAAATTAGCGGAGATTCAATAGATATAAATATCTTGCTAAAAAAAATGAATAATTTCTCGATGGCTTCAATGTATAGTGCCTTTGCGCCACCTGATATATCAGTCAAGTGAAGCAGAATGATGCTAAAATCTTCATGGACATTGGAGGACTATACTAACAAGGGCTCCAACAAAGGCCTGGGACGAGGGTGAAGATCCATAGTGAAAGTGACTATAAGTCCAACCAGTGAACAAATTGCTGGAACGAGTCCCAAACCAAATCTTGTGATTGACACGGGGAATTGCATTCCTTGAAGTTGAGGGGAGGAATCTGCATTGATGATTTGAAAGACCATGAACTCAACTTCTCAAAACAGTTTCTGCAGAAGATACTATAAACACAAGATTTTTCTAACAATGCTACTGATGAGTTCCTTGAATATCAGAGGATGAAGATATTAGCTCATCTAAGCATTTGAATTTCATACTATTGAACGTGAAGCATCTTAAAAAATCTTCTTTGGAATATATGTTCAGTAATACGGTCAAGTATCAGTTCAATCAAACTTTTACATGAAGCAACATAAACTGATTTGTCATGTTCCCCCGACAAACACACCCCAATGACACCAAAGTTCATTAATCTTGAAATATCGACATAGCATGGATCAACCATACGCTGTGCTGAAGCATTGATAATGAGAGTGAGAAGTGGGAAGCAATCAACTTCTAAAGCTTAAGCTTTTATGTAAAGGCTAGAGACCCTGATATTCCTGACAAGTACCAATCTAGTTTGGTAGGTTTATCAATACAAACTGCAAATCTAATTACAATCACGTCTTTGCCCCAAAATTAAAAAGCAAGGGTTATAAATTCTAGAGAGGCATTAACCAGAATTTACTGACACACAGAAGAAAGTAGCGAAAGCGGCTCACAGAAAATAGACAGATGAAGCATCCAAGCATTCAGAACTAGAATTAAAGCAATAATGATTGTTTAACCAACTTACTTTGATAAGACTGAAGAATATATAAAGCAATCCCACATGACATTTTGTCCAAGAAGCTCAGTGATCCACAAACAAATGCACAGCCATTAAGATCCTCTCCAATGAGAAAATTTTGCATGCTTACTCCAGTCACCTATTGTAAAAGCCAATAAATATCCATGTATCACACATAATTAATTTATAGTAGCTTGTAATATGCTAGTTAAAACCAGCGACAGTATATCCATCATAGTGTTTTCTCTAATTTACAAAAATAGCTAAAATTTAAAACCAAGCAAAAGAAGAATCCTGCGTTCATGTCACTTCTTCTAATTAACAATGTATACTTAGAACATAACTTGACAGAGCAAAGGAAGAAGAAAACAAGGAGATTTATAACTCAAGTATTCTTGAGAGGTTATAAATATTTAAACTTTCTTTGAAGAATTAGATAAGTTTAACTGCTTGTGCACAACAAATCCCTAGAAATATGATCCTTTTTTGTTACTGGGAGTGCTTCATATAACTATCAGTATGAGGTTAATAATGAACAGCTTTTATCTTATTGTTCTGCGAATTTAGTGCCAGAAAAATTTGGAAGAAAAATATGAAAATGTAATTGTTAAGTTACCTTCTCATTTTTGGGATAAAATAAGTTACCATCTTTAGTAATGATAAAAGAAAGTTTATCAGAAAGAAAGAAGGAATATAAGCAAGCATTAAAAATGGGAATTATTCTTCACCAAAATCAATAATTTTAGTCTCTTATCCAGTTTGCTGTTTCATCACACATATAGTTCTGGAATATGGAAATTCTTATAAGGAGTGGTAAACTTCCATAAGATAATTATTTACTAGTCAGTATTTGTTCCAATTTTTATCAAGGGACCAAGACACAGTCACTAAAATATCCAATTATCTGAAATTTTGAGAGTTGGGAAATTGTTACTAAAATAATGCAAGAAGTCCAATCAGTTTGCCCCGCCAAGTCAAGCAACCTGTGGCTAAGGCAGTTTTCTCAGTAAATATGGCCACAAAAAATTGATCCCCCTTACTTCAGATTTATTTTGTTGACTAATGTCAACACATCCAGCTAACAAGTAAAATGAAAAGTACAACACTGGCATACTATCTTTTGCTTTTTCTTTCGATAAGTAAATGATGTGAAGATAATGTCATACCATGATCAGTGCATTTGCTATGCCCATAAATACTGATGCTATGTACATGGCATAACTCATATGTCTGGGTAAAAGAAGAACCACTAGGCCACAAAGCATCCAAAGAATGCCTCCAGCAGAGTAATAGGCCTTAAGACGTGGGCCAGTCCATGCAATCTCCTGAAGGGAGGGAACTAGTTTAACAATGGAAATTGACAAAAAGAACATTGAAATATACAAGAAGGATCCATTAAGTGTCTTATTTTATATGGGGACCTGTAAAAGAATAGATACGATGAAGCTGCAGATGTAGATGATAGCAGGAACCTAATTCCATCATCAGATAACATAATCAGCCATTAGCGTCATGATCCAAAGTACATGCACTCAGCAGAATTAGTGACTTTTAAAGCAAATGAAATTTGTCAAGTACCACAGCTTTGGCTGATTGGCCCATTTGTAGATCATTGATGACAAAGAATGCAAGGTATGCCTGCGGAAAAGAAACCATTCTGATGTTTAGATATACCATTCATCCATGTGTTACTGTTAGTTTTCTTTGAAAATCCAAATTAAGCATGTAATTTCTCTTTTATTAATGTTATAGGCATCAAGAATGCAAGGTATGCCTTTGGAAAGTTATGTTGCAAAGCTATGTTTGGCACCTGGAAAGTTAGGTATGGAAAGGGAAACGAAGTGGAAAATGGAGGGGAAATAACCTCATGATAAAAAGGGGCAGAGACAGTGTTGAGTAAAACAAGGGCATGATTGACAATACATAAACTTCCTGTTTTTCATGAATTCCTCTCCATCTGCCTAGTACCTAACATGATCTAAATATATTCTTCCTCTAGACTAAAAATAAAGCTTTTCTTTCCTCCTATTTCAAGGTCACCAGCATAAATAAGCAAGAAAGGATGAGTACTAACCTGCGACACGTTGACAATTAATCTTGTGAGGACATAAACAAGAGCAACTTGATAATATAAAACTCTCTTAAACCAGTAAACCCATGAAATCCTTGCGTGAACCTTTCCTTGTACCCCAACTTTCAACCTACAAAGAAAAAGACAATAATTTGTCATTTCTCTCAATAGCTATAACCATAGAAGCAACCCATGTTGTGTAACAATTTTGGTAAGAAGATGATAGAATTATTTGAATTATCGACAATGGTTTCTAGGGCTTCATCAAATATAATTTATATAGTCATATTGGCTTTTACTTAACAAAGTTTGTATATGCTTCAGCAGTTGATTAATCTAACTTTAAAATGTAGGCCTTACAACTTTTCTCTCCCCCCTCCCTCCCTCCCTCCGCTTTGCCAGGGCAGGGGGCAGGGAGTGTGCAATGGGTTTACTCCAGCATTATTTTGCCTCATCATTACTCCTAAAGGTCAGCAAAAGTGATATCTTAATAATTCATCTATAAGATAAACTTTTCAATTGTATGGTATGACTACTCTGATTAATCTGCATAGAATTAATTCTAAAAATGGAAGGGGGAAAAAAAAAAGGCAAGTCCACAAGCATACCTGGGCTCTTTGGTTGCAATAAGAAATATGCCCACAAAGCAGCATCCAATAAAAATTGACAAATATGCAATCCAGCGGTACTGCTCATTTGCAATAGTAATATAATGGTTATGCCCAAAATAAACTCCACAAGATAGGTTGAAAAATTTAGAACTATGCATACCTCATTCTCAACATCAACATATGTTCTTACAGTATTGACATTGAATACCACGAATGCAATTACATACAGGCTGAGATTGGCAACCTTCAAAAGATATTGTTAAATATATTAGTAATTCATATCAATAAATTAATAATTAAAATATCTTTTATTGGATTGCATGCATTTTTTACTATTTTAGTGGAGGGATAGGGGAGGTATGAGGAACTTTATATCAGAAAAGAGAAACCAATGAAATTTACCATGGTAAATGCATTGCGACAGCTAGCCAATGCCACCCTGCTTGAAGAGTTTAGAGTGATGCAACTAATCATGGACCTATCATATCAACAGGGGGGAAGCATCAATAATTCTATATTTCTAATTCCAAAAGTATGTAAGCTTTTTGCCCAAGAAATTTTTTTCATCTGCACAGGATATGTAGAACGAGTTTGGAGCTTCTTGATTGAAGGAATTTTTTAATGAATCCACTTGTTAAGATTCATACACTACTCCATATAATTTTGAGACTTTTAAGTTCCTGATCACAAGTTGAATGTAACGCAGAAATAATCAACATCATATATCCAATATAATAAATTAATAACAATTCATTTCATTCAAAAGTCCAAGAGAAATCCTGACAAAAAAAAGAAAGAAAGAAACTGCCTATCTTCTGTTGTTATCAAGTAATTTTTTTCTCCTCCCAATTTCAGGAAAGAAAACTTTGTCAAAATGCCAAGATGTCAACAATATGAAGATTATTGAAATTCCTAGCTTAAGCTGACAAGGGGAGGGATTAAGTAACACTTCAAACGTAACCTTCACTATGAGCCAGCCATTTTTGGTATTTAAGATTTTGTTTTTTAATCAACATTTATTTTTAAGATTTGATACTATAAATGAAAACATCAAATGGAAAAAGATAAACTTGAGGAAATTATTACATGTGGGACACCTGAGTAGCAGCCCAGCCCACATTGAAGATTGCAGCAAACACACTGTAATTCACAGTTTGAAATATTGATGAACTGGAGCCAAGGAGTTTGCATGGTAGACAGTTCCCAAAAACAGAAGAAAATGAAACAGCCACCAACAAAGATCCTGCACCATGCCATATCTTGAAATGTCCAAATCTGTCCATCTATCAAGCAAGGCAAAAGAAATAAGTCTTTCTAACCAAAGAAGGTCAGAAAAGCTCAATGAAGAGAAAATAATCAATAGTAACGAAAACAAGTAGGCAAGAAGTAGAATAGTATGAGGCAATTAAAATCAAGTATTTGAATTGGGGCTGTAAGGAAATAGAAACAAGAAGGTACTTTGATATAATAGTAGAAGGATTTAAATGAACTTAAAAATTTTATCTGATATTGAAAGTCTATAAAATAAACTCAGGTAGGCAGGATGAAAGTTCAGCTTAACTCAAAAGCTCTAAAGTTAGATCACTCTAACCATTACAAAGTCTAGAGCAATATGAAGATAGAAGTAAAAGAAAGGGGAAAATGTTTAAATACCAGTTCACCAGCAAAGATGGTAGAAAATCCATCAGCCACCTGACCAGAAAGCATCACAATAGCTGCATTCCTATTAAAAGAAGGGGAAATGTTCATCAAAACTAGAAAGAAAGGAGAAAAATATGGAAAATTTAAACAAAATTGTTTAGCAGCAAGACCAAGATTTCACGGCATTGTGCAAAAATTGATTGCATCTTCCATTTTGAAAATCATATATTATGTCAATATATATTACACAATATTAAAACAGCCTGAACCAATGATCCATGAACAGTAATATATCTTTGTCTATTACATGCAACTTCCTAAGATGGGGAAAATGACACAGCAAGCATATTTTCAAAATCTCACCACCCAACTTGGCTTACTGCATCTCATTGTCGTCGTTTAGCTCTATCAAAGAACATTTTTCATTTTGCAATTTAAATTAAACCATGTGCTTGTGCACCCAACAGTTTAACAAGTAATATCAAATTACCAGCCAACAGCAGTTAAGTTTTCACTTACTACTATCAACGAGCAGTTGCGACATCAGTTCCACTGTTTGACAAGTGCAATAACAAAAGGAATAAAAAAAGACACTCTTGAGCAAGTTGTACCTAGGTGAAAATCCAATATCCGTCAAGAACAATAATAGGTAGGTAAACCAACAAGCAGCAGTTATGTCATTAAGCATGTGTCCCGTGCCATAATAGAAAACTGGCCATCTTCCTAGGGGCTTAGTATATGACTCGTCGTCTTCAACAACAGTACCCATCAAAGCCCCTTTGATAACCTGCAAGGTGTAAATTGATACTTTAGCAAGAAAGCTGAAAACACAATCCTTCCTGAAGAAGGAACAGTCTCATTTATGTCTGGGTTTCTTCTTCTTCTTCTTCTTCTACTAAATTTCTGAACAGTTATATCCACCGTCTACAGAATAAGCTCAAAATTGAACCTAAAGCTAAATAAGTAAGGAACTGAATCTTTAAAAAATGAAGTCTCTTGGAAATTTATTCATTTTGATTTCTGCCATAAAGAATTTCTTTGGAAATGACAAGCAGAAACACCAACAATATCAAACATAACAGAACATCTCCTCCAATATACATAAAATTAAATGGTGACAGCCCTCAACTTGTGTAAAAAGGAAATTGTCCTGATCAACCGACGACTCAATAAAACATAGAAAAGAAAAGAAATTATAACATTCAATTTCTTCACTGTAAAGCCTTTTCTCACCAAGCTCCATTTTCTTTTCCAATATGAGTTAAAGCCTAAAACCAGGTCATCTTTCAGCAGCATAATAAACATAAACATCCAAGAAGACATAGGGAAAAGAAAATATCCAAATAACGGTCAAGGTAAAGCTGGACAGCGAAAATAGTATGCATATTAGAAAATATCAGCAGCAGAACAAAAGCTTTTATGACTCCAATAATTATTTCTTTAAAACACACAAACACAGGGGAAAAGAAATATAACCCAGAATTATATTCAGTATTCAATCAACTGGGTCATCGAAATTGCGTAGATTCATCAGAAAAACCACCACCTGTCTAACACTCCGATCCCTGCGGAATTAACTAAATCCCCACAACCCCCCAAATTCTTCTTCTGAGAATACCCAGAATAAGGAAATACGAAATTGGTACGTGTTCAGGAAATAGGTATAGACTAGAGAATTATACTTACAGGAATAAGAAGCGTAGCTACCAAAGGAAACCCATCATGATCAATCAGAGATAGCCGTCCTTACAGTTGAAGTGCAACTGAGAAACCGAACCAAGTTGATAGAGGAGGCAAAAAAGAAATGTGACCTTCTAAGCTCTGTGGAGGGAATTTCCAAAAGGATAGGCAACCAGCATCCAAATTACAGTTGAATCTAAGACAAGCAGCTGCATTTTTGTCCTTTTCGGGAAAAAAGATCTTTTTTTTTGTTAGGTAAACGTGTTCTTCAAATATTCGCAGTCATTTTTTATGGGAGATACCCAGTTACGTATTAATAGGAATGGTTGTTACATACATACTATTGGTCAAAATCGATATATTATAAAATAATTTAAAAAAAAAGAAATGACAATTAAGGACCACTAAAAACATTAATTTTAATTAAAGACTATAAAATTTTAAAATATCAATTAAGGACAATGGAAAAAAATTATAGTTTGTCTTAAATACGCCTGAAAAAAAAATTCAATTGTGTTGAAATTTTAATTATATTGTTTTCACAATATATATTAGCAATTTTTTTTTATTTTGGACTAGTAAATTTTTAAGTGGAGTTAGTAAATTCTACCTCACATTAGTAAATCTCAATTTAAACAAGTCATTTTTTGTTAAACAATCAATTCTTAAATGAGGTTATATTTTTTTACAATATATGTCAGACATTCTTTCAAGTCGAGTCAGTGAATTTTTAAGTAGTTCTTTTTGTTAAACAATCGATTCTTAAATGAAGTTTTATATTTTCATAATACACGTTAAAATTTTTGTTAAATTGGATTACTAAATTTTTAAGTGACGTTTTTGATTAAACAATTAATTCTCAAGTGAAATTTTATATTTTCACAATATATGTTAGTAATTTTTTTAAGTTGGGTTATTGAATTTCAACTTGTGTTAATAAATCTTACCTCATGTTAGTGAATTTCATGAGCATTTAAGACAAATTAAATTTTTTTTATCTTAATTTAGGACCATGATTCTTAACCAATATTTTAAAATTTTAGAATTTTTAATTGAGATTACTATTTTTAGAGGATGTTTAATTGTTATGTTCTCCTAAAAAAAGCAGGCATCTAAAACTTCATTGAAGGGAAGATGGTGACCAAATTAAAAAATTTAAATTATCTTATTGCCATTAAGTTTAAAATTTTGATCTTCATTTGCGGCTGTGAGCGGTGGGGATAGCGTCTGGATCCCACCACCTCCGTGGATTATCCCTCGCTCCCGAGCTGATGGAATCTCGCAGTATCCGAAACGCAAAAGGGTCCCACAGAGTACGCTATTGAAAGAGGAAGAAAACACCACGTCGTAATGTGATGGCACGTGGCGTTATAAATTGTTCGTTGTCGACTTGCAGGCTTGCAGCTTACGATATTGGTTGAAAGTGACACAAATGAGAAAGCAAGATTCTAACAAGTTTATTTAATTTAAAAAAATAATAATAAGTGTGATCATAAATTTTTAATAAACTATTTTGAATAATAAAACATAAAAATTATATGTTCATTTTCTTTATTTCACTTGATGGCAGGTGAATGAATTTTGTTTTAATCTCAGGATTCACTAAGACTATTAGAATCAGGACATGTTCAAAAATGTTTAGAGCTCTGCCCGTGAACTTGGAGCAGGTAAATGAATTCTTGTTTATACTGCGGCTGGTCGAAAAAGAACATCGTATTGACAGTATGATTGTACGAAACGCTATAGTTATTTTTCCTGTGATTGATGAAATGTGTTATTTTTTTCGTTTAAAAATATAAAAAAAATAATTAAATTTTATTTTTAATAAAATAATTATTTATTTTTAAATTAATTTTATTTTTTATATTTATTTTTATTAAACACCTTATAGTAAATATAAAATTTTTATTAATAAGAATACTTTTAAAAAAAAAATAACAATTATACCTTAAAAGATTAAAAATATCTTATATTTTTAACATCTAATTTCTCAAAAAAATATTTTACATTTTTAAACAAATGGAGCATTGTTTCTAAAAATAATAATATTATTATTATTATATTAAAGCTACATATTACAACAAGGGACTTTTTAAAAATTCATTAATTATTTAAATCATAAAAAATTTAACCAGCGATTTTCCCCTTTTATGATTTGAGAAATAACAATACCAAATCACTGGGATTTTTTTCCCAGAGGGTGGGGTCCACTCATCCACATTTATTTTGGAAATTAAATATCATATAATCAAGAGGAAAGCACGCATGTTGCATGGAGAATCTCAAAACAAATGTTGTTTTAAAAAATGAATTAGTAATTAAACTGGAAAGTTCAAGCATTCAAAGATCAATGATCAGTTTATGATCAATCCATGGCTGAATCAATAAGAGATAATATTTTATAAAATTAAATTCATACGATGAGTTTAAATATTTTTTAATCATCAAATATCATTTTATTGTCATATAAAAATTGGAAGGGAAGAAAGTGAGAAGTTTCCTTCTCTTTAATTTAACAAAAAATGTTATCTATTGTTCTTCAAAACTTTAAGAAAATTAATAAATATTTCATAATTTTAAAAATATAAAATAATCATGAGATGTAATGTTTATTTAATTTATAATATTATTTAAAAATTTATAGTTTTAAAATATACGAAAATTTTCTTGTTATTTTTTCACCATTTTTCTTTTTAATTTATAATATAGCTTAGAAATATAATTTAAATATTACAAAAATATAAAAAGATTTTGACTAGTTCAAATTGATTCCAAGTTTTGGCCTTTAAATTATTATCTATCAATTCAATCGACTCAAATCAACTCTAATTTTATTCTAATATTAGGCTGGACACTTAGGCCAGTGTTCAAACTGCTCTAAATAAAGTTAGGTAATACTTGTATAATAATGAAGTAGAAAGTAATGATAAGATTAAATTTTAATTATTCCATTCAATTCAAATATCACTTGATATTCAAATATTAATTTCTTCCTTTCTTTTTTTAAATAATAGTAAATCACCCGTTGTTCACAAGGACAATGGCTTTGACTGATTCAAATCAAGCCACTACCAAATGCTTTTACATTCTTAAGACTCGACCAGTGAGTTAAATCAAGTGTTTGATGGCTGTGAATTTCTTCTTTTATTTTAAAATAAATTACATTTCAGCATTTTATATCAGCTTCACTCGAGTATTCACTTTCCATAGGACAATGCTAACACTGAATATTGATCATTTATGGCATGAAGAAGTTAGATTCTGTGGTCCCGCAATGTGTTACACCAGAATTGAGTTACAAAATTAGTTGGCGTTACCATTCTACTCTGAAAAAATTAGCTAGGTAGACAGCTCCATGCTCGGATGCTTGTCATTCTGTGCGTTGTATATGCAGATTTGTTCCTTCTTTTTTTTCTTTTTTCTTGTTTCTATTTTTGCTTTTTCATTAATTGATGATTTGATACTCTTTCTAAGGGCTTAAGCAAAAGATAAACACAATGTTATTTGTAAGTGAAGTTTTGTACACGACATATGATATGACATCACAAATAAGAAGAATAAATATGGTGATATGTAGGGGTAGAAATAGGCTTACATCGAGTTTAACTTTAATTAAATAGGTCATAACCTATATGGTAAGTCAGAAATATGAGCCTAACTCAAAACCCATATAAAGCTTTTTTCATGATTTAAGTTTAAACTTACTTAAAACTTAGCCTCGCTTAAAAATCTATTTAAAAGCCTACTTAAAAATAAATATTTTAAATAAACTTGTATTTTAGTTTGAAACATTTCAAATATATTTTAAGGTTGTGTTTGGGTAGATGGATTTAAGTTGAGAATTTAAATTTAAAATTTCATATTTGAAATCTCAAATTTAAAATTCATAGATTCTAAATTCTGTATTTAGATGATATAAAAAATTTAAAACAATAATATTAAAATCCTTTATTTGGATCTAAAGTAAAATTTTAAATTTCAAATTTTATATTTGAATTTAAAAAAAAACTTGAAAGGTTAGTCAAACTTGACGATTCGAATAGCCAACTTCCAACGAGATTAAACAAACAAAGCCGACTGGGACTGTGGCACTTGTAACGACAGAGACGGGACCTCCAACTTTCACTGGGATTGGACAGTCGCAATGATGAGGATAGAACGACCTACTTCCACCAAAACTGGATCGACAGTGATGACGGGGACAGAATGACCTACTTTTACCAAGATGGGACCAACAGCGACCACGAAAACCAAACAACAGACTTTCACTAGGATTGGATCGACGGCGACAATGGGCACTGGACACCCAACTTCCATTAGGACTGGACTGACAGTGATGATGAGCACCGGATGATCGACTTCCACCAAGACCGAACTTATGACGACGACGAGCATTGAAAGGCCGACTTTCACCAAGATCAGACCAACGACCACAATAAGAATGAGACAACTGACTACCGCCAATATTGGACTGGTGGTGACGATGGAGACCAGGTGGTTGACTTTCACCAGGACTGAACCAACGATGCCAATAGGCACCAAACAACCGACTTCCACCAAGATCAGACAAACGACAACTACTGGCACCGGACAGCCTACTTTTATAGGATTGAACCCACGACAACGAGAATTGAAAAGCTGACTTCCACGAGGATTAGACCAAAGGCCATAACGAGGAAGGAACAGCCGACTACCACCAAGATCGAACTGGCAGTGATAATAGGGACTCGATGGCTGACTTCACTAAGATAGGATCGACGATGCCAACAGGCATCAGACTATTGACTTCCACTGAAACTGAATTGACGACAACAACTAGTACTGGACGACCGACTCCTACCAAGATCGGACCAATGACTACAACGGGGACAAGATGGCCAACTACTACCAAGACTAGACCGGCGATGATGACAAAGACCAAACGATAGACTTTCACCTGTATGGGATCGAGGACAACAATGAGCACTAGACGGCTGACTTTCACCAGGATCGAATCAACACCGAACGGCTAACTTCTATCAGGACTGAACTACATCGATGATGAGGATAGCACAGCTGACTTCCACCAAGATAGGATTGACGTCGACAATGGGGACAGGATAGCTGACTTCTACTGGCACCGAACCAAACTGACGGTTATGGCGACCAAACTGATGGGATAGCGATTGTCTAATCCTAGCCCGATGGAAGTGGGACTTTCAATCCTCATCATAATCATAGGTTCGATCCCGGTAGAAGTCAGTCATTTGGTTCTCATTGTCTTTTTTGATCCAATGTCAATGGAAGTCCTCCATTCAGTCTCCTTCATCACCATCGATCCGGTCTCAATGGAAGTTGGCAATCTTGTCCCCATTGTAGTCGTTGTTCGATCTTGGCAAAAGTTGACCGTCCGATCCTCTTCATCCCCATCGATCTTGCCCCGTCATCGCCATCAATCCGGCTTAATGAAAGTCTGTCATTCAATTCTCATCATTGTCATAGATTTGGTGTCGGTGGAAGTCAGCCGTCCAATCCCCCTCATCACCGTTGATCCTATCTCGATGAAAGCCGATAGTGCTATCCTAGTCATCTCCCTTATCCAATCCCCATCATTGCTATCGGTCCAGTCTAGGTGGAAGTGGGTTGTCAGGTCCCCCATCATTACCATCAGTCTGGTCTCAATAAAAGTTGGTAGCCTCATCCCAATCAACAGCCATAGCTTGTTTCCATCAACTTTGATAGTTCAATTTAATTACCATTGGTAAGTCAATCAAGCCTTCATACATTTGAGTCAAATTACAAAAAAATTTGAGTTAGGATTTTAAATAATAGGGGTTTAGAAATGATTTTAAATTACAAAGAGATTAAAGGAGAACTTGATGACTCAAATCTAAATTCAAATCCATGTGTATCCAAACATAGCATAAAACTATTAGTATATAATATTTAACCTAATTTATCAATTACATTACAATACATAATAATTAAAAGGACTCACTAACTATAATACAATATAATAATAAAGTAATAACATTAAAATCAATATATAAGCCTAATCGGATTGAAAACATAACTAGAGATATAAAAGAATAAATTAATTAAAAATCAAAGGTGAAACTATGCACACACACATGTGAGCACAAGCATGTGTGAGAGAAGGCATATTGGGCTCATAGGCCTGACCTATTTAACTAAATAAGCCTAATTAAGGCCTAAACTTGACTTGAATTATTTAATAAATAAGCTAGGTTAGTCCTGAAATAGGTCAAGATGTAAGCCCTTGACTTATTCCCACCTTTAGTGATATGTTACAAAGAAAACATTTCATATAAATAAGTGTAAACTTATACTCTGACTTGATTTTTGTAATTTCAGTATGAGGCAATTATTCTTATTATTTTCTTTTATAAATAAAAGTTTCAATTTGTTGAGTTTTAAAAGTTTAATAGGATCAAGGCATCTTTTATGTTTTTTTCCCAGAGATACTCATAAATTATCCATTAACAAAATTATCATATTTACAACGAGATTTAATTTTATAATTTTATAAATCATGAGTCAAATCATTCTATTATAATAAATTACATGAGAATGAAAATGAGGAAACATCAATTTGATTTTACATAGAAATGGACGGAGGAACCAAGATTCCAACTCCAACCACGAATCAAGGATATGTTCTTATCTTTGATTCCTGTCCATCCTTACTCCCTTGATAGGGACAATAACATCATTCAACAAAACTATCACCACCCCTCGTCATTTCTAGTCCCTTTCGTCCGCATAATAATCATAACATGCAGATTAATCTTATTTTTTAAAAAATAAAAGGAAGAAACGTACAAGCGAAAAACACAGAAAGGAAGGAACAATGGATCCATATTCAAGTGAAGCCCATGAAAGCCCAAAGTTGAAGCCCAATGACCAAAGCGTCCAACCCCAATAGCCTTCTCCTATTCAAGAAAGCTTCATTCTTCTGTGCCTGGCTGCTTCCACTCTTTCCACTCTCACCACTCGCTCCATCTGCACCGAATCCCACACAAACCCATGTCATTCTCATGTTATAAATACAATATTCAGTTTTTCATTCTATTTCGTGTCTTCACTTCATGGACAACAAAATTATTGTAGCAAACCGGGCCACTAGCATAGCGAGCATTTTTCAAGTATGGTCAAATAAGTTAGGCTATCTTTGGTAGTATTGAATTGATAAGGTGGAAATGAAATCAAAAATAGAATCCTAATTTAAGCATGATTGGTATGCAAGAGTTGCAATTCTTAAAAATCCTAATTTCACCAAAAATGCTAGAATCCAATTCCATCATATTATCATGGAATTGCTTCAATTCCTTAGAATTCAATTTGTGTATCCCCACTATCCTCATTTTTTTTCATTTATAACAAGATAGGTCTTTTTAATTTTAAAAAGGGACAATTTAGTCTTTCCTCATTTTAAGTATATATATAAATTAATATTATATTAAAATTTCATCTTCATATCAAACATACTTTTAAAACTCAATTTATTTCAATTCTGATTCTGATTTCAATTTCATTAAAAACTCTTTTATCATACCAAACGAGACCTTAGTTTTTCTACCTGCAGAGATTTTTGGGTTGGGCCACGGGCCGTTATCTTTCCAGCCCGGCCCAACCCCTAAAATAAACAGATAAAGTAGTAAACTAGTTAGAGAGGAATAAAGTGATGAAAGTACTGGCAGGAGCAGGGGCAGGACTGGGAGTGGTGCCACTTTTATTTGAGCCCTTATCCAACTGATAGAAAATCTGAGCTTCTGGTGACTTAGGATCCATGTGCAGCAGCTCTGCTTTCCATCAACAAAATTGTAAAACTCAAGTGTGAGAGTCAACAGTGATAATCTTTTCATTGGATAGAATCTAGATTGAGAGATGAGTGTATGGAAACGACCCGCGAATTAGATGATGTGAGATTTTGAGGTAAGATATGGAACTTGAATACATACCGGGGCACTTGGAGATATTGGCAGGGGCATTGCAGACGTTAGGGAGGGTGATAGCAAGAGTGATATTGACCTGCAAGCTTCCAATGTCAGGATCATTACGATCCTTGATGATAACACAAAGACACTTCTTGTTGTTCTTGAGCAACTGCTTCAGCCCACTGCAACAATCTGATGTGGGAGACTTTGCTTGCCCTCCCACATAAGGAAGACAAGTCGCCAGCCCTGCTAGCTGCTCCATGCATTCCTCTTTGTCCTTCGACGAGTCTGCCATGGCTCCACTGATCACCACCACACAGGCCACCACTAGGACTAACACATGTGAAGTACTAGTACTGTGAGGGAAGAAGAAGAAGAAGACCATGTTTTGATTGAACAGAATCAGTGATTGTGTTGTTTTAATTCAATAGTGATGGATTAAGGAAAGCAAGCTGGTGGTGATCGTGTGTGTTAAATAGCGCGTGAAGACTCTCAGCTATCAAGAGTGATCAATGGCTTTTTGTGTTACGTGGCGTTCTATGAATTGAGACAAGGGAAGTTGGATAAAATCTGGATTAAAATATGGTAATGTTTAGCAACATAGGGTGTGGACACGAGAGAAAAAATAGCAAACTGAAGGGACAGTGGGTCACTTTACCAACCCACTAGAGGCAACAATGGCAGAATAAGGTGGCCGTGCCCTAAAGGCAATGATGGCCTGTAGGTGTCGGTGAATGTGTGAATGACACGTGGCACAGACCACATTACGTCATTTGACATTGTTCATGACGCAATTGCAAGTTTCCCGCCCTTTTCTACTCCCTCTTCATAGAAATTTTCTAATTTCTCATGTATTTCGAGGTCACGTGTCTTGAATTTCAAGTCATATTTGAGGAGAAAAAAATCATGAATCTTTATATATGCACACACATATATAAGAATTTTTTCACCTTTTTTTCTGTGACAGGAAAATTTTTATGGCAAAAAAACGAATAAGAGGAATTTTCACCATTAATAAAAAAAAATCTGCTTTTCTTTTTTTAAGTTTGGGTCAAAAGAACTTATTTTATTTGGGCTGATGAGCCTTTGTGGAAAGTAACTGTTTGCTCCCAAAGGGATGGCCCATTATTATTAGGCCCAAGTTGTAATCCAGCCCTCTCCAACAACTACAGAATCTCAGGGGCAAAAGGAGATTGTTTATTTTTTTTTTAAATTTTTATTGGGTGTTATGGTTTGAAAAGAATACATTCATCAGGCCAAAAAAAAGAAAGAAAGAAAGAATGCATTCGCTTGTAAATAATTCTTTCAAAATTTAAAATTTTTAAAAAAATCTCTAAACTCTAGAAATTCGACTATCTATTTGTTTACACCTTAACTCAATAATGAACAAAAATTATAGTGACATTTCAATTGTGTGTGTGTGTTGGTCTTGCCGTTTAAAATCCTTACAGTTTGATTGTCATAAGTTTAAGTTTTACTTTAACTTATATTCTCAGAATTTTAACAACGTTATATTCAAATTTATTCATGTCACAAGTTATCTGCTGTCCTGATATGCCGACGAAAGAGTTTGCCATGCATCGCTTTGCCATGCATTCTACGTTAAGTGCCTTCAAAGAATTCATTTGTATATCACTTGACAAGGTGATATGGAATTACACAAGACAGTTAAAAAAAAAAAATTGGTACATTAAAGTGTTGGCAAGTTGCATTCTAAAATCTCACCAGCATTGAGACGTACCTCTAAACTCAAAGAGCACTTACAAATATATTTATATATTGTTTACCAAAAAAATTATTACATTAGTAGTGAAATTTAATCTTAAAATCTTGTAAATTATGAGTCAAATTTTTATTAATTAGATTAACCTTCGTTGATACTGGGTAGACAATTATTATTCTTTTTGTCAACAAAAGTTTGAGTAGGTTGAGACCCGATAGCTTATCAGGACTAAATTTAATAAAATATACAGAAATTTATAATTAGGTAGATTTTTTGTACATTTCACAGGGAATTTAAATAGATCTCGATCAGGTGCAACTATATTTTCTTTTTCTTTTTTTTTTTGTTTTTGGTATGAAGGTGCACTATATTTTCATTAAGAAATGTATATTATCTAAATAACAGCTTGCGTGGTTTGTAACTTTAGAATAATACGGAACTTTTTGTAAATTTTATGGATATAACAACATTATTTTGAAAACTATATTTTGAATTATTATAACTTAATTATAAATTCTTTAATTACAGACACAAAAGAAAAATTGAAATAATTATTATGGAGATAAAAAAGTACAGTTTTTAGAGTGCAAAATTGCATATAGAAAGAGCCAGCGGATGGGAGGAAACACGGAGTTGGTATATACCTTTTTACTGCGCTTTTAAAATAAATATACACTTCTAAGAATTTTCAAATTTAATTTAATAATTTACAATTAAAGCTACCTCTTTCTGATTGGAGCGAAGCAGCATCCATAGCAACCAAAAAAAAAAAAGAATGATGAATGATGAATGAGGAGAAAGCAAATGAGACATACTAAATATGATTTTTGACTTGGTTATCTAATAATTAAATCATAATAAAGTATTATCACGTTCAATTGAATGTAGCTCTTTCAAAATTAAAGAGTTATTTTTTTAAAGTTACGTAGACTTAATGCGAAACACCATGCTTAAGTAAATATGATTCTGATGAATACTATATTTGACTTAAAAGTTATCTTTCCATTTGCTTAATAGGAGAGGATACCTCTATTCTCTCTGCTTGTGCCAACTCAGAATCTTTCTTTGTCTGATCATTTTCATGGGGTGTTGGTTTCTTTTTTTTTAAAAAAATGGACTCGTTCTACTCTATTTATATGTGTATATAGTCATCAATCGAGACTTGATCATCACTAAAAAAAATAAAAAATAATTAAATAATTAAAAAAAATACAGATGTCTATGATCTTAACCACCAAAGAAGAGTAAAAGCCGTAGTTCGCACTCGATGGCAAGTAATATTGCATGATTGACTTAATTACTTGAGCCATAAGACTTGTGCTATTTATAAAGGTAGCTTAATTATATTATTTTTAAGACTTTATATAAGATTATTGTTTAATATTAATTAAATATAATATAAAAATCGTACCATTTATGATACATAAATAGGTTATCTCATCATAAACTCCATTCCATAAATTGAAAATCACGCATTACCAAAAACAAATGAAAATCACGTGAACAAAAAATTTTCTTTTATTAAACATGACCCCCAGTCATCGGTGAATTTAATGTACTTGCTTTTGAAATGAGGTGGTGGATTGGAATCTCCATGAAATTGAAATTTCCAAGAGACGAGTGAATCTGGTCCCTGGTCGGTGGTGCGTGGCAACTTCTGATTCGTCAGGTCGTCCCGATCCCAAGCACCAAACTCAGTTAACAGACTCGCGTTTCAGCGAAGAGCCCCTCTCAGGTTTTCAGATTCTGAGTTACAAAAAAGTACGAAGCTTTACCAATAAACAAAGCCATACCATTCACCCTTTTACGCATTCTTCTCATTCTTCCTCAGATTGTCTATATATATAATAACATCAAACCTCTTCTCTTCACGTTCCTTCAACCTCCATTATCACAAAAAATGGCCCGTCACCCTTACCCTTCTTCTTCTTTTTCTTCAAGTAGTGAGCCTTGCATCCCGTTTCACCTCTGTTTCTTCCTTCTGACTCTGTTCACGTTGGTGGGTTTCTCGTGGTACTCGAGCTACGAGCAAATAGTGGAGAGCTTGATGGAGCAAGTGAAAACGGTGATAATGGTGTCTCCTCTGGTTCTGCTACTGATACTTCACTTGATGTCAAACTATGGAGGAGGAGGAAGTTGGGGGAGTGGGGCATTGCGGTCTTTGATTCCTTCGCCGGAGAAAGAGTCGTTTCACAGAGCAGGAGGGACGCCGTGGGGAGTTGGGCTGCTTCTTGTGGTTGTCCTGTTCATGGTGTCTCATCGCTCTTAACGATGGTTCCCTCTGCTTTCCAGGTGAATGATCCAGAGAATGGGAAGATATACGTGTTGGATATATTTCTCCTGTGTCATTGACTTTTGTAATATGTTAAATAATTTTGAGAATTCGATGTTATTGCTTGTCCCGACCTGGACGGTGAGTGTAATCCTCCCCCTTCTCGTTGTTAAACTTGGTGGATTGAATGAATCATATAAATCAATTTTTAAAAGTTTTGTTTAAAAAAACAAACAAGAAAAAATATGTTGGGATTATAATATTTTTTAAAACAATTCTAGAATTTAAAAACTCATTTAAAATAATTTTTTAAAAGCATATCTTCTACCATCAATCACCACTTACTACTATTAATTGTAACACTCTAGATTTTACATCAATTTTTTGCAAAAATATATTTTAACAATCAAACTTTAACCATTAAACATATATCATGGTAATAAAGTACTTACCATGATAATACAGAATAAAATTTATTTATACAAATTTTATCATGATAAATAAAGGTTTATGGTGAGTTAAAAAATTTTAGATAATATTTCAAAATTCTTAGATGATAGTGAGAGAATGGGAAGATATACGTGTTGGATATACTTCTTCTGCATTGTAGACTTTTGCGATATACATGTTTGATTTTTCCTCTATGTTAAATAATATTTGAGGAATTCGATGTCGCTTCTTGTTTGTCTTTGGACAGTGCGAATGTAATACTCCTACTCCTCCTCCTCGTTAAAATTGGTGAATTGATTGAATCATGGTTCAATTGGGAATTGTTTGATTTTGAAAACTACTTTATAAATCAATTTTTAAATTTTTTAAAAAAATAAAAAACATGTTCAGATTATTTTTTTTTGAATTTAAAAATTAATTTAAAATAATCTTTTTAAAGTACATCTTTTACCACCAATCGTTCCTGCCACCGTCACCTTCTATCATCCCAATGCCATAGCTTAATAATTAACCTGAAAGAAGTTTGATTCAAACTTAGCTAAGATTTTTAAAGTCCAATGGGCCTGGTTTGGATTTGATCTATAATGCTCCAGTGCATAAGCTCCATTATTCTCTTGTATAAAAAAAAGTAATAATAATACCCAAGTTAGGGATAGGATCGGGCTGGGTGACGTGGTGTTGAAGAAATAGAACTCAAATCCTTTCATTGTCATATTCTTTCCTCTATACTCATTTTTTTTTTCAAAACTTTAGATGCGTTGAATTTTAAAGACATATACTAACTAGAATATAATCTTTAGCTTAAAAATATTTATAAAAATATTTACAGATCAGTCACTAATAAATTTTTTTGTCAATAATAAAATTTGAATTAATGAGCTAAAGAATAAAGAGTGAAGAAATAAATATAAAAAGAGTCTCATTTTTGTTAGACTAATAATATATATATATATATATATATATATTGGTTTTCCCCCCTCTATTTTAAGCGAAATCCACTTCAATGGATCAAATCCAACTTTATCTATTGTAATGATGATGACATGGAATGATATTTGTAATTAACCTTAATGCGTGCTGAGCCTTAGATAAAACTGAACAATTACACCTAATTTGTATATTTTATTATAGGATAAATGTGTAAATTTAATCATAAATTATTTTTCAAGAAGCATCTAGTATTATATATTATAAGGTAATGTAAGATAAATTATTAACTATTTAAATCAGAGTGTTTAGCATCCTTCATAAAATATAAGTAAATAAATGTTTATTCTTTTTGTGGGCCTAGCTCTGCTCCCTTCAACCTTTGCCTCACAACTCACCTTCACCGTCTTCCTTCATCTTTGTTCCACATCTTCCCTCTATTACTCACTCCTCCATTGTTTGCCCTAATCTCCCCCATTGAACACCATGAAAAAAGTTTACAGCAATCTAATTCTTAGTTCTTACAATTCCCAAGTTGAAATTCATCTTTAGCTGACAATATTGATGCTTTGCTAGAAGAGGTTGCGAAGAGACTGGATGATTAATTCAACTAACTCTTTGTGCCGAGGGATCAATTAAAAAAGTGACTTGTGCTCCATGAACGAGATAGCAAAATCCAACAAAAGCCATCCTCCTAAATTTGACCTAATGTTTTTGGGTATGAAGGTAGATGGACGTGGAGGTTCTTTGGCGCCGAATCATCTAGTTCTTGATGAGAATGAGAAATCGGTGGCTTTGGTGAAGGACAAGGATGCAATGCAAGTGACTCTAACCTTGCTAGTGATCAATTTGAGTTCCAACATTGCAATGGTGGTGGTTGGCTTTGCCAATACTGATGCAGTTTATTTTGCTTTTAGGGATGACAATTATCCACCAAGCTCCTTATCACAAGCTTCTTGCTGAACCGATCTCAAAGCATGATTGACGAGAGCATCGATCTGAGTGTGTCTGCCGAACACATTTCTGAACGTGCATGTGGCCTTGAAGGATTGCAAAGTAGAGTTATGACATGCCACACGACACGAAGGTTCTCTTGAAAATGACAGAATTTTCAAATTTGAACAAGGGAGAATTATGTTAAACTCTTATATAAAAAAATTAATTATTACTACAAGATTCATTAACAATCGAATTAAAATCAATGTATTGTCAATGATCTTAGTTTAATTGATAACAAATTTTATAGTAATTAATTTTTTATATAAGAATTTATATATAATTCTCCTTTTGAAGAAAGTAGGGTTAGGTCCACAAGGAGAATAAACATCCGTTTATTTAGATTTGACAAAGGGTGTTAGACACTTTGATTTAAATAATTGATTAATTATTTTACATCATCATATAATACAAGATACCAGATGTTTCTTAAAAAATAATTATGGCTAAATCTCCACCTCTACTTAGGGGTTGTCAAACTCATGAGTTCAAGTGAACTTATAAGAGAAATATAAACTCAAATCGTAAATTTATAAAAGTTTATCTTTAATAAATATCCATTAAAAATACATAATTAAATAATTAAAATATAAAATATGATCATAATTTGATTTAAAATATTTTAAACATAAATAATTGAAATTAAATCCATTTGTTGGTAGATTATCATACAAAATGTAAAAATTTTAGAATAAGGTAACTTATTTTTGGTATTTTTTTTTTCTTTTTTAATTACTATTAGTTCTTGCTTTTTAAGTTTTCTTCTCTCTTTGAACTAGATTCTATCCCTTTTTATGAACTAAGTTCTATATAGTATATACATTTAACTTGCTCAACTCAATAAAAAATTGACGAGTTTAACAAGTTTAACTAAATCTGTTTCTAATTTAAATTTATGAATTAATTGATAAAATTTTTAAGTTAAAAACATAAAAAAATAAGCTCAAAATAAACTCACGAGTTTAACTAAGTTTATATTTAGTTTAAGTTTATAAGTAAGTTGGTATAATTTTATAAATTAAAAATATAAAAATATTAAACTTAAAAAAATTAATTCAAGAGTTTGATAATTATGCCGTTATTTTTAACTATATAACGTCGTTTGTTTCTCCTTACATAGAACACAATTATGGAGACGACCAAGTAGTAATTTCTGGGGACTATTTCTACCCATAGAATAGTTTCCACGATGGCATGATAAAGTTTCTTCAAAATGGAGACTTTCACAGTTCACGCCAGAGAACATCAGAAGAGCCACATAATCCCCGGAGATACCTTCTTAAGCAGCCTTTTTCACTTTTTTTTTAAAAAACTGTCCAAGAGAATCAAATTGTGCAGGACTATGTCTTCGTTCAATGTCTCTCTAACGATATCATATATAATTATTTTTGTGATATCAAAAGACAAGTTCAGATACTCTAGCCCAAAAGAGAAAAATAAAAATCAAAAATGATATTTCCTAACAATGTGGGTTGGGTTTTGCAGGTTAGACCATTCCGCTGAAAACCCACGGAAAAGAAAAAGACCAAAAAATTGTTCACAGAGTTATATACAAGTATTATATCGCAAGCATCAAGTTCATCGGTGGATGACTTTTTTTTTTAAAAAAAAAAGAACAAAGAACAAAATTTAATCAACAAAAGATTCTATTCATTCCTAATTATAGAACAAAGTTAACTCATCTTCACGATTTTTAAGGAAAAAATGACAACTAATATCTAGTTTATGTTTGATTTTTCAATTTTACCATTCACTAAATTAAAATTAATGACCGCAATAAAATATGCTTGAGAATTACAATCTAATGCAATTAAAGAGGTGTAATATTAAAAAAAATAACTAGGACATCTTTATCTTATTTTTAAAATTAAATATGACTTTAAAAATTTGCCCTATAATAATTGGATGGATAAATTAGTTAAGTCTAGCTGCAAAAAAAAAAAAAAGAAAAGTAGGGAGGAAGAAACTTATGTAGTGCTATTAAGTATGTTTGATTTGCAATTTATATTTGGCAAAAGTACATTTGGAGGATTCAACTCTTTATTGAATTTGACAAAAATATATCTTGAATGTGATTTGAATGTGTTTTGAGTATTAACCACATAAGCCCTAAATAAAAAGGAAAAGCAATTGAAAAAACTTAACAAAGCATGTGGATTTTTTTTTTTTTTTGGGGGCTAAAGACCAACGAGGTCTTAAAAAAGTAAGCATTTACCATTATGAGGAGACTTTGTCAAACCTTTAGTCTTCGTTTCTATGTTATGAGGGTAGAAAGCAATGAAATCAGTACATGTATTAGCTTTTCTAAACACATGATTATAAGTAACATCCCAGTCCCACGTCAAAAAAATTTCTGATATCTTGGACAATGATATAGATCGGATGGTTGAGCATGTGTAGTTCACAAGACAAATGGATCACCGAAGGGAAAGAGCAGAGACTATGACAGGCTGAGATCAAATGGAAAGAAGTGAACTATAACCAGTGTCTACCCTCTTAGTCCTCGTGCGATTAATGGTTGAATCAATTTCTTGGTAATTGAATTTGTAAATGAATTGCTAACAGAGACGGAATCAGATCCATATGATCATTGATATTCTAAGGGAACCCTCTTTTAGGCTTTATTCTTGATAGCCCCATTTTAAGCATAGCTTTCTGCTTTTCTCTCAACTAGGCCTCCTCTCCCTCTTAATTCTTTTGCCCATCCTCCATATTCAATGCCTTGTGAAGCTTTTTATGTCAAACACACATGCCTCTTTTTCTTTTTCCATCTCCTCTTTATTAAAATCTCAACCATTTTATAATCAGATACCTAAAGTCTTGGGAAAACCATTGAAAGAGCAAGTGAGATGCAGATAAGAACAGAAGCCAAACACCGATGGATTTTAATCTTAAGGTGCACATTCAATCCTTTTGGTAAAGGGATTTTAGACATATTTCTGCAAAAAGAAGCATAAATGAAACTTTGTTTCTAAAGCATGAACCTCTAAAGATTTTTTTTGGGGTGGGGGAAGAAATGTAATGCACAAGAAAGAATACCACCATCTGCTTATCTTTTAACACTCAGCTAAATTTCATACACACTCCATCATGCCCCTTGGTAAAAGCCTACCAAAAAGAATATAATGTAAAGCTATTCACATGGATGTCATCCATCAAAAATTATGTAGATAATTTGCTGTAGCCAATTACATAAGATCAGCTCTCTTGATGGACATTTTATCAGTCAAATCCTGCGAATTATAGTTAATCTCACTTGCAATGATCTAATTTTCTAAAATAGAATGGTGAATCAATTGTAGTTTGGTTGAGTAGTGAAGAACTCAACATCCTTTTAAGTAAAGTTTTAAGTTTGAGCCTCCTGCTTAGACAAAGCTTCATTAAAAGAGCTTATTCTTATTCGGGGCTCAATTTAAATTCATATTAGATGGTACATCGAATGTATCAAATGTTTTGTTAAAACCAAAAACAAAAAAGAAATAAAGAGAGAAAGAGAGAAAGGTGAAAGAAATATACGAAAATATTTTTTCTAACACATAATGTATCAGTTGATTGAACAAGTATTTAAGTAGTGGGGTTCATTGAGATAACCATCTTAGTGAGCTTTCATTGCCTCTTTTGTGCAGTTAGCTAGTGCAATGAGTTTCTTTCAAACAAAACAAAACAAAAGAAAAAGCTAGTGCAATGAGCGGATGTAAGCATGTAAAAATGTTCTCCATTTCCATTCACACGGTGCAGTAAAACAAGAATATTATCTGCAGGACAAAATCATGGTCCTCATTATCATATTCTTCTTGATGGCACTCATCATAAGTAAGTGATGAGGTTTAAGTTCTCTTAAGAACATTCTGTGACTCCTAAAGCTCAAGTTACGAGACAAAGAAGAAAAAGATAAAGTAGAGTGATACTGTGATTTGTCAAGATGGAAACAAAAGCAGATTCAACAGCACAAATACCCCGTTTGTTCTGCATGCACGCCACTGTGTTATATACCCTATCACCTCCTTTAGACCTTTACTGAAACTAGCCACCGCGCGTGCAAGTATGAACTATAGTCTACGATGCCAAGATGCTTATGAGAAGACTCTGAGAGTTGACAAATAAGCCTAAACTTTACAAGAACACAAGGATACTAACAGGAAAACTGAAAAAAAGGAAAAGAAAGAAAGAAAAGAGAAATACAGCATTCAAATTATTATCAATCAGAAACAAAACTAAATATTGTTCAAGTAAGAAGCAATACTGTGTAGCCTACAGAACTAAACATTCCATTCAAGTGATTATTATGCAGAAATCAATAGAAGGAGTGGACCTGTGGCGAAAATGCTAGGCATCATTTGAGTGAAGAGGTTCTGAATTAGAAATGACCATCAAGATGGAAGTTTGAGTGTTTGACCGTACGGAGAAACATTCTGCATTTTCTTTGATTTGATATGTGTAGCCCACGCTTTGAAAGTAGAGGAAGCAAGTTAGCGGCTTAGCGCATCACCTAACAAGAAAAAGCAAAAGCAAAAGCAGAGAGGGGTCGGCTTCGTCTTTAGCTTTATCTTTAGCCTACTCTGCTTCTTTTCTTCCCTCAGAACAGTGACTTTATCAGCAACTATTTCCGCTTTATGCTGTAGATAACAAGAAAAGTCGCATTGTGATTCTTAGTATTATTAAGTTCCGGGGTCACAGACAAAATCTCAATTCAGTAGCTTCCGTTATCCAGCCAAGAAGACAAACACTGAAAGACAGAGACATAGAAGAAAACAGAGCAAAAATGGAGGTATTGTCACAACTGTGGTCGTTGTTAGGCTTACTCACCGTACTCCAAAATGTCTTGCCGTCGCAGCTACTCTCTCTCCTCCATTCCTCCTACGAGACTTTTACAGATTTTTTCTCCCCTTACTCTTACTTCGAAATCCCCGAATTCAATGGCTACTGCGGCGTCGACGTCAACGATTTGTACCGCCATGTTCACCTCTACCTCAACTCCGTCAACTACTCCGCCGCATCTGGTTGCCGCCGCCTCACCCTTTCCCGGTCCAAGTCCTCCAATCGCATTTCATATACCGTCGCCCCCAATCAGACCGTTCACGACACCTTTGACAGACACCGCCTCTCGTGGACTCATCACGTGGAAACGGTGCAAGACTCGCTGGAGGAGAAGCGGAGCTTCACTCTCCGACTGCCGAAGCGCCAGCGACAGACCCTCCTTTCGGCCTACCTCAGTCACGTGACCGCACGTGCGGAGGAGTTCGAGCGGGTCTCCAGAGAGAGGAGGCTCTTCACCAACAATGGAAATGGATCGTTCGAAGCGGGTTGGGTCTCCGTACCGTTCCGGCATCCTTCCACGTTCGACACACTAGCACTGGAGCCTGAGTTGAAGAAGCAGATCAAAAACGACCTCACAGCGTTTGCGAAAGGCAGAGAGTTCTATCACAGAGTGGGCCGGGCATGGAAGCGTGGGTACTTACTCTACGGCCCACCCGGGTCGGGAAAATCGAGTCTGATCGCAGCTATGGCGAACTTCCTCTGCTACGATGTCTACGATCTGGAGCTCACAAAGGTGTCTGATAATTCCGAGCTGAGGTCGTTACTGATACAAACGACGAACCGCTCCATCATTGTGATAGAAGACATTGACTGCTCTGTCGACTTGACGGCGGACAGGATGACGAAGAAGACAACAATGATGAAGTCCAAAACGATGAGAGCAAAAACGACGTCATCGGACTGCCTCAAGGATGAAAGCGGACGGGTTACTCTATCGGGGCTTCTGAATTTCACGGATGGCCTGTGGTCGTGTTGCGGAGAAGAGAGGATCATCGTCTTCACTACGAATCACAGGGACAACGTGGACCCGGCTCTGGTACGGTGCGGGCGAATGGACGTGCACGTCAACCTCGGCTCGTGCGGGATGCATGCGTTTAGGGACCTCGTGAGGAACTACCTGGGGTTGGAATCGCACGCACTGTTCGACGCAGTGGAGAGTTGCATAAGGTCCGGCGGGTCCCTCACGCCGGCTCAGATTGGCGAAATGCTGTTGAGGAATAGAAGAGATGCTGATGTGGCCATGAGGGAGGTGGTGTCGGCGATGCAGACGAGGATGCTCACGGTGGCAGGTGGACAATGGGAGCAGACGGATAATGAAGAGACGGTGGGGGGAAGGTCGCCTGAAAGTGTGCTGATGATGGGATCGCCGGAGAATTGGGACTCGTTGGGCGGGAAGAAGAGAAAGGAATGTGGGTCCAACTGCGATAAGAAACCGAAGTTTTTGGTGAGGTTGAGGTCGTTGACCAAGTCAGACTCTGGTAGAAAAGTTTTGATCCCAGAAAAATATAAAAGCTGTAATTTTCAGTGTTTGTGATTCGTTGGTTGTTTTAGTGATTGCCCCAATTTTTTCTCTCTTTCGTTTTTTTAATCAGTTTTTCTTCTACTCAATCATGATTGGGTTAAATTAGGATGGTTTGATTTGCACACTTCAATGTATCAAATTTAAGATGTCATGCTACTTACTACAAGACTACAGGGATGAAAATACTAATTTCATGCATGAATTTTAATTTCTTTATAGAATTTAATTTATTTTTGTGACTTAAATAATTAATTTACGAAGCTGAAAAAAAAAACTTAAAATGGTTCATCAATGGTTTTAATTCAAAAGGATCAAGAGCATACTTACAAACTTTTTTTTTTAAATCTTTCCAAATCATTATTTTCCTGCCTTTAGTTATTATTTGTAATTATAATTAAAGCTAGTTTTGCTTATCTTTATTTCCTCTCCATACGCAGCTTCTCTAAATAAAGTATCTTATCTCTTGATTTTTCATGCATTCAACTGTGAACCTTTACATACTTTACCAAAAAAAAAAAAAAAGAAACTGTGAATCTTTACATAATGTATGGTTATGTCACATATCTATATCTATATCATATTCTAAAATCGTCAAAATTATTCATATTCAATACTTTCAGAAATCAGAACATTAGCATAAGAATATTGTTCAAAATTTTATACTTCTTTTTATTATTATTCTCTTCCTCAAGTATAAGAATATGACTAAATTAAATAGATACTTAATTACAATCTATCAATATCGATATCAATACTTAATTATAAGCAACTTGAAGCTGTCATCCGCGAACTCGCAGATTGTTGTCAAAACTATGGCTTAAATTCGCCGGTTCGTGAAAATATCACCTGGCATTTTCGTAATTTCAAATCCCACCCCCGACCTTTATCCTCATCTCTATGGTCAATCTCTCTCACACAGACTCACTGAGAGAGAGAGAGAGAGAGAGAGAGAGAGATGGGGGTGGTGATAATCGACGGCACGACGGTGAGGGACTTTGTGAGGAACGAGGAAGAGTTCAACAAGAGCGCGGAGGAGCAGTTCGCAACGCTGGATCTCAACAACGACGGCGTTTTGTCGCGAGGGGAGCTCCGGAAGGCATTCGAGTCCATGAGGCTGATCGAGACGCATTTCGGCATCGACGTGGCCACTCCGGCGGATCAGCTGACCCAACTCTACAACTCCATCTTCGAGAAGTTCGACATCGACGGCAGCGGCACCGTCGACGAGAGCGAGTTCAAGTCGGAGATGAAGAAGATCCTGCTCGCCATCGCCGATGGCCTCGGCTCTTCTCCCATCCAGATGGTTCTCGAAGACGATAAACAGAGTTTCCTTCAGAAAGCGGCAGATCTCGAAGCTTCCAAGATAAATCAAGCATGAGCTTCAATTTCATGATCTCGAATCCTTCCTAACGATTCCTCTCCACTCCACGTTTATCAATTTACTGTTACTGTTTCTGCTCTGTTATCTTCCCTTGTAAGTGAACTGTTTTCTGGCTGCCTCATCAACTTTCGATGATTTTGTCCGTGTGTATATATGACTCATAACCTGACTTTTTAAATAATAGTAATTGCATTCAAGTCCTTGAGGACTTCACTCAGCCAAGTTGTATCTGATTTGGAGACTGACTTTTTGGAAAGAATGGTTCTGCTGATTAACAACATCTGAAAATCAAGGAATGATGTTATTCATGGTGGAGCTAAACTAAATCTGAACAGATCTATTCAGGAATTTCATCATACTTTCTTCTTTTTTGAACATATTTGTTCATTGAATGATTTGGATCCTCATGTAGCTGAAGCCTGAGGAGAAAGCTATTGATCGACATGTCTACCACATCCGAGCAGAGGATTTTCACCGTCATAATAAAGTATGGGGTTTTGTCTGCAGGAAGAAGAAGAGGAAATTAAATATAATTCTAGATATATTGATCTTCCAATAAGGGAGACAACTTGCCCTGCATACCTGTTGAAAACGTAGATCTGTGAATTTTGTATCCTCCTTTGAAGCATATTGTCTCCGCTCAGCTTTACTTTGAATAGCGGCCATGTCTTCTGGGACAATGAAGCTGGAGCTCTCGATGCTATCTCATTTTGCTGGTCGACTTTTTCCTTCGGAACTGATCAAGCTGAGATTTCTTCCTCAAGAATTTTAAGTAAGGACCATGAGATTTAATGTGGGTTTCAAAAAATTTGAATCTTCAATTCATTTTAGAAATTAAAGTAAAAATAATTTTAACGATAAAGATTAAATTATTATTTACTTATTATGTAAAATTATTTGTGATTAATTTTTTATTTCATTTATTAATTTATTAATGAGTTATAAAATATATAAATTTATATGTTAATAATTATACATTATTTTGTATCAATTGTTCAATAAAAAACAGTAATATCACTAGTTTAATTGTTAAATTAATAATTTATTAATATTAAAAAAAAATTAATCTTTTAGTCTTTTAATTTTTAAGTCACTTGTAACTCAGTCCCTCAACTACGATTCGCTGTGATTTAGTCCCTCAACTATAACTCGTCTATGATTCAGTCCTTCAACTTTTGAATCACTTACAAATTAGTTCTTTAACCTTTGTTAATTTTTTTTTATGATAGCCTATATCTCACATTAATGAATAAGAAGAGGGTATTTTAAAATAATATATAAACATTTTTTATCACTCTTTGATAAAAAAATTAAAAAAAATTAAAAAATAAGGACGGAGTTATAGGTAAATAACTTTAATTTTTTAAAATAATATTTTTAAAAATAATATTTTTAATTTTTTAATTTTAGTTGAACTGAAATCTTAAATTTTTTAATTTAAAATAATAAAAATAATTTTAAAATAATATTTTTTTTATTTTAAAAGTTAAGGGATTGAGTTGTAGCGAGTTATAGTTGAGGGACTGAGTCGCAGCGATTAATAATTGAGAGAGTGAGTTACAAGTGAGTTAAAAGTTGAAGGACTAAAAGATTAATTTTTTCTAATATGACAGAATATAATTTACACCTTATATTAATTAATTAATAAGTAAAATAAAAAAAATTAATAATTAATAATCTTGCATAATAATTAAAGAATAGTTTGATTTTTTATTATTAAAATTATTTTTAATTTATTATTTTTAGTTGAACTGAAATCTTAAATTTTTTTAAAAATTCATCAATAGTTAAGTTTCATTCATGATCATTTCTTCTTTTTTCCATCTATCGTTGAGCAGGATAACTGTGCCCTCTTAAGTAACTTCCAAGTATGGATTTCTTTTTAGAAACATCAGATGGGAGGTAGACACGTGTTTATTATGGTTGTTTTTCTTTCTTTCCTTCTTTCTTCTTTCTTTTTTTAAATGTTGTTATGGTTGGTTTGTTCGTTTGTTTTTTATTGTTGAACCTTTTTGACTCTCAATCAAACCAAAAAAAAAAAAAGATATATGAGCTATAAATAAAAAAAAATGACAATTACACATAAACAACTATAAATCTTTAAACTATTGCATTAATTGACTTGTTCTTGATCTAGTTTTCATTACTTTATTAACTAAAATCTTGTTCACAGTATCATTCTTGTAATGAATTATTAAATATCAAAAAACAAGCCTTAAAATGCCATTCACAACCGCGATAGTAATATTAATTATTGGCAAGAAGTTCTGATATATTTAATTTAATGATTTTTTTTAATAGTAGCGAGGGTGTCAAACTTTTTAACCTGGGTGGGGAAAAGAACAAGTAATTGTGAATTTGTATGTAACTGAAAATATTGCATCTCAAAGATAAATGAATGAAAGAAACAAAGAAAGTGCATATCTTGATCAAATCAAGTATGCAATGATGGAGACTTAAGAAGGAGAAAAGACAGAGTAATTGAGAACAATGAGAGGGTTGAGATGGAAGAGAAATTGGAAGCTTGTGTGGAGTTATCATGAAAGGTGTGGATATGGAAATATAGAAGGTAGTGGGGGAAAGTGGAGATAGCAACTCCATGAGTGAAAGTGGAAGAGATTAGTTTTCAAAGTAAAGTGGTTGGATTTTGTGTTGATATGTTATCTCTTTGAATGTTACTTTGATGTTCAGTTAGTTGGTTGGATCTACTCATTTTGGCTCCAAACAATGCTCTGTTATTTTCTCACATGTTGCCATGTCTTTGTTTTTTTTTTTCCTTCTTTTTTTAAATGAAAAAAATTATTGTCATTGTCAATTTCATGACAATTTCAGGTAATACATATATTCTTTTGAATCATGTCCAATTCACAAGACTCTTGCCTGTTTTCAAAAAAATATGCTTCCCCTACTTGAGATGAGGTTTTATTCTTTTTGGGACAATTGAGATGAGAACTCTTAATCGCCAAGGAATTTATTTATGGGAAAATGACAATTAAGGCTCCCACGAGATCATTGCTCAATTTTAAGGATTCTGAATTATTAAAATTTTAATAATAAATCATGATTCTTATTTTAAATTAAAATCATACATGAGTTTATAAAATTTTCCTTACTTGAAAAATAAAAAAAGACATTATTAAAATTACTATGATAGGTTGAAATTATTATTAATTTTAGTTGAGAAAATCAAAATCCACACTTAGGAATAAGTTATTTTCTAGTATGAAACTAAAATTCATTTGCAAAACTTTTGAAAAGTATTTATGAATATATGATAGTCATTTAAAAATTTGTCAAAGTGATTTTTAAATATGAAGCCAATCACTTATAAATTTGTGTGCTTGTTAATATAAAGGAAAATCACTTAAAAATTTGAGAAAAGATACTATTAAAATTACTATCATAGGTTGAAACTATTGTTAATTTTAATTGAAAAAACTAGGATCTAAAATGATATGCGTTGAGAGATTATTGGAATTATTATTAGGGGTTGGACAATTGTTAATTCCATTCTCAAGTGTAGAATATAATTTTTCTAATTGAGATTAACAATACTCCCAACCCATAATAGTAATTTCAGTACTAAAAGGCAATTTTGTAGACTCATGTTTTTTAATTCTAAGTAAAAATCATGGTTCATTATTGGGACTAAATTTTAATGATTCAGGATTTCTAATTGTAATTAATGATATCATGGGATCTTTAATTTTCATGTTCCATTTACGTATAAAAAAAACAGGGGAAATGACATTTAGACACTATACTAAAAATTAATTACATTTAGGAACTATCGGTTTATAAAATTACAAAAAGGATCTGCGTGTTTTGGGTAACATGTCTCAAATGCAAATTCTGAAAGTTTAAATCTCGGAAGTTGGAAAATGCATTATAAATTAGTTGTTGGCTATGGAAGTTTTGTAAATATGAAAAGCTTAATTATAAAAAAAGGACAAGAATCCATTTTTAAAACAAGATTATTGAGGTTGAATTAACTGGCTAGAGAATTTATCTAACTCAACTAAAAGTCTTTAGTCTATCCCAAAGTAATGCCTGCAAGTTGCTGACTAAATTAACCCAAACCAAAGACTTAGAACACCGGAGCAAAGAAAGAAAAAATAAAAAATCATTTTATTAACTTCTAAAATGTCTAAATCTGATCCAAAATTTACAACTGGTTTGTATTTTTTTTTACAATATTTATCGTTGAACTTTTGAAACTTAGACTAAGTTTTTAAGATTTAAAAATTTTCTACAATTTATAAGTAATTTGCAACTGATTTTTTAAATTATTCATAATCTTTTGAGATTTCGAAATAAATATTCATAATTTACAATTGAGCTATATTATCAACTATGTAAAGGCATTTTTGTCTATTTACCTTGTTGTAAGAATAAAATAAAAAACACCTAGCCCTTTGTTGACTGCTGTAGTTTCAACTTTCAACAACTTATGGTCCATAAATTTAATTAAGTTGGTTCATTAGTCTCTCCATGTCATTTTCTCAGGAAAGTATGTAATGTTATGACTACGGTTATCAATTATCATAATTATACCGTTTGTGTTGTTTTCAAGCGAGTAACTGGCGGCTGGCAAAAGCCCGGGGGAGGGGGGGGGGGGAGTGCGACTTGCTCTAACGAACATCCCAATACACATTCTGAGACACATATCGATTAGATCAAAATGTCTTAGAACTATAATTTGTTCATTTAACTCTCATGCTGGGGGCTAATTTCCGTATGATTAATCTAAAGTTTTATTGGTGTGTAAATCATTCCTCAAAGGATCACTGCTTTTTCAACGTCTGTTGCATCCAATTTGTGCAATTATATATATCACTGTAGAATTTCCATTTCAATGTATCTCCCTTCCACCAAAAAAAAAAAAGAAAGAAAAGAAAACCCCCAAGTTAAATTACTCTATAATGTTTGTAGAAGAAACGTCATTCTAAAGAATAAAGAATACTTCATGGACTCGATCAAGTGATCCACAGGTTGGTTGAGGAGGAAAAAAAAAAAAAAGGAAAGTCATGGAGAGAGTCTGGTCAACTGTTAATAATAATTGTATGTTATGACCGAAAGAGAAGAGAAAAATAGTCGAAAAACATACGTCGCCTGAGAGATTCGAACTCTCGCGGGGAAACCCCATGTACTTAGCAGGCACACGCCTTAACCACTCGGCCAAAGCGACATAGTTGCCCCGGAAGCCTACATATTATTTATATAGTATTAAATGCAGATTGACTAATGCTTTCCCCACTCGCTACCAGTACCACTTACTAGACGAACCGCGATAGACAAACCATTGAAAGTTGGGTAGTGGGCCCCACTCTCCTTCGCTCCATTATCATTTACGACAACACCTTGCCGACTCTCGACGTCACGTGTTGCGACACAGAGAGAGAGGAAGGAGGAGGAGGAAGGAAGGAGGAAGGAAGAAGGAAAGAAGGAAGGAGAACTGAGACGAGGGAGAGGGAGAGAAATGTCCTCCGCCACCGTCACCGCTGCCGACACCACCGTCGTGCCAGAGACGGCGGAAGCAGAAATGAAGACGTACTGGTGTCACGAATGCGACATGAGCGTTGCTCTGTCCTCCCCTTCTTCGTCTTCAACCTCCTCCTCCTCGTCGACTCTTCTCTGTCCCCACTGCCACACCCATTTCCTTGAACTCATGGACTCCCTTTCTTCCCTCAATCTGACTCTCACTCATTCCCCTCTTCGCTTTCCCTCTTCGACTCCCCCTACATCCACCACCTAATCCAGAACCACCTCCTTCCCTCGGACGACGACGACGACGACGACGGTGAACTTGAGTTCGACGACACTTTTGAAGACCCGTTATCTCTGCTCTCCACACTGCCAAATAGTACCTCCAAATCTTGCTCTGATTCTGTGCCCACTATAGTAGTTACCTCTTCCTTGCTATCGCAGCTTGACCCTGGAGGGGTTCTATGTGCGGTTTGCAAGGACACAATTGGGGTTGATGCGGAGGCTAAGCAGCTTCCGTGTAAGCATTTATACCACTCCGATTGTATCACGCCTTGGCTGGAGCACCACAATTCTTGCCCGCTTTGTCGCTTTCAGCTGGTCGGTGAACAAGAGGAGGATGGGGTTTCTCAGGCAAGGAGGATCAGAAGGCAGTTGAGAACGGCCATGATGAGGTTGTCTGAATTGATGGAGGAGGAGGATGATTTCTATGGGTTGAGGACTACTCTGAGTCACATTGCTAGTAGACGCCGCGTTCTTTCTTCTGCTGTTTCGGATCATAGGGATGATGAGAACCCTTCTGATTCCCTGGCCTCCCCTCGGGTGACGGAACCAGATTCTGTGTCTGCTGGTGGCAGTGAAAATTCGGAGGCTCTTTCGAGCTGATTGGTCAGTTCCGCCAATTCAACACGATATTAGGTATGTTGACCTTACTTTCAACCAGCTATCAATTTTTCTCGCTCTGTTCTTCGTATGTTGATTGAAAATTTATTTGTTTAGAGATTTTGATTATGTCTGAGCTCAAAATCGTGGATATTTCCATGCTTCTTAGTATCTTTGCACCATTTTCTTTCTATAGATTTTTTTTCTCCTCTATAGAATTGTCGATTACTCGTAGGTCAAAAGCTTGGAAATTTCCCTGTCATTCGTGATAAATTAGATTGTTTTTTCAATGAAATCATTTTTTTAACCTCGATTGATACTTGAAACTAACTGTTATCTGCAGAGTGAGATATAACTAATAAAATTATTGTGCGTGTGGGGAAGGGTCTTGAACATCAATTTTCAACACTAACTCTATCCGAACTTTGTTTTGTATGGACTGTTTTAGAGTAGAATATTGACTCTTTGCAAAGGAATTTGGTATTATAGAGTTCCTAAATTTTTGTTCCTTCCAATAATGAATATAGAACTCAGTGGCATCTCATTTCCGTTAACAATAGCAATTTCGGTTGAACAAAGGCTTCAAGTTCGTTGATGCTTAGTGACTTTACACCCAAATTCTAAAAGAAATTGCCATCTGTATTGTCAAATAGTTAATTCTGTGATATTCTGTGGCCGTGCAATGGGCATGAGATGAATCCTAGCATTTTTTTTTTTTTTTTTGTTTTCCACCCAAGAGAATTGGGGCATTTCTTTGAAAATATATGATGGAACTATTAAACGTAAGCAAGATTGTAAAAATGTGTTCTCTGAAACTTCAATTCTTGAGAAAATAAACAATTTAGTCCTTGGAAGGTATATTTTATACTTTATAATGCTTTAATCCTTGGATTTGTTTCAATGCATGTTTGTCTCCACTCCCTTCATTTACTTGACTGAGGGACTAACTCTATGCATGTGTTGAAATTGTAACAAGTCACCAAACTTTTAAAAGAACTATTTGAAAAGAGGAATGCAAGTAAGGACTAAGCATAAGGTATAATTTTCGGGGGCCAAATTGTGTATTCAGTTTGATTCAACCACAATTTGCATTGGTTTGTGAGTCATGTGAGAACAACACCCTCTCCCCTCACTTTCATGAATTATTACAGATGCTCATATATATGCATTTTGTCTAAGTTAGGTCACGATTGCTTTAGTTGGAAGGGCAATAAATCAAATGGATTTGCTTATTTTGCTGTCTTCAGTAGTCTTGTTGCAAGTTTGGAGACTGTCATAACTTAATTCTTCCAGTGCTGACTTGTAGTCTTGCCTAGAAACTGAATCAGCAGAAGTTGTTTGTTGAAATGATTGAAGCTGGTGATGGAGGGAGATCATAACCAATTCAGCATTAGTAAAGTGCATATGCGTTAGCCTTCGTTGGTTTCCCTAAATATGAGAGACTTTTTGGTTTTTCAATCACCAATGCAAAAGCTTAACTTGTTAGCAGCATATTTTCCGCCATGCCTACTATTATTGTGAGAATGGGAAGCAAAAAAGATCGAATTCTGGACCATTCAGTTATAAAGGCTCTAATATGATGCCAAGTATCATTTAAACGCTCAAACTTTTGCAGTTAAAATGGATATCCATGAATAGTTTAGTTATACTCTTCAATTCGACTATCCTTTTAATTGCTGTTAGCTATTACAGTTTATGAATTAATAATGGGTAATCTGTTTTCCTCTTGCAGGCATAGGGTTTTTTATATGTCAAAAAAATCATGAAGTTGTGTCACTATAGATCGGCTAATCAAATATAAATCTGCAGCGGCAGCAGTGCTAATCTTTTTAGTTTTTATTTTTTTTCCCCTGTTTTTGGGGGTAATTTGGAAAAATTTAGGTAGACTCAGTTTGAAAAATGAGAGTAGATCAAATCTATCATAACCACGCAAGGATCTCACGATGAAGTGCATCTTCATGATTGTTTTGGTCTACTTTTGCAAACCGGGTCTATCTATGAAGCTTAATAATTTTGCTAGCTAGTTGCAGTACTGAGGTGAACATTACAATAAACTAGTGGGGTGCATGTGTGCTGTGCATTCCTCTTCCTAGCTTCCCCACCCTCTCAATCTTCGTTTTGTCCATAGAAAGCAGTCTGTCAAAACTAATTTCTCTTCACGTTGTCTGCAATAAAATGTTTGTGAGTTTCGCATATCATCTGCCATGTATCTGAACTGATCTCCACTGAATCATTTGGAATGAACCAGTCTTCGATTTCACTTATGGAGTTAATGTTGACTACTATAATTACTTTGCTGTAGTAATGGTATGTAATTGCGTGGGTTGGGGGGCTGATTGTACAAATTGTTAAGACTCAGTAAAGTTTCTTTTTACAAGACATTATTGATGGCCCGAGTTTATAGTAGAAAGAATCATGTTCTGGAGACACATCGATTTTGGCGAGGTTGATATTCATTGTACTTAAATATTAATGAAATGATTTTAAATGCAATGGGTGGATATTCATGATCGATCTGGTTCATTAATCGTTAAAAAAAAATGGCATTGTAATTCATTTTCTTTGAAGGAAGATCAGTGATGTTTCTACTTAAGAAAAATGCTGAGTTTATAGTTAACTCATATAATTATATGGTAACAAGTTAGATTCAAAGCATCCAATGTTTCAGGTGAGGCTGCGGCACACACAGTTAAATTAGTTAACTTTATCCTCTTTAAGGAGGGACCATGCAGTTCCTTGTACTCCTTCACCTCTTTCCTTCAAAGGTCTTGCGCTTCAGCTTCACATCCCTGGTTTTAAACACCAAGAACATTACGAAAATCTAACTTCACAAATGAAAAGCTTTGATAACAGTAATTGTTAAATGTGGTTTTATGGCTCCAAAGGTAGAACCTACGATTAGAGGCATAAAGCGAATGGTGAAAGGTCGGGGGACAAGTAATGGGTGCACCGTCGCGTGACACGTAAAGGTTCTGAAGCGTTCCTAAGCCGATAATTCGGCATTCGCAATGAAATGTCAACACGTAATACCCGCACGTGACTAATTCCAGCCCCCATTGCCTTCTATTCCGGTTTCTTTGTCGGCTGTGCAATTGCAAAACACACCCCCTCGCTAATGATTTGGTAAGGATTGGATTCCATGCCCGGAGCAAATAGCGACACGTGAAAAATTTATAAGCGTGTGATTAAGTTAACGGTCAGAGGCAAATGCACATGAGAGGAGGAAGGCACTCTCATTTTCACTCATTTTCATTTATGAGCTTGAAAGATTTGATTCCACAACAAAACTGAAATTTAATCCTACTTCCTTTTCTTTAAATTTTGAGAGATTCCATGAGAATGAGAAAGCTGATTTCAGTTTCGTGGATTTATTGATGCACATGCTTCTGAAATTTTTTAATTTCAAATTGAAACCTATATAACCTCTAATATAATAAAACTCTGCAGAGTGGGATGCATTCTTGAAAATACTATATCATTATAATTCAAAATACTTGATTCTCTTATCTTTAATGCAATCCAAGAAATAAGGTATCTTATTGAACAACACGGAAACTCAATTTCAAGGTTTTTTGAGAGATAGAAATTGCGAGGGGAGCAGAAGAGTTCGAAATCTAATAATAACACTTTAAAATTGAAGCATGGTTCCAAAACTGAAACATATTGCTTCGTCTTGCTATTAACTGCTTCACTTAAGATTAATCGCTTCATCTTCATCATCCTGATTAGGGGTGATTACAGAAAAAGAAAATAAGTACCAATGCGTGAAAATACCCCTAGTTCTCTCACTCCTCTCATGTGCGTTTATGTCTGACCGTTAATTCGATCTTATGCTTATAAATTTGCCATATGTCGCCATGCATTGGATGCGTGGATTTGCCCCAGGCATAGAATCCAAATCCGATTTGGTAAACCTCCCTTCATCATAATAATTACGTAGCCAAATTTTCTTGTGGTTATTTTAAAATAATTTCAAATCATATTATATATATATGTTATAAACAGTTTTCTGATCCAACCCGATTCAGCAGTGAAAACAGTTTTCTGATCCAATTAGTGATCTGGTTGATGATCTAGCCAATCCGAACATCCACTTCTCACAGCATGTGAGATTTACACGTTACTAATAGAGTAAATTAAACGAATTAAGTGGATTAAGAAATGATAAATACGCAAGGAATTATGCAAAAAAGAGATGATGCTGACGAGGAATCGGCCCAATTTGACCAAACAGCCCCGTTTACTTGGTTTGCCCAAAGAAACTTCCAACCAACTTTTCCGATGGGTCAAATTTGATTGGTACGTCAATAAATAATTCTGAACGCCCCCACTAGGCCAATACCACCCAAGTCCCACGTATACCCTCTCCCTATTAATAATTCATACACAACCTTATGGATAACAATGAAATTTCCACCTGAGCATCCTTTTTATTACAAGGTCAAAGGTCAATCTAAGTAAGTTCATTTGTATTTGGACATTTATCTCTTCTGACCTTTCCAACTTCCTCGTGCTCCTAATTACCATTCCACGCGCAATCGAAACTTTATATAGAGACCCCTCTGCGTCTTATCTCCTTAATCCATTCATTCATCTATCCCTACAATCATATTCTGTTTCGATTCAGAGTTTGATCAAGTTAAAGATGGAGTTCGTCATGAGCTTAGGTGACATGTTGGTGAAGGTTGCCTTGTTCTTCCTCGTTCAAGCTTTGGTTTATCTTATCCTCTCCCAATTCTTCCAACATCTTCTCCAATACCGTTACCAGATCCACCACCTTCAGGACCGCTCGATCTGCCAGTATTCGCCGGATTCTTGCCGTCCTCTCCGACCAGCCGATCGAAGCCGAGCCCTCTCCTTCTTCTAGGAGCCCTCCATCCTCGGCTGTTCAGAGTTACAAGTCTGAATAATCTCTCCCTCGGGCCACGCACGAGTTCTTTAGTTTAGTAAGGTCGTGTGATTTACAAAATTAATCAAGATATCTAGTGGATTCTTTTGTTGCTTTAGGGGTTTGTTATTCTTTTGTTCTTTCCTCGTGTATATATTACAACTTATGAACTTGGATGAATATTGATTTGAGGTTGTTCATTTATCTGTGTATCCTGGATTGTGTATATTGAAGATCGATCAAGTGTATGGTTAAAGAATTATACTAAATAGATGAAGCTGGGTGTATATATTCAGGATGTCTTTTTTTTTTTTTTTTTCACACAGCAAAGATTTCTTTACTTGACAATCATTTTAGCTTATATTTGACGGTTAAGCATTAAGTAAATAGATGTCATATATTACTTACTTAACGATTAAAAAAACATCAATATTAGAAGCATTACTTGACGTTTATTGATAAATAACAGTCAAAATATATGATTTTATAATTGTTCGTCTCTGGAAGAAAATACTTGATAGTTATTTATAAATAATTATTAAGTAATTATGAAAAAAAATTAGGGCTCATTTTACTACTACAGTTATTTGTAAATAACAATCAATTTTTTAAAATACTTGACGGTTATTTGTAAACATTAATGTAGAATTTGTGTATTTTACAAGAAACTTTTAACGTTGATTAAAATGCACCCATTGTTGAAGGTAGAGATAGTAGTATTTTTTGTATATTAAAGACCAATATAAGACTTTCAACAGCGAGGTGGGAATTTAAAAAATAAAATAAAAAGTTGCAACTTTCAACAGTGGGTGGCTCACACTCATTGTTGAAAGTGAATTTAAAAAAAAATACTACACAACAACTTCAATAGCGGGTAGCCCCACCCACCGTTGAAAGATAGAATTAAAAAAATAAAACAATTTACATTCAACAGCGGGTGACACGTCACTTGCTATTAAATGTGATTCAATTTACTTAAAAAAAAAACCTCGTCTCCACCCCTTCTTTCTCCATTATTCATCATCAGTCACCCCCTTCTTCCTCCCCCACACCCCTTCTTCCTCCTCCATTATCCCTGTCGGTCGCCCCCCCTCCCCTCCCCTCCCAAATAAGATCCTGATACCTTCAGCAATGAATATGTGAAGTTAAAAAGGATATTTTTATGACTCCATATGTACACTCGTAAGGATCAATTTATGATTGATAGTTTTTTTGTTAAATGTGAATTTCTTCTAATAACTCATTATATTTTATAGGGACACTAGCAATTGATTGTTCTTTCATTAAAGAGTAACACAGTCTTTTTCTTATGCTCCCTCAATTACAAACCAAATGAGGACATAAAAAAGACAATAGACTCGTAAGTGTACTTGTACAAAAACTATTAATTTTTATGGATATATTAGTTATAATATCGTGATGTTGATCATAGGACAATGAAAATATATGAAATAATGGTCCTGAAAAAGCATCCTCATGAACTAAAGGATCCTACGTGGATTGAGCCAAAGGTAAGTTAAAATTAACATTTTACTAAAATATTCAACTGTCAATATTTATTACCGATTCTCAATTGCTTATATATACACATATATATGTTTTTATATAGAGTCATAAGTAACCACCGAAGACTAGTTTGTGCGACATATATGTGATGAGACACATGGTCAACATCATCACATTGAGAATGACTGAATTTACAAATGAGGTAACTATATTTTTGAAAAGCTAATTATATTGTTATTTGAATTAATTGGTTAATATTTTAATTACAATTTATACTTTAATTTAGATTTTTGACATTGCAGATCCATTTTCTAAGGAAGAGGTTGATGGCATCTTCATATGTTGGGCACCATATTTTATGGGTGGTATGTGAGGTTTAGGTATTTTTTAGAAATTGTATAAGACAATTTGAGTTTTGTGTAATTTCTATAAAATTATATTAAATTTAAATTATTTATATGTACTTAAACTAGCTGGCTGGTAATAAATTGTGTAGAATATTTTCATTTGCAAGAATTGAAAAATGAGTAGAAATAAAATTAATTTTTTTTAAAAAAATCATTTTTAACAATGGTTCTCTAGCCATGACTGGTGTGAAAGTTCACTTTTAATAGCGATTCTTGCCTTAATTGATGTTGAAAGTCCACTTTTAATAGCAATTCTTGCCTTAACCACTGTTGAAAGTCCACTTTTAATAGCGATTTTGGCTTGAAATGTTGTTAAAAGTGATTTAAAAAAAAAAATCAATGATCTACTTTCAACAACGAGCATAAACTTGCTATTAGAAGTTTATTTTTAATAGCGGTTGGACAACTGCTGTTAAAAGTCACATACTTTTAACATCCCTTGAAACAACAACAATTTTAGAATCGCTATTAAAAATATTTTTTATCTACTATTAAAGCCTATCCTGTAATAGTGAATAATCATAAAATATTTATGGTATTTTTTTTAAAGGATGAGCTACTTTTCAAGCAATCCTCATGCATAAAGATACACAAAATAGAAAATAGAATCAGCCAGCCAATATCTAAAAATTATAAAATAAATGTTTCTATCAAAATTATTATTCAAGGATAATAAATTAAATTTCTATACTTATAGCCCTATAAACCCTAACTTGCAAACTAATTAAATTTTCAAAACTAATTAAGTGACCAGTTTTAGGCATAAGAATTGCCCAAGAAAATATAACATGAAAAATGCATATACCTAATTAACTAACTATTAGACTAGCCTAACCGCTGCTGCTGCTCACATATTGAACATAGCTTGAACCACCTCTTCAAGGATTTCTCTACATGTGTAGTTGTATATCGAATACAGTAGACATTCTTGAAGTACTGTAAGCAAATAGTCACAATAAGTTTAAGTTAATAACTAGCTATTTAAAATGGGTTTAAAATTTATAATTTAAATATAATTAAATTTAATATACCCTATCTGATAATATGGTAGAGGCATGGGTGATAATATCTTTCATGAATTTCATCAGGTAATAATAACAGTCATTACTTTACTTTAGCTGGAGTGGACACTATAAAAAAACCACATAAATATTAATGAAATTGTATAATATGTCATAATTTCTTAATTAAAAACTTGATCAACTAAATGAATACCTTAATGAGGATCCATTTGTTAGAAGAGTGGAATGTATATACCTTTTTTTTTTTTGCTGGTAATAGGTCCTTTGCCAGATTTGGATTATTTTGTTTATTAATATAAATGACAATAGGAACATCAACAACAACAATCACATAACGTTATACCCAACAACAATTTAAAAAAAAAATTTGACAACATAACGGCTTAAGAGTAAATATTACTCAGGATTTATGCCCTAAAAAAACTATATAGTCAACAACAAATATTATTTATGATCCAACAACAACAATAACAATATTAATAAGAAGCCAAGTTTTAATGAAAATAATAAAATTCACATTAAATACCATAAATCAATTTTCAATCAATTCAAACACTAGCAATATAAAAATTGACAATTCAAGCAATAAAAAATCAAAAGTAATCTTCCAATTATAAAACAAACACAGTCAAATATCTAAAGTTTTAAATTTCAAACACTTATTAACAGAAACATCAATGAAGAGATTAAATAATTAACATTCAAATAAGACATTGCATATATAAATTAAAATTAACAACTCACAAATTCAAAATGAGGATTAAAGATTTGAAAAGCAAGAGCCAACTTCGAGAATAAGTGAATAGATGCGAAAATAGAGAAAGGGCAAACCACAAGCAATGAATCCAAGAAAACAAGTACCCACAAGCACGATTGGGTTTGAAAATAAAAACCCCACAGTGAATTAAGTGCAAAATCATGCATTTTGGCTATTGGAGTGACAAAAAATGAGTTTCAAGTGGTTTGAGTGGGTTTGGGACAACTTTTGAGTTGTAAAAATGTGAAGAGAGAAAGTGTTTTAAAGGTAATTAAAATGCAAATGCTTAACGGTTATCCTATAACAACCGTCAAATATTACATATTTGACGCTTATTTTAAAACAACCATCAAGTATATTCTAAGCATACTTGAGTAATTATTTTTGTTTTAATTTTTTAAAAAAATAATTAATTTGATACTTTTTTGAAGATAATCGTCAAGTATTTGACGGTTATCTTCAAACAAGCATAAACTATATTTCCGTCCAACAATAATTAAGTTTAAATATATGTTGATGATTTTTTCAATATATCATCAAGTATGGATTTAGATACTTGATGATTGTGTTGAAAAAACTGTCAAGTATTTAGTGTTTTTTTTATATTACTTTTATCATATAATAGTTAAATATGAGAAGTCTTATTTAACAAATCCTGTAGTAGTATTTCTTGTATCCCAATGGATGCATTTACAGTTTTACAAAATATCAAACTTAAGTGATTAAATTATGTTGACAGCTGGGTTATTCATAACGGAGAGAAGCTTCTCGTCATGTGGACTTACACGTTATACAAGATGAGTAAGACGACTAGAGAGAAGGCTTTATGAGAAAGTTGAGATACTTTTTTAATACGAATGCAAGGATTGTAAATGTTAACTAAATGAGAATGACACAAATGATAGCGGTTTGAATTTCTTAAGCATTATTTTAGGATTTAATTTTTGAAAATAGCGTAAGAAAATCATTTCTTGAGAGAAGACAACTTTTTAAATAATGCTTTAAATTTTTAAAGGATTAGCCAATCATAAAAATGCCTTGAATAATCCCCCCAAGAAAAAGAGAGATGATAAGTGTTAGAGAAAATTAGATCTTTATGATCATTGAGATTGATCAGATTCCTTTGTTGATGTGAGAAGCTTGTTAGTGAATTATCTTTAAGTATCTCTATAGATGCTCGTGGAGTCCAAAAATGTTCTAATTGTATTCTTAAAACCTAACTCATCTAATTTTTTTTCTCTCATGGTAGTGTCATAGCTATTAGTCGTAAGACTAATTTCTCAAAGAATCTCATCGCTATTAGAAATACTCTCTCTCTCTCTTTATTATATATATATATTATATATAGATATATATATATCTTTAGGAGTTAACATCAAAGAATCTCATCGCTATTAGAAATACTCTCTCTCTCTTTATTTATATATATATATATATATATATATATATATCTTTAGGAGTTAAATCCTGAAATGATGTTTAAAGAGATGGAGCTGCTATTATTGTGTCGCACTATCTTGGTAGCTCATAGAGTTTAGATCTCTGTTAAGCATTGCAAATTTTTGTGGACTGTACATTCGCCCAATAAGACTCACGCTTCACCCTCAGCTGTCAACGGGTTCAATGGCAATTCTTCCTTTGGGCTCACAAACCAAAGCTTGCATGTATAAATGCCATCCAACCATCTTTTGTTGCCTTTTTGGGGGTTTCGGCCCACCAGGTTGGGCTTTGGTGCTAATTGTTGTAGTGATATCTTGATTGGATGATATGAATTTTAAGTTTTAAATTTATAAATTTTAAATAATAAATTTATTTTTTACAGAGTAACAGTTTGAACTTTGAAGATTATCTTAATTTTATACTTTTAACCTATTAAAATAAACACATATTAAACATATAAAAATAAAATAATACCAAATTTAAATTGTCTAGTTTTCATATAGATATTTTAGGTCTTATTTTCGTCATTTGAATAAAACATTCAAGCTCCATTCGCTACTTCTCATAGATAATATCACATTGTTCCTCATTATAATACTTATAATTTTTAAAAAAATATTGTGCTATTCATAAGTTAGGAAGAGTGTTGTTGCTATAAATCTACTCTATGATGCACATATATTTCCTTCGGTCTTTTTAAAAGTTATACTCCAAAAAGTTTCCTTAGTTTTTTTTTATATGTAACTTTCTCTTGTTTTTTTAATTTTTAATGCACAATTTCAAAAATATTCTCTAACAGATTTTAAAAAGAAGTGCAATATTTCAATTCTCAAAAAAAAAAAAATCCTCACACCTTAAATCATTCCTTTTAAATTTAGGAAGAAAATTGAAAAGTGATTTAATTTTAAAACAATTTGATTATTCTAATCATCTCACCTTAATTTTAGTGAGTTGGTTAAAACTTAGAAGTGATTTACAAAAAAAATTGGATGGATTAGAAATTATTTATAAAAGAATTCGATGGAGAATATATGAAATCTAGTTGGGAAGAGAGTTCTTCAAAGTTGAGAAGTGAAGCCATCGATATCCTACCCCCCTGTCACTAATTATGTAATTGGACCTTTTTTCTCACCATCGCTATGTAATTGAACCTTGAATACTATCACATTCTCCAAAACTTTAAATTTTTTCCAAAAGTATTTTATTTTTAAATTGATATTTTAATTATGGGTAGATAACTCCTTATATCTCACCAGAAAGGGATGAAACCTTTCCCCCCCCTTTTTTCAAGACCAATTTAATAATATTAACCAACTTTTCTTAATTATAATAAAATAATGAAGAATAACTTGATTCCTGTATAATTGAGACTCATTATAAGAGTCATTTATAATGAACACCGTTATATAACATTTTGTTGTGGAGTCCTATATTACGTTTTTTTTCAATTAAAAGTTGCATTTATAAATTAACAATGATTACAATCAGTTGGGTTCACAAAATGAAAGCTTTCATCACTCGTCGCCTCTTGCTAAAAGAAGTGAGGATGATCAAATGTATAAAAATTATTGAATGAACCATGAGACATCCCCACTAAGCTATCAACCAAAGAACATGATAAAGTGAAAGAGTTCAGTTTTTATGAAAGATAAATCTACCATCGTCAATGGTATCCTTAAAAGGGTGCTCATCATCACATCCTCTTTGAATCAGTTGGATTGCATTAATGCAGTCAGTATATACTTCCATTTATTTGAAATCAAAAGTCCAACAAAGATAAAGGCCTTGAATAATCGCCAAAACCTCCACAATTTTAAGGAAAACATTAGTGAGCTTACAGCTAAAACTCTTGAACCATTGACCATTTTTATTTTAAATAATTCCACTACATTCACTATTACCATTAGACAATACAGATCCATCCGCATTCAATCTAATTACATCATTCTTGGGTTTAGAAAGATTATTAGTCATAAATAGTATACGAAATTACCTTACACTTTTTGTGGCAAACTAAAAAGTGTACATAATATAATCTTGTACTTAATATAAAGGGAGACGGTAGAGGAAGTATGGGCCTGTTTATTTGTCCATTTGAAAATTATTAAAAAAAAAAGTTTCTCTACTTTACTTCTCACCAAAATATTGAGCCAAAAATATTTGAGATTTTAAAAGTGTTATCCAGATAAACAAGTCCAAAGATGACTCTAGGCTTATTAAAAAAACTAAAGCTTTTTTGAAAAAATAACAATAAAATCTCTCTAAAATATATAAATGATAATTTGATCCTTCAAAATGCAATAATTTCAATGAAGTATTCAAGGACTTTTCTATCATTAATAAATTTATATAAATGATTAAATTGCCCTTGTAGAAAATAAAATAATTTACAAGTTTTCTTTAAATAATCACAACTTTTTTTTATATTCACAATAATACAATAACAAATTATAATTTTACATGTTAAATTCCTAATTTACTATTTTATTGTTATGAAAATAAGAAAAAAAGTTTTGATTATTTAAACAAAACTTATAAATGATTTTATTTTTAACAAGGACAATTTAATTATTTATATAAATTCATTAATGATAAAAAAGTTTCAAGAGATTTCAATAAAACTATAACAATTTGAGAGGTTAAATTTTATTTATACATTTTAGTGGGATTTTATTATTATTTTTTTAACTTTTTTTCCCCAACTAAAAACATGATATGACTAGTACAATAATGTAGAAAATAAAAAAGAAGTGAGCCCAAATGAAGCTCCAAGGGCCAGCCTTTGATCTAAACTGGTGAAAATACAATATTTTATGAACTTTAGTGGTGAAAGTCAATCCATTTCATGAAGGCCAAGTACTTGTTTAAAGTTTGTCGGAATCAAGCTCTTGCAAGTCAACAAGCATGACAAGTCTGCGGTATCATTTGAAAGAGGAAGGCTTTGAAAATCTCATAGTTATGCGATAGATTAGTATTATTATTATGCTTAATGAATAATTAATCAATTGGTGGGTACAACATGCTTGTATTAAATTCTAATGTAAGATCAACACCCAATGGTTAAGCTTAGCTTGCTATTTAGTTGCTTTAGGACTCACATCTCAAACCTTTGAAAGGTTGATTATCAGATCTATTAAACGCCATCCATTCTTGAAAAATTATTTACTAATTAAATGATAACTCTATGTGTTTGCCTGCCACCTCTTATTTGATAATTTCAATTGATTAATATGTAATATGTCATCCCAGATCATATACATATAGGTTGAGAAAAATATAGATTGTGTTGGATTGGGTTCAATTTATATTTATATGGATTGAAAAAAATCTCAACCCAATCGTCATGGGTTTAATAGGTTAAATAAGTTAACTGACCACCTCATTTATTATTTTTTGCACGAATTTTATTAAAAAAATTATATTTGAATGACAAGTTCTAATATGATATTCCATAACCCTGAAAAAATTTACATCATATATAAAAGTATGAGATTGATTAATTTCATCACTATTCATTCGAAATCTATTTGTCTTTGTGAGGTTGTGATGCTCTCCCTTCATCTTTTGTTTTTCTATTTTTCTATAAATAATATAAATCAAATGAACTAGCCTTAACATATTAGAGTTAACTCATTTGATTCATGAATTATTGGGTAGAATTTTTTAGCCTAGCTTATTTTTTTAACAAGTCATTTGAATAAACTCATATGATGATGTACGTTCTTATTTTTATCTACCATCTTCAATGTTTTTTCTTTTTCAAGATTTTGAAAATTTTAATTTCAAGTTGACATTGTAAATGAATCAATATATTGGTGCTAACTCAACTTCACAAAGGATTAAAAAAAGAATTTCAACCTAACATGAAATATGGTATCTTTCGTGAAAATGATCAGGTTAATAAATTGGTAATCTAACTTAGTCCAAGCTTAACTTAAAATTAAATAAAACCAGACTTAGTTTATAAGATTGAGAGACTAATTTCAATAGTCAAGCGCCTCACTTTGTTTTTTTTTTTTCATTTATGATAGGTAACAATTCATTTCAACTTAATTAAAATAATAAAAATACTTATAATTATATAAAATTTATCAAAAAATATTAAAAGTTAATCATAATAAATTTCATATCAATCTTCAATAAAAAATAAAAAGTATTTCAGTATTTGATGAAATATTTTTTTTTGCTGAAAACAAAAATTTCAAAACACACATGAGGAAATAAACTCCAAACAATAGAATTTGATGTAAAAGTACGATTCATGTTTGGATCACAAAAACACTACGATATTTTGCAACACATAATTATGCAAATTTTTGTAATTTGCTACGTGCATCAATCAAGTGTCATAAGTTAAAAAAAATAGAATACACGTTTTAACTATGCCTCAACAAATTAACAACGAACTTCAATTAATTCTTATGTAATTATTTTCTCTAGCATCAGTTATTCTTGATACATTTGTCAAAACAAGATTATATGCGCGCATATAAAATGATTAATAAGTATAATAATACAATATATAAAGTATATTAAAATTATTTAATAAGATCAGATTGGATTAAGTGATCTAACATCGTGATTCTCTATCTACTCCAACTTAAGATAAAATTTGATCTTTTTTTTAAGAAAATAATAAATAAAGATCTTATAAAAATAATATATAAAGTTAAATTTTTTAACAGTGATATTCTTAAATTTTAATATATTTTTTGTCATGTTCTTATACCTCATCAGTCATTCATTCTCTTTTTTTTTATATATTTTTTTTTTGATCTATTTTTTTTTTTTTTTTACAATGCTGAATCGGATCGATTTTGTTCAGGTTAAATCAGTTTTTTTTTTTTTTTTTTGCCAACCAGTTTAAATCAGGTTGAACAAAATTTGGAGACTTGTGTACAGCCTGCTGCCAAGTATCATTCCTAATGTACGAAATAACCGTAACTGACAAAGTCTTGGTGGTCAGTACCCACGTGCAGTGCGGGTGGGGACCACCACGCCCCGCTTGGTCTGGCGATCCCACACGATTCTCCTTCTGCCACAATATTTTATACCCATAATAGTACACTTCACTTTTTTTTTTGTCAAAAAAATAATTATTTAAAAAAGTGTCCAAATGTTATCCAAGCCGTAAGATGTGAACTTTGTACATTTAGAAAATAAAACACAAATATATTTCTCTTTTATTTTCGTTCCCAAAAAAAAAAAAGAATAATTTCAACCATGACATAATATATTTTCATGGATGGTTCGGATCACTTTACAGCCGATTTCAACTTTTTTTTTGGGGCTGTCTCTTTCTCTAACCAAATCAAGTCATCTTATTCACTTTGTGTGATTCGGATCACGCTCTTGCTCTGCGTAAATCTTTTTTCTTTCTAATTAAATTACACTTTTTATATGTTTTTCTTTTTCAATTATAAAGCATTTTACAAAAAATAGAATAAAATCATGCTTCAATGGAAATAACATTAGATTGGAGATAGTGCCATGCTTTGTTTTTTTTTTTTCCTTTTCAAAAACTAATAATATATATATAAAATTTTTGGGCTTCAAACTGATTGAATATAATTGATTTGCTTGTTATTTCCTAGATCTCATTAGTCATTTCTTTGAGAGCTGATTATAAATTAATCCTTGACGTGAGACTGTTGCGTTATACATTTTTTTATATACAAGAGTGAATTTAATTGAATTGGTGCTTTTTTTAAATATCATTATGTCATATTTGTTGTTACATCAAGTATAATTAAGAATGAACCTCCCCTATGTAATTTTTTTTAGATTCATAATGCTGGAATTATCTATCTTTTAAAAAATTAGCTAAATATATATTTAACCTGTTAATTGTATATAAATTTTTATTTTTATTTTTTAATTTTTAATTTTAAAAATATCTTTTCTGTTCTTTAATCTTAATATCCTGAGTTTCATCACACAAAATTTTTACATTAAACTTTTAAATATTGTCAAAGTATTATGAAATGTTAATATATTAAATTTAATTTTTAAAAAAATAATAATGATTAACATATAAAAGATAATCATTTGAAACTAATAGCATTATGGCTAGATGATTGAAAAAATGCTTTATAAAGTTAATAAATTAAATTAAAATTTTATATAAAATTAAAGGATAAAAATAGACCTTAGCAGGAAAAAAAAGTCAAGTTATTTTTATCCAATCTAATCACCGTGAGTTTTCCACTTATTTTTTTCAAACAAGATTTTTAGTTTAAGCTTTAAATATTGTGAATAGAAAAAAAAAATCACTAAAGATGGCTTTATATTTATGTAATTTGACTTAATTCCGACTAGTCAATGCAATTCACAATGTACATTTAAAAACCAGTTGATATATAAAGTAATGTAATGATGATTTATCCATGATAACTACGTAACAATAATCAAATATAAAGCTTAAGAGTTATAAACATTCGCCAATTATTATATTATTTGAATTGGCCTTAACCCTTTTAAATCTCAGATTGGTGATTCACATTAATTTGACATTGGATTCCCTAAATTATTTTAGATACATTTTATGTTTTTATTTTAAAGGATATAAGATTTATATATTTAGCTTTGTATGCTTAATATATATATTTTTATCCAATCAAATCAAGATATGTAATATTAATAACAAGAATTTTTTATATATTAAATAATTTATAAAATATACACGTCTTAATTTAATTAAAAATAAGTATATACTCATGTCTAATATGAGTTAACTTTCCATAAAACTGACAAAATTTGAAAATATTAAAAGAAAATTATAAAATGACCTTAATTTTTTTTTATAAAAGAAAAGTTTGGATGAGTTGTATTTCAGGAACTTACTAGAACTAATACATGTTTCAAGGCTCAAAGAATGCTTATAAAGTATGATATTTTTAATATCTAAAATTAAAACTGAACATTTAATAACTACTGATTTAATTTTTGTCAAAATTAATGAAACTATTAACCAATACTTCTATCAATTAAATAGTGTGCTATTCAATTTAATAACGCGAATCTTAATTAACTCTTTTTTAAAAGAACGACAGAAGCACAAGTCTTCCAGAATGAAAGAATTAAAATTTGAATCCAAGACAATACAATGAATACATTCAATGTATTTGACGTTAATGTTTACCAAAGGGAAAGGCCGTTAACTGTTAGCCTCATCTGTTGTACCTCTTGTATTAGTCAAAGAACACCCAACCAAAATTAATTAATTAAATCATTTAATTAATTATTATAAGTAGGGACATTAATTATATCGCAGACATTAAGAATATATGAATGCTGAGCACTACTTGTGAATATATTATCCCACCGCATATGGAACCAAAATCGATCACCAAATATAAACAAAAGTCAAACAAAAAGGAATTCAGTTTCCTTCATTTGCTTAACATTTGGCAAAATGAGAACAAACTGAATTATATACAACTCATCTCCTAAGTTTTGTTTCCTTTGTGATATGTTTGCATTATAATATTATTTTCTTCAATCAAAATTCTAATTCTGCCCCTTGATTTTTTAAATTTTACCCCTTTGAAATTTCACCCTCTATCAACTTTCTTTGGGGGGGGGGTTTTGTCCAATATATATTCAACCCTTTACAATATTGTACTGTTTGCGAAACAAAACATATCCAAAATGAAATTATTTGAATATAGCATGAAAATTTGAGTCAATTTATTTGGTTAAATCAATAAATTAATATACCTTAATTAATATAATAGAATGTTTTGTTTATAATCAATTTCATCATGGTTTGACTATAGTTTTAATTGTTAACCCTTGAAAGTTTGAACTAATACCTTGATTAGTTTAATAACTAATTCAATTTTTAATACCTGTCCCAAAAAGATTTGAATCGAATCAAGTTAGATCACATATATGTAAAATTTTTCTCACACCCACCTATTCTGGGGTTTGATCCCTAATCTTCCGTATCACAAGAGGTAAAGTTGATAATTTCTGCCTTTAATTTATCATGCGTGCGTAATTATATTACAAATGACTCAATCCACGTGTTGCTGGTGAGTAGGTAGAACCAAATTTTATTCTATTATACAAGTGTGTGTGTGTATGAATATATAAACACAATCCTAGTTTCCCAAAAGCCAGGCTCATGAGAGCTTGAAAGTGTGCAACTTGTTTTCTTAGAAAACAAAATCGTTCTGCTTTCTTTGTAGTCTCAAACCACTCTTCTTTCAACATTTAGATTATATATAGAATCAACCAACTACCAGCCTGCACGTTTCTCTCTGAGTTGCAAAATCAGAACACATGACAAAGTCACACACAAGCTATTCAAGTCGTCCACCACCACCACCGTCTAAGCTTGGAATTGGAACGAGTTCGCACTTGATTTCAAAGTTCAAGCCAAAGATCAGGATAATCCACGTATATGCTCCAGAGATTATCAAAACTGATGTCGCAAATTTCAGAGAGCTTGTTCAGAGGCTCACTGGTAAACCAGAAGATGAAGGAGAGAGAGGTGGTAGGAGAAGAGCAAAGACAAAGACGACCCCACCAACCAGATTAGATCAAACGGGTTCTCAAATCAAGCAGAGGATGATTATGGAAGAACAACAAGGAGAGTTTATGAGTCTGCAAAATGGGTTAAGGATCAAGAAAGAAGAAGAAAATGATGATCAAAGTCAGATGTGGGGAAGGTCAAGGTCAAATGGAAAACTCAGTGGTGGTTTCCTTGAAGGTTTCTCAGAATTAGACTGTTTCATGGAAGAGCTTAGTACTATGCCTGTAGTGTAATTTAATCTGATTCCTTAATTTCTGCTTCTATCTCGTTATTTTTGTCCGCCTCTGTGGTTGTGTGTGTGACTGTGAGTATATATGTCTCTGAGTATATATGGCCATATATAACCAATGTAATTCTGATGCAGTGCAACAGTCTAGTGTGCGTGCAGACACACAGAAACACATCTAGAATCCTTGCTTTATTACTCTGTTGAATGTAGTTGACTTCATCTTTTTTGAAGGCTTAACCTTCCCAGAAACCAGATCAGACCTCTACAACATTTGACATTCGAGCCATTATTATCTGTAGCAACTTAATTATCATAATAGAGATGCTGCTAATACAGTTGTTTATGGCTACATATGAAAACTTTGCAAATTTCAATGGGAAGATGAAAATGGGAGAATTAATCTGTGAGTACTTTTGAAAAATAACCAAATATATGAAATTGCTGTCCTTATCTGAAACCATGAAATTAATTTAGAAGGGAAGATAGAGTGCAATTTTATCAGTACAATTTACCAACAGAAAAAGAAAGAACATTAAGAGTCGTTTTGCACTCTTCTCTTGTCATATAATGAAATACTGAAGGGAGAAAGAGAAAGAGAGACAGAGACAGAGAGAGAACAAAATTGTAACACAAGCTTGAAGCTTCATGAGGGATCCCTTTTAAAGTAAACTACAAGTACAATGTACAAGGTGGGTAGCCATTATTATAGAAAAAATGTGAAGTTTTTAATCATTAACAATTATTTTCTCGCATTTCACTGGTAAATTTAATTATTGCCAATTCACAAGTTTCACATCTTCAGAAAATCACGTTGAGCTATTGAGGTGGAAGCTACTCACAGTATTGCTTCAGCATGAACGTACTTTTTGCCAAATCAAGTGAACATGCGCTAAGCTAAGAGTTAAATCTTAATAACACTATGACTGCTGACTAATTAGCCACTGGGCTATATTAGCTTATAGCTGAATATCAGACACAAATCTGGTCTCATCAAGATGGATCCTTTCAGTGAATCGGATGCTTTAAAGGTTGAACCTCTCTTTAAGGTCTATGTGAAGTGTAAACTACTAGTTTCTATATTTATCCTTCTGCATATACAAGGCAAATTTTGTGTAGAATTTCAATTTCAGCCACGACTCGAATTTAGGGAATAAGGATTCTCCTGTTAATGTAGTAAGCACTCACTTTAGTAGGTGATCAAATAGTAATACAACTAAGAATAATAATTTTAAGAGTTATTTGACTAATTGCTTGATATAATTATAGATATAGATATTATAAATAGTCATATTCCTTGGATCACTCTTTTAAAAAGTGTATCAACACAAATAATTATTTTTTATTTTTTAACAAATGTGAACCGTGAGTTTAATTGATGATAGAGTACAATGATATTATGCAATCCATATAATCAATCCTGCCTAGTAAGATAAAGCTTGTTATGATAATTAATGTAGACTTTATATATTACAAAGTCTTAAAAATAAGCTACATTATTTATAACTTATAAATAATGCAACTTGTTAACAATTTTTTTACTATATATATCCATAGCTAAATGTAACACACCAAATTTTTTTTTTTTTAAATAATTTAACTCAACCATAGTTGGGTTACAGCCACCCAACACATTTTTATATCAATAATTTCGATATAAAATATTTTATAATTGGTTTCAACTCACACACTATAACATTTCAGATAAATTTTTACCTCCCACATGCCATTAGGCTAAATCACATTTGTCCATCCTTATACTCCCAATAAGTAAACTAAATCACATTTGTCCATCCTTATACTCCCAACAAGTAAAATAAGCAATTTAATCAATTTTCAACACAAGCCAGTTATTTGACCTTATAATCATGCTATTTTAACCAATCCAAAGTAAACCAAATATTAAAATTACAGTCATCCAAATTGTACCAAAAATAGAAATAGTTTGAAAGGCACGATTACATTTATATATTCATATAATTGACAATAAACATAAAAAAGTCCTAATATTGGCAATATAACACATTATAAATCATAAATTAAATACCTAAAAGAGACAGTGGATCTATACCACTAAGCCTCTGGGACTCCTCCACGTGTCACTCGTGGCTCTTCTCCTGAAAATTGTTAACCACATAATGAGACTCAAAAGTCCCAGTAACCAAAGCCAATTTATGATAGTGTATACAAACAGTTAAGTGTGTGCTTACTAAGTGAGAATTAAAAAATAATATAATTCCAACAAATATATGAAATATTACAATACACACAAACAACCATCCTTATATCCCTCCATTAACCTCGAGCCGTAGCCCTCACTCGGTGCTAAATTACCCGGCCAAAGGTAGATTAGCCTGAGCCCTTACAAACCACCTATTGAGCTCCAATAGGGGCATACCACGTGGCACATAAATACAACAATAATAGCAAATCTCCCAACACCTCCCACAATAATCAAATAAATTTATAATAATATTGCACAATTATATAATATTACAAAATTTATAATTTTCTCAATAATTACCCAATTAACAAGAAGTAACACTAATCATAAATTAAAAGCATGGTTACCTTGTGGCTTTTTCAATAAATTATTCCTTAAAATTTCTCTCTCACCACAATCTTCACCAGTAATACAATCTACAAATAACATATTATTTATAAATATTAGTTTCAATTTTTGAAACTAATAAAATAATTCTAATAATAGAATTAAAAATATAACATAATTCCTAATCTCAATCTTAATACAAATCTATAGTTAATACTATTAAGTATAATTTTTAACTCCTCTTTTAATTATCAATAAACATTAATAATCTAAAATCAACTTCTAAACTAATTTTTATTATCAAAATTTTCTTTTTATTTCATAAATTCGTACCTAAAATACCCAAAAAATTAAAATTAAATCTCTAGCTTAGAATCATAATCCTATAGCCATAATAATTCATTTCTCATCCTAAATAATCATCTAAACCTCAATAAATCAACATATATTTTCAGATCTAGTCTAGAATTTGATCCATAAGCCATAAATTCAAAGATCATTAACAAATTTATACTCTATAAACATTTATTATACTACTGACAACCTCAAAAACCATATTTATTCAACATAAATTCATCCCTCTTCCAGATCTTAAATTTTCTACCACTACAAACTCAGAAACTAAAGAAGAAGGATGACTAAGAAAAATTTTTAGAACACTTACTTAGTCTTAAAAAGCTTAAAATCACACCCTAAATATCCTATTAAAACTCTTACCTTAAAAATTTAGATATTTCGCACCGGCAACTCGCTTCTCTCTCGCCTCAGCTCGCGCGCAGAATGAATGAGGAAATGAAGGAAGGTGAGTTTTTATAAAAATTCAGTGGGTCCCACACATTTTTTTTATTATTATTCTTCTTCTCTCTCATTTAATAATTAATTTTTTTTAATTATTTTTTTAATAAATTTATTTATTTTTTTTTTAAATTTAGAATTATATCCTAAATTAGATTTAATAATCATTTTCTACTAATTTTCTTACCTCTAAATATTATTATTTTTTAAAAAAAAAATTTCTATTAACCTAAATTAACTATTAAAATTTAAATTGAGATGTTACACTAAACCATAAAAAGAAGTTGCAACATGCTCTATCACCTGGAGAAATCCTTGAAACCTGGTCACACGTTTCTTGCGTCACTCCTTTTCTTTTTCTAGATGTATAAATGTATAAATAGTTATTTATTATTTTCTAACCAGTGTGGTCTTATTCTTGCTATAACATGCTGCAAATCATCTTATTCATTGAGAAGACTCAAATTAAAGAGGAAGTAACCTTGGTACAAATGCCTCCAATAAAGACCAGAGTTTCAATTGTATTTTACAACATTGAAGCTCTTCATAACATTTTAGTGTGAGATCATCAACCAGCTTCTGAACTAAACACCTATGACTATAGCACTGCCCATAAAATCTCGTGGGATAGCCATCAAGTTTGGGCAAGAGAACAAATTCAGGACCTTTTTCCTATATACAGTGAGAAAGACCACTAATGAGAAGCTTAGCCAATACTCTGGCTGAGGCTGCTTTTTCCCAGGGCTGCTCCATCTGCCTCCGTTCATCCCAACGCTTCAAATGTAACAATCTTTTTGTTGTAACACCTGAAGTCAGAAGCAGATAAACTATATCTCAGGAGTTCACGGCAGCAATCGTCAAAGAGATTGAATGCATGAGATGGATCATCAACGTATATATACAACCAGACCTTATCCACCAATATGTATCATGGGCCTATTTGCTGTCTTGGCTATGTCAAACATACCAGCATGTGAAGCTTTCTTCCTTTTCACCTACAAATGTCAAAACACAAGCACTGCTTAGAAGCATAACAGTACAAGATGCCTGTGATGGTTCAATATTCTCAGTTCGTCATATAACGGGAGAAAATTCAAGGAGTTCTTGGGTGTTTGTTTACAGGTTCTACAATACAAACACGCAAAGTGGATAAGACCTTCATACATGATGTGGAACTGTAAAAGAAAATGTCTAATTGTCATGCTTTTATCAGATAATTTGACATTGATAACAAACAATTGAAAACCATGCCTGAGTTTTGTCCCGTATCATTTTAACTAGTATATGTCCACAATTGAAGCAATCTATCCACAAAGAGAGTTAATGGAAAGATACCAAAGCAAAAGAAGAGACCTGCATAAGATTTTCATTGACCTAAATAGAAAAGCTTATGACTAGGTATCAGGGGAAGTGTTTTGAAAAACCTTGGAAAAGAAAGAGGTTTGTGTTTTTTATATCTGGGTTCATAAGAGGTTTGTGTTTTTTATATCTGGGTTATACAAGATTGGTATGAAGAAGTATCATAGCGTTAATAATTAAGCAAACATCAAACGGTTGATTAGATGGTGTTAAGTCCAATGAAGAGAGTTGGAGGAAGATAAAAAATCACTTAAAGAAGTTATTAAGCAAGACCTTTTGGCAAATGGCTCATCTAAGCTAGTTGTTGATAGAGCACAACGATGTAATGCAATCATGTAACCGACCTTATTTAGTGAGATAAAGCTTGGTTGTTGTTGTATATGATCTACATTCTTTACTCATAAAGCAATATGAAAAGATAAATTTGACATGAAGATTGTATGAATGATGAAAGTAAGAAAGCACTTTTGCATGAGCATCATACCAACAAAGTATATCGACTTAATGCAAATGGGAACATGAAGCTTTAATAAGGCTAACGGAATGCTCCTAAATCTAAGCATTGATAATTAAACAAGCATACCGCTGCCCCTATTATCTCTCTAAGCTCATGATCCTCTGCACCTTGTCGTAGAGGATCTCTTAAGCTAACCTGCAAGAGAATCAAAGCATATAAAAACATCTAACACATGTCCCTAATCAGAATTTATAGGCCGACAACGAACATGAAAGACAATACAGGATCAACTATCTAATCAAGATTCCCATTGTTTCTGTCGATTGTGTTCATACATAAAGCCAAGCAAAAATAAGCAGAATATAATAATAAAATAGTTTTAAAATATCAGTGTTGTGTGAAAAGTGAATGCTTACCGACTTCAAAGAAAGAAATACCCGTATGAGATGCAGGTAAGCTGAATCCCAAGGGTAAGAATAGACAGAGAGCAATACAGATGAGAAGAAACGTGGAAAAAGAACTTAGGTAGATTTTGGATGATTAAATCTAAAAAAGTCATCTGGCCAAAAACATCTAAAAAAAAAGTCATCATCCCTAAATGAAAACTTACAAAAAATGCCAGGGAATCATGGCCAGGAAAAGACAGGAGTATTGACTGAAGTCAACAAGATAAGTACAAACTGATAAAGTCAGCTGTGCAGTGCAACTAGTAGAATGGATTGTACAAGCAACCAGCATATAAAAATAGAAGACTCCATCATATAAACTATAATGAAATTGAGATGTCGACACTAAAGGCACCATAGGAATGAATTTTCCGATTCCAACAAACCCACTCTAGCTTTTGCACAGTATGCTCAAGACTAAATAATTTGCAAACAATTTACTACTTATACTGGTCGATTTGAAATTTATAGTTTTCTATGATTCCAGCACTGGGAACCCATCCTATGTAAGGATTCATAATTGAATCAGTAGTTCAATGTTCTGACTTAAAACTGTCTATCCTCTGTTTGATGCAAAGAGAAAAACCGCTAGAAATCTTCTCCATCAGCAGCAGCAGACTGTCCTGAATCTGACATGCATGCCCTAGAATGCTAAAGATATGCAACAGAATTAACCACAATTCATAGGCCTTTACTTTAATACTAATTCTGTAAATCCTGGCCCTTTGCCTGCTGTTCTTGAATGTGCTGTTCAAAAAGCCTACAAGTTTTTTTTCCACCACTTACAACTGCACCCTCCCTGATTAGCTGAATCACATTAATAATTCCGAAACTATCCAAAATCACAAACTCTACTCAAGTTGCCACCACCAAATGGCACAAAATTCAAGTGACAGACAGCGGACACAAGTAATCTTAACAGCTAGAAAAGGGCTTACCTCTGAAGGACCAAATAAACAAACTTTCAAGTTGCCATCAGCTAATAATCTCAATCTATTGCAACCAGCACAAAAATGCTCAGTCATTGATGTGATGAATGACACTGTGCCCTGATGTCCATCTATTGTGAAATTCTTGGCTGTATCTGTTGGGTGATCCTGAAGTCTCTTTAAGCCTATAAATCGTTTCCCCTGTTTGATAATGACGGTCACAAATTATAAAATATCAGTAAGATAACTTCAAAACGCTACAAGTGAGATCATCAGTCAGAATTCTACCTTACCACTATATCCAACATTTCTGAGTAGGGCACAAGTTTCTTGACATTCCATACATTTCCATCAAAAGGCATGAACTCAATAAATCTAACATTAATTGGCTTTCCACGTGTCAACTCAACAAAATCACAAATTTCATCATCATTGAATCCACGCATTACAACACAGTTAACCTGAAACGTTAGGGAAGCATATTGAACAGTTAAAAATGCATCCCTGGTGACATTGAACTTATAGAAGTAATGAACCCTTGAACAAGAAGAATCCTACACACAAAGCTACAAAATTTATTGAATGATTTAATAATTAGAAAAAGCAGTAACTACATGAGGGTGGGAGGTGATCAAAGTGAATATCTTGATACACACACACATGTGTGTGTGTGAATAAGACCAAAAGTTACCTTAACTGGATTATATCCGAGGTCTACCGCAGTATTGACTGAACTCATAACTTTTTCATGTCCTTTGCGTCTTGTCATAAACTCAAACTTTGCTGGTACCAAAGTGTCTAAACTGATGTTCACAGAAGTAAGCCCACATTCTTTCAGCTTAGGAAGTTTCCTTGCAAGGGCTATGCCATTAGTAGTCATGGCCAATGTCTTCAGTCCCTTCAAGCTTGACAAATCCCAACATATGTCTTCAATATCCTTTCTGACAGTTGGCTCCCCGCCAGTCAAACGAATTTTATTCACCCCAGAGCTTACAAAAAGATTCGCTAATCGCATTATCTCAGTCCTTGTTAGAAGCTTAGGGCTGGAAGTGAGCACCACACCCTCTTCTGGCATACAGTACTGACACCGTAAATTGCAACGCTCTGTTAATGATATCCTCAAATAAGTGTGCAACCTCCCAAATGAATCTACTAACATGTCAGAGTCAGGATTCTCTTTTGGCCGATCTTCAAAACATGTAGCAGAAGATGTGGCATACATTCTTGCTGCATGTTCCTTCACAATTCCCCTGAATAAGGCTTGACCATTACTATTTCTGGAGGCACAGAAAGATCCAATCTCACAATTTACCTGTTACAATTACATTAGTAGTGTTAGCTAGTCTTGTTTTATTCCAAAATCTAGCATCAACCACACCAAAGATCAACACAAAGAAGACAATCTAGGATGCTAAATCAATTCTCAAATGGAAAATGTGAATTATCAACGATAAAAGTGGAGGCCCTAAAAGTACTCAATCCATATATTCATTAAAACAAGTAACTAATATATATATATATTTACACGCACATATCACCAAAAACGTAATTAATATAGAGTGAACTAGCAACTCTGTTTTTTCATCTCCACAATTTCCCCCACATGAAAATGATCCAACACACACACACACACACACGGACGCAGGCATGCACATACCCAGGCCCACACACACACACACAAGAAGAAGAAGCTCTTCTGTCAACTTAAAATTGGATAAAAAAAATGATAATAATAACATTTTGAGGGGAAAGTTATAGAAATACCTCACCCAAGGGACACATGGTGCAGTTCAAGTCAATCCTATTCCTATTCCTATGGCTTAAACAGCCCCAACATAAAATTGGTTGGCATTCTTGATGATATCTCACCAATATCTCAAGAATTATGACTCCCTGTATCTCAATACTATCTAAAGGTTTTGGTTTACTGATTTTCTGTTGCAAATGAAAACTACTAAATTTTCTGAGTTTCTTCCAGCTGCTGTTGCACATTTAATAGCGATTATTCCCTTTATAGTTTCCGCAATTTTTCTTAGGATTCTTGTGCCAATCTTGCTGCCATGGACCCGACATATGTATTGGTCAAGCATGTTATCTTTGGAAGTGTGTAAGGTGTGATCCCGTGAAAATAATTAGAAGCAACCAAAAAAACATTTTAAAAAACTGGAGTCACTGGGTTGCATTGGATAAGCGGATGGCATGTTCTTGATCGACCCAGGGAACAGCGTATTTTGACTGCAATTTAGCAGAATTTGACATGGACACTTCGTAAAAGTTTATTGTCCATATGATCCAAGAGATCCATGCATTAAATAAAGATATAGTATGACAATTTAGATAGCAGAATAAATTAGACAATATCCAAAACAAAACCAATAGTTAGAAAGCGCGCCTACCAGTAAGAAATTTGATTGTTTGAGCCCAATACGCCAGTCATTGAGCTTAGATAAGCAGCGCCTCATCCTGGTTTCAGTGATGATGGCAATCACAGAAACAAGACTATGAGGAAAGCGAAAAGAAAAATGAAAAGCAAAGTTTCTTTTTAAGAGAAAAAAGATGCATCACCTGACGATATGATATAGACTGAAAATTGCCTATCTGGAACAGATAGAAGGGCGAGAGGAGAGATGGGGAAGCGAGAATCGTAAGGACCTCTGGGTTTTGGGGACTCTTGAACATGTCGGAGAGCCAAAGTCCAAAACACATTTACATTTATAGAGTCGGATACGCTGGATATGGTCAATTGCAAGATAAAAAGGTCTGCCAGCACCTCAGCTGGGCAGTGAAACTCGGAGCCGTGAGAATGCCGCCGGCCTGTAATTTTAAATAAATTATTATTATTATTTCCTTTTCTGTTGGGTACAAAAGTATTAAACAAATCCGCTCCTTAATCCCGTTTTAATGTTTAATTGTTTCCCTTATCGGCAAGTAAGTTTAATTAATGTTTATTAAATTAATTCATGTTAAAAAAACGTGCTGTCAAGCACGAAAATGACACTTCATAGCAAATAAGAAAAATTGGGTTAAAACCAATTTTCACCTGTTCTCATTGATTTTGAGTTTTGACCAACTCAGTTTTTGGCCGGTTTCTAGTTCGACTCACCGAGTTAATCTTTCCGGACTGGTTCTGCCAACTTCTTCGGTTCAAATCTATACCTTGGAAGACAAATGAAAATCTTGCTGCACTGATATTGATCATTTCTGGACTTGAATGGGTTATGTCCCCCTATGAAGTTGTGTTTTCCTGGTCTCACTGTACCTACCCCGAATTCAATCAGAATTCGGAAGGCTTCCTTCCATCTGTACTGTCACCTGTCTATTTTTTTCATGCATCACTAATTACGTATCATTAATCGAAATTCTATATTATCAAAAACATTATTTTAAGATTTCTATGTTACTTGAGTTATAAAATGTGAAAGATTAGTGAGAAATTTTAAACAATGCAATCTAATGTCACAGTACTTCTCCGTGGAAGAGTTGACCACTCTTTAAGATTTAGATTAAAAGGCTGTGCTTGTCACTTGTAATTTAGAAAAAGACGCACGAGAGTTGACTCTATTTAAACTTAGATTACACAAGACAGTGCACGTTACTATGTTCTTTTCCTTTTACTTTTTTATTATTTACAGAAAATCTTTTATTGAAGATAATCTATTCAAGACACAATTACGTTGGGTGCTAAACGTATCTTTCAACAAAAATTCAAATATAAATTCAGCACTAATTTATATTTGAATTTAGCACTAAACCTATCAAACTTATCTGGCTGTTTCCCCCCCCTACCGAGCCCCATTTGTTCGCCTGCCCATTTTTCATGCATCACTAATTTCACGTGTCATGCTTTTCTGTTACGTCAATTCAGGTTGATCCTTGCATATCATCTGCTGCTGCATGGTTTAGCCAATCACGCTTGTATATTCTTTCGACTGTTCTCTGCACCTCGCAATGAATAGGAAAACTGACAATTAAGACTTAAAGTAAAAATTAAAAACCACCCATTTAAACTCAAGAGTTTGAATTTAAAAAAATAATATTTTAAAAAAAATAAACTTTCAAACTTGGCCCTAATAGGTTTTAAAAAAACGAGCTCAGGCTCAAGCGGCCCTTTAAGGCTTATTTTTGTTTTTCCCTTGAAAATTAAAATATTTTTAATTTTTAAATTAAATTTAAACTTTAAAATATATGTTTATACTTTAAAATTAAAATTTTTATTATTTATTTTAAAATTTTAAACATTATAATTTATATTTTTAAAAAATAAATGAAATATTAAAGTTAAAAATTTTAATTTGAAAAAATTTTAAAAATAAAAAAATAATAATAATGGCTTACGAGCCTAACCCTGAGTTTTTTATATAAGAGTTAAACTTTAAAAAATAAAATATTTTAAAAAATTAGACTTGAGAACTTGAGCCCTTAAGGGCCGAGTCTATCTGTTTCCCAACATAGGAACCCATCAAAATATTTAAAAGAATCACAGCTAATCCCCTCAAAAAAAAAATAATTACAAATAAAGACTAATGTCAAATGGATTGTTGTTAAAATGAGAACATGACTTATTTTTTTTTTAATGGAACTTGTTTTTAGTCCTTATATGTAATTAATTTTTTTGAGAGGGTTGAATGTAATTCTCCCAAGATATTAATTATATTTTATTAATTGGTTTGTGTTAGGAATGATGAACAACCGCCTGTAAAATGGGTTGAGAGAAGAGACATGCAAAAGCAGTAAAAGGACACCATATTTTAATTCAAAACTTCAAGGCTTAAGTTTATGGATCCTTTATTTTTATTATATATTAATTATTAAGCTCAACTTTATTCAATATATTTTGAGAATCAAACGTGTGCACAATAACAGACTTATATGTCTCGAGCAAAACCAACTTTGATACCACTTATTATGAATGAGGAGTGACTGCCTAGGAATGGGAGAAGAGGAAAGACGGGCAACAATAATGGAATAACATCCCATTTTAGCTCAAAATCTTAAGACTTAAGTTTATAAATCATTTCTCTTTATTTTATATTAGTTATTAAACCTAATTTTATTTGATATAGAACTTTCCATATTGACTTGTATCCACTCACGCTTGGATAACCTAAGGCCTCGTTTGGTATGATAGAAGAGTTTTTAATGGAATCGGAATCGGAATTGGAATTGGAATCGGAATCGAAATCGGAATTGAATTGAGTTTTAAAAGTGTGTTTGGTATGAAGATGGAATCATGATATAATTTTAATAAGTATATGTATTTAAAATATAAAAAATCAAAATACCCTTTATTTTATTTTTTTAATAAAAAACTTAACAATAAAAAAAATAAAGAATGTACTTTTAAAGCTCAAAATACCTTTTATTTTATTTTTTTAATGACACATAAGCCAATTTCATGTTGAGTTAGTGGATTCCATGGTGTCTACAATGGAATTGGATTCCATCAATTTTGATGGAATCAGATTCCTTCAAGAAAGCAATTCTGATATACCAAACAAGCCAACTGAAGAATTCCATGTCCAATTCTATTTCCCTTTTCACAATTCTGATGTACCAAACATGGCCTAAGAGTTTGAGATTCACAATGGGCTTTTGTAAATTTCCAGCTGACGCTATAAAAATTATTGCATATCTCTTGTTAATTTTTCAAACAATAACAAAAAATCACAAATGATTGATTGCAATTCACAACGGGCTCTCGTAGATTCTCAGTTGGCGTTACAAATAACTTTACGTGGATTTTATAAATTTTTCAAGTGATTTATTTATATATTTATGATAAAAAATATAAATAATTGACTCGTAATTCACAATTGATATTCATAGATTTTCAATTAACATTACAAATAATTTTAAATGTATTTTCTTAATTTTTTAAGTGATTTATTTGTATATTAAAAATAAAAAATTGAGATTCATACTTGATTCTTATAAATTTTCAACTGATATTATAAATAATCTCAATATTTATTATTAATATTTAATATTCAAGGTTTATAATTGTCATTAAAATCCTTATGGAGTCTTTAATTATCATTTTCCCCCAGGAGTATATGCTATTGGTCACATTTCAATAAGTTGTTTAGAAACGTGGAACCGTTTGCACATAAAACAAAGAAAAGAAGAGGAAGAGGAAGTTTGTAGTAATGATAAGTATCATATCACAATTGTTTATTTGAAACTGTTTCGGGTGGCAGGCTGAGATGGGCAAGCAGCGAATTAAAGAGTATATTTGGGAGAATCAGGCCGGTTTGATTTAAGTTTTGAAAAACTGTTTTTTATTTTTAAAAACAATATAATTTTTAAAAAAATTCATTTGAATAAGTGTCTTGAATTTAGTTTTGTTTTCAAAGCTGCTCTCATTTGTTTTTTTTTTTAAATGAAAGTATCTTAAATTTATTTTTATTCTATTCTTTTTTGTTTTTAAAACAATTGATTATTAAAAAAACATAGTTACCTCACTTAATTTTTGTCATAAACTATCATTGTTAACTGCTTGCAATCATTATTATCAAAAAAATTTTTAATTCTAAATATGTTTTAAAATTAACATAACTAAACAAATGTTTATTTTGTTTTGTTTTGGAAGTAATTTTTAAAACTGTAGTATAAATCAGTTTTTAAAAACGAAAAATATAAATAGAAGCCAAACAAGCTCCCAGTTTGCTAAACGGTGTTTTTTTTTTTTTTGGCTAATCCCATCTAGTTTACAAGTTGTTGTAGTTAATATTCTTTTTTCCCCTCACTTCTATGTATTATATTCACCTTCACCTCTATTTATAATCAATCCCAAACCTGAATAAATGAGAAGAGTTGTGTCAACAACTAATATAAAATTTCATCGAATCTTAAATAAATATGGATAATAGATGTTTGTTGAACTAGATCTCATGATTAATAATATTTTAAAAGACTTAGTTGCTAATATAATATAATAGTGTTGTACAATTCATGTAACTAACTTCATTTAGTGAGATAAAATTTATTGTTGTTATATCATCCAAGAAGGATCCAAGCACTTTATAGTGGCGGGTTAAAGTTATTTTTTCCATTTTTAACAAGTAAAAACCAAGCAATTTTAACTTTTTTTTTTCTTTTTTTTCTGTTTTTGGTATCATGGGGGAGGGCGAGCACCTGACCCCCCCCCCCTAAATTTGTCTCTATATTATGTTCATGTTCTCGTGTTTTTTGTTGTTGTTGGAATTCTTGTTTCATGTTGTTTTACCCAAAAATGTTTCATGGTTTTTGTTTAGTTTTACGGCCCAACTTTTGGGCCTTTTTAATCTGGGCTGTATTAATCAATTTTTTTTTTATCTGACGATTATTTGAATAAGCTCCCTATCACAAGTTTTGAATCCATGTTAGTAGAGCAATTTATGTCTAGTGTTGAATTTATGCTACAAATATAATTATTTTTAATAAGAAAATATTTATGAATAATAATAAAAAGTTACCCATCATAAAAACGAAATGGAAAATAAGTAATTCATGCATAACTCAACGGAACTGCATCTCCACTCCCTCTCTTTTCGTCTGGTAATCTATCAATTATTTATGTTGATATTGATGAACATAAAAATATAATTTTCACGCGCCTACCCAGTTAGATAAGATTGGAATTTGAAAACAAAGTCCTCAAGGATCCTAAAAAAATGGTTTATATATTAGAATTTGAAGTGACGTGACAGCATCAATATGTTAATATAAATATCTTTAACATAATAAAAAAATATTGAGAGGGTTAATTTTTTATTCACATATCTATATAACATCTCACAATTCATAATATTATTTTGGCAACAAAAATTCGAGTCTGCCTTATTGACAAAAAAAAAAAAACTATCAATGCGTTGGATTTTATATCGCTCTTATCTTAATTCAATTATTCTTATTTATATTTTCATTTTATCTTTATTTTTTAAAATTATATCAATAAGAATTTAAAATTTTTCGTCCAAAATTTCAAGTAACAAGGTATACAATTATTATTTACATCATAGAAAATCTAATTATCATCATCATCCATCATTAATATATATATATATATATATATTTTTGAGAGATCAATTTTCACACACACATATAGTGTTAATAAATATAGAATAATACAAAATACAAAAAAACTCTAATATTAAAATAATTTAGTCACTACCAAGAGTTGATATGGTTATTAAAAATTTGATTTATAACTTATAAGACTATAAGATCAAATTGCTATATTGATATGAATATTTTATTAATAAATAATTTATAAATAAGTTTGCAAATATTCTTTCAAGCATGCCTTATTTTTAGTGAATGTATCCACTCGCTTAAAGTTCATTGCATAAGAAAAAAAGAAAATAATAGTTAAGCCCTAAAATACTAAGTTATACAAGTTAGGTTTCCGATAAATTTTTTTAAAAAATAAATTAAAAATATTAATATGAATTATTATAAATTCAACAATTTTAATTATAAATAAGTATTTAAATATTAAATATAATTTTTTAATTATAATAAAAAATTCTATTAATAACTATTTGAATTGATATTTATTATTTATTTTTTAAAAATTTTTATCAAAAATTTAACTATCATTAATTCATTTCTTTAAGACTTATTTATTTTATTAAAAAATATAAGTTATTTTTAATTTTTTAAAATATAATTATTATATTTTTTTTAAAGTATTTATATTAATGAATGATTTTATATTTATTGTAAGGTGTTTAATAAAAGTAAATATAAAAAAAATAAGATTAATTTAAAAATAAATAATTATTTTATTAAAAAATAAAAATTTTAATCGAGGGAGTAATTGTTATTGTCCTAAAGAAACATAACGAGTCACGCGCACAGTACTACGAACTTGCTTCTTGTTATCAAGCTCACCAAATACTGCGCGTCTCCATCGCCTTAATTCGGTGAATATATCAGATAGAGAAAGTAATCAGATCTTCCGTCGTTCAAATCATTAAACTCAAATCTGACCGTTCATCTCAATTCGCAGCCATCAATCTGCCTGTCCATTTATCTCTCTTCTCTATTATCCTCCCTCTGTTTCCAAAATCCCAGACATCTTTTATTGTGCCACCCGAATTCATGGTTCATACACTTGAAAGAATTCATTATCTAGAAACCAGGCCGTCATGTTTTCGGAGTTTGTTTCTCTGATTTTCTATCCGTGACGTTTGGCAATCAAGTTCCAAACTTTCTTGCGATTTTTTTAACTCTGAGATCCATTTACTCGACCCATGAACGGCCAGCCTCAGATCTTGCAGAACCGCCAAATCTATCCCGTCTGGCTTCCCCTTCCGCCGTCGTTCCCGCCGGACAACACCGCTCCGTTCTCTCAGCGGCCGGTAATATTTAAAGCCCAGGCGGAGACACCCAATCCTCCGGGTCGGGCCATTTCCAGGCCCAATCCCGATAAGAGGAACGAACTTCGTAGGGTCGACCCGCTCGGGGCTCCACCGGGTCAGGGATACAAACCCGCCAACCATGGTGACTTGCAGTTTCAGAATCGATTGAAAGGTCGAAGATTTTATCCCAAGAAGAAGAACAATTCTCGATTTGCTCCCTTTGCTCCCAGGAACACCACTTCGTTTCTGATTCGCGCCAAGAAATCCGGAGGTATTGCGTCTCTGGTCTCGCCATGTCCTGTCACGCCGGCGATTCTCCCGACGCCGGTGTTCTCACCGGCGAGGGAGGATTTGATGGACATGGCGAAGCAAGAGTGGGGGGTCGACGGGTACGGCTCGATGAAGGGTCTGATCCGACTTCGTTCTGGGTCACCTAAAGGCGATGAGGATTTTCCCGATAACAACAGCGGCGGCGCGTCTAGTGACAGCGACGTGGAAGAAGAGCGCGTGGAAGTTGAGAGGAAACTGGACCATGACGTAAGAAGATTCGAAATGATATACCCAAATTCCACTGGCGGCGACGATCAGACCAGTGTACTAGAGAACAGGGTCGACGAACAGGACGGCCATATTTCTCAGCTGGAAGAAGAGAATTTGACGCTGAAAGAGAAGCTATTTCTGATGGAGAGGGAGTTGAGTGAACTGAGAAGGAGGGTCGAGTGCTTGGAGACTAACGGTGGGATGGCGCCGGAGAATGTTGCGGAGACCATAAATGACGTCGCCGACCACGAGGGCTCGGAGAAGAGCGTAGGAAACGGTAATGATGAGGACGATGGTGTTAGAAACTGAATTACGAATCCTAACAGAGAACTTGCATGTAATGTACCTGTAAATACCTGTATTACTGTATATGTATTTGTTGGATGGTAGATGCAGTGACAGTGAATATATCACGTTAGTTTCTTTTGGGAATGGAATGAAGAAGGATTTGGAAACTGGACATGACAATCAGAGAATTTGCAGGTCACTCGGATTATCTTCTTCCTTGTGCTTTCCTGCTAATATTCCTCTGGTTATCTGATTCTGGTTACGATTAGTTACTTATCTAGGATCATGTATGAAATGTATCTGCTATTACGTATGTATAAAAGGAAAGCTGTTTTGTAAACATTGATATCATACTCTTGGTGAGGTTGATCTAATCGTTAGTCTAGATAATGATGATGATGATTCATCTAATTATTGACTTTATCTCTGAGCTTCTCCATATATCATCTTCAGGCTGGCACAGGCACTAAAGTGAGACAAATTTTTTCTCCCTCCTGGCCTCCTCCTTCAAAGTTAAAATTGGATTTTAATTAATTTATTATAAGTTAGTTAATTAATGATATTTAAAATTCTATATTATTTTCATGCTTACCTATAAACATTATTAATTATATCCTTTAATTAAGGACATTTAAAAAAATTATTAATTATATATTGAAAAACTCAAAATACTTTATATTTTTAAATATAATTTTTAAAAGGGTTAATAAATATACTAAATCTAAACTATTGTGCAAATAACATCTTAAATCTGAACCTTTGAAATGTACAAAAACTTTCTTTAACTTTTAAATTTCAGGCACTTGAAATCTCATTGTTAAGTTGGACAAAAGGCCATTACTTTTATAATTATGGGGCTTAATTGCACATTAAAGTGACACTTATCTTGACCTTTAAAAATAATGATCATATTTTCTAACTTAATTGTGAGGTTTTAGGTGTTTGAAATTTATAAGTTGAGAGGAATTTTTGCACATTTTAAAAGTTCAATGTTCATAATGTTATTCATATAATAGTTTAGAGTTTATAATGCTCATTAATCCTACTTAAAAAAACATGTATTTTAATATTAAATGAACACACTTTAAGATGTGAAATGAACAAGGTCTCCATAACGAAGATAATAATTAACTAACACTATGTATTGGACTTCTTCAAGACCAATTTCCTCCAACAATAAATGTTTTTGACAGGCTCCCCCAATAATAAATATGAAGACATGTTTAATTTGATCATTAAAAAAAAAAAAATGAAGACATGTTGAGATGATGATTTTCATGGACCAACGCATGTGTCGAAGTTCATATCTGACTAACCCCAACCATTTTAAGATCCTCATTTCGTCCAATAAGAATGTAATATATGCTTTTAGTGAGGAATGTTGTTACTCTCCTTGAAATTCTAATGGTTCATGTTTCTAATATATTCTAATTACTTCCTAAATATTCCAGGATAAGCATCCAAATCACCGAGGGAGCTTGTACTTTTCTCATAAGAAAAGTTTCCAGGGAGCTTATGCATTTCTTTTCCAATATCAGATGACATTTCAAGGTGAATTTGGCATAGCATACAATTTAATAAAACATGTTATTTATAACTTGTCAAGAACAAGCAATACCTAATATGTTATTTGTAGAATGTATTGATTAAGTGGGATGAAAAAGTTGACAGATGGAAGTGAGAAAAATTGAAGATCAGATTTGTTTGATGTATAAGACGTAAGCCTGTTTTAAGCTCAATATTAAAGCTTTATTAATAGTGGAATAATACTGCACAAAGCACATCGAGGAAAAGTTCAGAAATTCCAACGATACCTCGTCAAAAGTTGAAAACTAGGAACTTAATGTTACAAAAAAAGTTAGTGTTTTTTTTTCCCTAATCATTGCCAATTTGTTCACTTTGATTTTATTTATTTTTATTTTTTGTTTCCTAAAATCAATACGTTTCATTTCGTATGTCAATTATTTCTTGTTTGTAATAACACATAACATACATGTTAGATCTTCGAATATTTACAATAACAATGTCGAATTGAAATGCCCTTATTAAAACGTGTTTTTTTTTTTAAAAAGCATTTTTAGTGGGCGTGCCACACAACTTACAAAAAAAAAAAAAGAATTAGTACAACAACAAACTAAGCTAGACCAAAATACATATAAATTATTTTTAGCAACATTTAGGTTTATGGATTTGAATTTAAATTTTAAATATTAAATTTAAAACATGCATTTAAATGTATTTATTTGGATAGGATAAAAAGTTTTAAAAATAAAGGATAGAAGAGTTAAAATTTGAAATAAAAATAAAAAATGATAAATAATAAATTTATTTTTATTTTTTAATTAATAAGAGATAGAGTAAAAAATGAGAGACGATGTGAGAATAACAGAGATATCAATAATAATAAAAGAATGAAAATTATAAAAAATCATAATAAAATATAAATTTAAATTTAGATAAACTCTAAACCCAAAAAACTTTGGTATATTTAAATGTAGGAACCAAATTCTCTTATATTCAAATCCAAACACTGAAACTTAAATCCATCACCGCGTTGGTTATAAAAAAAAATCACCGCCAAGGGTTAACCGGAACGAAAATCTGGTTTTAATATTAAACAATGAGTTTTCTTCTCTCTTCTTTTTGTTTTTTGTTTTTGTTTTTTGGGTTTTTGTTTTTTGGTTTTTTAAATCTGTCTGCTCACTTTAATTAATCCCGTAAATTTACATGCTTGCTTGATATCCAATCTGTGTTGTGAATGGGAAAAGCCGAAAAATCCCAATTATTTCCTCCATAACATTTCCCCACTCGCCGCTTCAGATGCATAGAACTTGGACCGAATTGTTGTCACCAAGGATTTTCCTCATCTCTCCGGCCAATTTGCATATCTCAACTTTAGAGGTAGAAGAAGCACCCCATGGATCAACCCGCTGACAAGGCAGATGCGAATGGTAAATCTTGCTTCTCTCCGTTCAATTGAAATTTTCACTTTGTTAGGTTTCAATTCAATTAGATCTTCTTTGCGCGACCATCTTTCATTCCGAAATACATAACCAGTATTTTATTTTCGCTGAAGAAATTTTGGGTATATTTCTCTGGAACCGTTATTTAAGAGAAATTCTTGAAAAACAAATGTGATGTGAATTGTGGGTAAAGATGCTTACACACACATAGATACACACATTTTATTTTATTTGCCGTAATGTTTGTCCTGCATGCCCGGTATCATGATTTGCCTTCTATTAGTTTGTAGCAGTTCCTTGATACAGTTGAGGTGCAGTCCCTGATGAGATAGACCTGGTTAAAGAACTGAAGATAAAATGGAGCTTGATTTGAACGAGGAGCCCTTGGACCAAACCCCTACTTCAGTGATTGGATTTGATTCTATATTGGATGAGCTAGAATCTACCCATGACCATATAGAGGAGCGCATTAGGCAACTTGAAGCAGTAACGTTGAGAGCTAGGCAGCGTCAGAGGTGGCGACGGGGTCATGATTCAGTTCAAATAAATAACATTGTCGCAGATATGATGATGGTGCCTAGTGCTCAGGATGAACACAGGATGCCTCAAGAATATGGTGGGATTGCGGTCCAAGAGCAAACAGTTGTGTTAGCAGAGTTGACCAGAACTAATGCTCAAAATGAAGGTAGATTGGCTAGTGAAGAGGCTGGTGCAGTCCAAGAAAGAACGGTCAACAATAGGAAAACAGGCAAGAGGAACAGTTCCCATTTAGTAGCTCAAGCATTGGGCATGGATCCATATATAGATGAGACAGTGAGCACCACTGGGAATTTTTTTGATTGTAATATCTGTCTGGACATGGCAAGGGATCCTATTTTGACCTGCTGCGGTCATTTATTCTGCTGGCCATGCTTCTATCAGGTGTCGTTTGACTATTCAAATGTAAGGGAATGCCCTGTTTGTAAGGGAGAAGTCGCTGAAACAGGCATTATTCCAATATATGGAAGTAAAAACAACTCTAGCAACCATGAGTTGGAATTGAAAGAAAGTGGCTTCACTGTCCCTCCTCGGCCCCAGGCACCTAGGATTGAGAGTCTCAGACAGCAGCTTATAAGCAGGGGAGCATCTTCTTCTACAATCCAGGAGCTTAGGCGGTTTATTGGTGCAGCTGCAACTGATAGAACTCGTTTTTCAGTCAATCAACCTCACCATTCCCAGCCTCAAGCATTGCATGGCATGGAGACCAGAGTCAGGCAGCCTAATCGTTCACGTCTCCTTTCAAGGTTGTTAGTGGAAGGAGCTGCTTCATTTTCATCCCTTTCATCAGCATTAAATTCTGCAATGGATTCTGCTGAAAGATTAGTTGGAGACCTTGAAGCATATATTCATCCGCAGCAACCTCAACCCATAGGAAGCTCTAGAGAGCTGCTTCATCCTCTTCCTCATAATAGAGATTCACCTTCTAGCATTGCTGCTACAAACCAATCTGGGAGACTTATTCCAGATGTTGCTGCAAGCAATTCCGCTGCAAATGCTTCTCTTTCTCCTTTACATATGAATAATGATGCAACTGCTGTAATAGATTCAGGTATACAGACAACAGATAGCAGTGTACAGATTAGTTCAACAGAGCCTTCCTCATCTTCTAGCAGAACTGTTGTGACAGGACTTCCAGACCTTTACAATAGGGTTTCAAATGGGCGCAGAAGGAGAAGGTTAAGAAGATGATCTTTTCTGCGAGGACATACATGCGCCTCATGGACTGAAGGTTCCTAGTTTTTATACCTCAATATGTTTGATTCCTTTTCAGTTTCTATGTTTAAAGCAAATATATTTTCTAGTTTGTTTATCGTAAACAATCACTTTGATCAACTTCTAGGTTATGGCCATTATCTGGTTTACATATAAAAAGGTCTTTTACTGGTTTCGAGGACCACTTGAACTAACATGCTTTCAAAAATTGAATTTCTTACATGGAGGTTCTGGTCCTAGGTTTGAAGGGTCATGTATAGTTTAATTATAATCTTTAATAAAATTATCAAAGTGGCAAACAATATCCTCTCTTGTCCAATTTTTATTACAGATGGGGGATCTCTATCTTTCCGTAAGTTTCTTATGTTTGAGATTTTTTTCCCCACATTTTACCTGCATTATTATTGATTCATTCTTAATTAATAACCCATAAGGATCCCTTTGATCTGTTTCCCTACACTGTAGATCGATCATTTTCCTGTGAATATGACCAGAATATATAGATTCAAGCCTTCAGACAGCCTTTCATCAGAAGAAATTTTGGATTAACTTTGGGTCTGGAAAGGGCCTGTGACATCCTAACCTGTACAAATAGGATTGTTCGTTTTTAGCTGTTTGATAGAAAGTGAATTGCCTGCTGTGTGAACTTGAAGATGAGCCATTATTCACATCTAGCCTGCTGTTATCATTTTAGTATGTGGTGAAGTAGAAGTTTGAACTTCAAACTTCTTAACTACTACTAAAGACCACTGTTGTTTCTCTCTAGGTTATCCAGTGGTTAGAAAAATAGAATCGGTCTTCTCCTATCAGCATGTCTCATGTCCACAATGTGTTGTGTTTTCCTCCTGTCAAATCAAATTGACGGACATGCTTACATTCAGTGTATTTGAGGCCATGTTGGTGTGCCCCCAAACGTGGTAGGCAGAGAAGTAGCCAGGGCTGCTTCTTTGCAAACCTAGGTTTAGGGGCGTTTACGCAGACCTCAATAATTTAACTTAATGAGGTTTCAACACTCACAAAGCTACCTGCAGAATTGCGAAAGTATACCATCCCAGATCTTCGATCCTGAAGGCTTGTCTTGCATCACTTGGTATCCATCATAATCCTCTATGGCTTTCACAACTTTAACTGCCACACCATGTGGACCTGCAAAATCAGCCCCCACACACCTCCCATTTTTAGCTGCAGCCCCACCTAAGCCACTTTCAGCTCTTACGATCAACTCTTTTGTGGTGAAAGTGCACACAGCTTTAGCGTGCGACCAAAAATTAAAGAAATAGTGATGTAGCTGGCGGAGGAGGAAGAGAGTGAGAGAGAAGTTCGGTCAGCGTGGCGCGATGCATGTGAAGAAACTGATTTTAACGTAAATTTCGACTTTCAAGGCTATGGAAATGCCTTGATCACCTCACTTGAACCCTTGGATCAATCTGCTTTTGGATTTTCTCCACATATCATAATTAGGTGTGGGGTTTGTTACATTTTTTTTCTATCTTTCGCTGTATGAACCCTGTACATTTATTCTGTGAATGTAGAGGAGGATTCGAGCCAAATTAATCTTGGGCTAAAAAACATGGTCGCACATGGACAGAGACATGCTGACAAGAGAGATCTGTTAATGAGATAAACTCGAGAAATAATAGCATGGTAGTAGAGTAATGACCATTACTAGCATTTACATATTAAGCGTTTTTATTTTCTGTGGAAGTTTATTTCGATACATGCATGTAGTTAATTGTCATTATCACAATCTTCCAAAAATGCATAAATTAAGTTTATACAAACATCTCTCAAGGGAGAAATCTTGATGTAAAGATGCAAGCCTTCTTGGTGAGAAGTTGCAGCACAAGACATCCCTATGATCCCTGAATTGATGATGCCTTTGGGGCTGATATAATTGGACTCCATTATAGAGATATCTTTAGATGGTTTAAGCTAGTAATGAATGAACATGTTAATGATAAATTTTATTGGGAAATAATATTTGACGTGATTATTTGTATTTATTTATGATTAAATCTATTTATCTTTCAGTGTTTTTTAATTTCTTGCGAAATCGGATTTCTGCAACCATGCATGGATAGCTGAGATAGTTGCTTGCTGTCCCCAGTCTTTGCAAGCTTACAGCGGATTGAGCCAAGTTTTAGAGGGGTTAAAATTTGACAAAAGTGATGTAACTAGGCATCAGCGAGATTATTTAAATAACTTGATATGGTTATTTTAGTCTGTCATATGATTTTTCTTTTCCTTTTACCACTATGTAGGCTAATTATCATTTGAATTTTTAGCGGTTATGATCATAACAAATATTTAGATGCATTAAGTTCAACCAAATTGTATGATCAACTTTTTCTTGAAGAAGATTGTATGACTAACTTTACGAAGTAATTAATCCTGGCCTGGATATGACCCAATGGACCGAGATAGATGGCTTATGATTTTCAATATTCTCGTTTAAACAGTAATGTTTTGATTGCTTTTTGAATATGCTTTAGGATTTTGTTCAAATTAGTTAGCGTAGCTTCTTGTTTATACATCTATATCGCATATTGAATATTGATGATGATGATTTTATCCACTTGCAACGAGCTAGGTGTATATCTTTGGTATTTGCTCCCAAGTTATTCAATAAAAATAAGCTGTGAAAATTTAGGGAAAGAATTTATAGTTTGGCATTTAAGTTTAAAGAATATGGTGCAAGCTTTCCTTCACTTTTGTTCATATCTTGGTTGACACCCATTTACATTGCAATCAGAAGGGAGTGCATTTCAATTTTTAGTTTAATTTTAGCAAAATCGATACTATAATGACTTTTTTTCTTGGTTAAAAGAATCATGTATTAAAATTGTTTGCATTAATTGTTCCTCGTTCCTTGTTCGAATTGAGAGATGGAGCTCCCAAAGTTCTCCCTTCTGTCTTGTTTTAGTTTCCTATTTTCTCGCTGTCATCAATACAGCCTCTGTTTTGTTTTGTTTTTTAATTTTACAGAAAAAAATGTGAATATAAGTAGAGATTAAAAGCATAAATGAATCAAATAATTAGGTTTGTCTGCAATATAAATTGAATAATGATGATGATGATGCATCTTACAGAGAAAGAACGTGCTCATACGCACATGATTTTATGTTTCCCTCCATTTTCTTTCTTTCCTTTTTTTTTTAATGTTTTGTTTTTGTTTTTGGTTACTCTTCTCTGCATCTTTTTTCATTTTCCTTCCTATAAAAATGTAAACTTTTCTCTCATGTTAAAGTTTAAATATATCAAAATATAAACTTTTCTTTAGATGAGCGTAAAGCCGACTTGTAAGCTTATCAAGCCTATCTGTTTATAAATTTATATTATGTTTATATAATAAATATATATAAGCCAATGTTATTAAAATCAAATGGGGCATCAAACGAGGAAAGACTGTTTTAAAGGGAGTCATGCCAGCAGCACTATGACATGATGTGTTATATCAATATTCAGCCCATGACAATCATTTAGCTAATTGAGGGGGCTTTCCATTTTCATAGCAATGCAAGTAAGACTACAAGCTCATGTTTAATACTTCAATTTGACTATCGGATTCTACATGGCAAGGTGAACTAGGGCAGAGTTGAGTGTCGACCTGTTTGAATATTCTTTGCAAAAATTGACTTATAAAAAACCGATCTCAATCTAAAACTATAATTTTAGGATATCCATGTAGCTTCACAACCTCAATTATGAACTTTTCAACATCTTTTGAGATGCATGATAATGTCCTCCCAAACACATGGAATAGTTAATGGTTGTAACAGGCTAGCACCTAATGAGTGGGCATGTATGTACCAAGATGTAGCCTTCCACTCATTTTCTATCAGTAATGAGTTGTTGCAGAATTTTGTTCAACTTAGGACCAGCTTGCACCTCTTTTTCCCATTCTTCAACATCATTATGCTACTATAAGGAGAATCCCATCATCTGTAACGATTCTTCTTGTCTAGAAAGCGTATCATCTATCCTATGCTCTTTGCTAGGCTTATACACAATCTCAAATTTAAATCCCATTAACTTAGAGGACCCATTTTTGCTGATTCTCATCTATGGCTCTCTATTTGCAAGTATTTCGAGGCCTTTTGATAAGTATGGGTGACAAATTTGTGCCCATAAAAATAATTTCACCACTCCTTGACTGCCACCATAATAGTCATAAGCTCTCTTTCATCAATGGAGCATTGTTGAGTCCTATTCAAAATTGTAGAAAATAACTAAGAAATTTTATAATTTTTTATGTCCTTCTATGTCATTCTATGGTCAATTAGTAGTGAAAGTTAACTTTTATTTATTAACAATAAGGGTGGCATTGTATCGTTTTCAAAAATTGAAGAGTAATTTTGTATCAAGAATGAGTACAAGGTCACAAATAAGACTGGCAATTCAAACCAACCCGAATAGAAGTGAAAAATTTTAGGGCTGAGTTTGGAAGTTTAAAAAATTTTTTTATTTTGAATTTATTTAGGCCGGCAATAAACCTGAACCCATATAGGCTTAGCTCAAATTACTAATTTTTTTATTATTAATAAAATAAATTAAGAACTAAAAATATTTTTTAGATAAAATTGAAAATGGCTAAAAATAAAATAATATTTAATAATTTGGGTGTTTAGACTAGTTCGAAAGGTCAAGGTGTTACGGTCGAGCATGATTATATAGGTTTTTTTATATATTCAGATTAAGTTCATTTCAAATTGAGCCAAGGCCACCTTCATTATAGGTTATTATTCCAAATGCTCTTAAATTTATATTTTAGTGGTCAAATTGCTATTTAATCCAAATATATATTGTCATCACATGTCTGTCAATAACAACAACAACAATTTCAATTGGTTTTCATTAAGATATTTTTATAAAAATAAATTTCATGAATTATTGTTTTATAAAAATGTTTTTATTATTTAATTATTGTAAAATGTTTATCTTTATATATTTTCACATTTTTATAACATTTTCTCTTATTGACGAAACCAGATTATTTTCACAAGCTATTCAAAATAGCATCTCAAAATAACTAAAAATTTATTTTATAATATTCAGATTATTTTTAAAAATTTAAACTAACATAAAAAATATTATAGAATATTTAAAAAAAAGAAGTGATTTTTTCATAAAAAATTTAAACAAATGTCCCTTAATTAACGAAAAGGCCTAAAGACACACCACAAAAATTCATATCTTTAAACAAATATTCGTACATTCCACACACACACTATAATAATATTCGAAAGAATTTTGCTCCCTCATTAAAATTACCATTATTATTTTTCTATTTCCTGTAAAAAAAAAGTTGATATTATGTTTGCATTTCATTCTAGTTTTGAAAGTAATTAAATCCAAATCATCACATATCAATATGTATGTATAATACAAAATCAATAACATGTTGCATTATTATTCACAATATAATAATACTAGTAGTATTTATTTTAAAAAAAGGCATTACTCATCCCAAACTAAACATATACAATTCATTAAAATAAAAATATAATATCTGTGTGTGTATTTTGAAGGTCCGAAAGGGAGATATAAATGACAGTAAAATACTCTCATTACCTTTCTATTTTGCCTTAACTACATAAACCTTCATTCTATTTTGAAAACATACAAGTTATTCCAATCTATTAGGAATATTCTAAAAATATTATAAAAACTTATTTTTTTTAAATTAAAATTTATATTAAAACAAATTTTATTTACTACTTTACCCCTTACCCTAATAAATCATAAATTATATTAATTTAGACGGTTACATAATTTCATTGTAAAAAACATGTTTATAAATTTTAAATTTAAATTACTTATATAATGTGACGTGATTAAAAAAACGTGTTAGAAATATGTTTTAGCAATTTAAAAAAATAAATAAATAAGTTTCAATAAATTTGATAAAAAATAAAATTTTATAATACAATAAAAATTAATAAATTTATAATATAATAAAAATTGTAAAAATGTATTTATTATATTTTCTTAGTAGTATACAAAATTTTTTGTTGGCAAATATAAATTTTTTTGACAATTTTTATGTTAAATAAGGGTATTTTGGTTAAATTAAAAATTAAAAAATCAAATTTAATAATTAAATAATGATTGAATGATGAAAATATAATCTCAGATATACAAAGAATGTTTATGGAACCTATATTTTAATTTTAAGAGAGATTTATATAAGTTTTAAAAGTAAAAAAAAATTATATAAAAGTGATCCGTACATTTTTACTCTAAATGTAATGATTAGCTGAAACGAAAATGGCAAAGCAGTGCGCGGCGGCTGGAAGAAAAGCCGTTTACAATTGACATATGCATGACTAAGCTCCCGAGAAAAATAAAGAAAATATTCGAACACCTTACGTGTGCTTTATATATAATTGGATAAAAGATTGTTTTTATCTTTAAAATATTTTGAAGAGTTATGAATATCTATATTATTATGATGTGGTGTAAATTACTTCGAGAACTGCAAAAATTATAACATATAACATCTTCCATCAATTGAAACAAATGTTCAAAGTATAGCTTCTAAGAATGCCTTTGAATTATCAATGTTTAAATAAAAAAAGAAATCTATCAACCATTATCATCATAAAAAATAATTCATATTTTTAGATTTTGAAGTTGCTTCAATACAAAATCGACTTTATCCTAAGAATACCAAAGACCTTCTCTTCAAGTCTGTACTTATTATTATTTCGTTCATGAGTAGTTATCAACTTATAAGGCTTAAATATAGAATTATTCAGATCTGCCCATAATCAATATAGACTAGTTTGGATTTTCATTTTGAGACATTTAATATAATTCAACCTATTTTTAATTTTTTATTATAATAAGTTGTGTTGGATTTTTTTTATATACAAAAGTTGATTACCCAAATGTTGTGCCAATCAAAAATTTAAAATATCAATTACTTTTTTAAATAAATTTTAGAAACAAAATTGGATTTTAACACTTAAGAAAAAGTTCACTTTAATCAAATATTATTATAGAGTGACATTACACAATTTTTAAAATAACATTGTGTCAATTGAAAGTTAAAGTTATTAATTACACCTGTCAGAAAATTTTTAAGACAAGTTTACCCTTTAATTTTTTTTAAAAATATGTTAGTGAACCAATCTTTTCTATTTAAATTAATTTGGATAAAAAAATAATAAAATCCATCAAATTTTCGAAATAAATTAACAGAATTTACTCTCTTAATCGCATCATCAATTTCAACTCAGGCAATCATTATAGCTTTCTTGTCAATCTAACCTATGTAGCACTAATTGAGCTTTCTTTTTATTCTTTTTAAATGTTAGAAATTTAGAACCTTTTTTGGATAAATTGTGTTCCCACGTTCCATTGGAAAGGGGGAAACGTGTTTGACTTGTGCGTGCATACATATAATATAAAATCTATATCAAATTACACTTTTGATATATTTATGAATGCGAGCAAGCTTTATGTCCCCTTTTTTTATTTTTCCAAAAGTTCCATCCCCATTATTTATATTTTGCTTGACAGAAATATTTTATCTATTCAATATATATTATTTTTATCTTTTTGTCATAATATTATTCATTTCGTATTTATATTTTTATTTTCAAGCTTCAATTATTAAAATAAGTATAAATGACATGATAGTTAATAATATCTCTCCACTTTTGGGTAAACCCGAGAGAATGTCCATGAAGCAATTTGATGATCATTGAAAAAAAAAACGCAATGAAAATAATTATTTAAATAAGTTTTTATTTGACGCTATAAAAACCTCTTTCATTGACATAATAAAACAATATATATTACTTTCTTCATCTCAAATTATAAAATATTTTTACATAAAATTTTACGTGCCACTAGACCTTATTAAATACACAATAGCTTTATCTTTTTTAAAAAATATAAAATTTTAAAAATACACATCATTTAATATATTAAAAAAAAGATAAAAATTAATTATAAAAAGAAAGGATAATATCAAAATTGATGTATTTAATAATAATTTAATATATTCAAAGTATCTTATATTCTGGGATGAAAAAACTTTAAAAATATTATATAATTTTGACATAGAGAGTATTTCATAGTGTAACATGTTATTTATGACTTATAAGTAGTATGTTGTTATAGGTTTTATATTGAATATTGACATTAAAAATACAAAACAATTAATCTATAAATCTGAAAAAAAAAAATTCAAACTTTATTGAAAAAAATAATGAAGGTGACATATTAAATTTTAATATCACTTTTTTATTTTTTTTTTTTTTATATTCAATATTTTATTTTCTCATTATTATTCTAATTATCTTTAGGTGGGTACCCATGCATGATTTATGATCACTACACTAATTATTAGCTTTCATATATGAGAGTCTTTTTGGTCAAGATTATTGATTGAAGACATTAAAATGATAAGCGTCGGAGGAAACAAAATGCTTAAACAATTATTCTTTATATAATTTTGTTTCTTTTCTCTCATCGTTTTCTTTTCTTTCCCTATTTGTTGTAAATTTATATAAGCCAGAAGTTGGTCAGCAGTATTAATTAGTTTGACGTAACTAATCATGCATGTCTCCATTTTAAATTTGTGGCAACACACACACACACACACACACACACACACACTAGTGATTCTTAATTATTAGCATTTATTTAATTGCACTAAAGCAAAAATGTAACCCCAATCACTTCATTTGCTTGCCACTAGTACTCCAATTACTCAATGACTGATTGAAACGCATGCTCGGAATATTTCATTTTAATAATTAATCTTTAGAATCGTGGGTTAACTATATATAATTATACGACCATGATATATAAATATGGCTTAGAATTTTAGAACCCTTTTTCCTGTCTGAATATATGATATTATTTCCAAGGACGATTGATATTAATTATAATATGTGCAGAGATGCAGTTAGTTCAATTGAAGGTTTAACATTAATGATTGAAAAGATTTGACTAAAAAATGGGATAAATGTTAGGTTCAGACACTAATAATGTTAATTTATCATAATATTATTTATACCATTACTGTTACATCAAACTTTCCATTGGTTCCTAATATTGATGCTTATAGCTAAACCTACGTACCTAACAAATCAGATTATAGATGATCAGAGGCACTCATAAATTCCAAATTATTACTATACGCCGGACCTTTTTTTATTATTATTATTTATAACTCTGAGTTTGTTGGATAGAAATTGAAAAATTTTGTTGAGTTGATTTTAATAGTTTTATGTATTACAAAAGATGATATAATTTATCATATCAAAATCATTTTTTAATACAAGACTGACATTTGTTAGGTTATATCATAATGTGATAATTCCTCATATATCCCCAACCAAAGGATGGATAGATGGATTAATTATGTGGAAGTATCCAATACGTGGCTTGTCTAAATGCATAATAAAATATATCAAATATTAAAATGAAAAACTAAACCGTTCATTAAAATAGCTTAATAAGCAAGGTACATAGTAATGATTAAGGATAGTGATCAATACCAAATTTTTTGTCGTATAATATTATACGTCATTCTTATGTGTCTATTCTCAATCATTATTTAAAGATATCACTTAATTAATTTAGTGATCCACCGAACACTGTGTATCATAAAGGGATGAATATTGATCCAATATATTAATAAGAAGTTAGCTCACAGACCCTCTGATCTCATATATAAACAGAAGTGATTGTTTCATAAAGCTTAAGAAAATTTATTCTTAATTATGTTTAAGATTTAGTTTTTAAATGATAACGATAATCATGTATTGCCGCATGAGAATAGGTAGAATTTGCTTGTATTTAAAACTATACTAAATTTTGTGTGAGTTATTACTTATATACTTCCTCCATCTATATATATAAAATATTTTTAATCTAATTATGAAAAAAAAAATTGATTATCTAATTAAAAATATAATAATATTTTAATTTTGTCCTTAATTATTATAAAAAAATAAATTTATTTTTTAAATTAAATTAATAAGGATACTTTTTTTAAATTTAATAAAGATATAATAATTCATTCATTAAAAAATATGTTAACAATTTTTTATATTTAAAAATAAAAAATATTTTAAAAAATATTTTATATATAAAGACGTAACGAGCATAAGATCAAGGGAATATATTATAAGGACGCCTAAATCCATAAGCTTCTCTTTGAGCTATAAATGATGTCTTGACTTTGTGATTTTCTGACACTCAATTGACCTAATTTGTTATAAAAAAATTATATGTAACAAAAATTAAAGTGAGTCTCATATATTTATACAAGTTATACTTTTAACATTATTCTTACCATCAATTTCGCCACTTATTATATTGTTCTTCCTTTTAAATATTTGACTACAATTTTATTAAACGTAATTATTTGCACAATTTCAATACTTTTTTATTATAATTAAACTATTTTATGAGAACTATATTTGAGAATATCTTCAAACTTTTTTCATAACTATGATAAAAATTACATCAAAAGAGACTTAGTAAGTCTGTACAAATATAGAAAATACTCTACAAACAATTGCCCCCAATTAAATTTGACCCTAACCTAATCAAATAGTCATATGAAAAAGTTGTCTGGCTTTGGAGAGGGAGCGTATATTATAGGATAAAAAGAGCGGATATGTTCTTAAACTATAAGTCAATGAGTATCTCAAATTTTAAATGTTATGGAAAATAGTATAATATAACTTTTACTATTAACAAAAATTAATTTTAATTATTAATTGATTAAAAAATAATTTTAAAAATTATAAAAAGGGACAAAAAATTATAATAAATGACTCAAAAATTTTATACAAAAATCCAAAAAATTATAAAAAAAAAGACTAAGAAAAAATCTATGGTAACCTTTTCTTTTATAATTTTTTGAAGTCATTTTTTAATTAATTAATAATTAAAGTTAACTTTTATTAATGATAGAATACATATAGATAGTATTGTTTTTAAAAATTAAAATAATATTATATTAAAAATAAGTTTAGGATCACAAACGTTTCCACACCTTTAATTTAAGGACTAATATGTTTTTTGACCTTAGTATTCATATTTATATTGATAATAATAATAAAAATAAAAATAACAAAGTGGTGGTTATTTTCGGAGGGAAATATGATAGAATGTCATATTCTGGTGTTGGTTAAAGAAATGTAGTTAAAGGAAAGAGGGTGATGGGATCCGTTTCCAAAGAGAGAGTGATTATGTTGTTCCCTCTGGGTCCCTTCTTTAATGCCTCTGTGGTCCCCACTTCCAACCTTAGGTGGCGCTTGTGGGCGCCACTGCTGCTGCCGCCGCCTCCTCATCACTTTTCAGCCCAAAACCTATCCTCACGCCTCTTCCATTATGTCTACTACTAACTCGTATTCTCTAATTACTTTTATTTTACAAAGGCAAAAATGAAAATATATATATATATATATAATCACTAAAATATTTGTGACAAATTATCTGAAATTCTCCAGTAAAACTTATAGACAAAAAATGGGTTAGAATGCAGCATATAAAAGGCTGATCTTTCATATTCTGCATTTTAGATTGTATTTTCTACATTTTTTTCTTTCATGTTTTTTTTTAGAGAATTATAAATCCTTCGCTATTTCTCAAATATCTTTGCCATTACATCCTTATTCTCAATGTGTGCTCCAATGTATATTACCAACATGACATCTTGAGATAAAAACTATCGATGGGCTATAAAAAATTGGGTTATGTTATTTATGATTTACTATAAAAGAATATCGATTGAATTTTATACAAAATATTAAATCCATGGATTTGTTTACAATGTATAATTTCTAATGAATTGTGAATAATGAATTAATACAAAATATAGAGTAACATTTACTTGAATGGGTACTATTTGTATACTATAAGCTTTGCAACTTTTTCTAGGTTATATATATAATTTATATGTAACTTTTTTTTCATCCCATGCTTGACATGGAGAAATTGTTTCCAGTTTAGAAAGGGGGATTAATATTGAATCATCATCATCATTATCCAAAACTCGGTCTTCATACATAGATCATAATAGTAGGTTTATTATTAGTGAATTTGCTTGGAATTTATTTCATTACAATGGTTTTTATTATTTACGTTAAACTAATTTTTATAAATAATATCAGATTAAAAGATATAGTCCTAAATTATGCATTGCATGTGAAACAGTAATATTCAAGGAGATACTATACAAAACAATACAGGAAAAAGATGTAAATATTGGCTTGCAACTCAAAGCCTTGCTTGTATTTCAGTTTAAATTATAGTGTAAATTAAATACAAAAATGTAGAGGAAAACTTTGAAGTAAAAAGATTGATAAATTTAAAAATGAAATGATGGGCATGGAGCCCAAAAGCAAGTTTAGCTTTGTCTCTTACTGAAAAAAAATTGCCACTTTCCAAATATATCCTACATAGTACTTCCTCTATTCCCTTGATATAAGTTGAAATTTAAATAAAAACCACAATTAGGCAATGAAAAAGAATGCATTATTAAATATTTAGAGTGTAATTTATAAGAATTTTTTTATAAAAAGTATTTTTGAAAACATTCATTGATTATACTCAAAAATCTATATTGGAACTTATCTACAAAGACAAAATAAAATTGAAAATTAGAACCGAAAATAGCTTATACAGTTTTTGATCTTGTATAATAATAATTTTTCAAGAATTTATACATCATCGTACAATAATTATAGTAAGTATCTACCATTCCTTATCTTATACTTCTCTTATTCTATTTATAAGACACAAAGAGAAAAAAATTTAATTTTATTTATAAAATACTTGTCAATTCTCAAGATTTTTCTTTACATATTTATTCTTATTAAATATTGTAAATAAAAATATCAATAATAAAATTTAAGAATATTTATTGAGAGTAAAGGAAAAAATTTATTAAATATTAAGATAAAATTAATGAGATTTAATTTTTTTAATTTTAATAAAATATATTAAAAATAATTTATAAATAAAATTAAAAAGTATTTAAATAACGTGTGAATTTGTATGAATGCTTTTTATCTTGGCTCCCACCCACAATTGAAAATAGTGCTTCACGTGTGAGTTTGTCAACTCTGGTATGCTTACAGCTTTCTTGGTCAAACTATCCTCTTCTTGTACACACTCGCAACAATATTCATGTTTCTCTCAATGTTTATATAATTAATAATATTTAAAATAAACCGCCAATTGGTTCTTTTGTATCGAAAAGCAAAAAATATATTATTCCAAAAAATCAAAAGCGACCATCTGGGTCGTCCCATGATCATCCAAGACGCTGATCAATAATTATAAAGACTCTTTTCAAGGGCACCTTCTCACTCCAAACCTCCTTTCTTCTTTTTCCACCTTCCTCTCCTCCTCCTCCTCCTCCTCCTCCTTCATTTTCTCTATTTATCTCTCTCTCTTCTCTGTGGGTTATTGCTTAAGCAGACTCTGAGATGGAGCTTGGTTTGAGCTTGGGAGATCACGCTTCAAAGCCTTCTGAAACTTCCGGCCTTCTGGGATTAGGCTTCACCACTTTATCCATGGGCCCTATCTGTACAAGAGCATCAAATCGACAGCACGAAGAACCAGAAGAGAAAGAAGCTAAAAAGCAAAAGGGAAAACAGAGTGTCGAAGACCACGAAGATAGACCTGAATATGTTCAGCTTGATCTTCTTCCTCACACTCCAGTCGCTGTTTCTCGCACTAACCCACCTTCCCAAATCTCATTTCCATGGCCTCCTTCTGAAAATGGTGAGCACCCACTTCTTAAATCTTCCCAAAAAATCGTTCTTTAGCGGTTTAACCTCTGTTTTTGATATCGAAGACTCTGTTTCTGACATGCAGGAAGTTCTTCAAGAGGCGTGGATATGAATAGTTTGCCTCCGCCGCTGGCGGCGGCGGCAGCGGCGGAGGAAGATGAGGCAGCGATGTCGTCGTCTCCGAACAGCGCTGCATCGTCGTTTCAGATGGATCTCGGTGTGTTTAACAGAGGAGGGAGTAGTATTAGCGGTTGCAAGAGGGATTATGATGGAGAGGTATATTATCAAAGGGCTGCTTCTTCAAGAGCAAGCGATGAAGACGACAACGTTGGTAGTACGAGGAAGAAGCTAAGGCTGTCCAAGGAACAATCTGCTTTTCTCGAAGAGAGCTTCAAAGAGCACAGCACCCTCAACCCAGTAAGTATCTAGGAGAATCTCAAACTGGTAACTGGTATCTCCTACGCATGCGTATCTGTAAATTAAATTTCCTCTAATTTTCTTCCTAAATTTTACGGTGCAGAAACAGAAACTTGCTCTTGCAAAACAGCTCAATCTTCGCCCTCGCCAAGTAGAAGTCTGGTTCCAAAACAGAAGAGCAAGGTATGTATCTATATATATTATATATATGCACCCAAAAAGAACTTCTTTTGCTGGAGATAACCAAACTGGGTTGCTGGGTTTGGACGTGCAGGACCAAGTTGAAGCAGACAGAGGTAGACTGTGAGTACTTGAAGAGGTGTTGTGAGACACTAACTGAAGAGAACAGAAGGCTTCACAAAGAGCTTCAAGAACTGAGAGCTTTGAAGGCTAATTCAAACCCATTCTTCATGCAGTTACCAGCCACTACCTTGACCATGTGTCCCTCTTGTGAGCGAGTCGCCACCAACAATTCCTCCGCCGTCGCCGCCACGGTTGTTACTTCCTCTGCAACTCCCTCTACCACCAAAGTCACCGAAACAAGGGCCGCCATTGAACCTGCGTCATCCAAAGCCATTGGATTCCCTCTAAGCAAACCCAAGTTCTATCCTTTTGCTCATACCAAAACCCACCATCCTCATCCATCCTCACCCTCTTGAACTCAATTTCGTGGAATTGAGCTGCTGATAAGCAGAACTTTATAGATTTGATCAAATTCGGTATTGAGTGCTACTGATTCATGCTGGAGTTGATGATGATCTTCCCAGAAGATTTATTCTTGTACATAGGGGTGTTCTCTGATGACGATGATGGTGAGACTGATAGCTTTATTGGGTTTACTGGGAGTTTTGATATTGATTGGATTTTTCTTTCTTTTGTTATAATTTTAGTTGTTGTCACTTGGATCACGCCACATGTTTCTGGATTTTCATCAGATGTAAAAGCTAGAAAGAGAAGTAATAGACAGTGAAAACAGAAATCATAGAGGGAATGAATTATACAGGGATCTCATACTGATAATCTGATATTATATATTCGTTGTTGAGGGGACTGGGGAGAGAGATGAAGATTGAGATTTGAGATCATCGATCAGAATCTTGAAAATCTTGAAATTTGTGGAGTTAGGTGATTAATTAGAGAGAGGGAGAGATAGGTGGGGGGTGTAAGGTCAGGTCATAAGGGTGAGGTTGAAGGCTACTTTTCAGAAAGAGGAAGACTTTAATTCATGAATTGGTTTGCTTTGTAATGATTTCATTCTTCTTAAAGGCGTGAACCTACACGAAGGCCTCAATCATTCGTCATCACCATACTTTCTGGGCATGGCCGCATCATTCGCTAAAGCTACGTCAACAAAGTTCGAGATCACTTCCATTTGTGAAAATCCCACTTGGCAACCCCACAATTTTATTAAATTTTTCTTACCTTGCTGTTTTATCTCCCAACTTTTCTCTTATGGCATCACTTGGTGAGTTGGTGTCCTAAAATATTGACCTCTTCAAATTAATCTAAATCCTATTGTGTGAAATCTTTATTACTAGCTGCGGTGGTTGCATATCATGTCTAGTTATAAGTTGGGGGGATGATAGTTAAATTTTAAAATAGAAAATTAATAATAGTCAGGCCTTTAATAATTTTTTTTAAAATAGTTTCCATCCAATTCAAGAATTTCAATTATAAATAAAAAAATTTAAATTTTAAATATAACTTTCAACTTACAATTATAATTTAACTTAATGTTTCTAACTCATTTTTTATAAAATTTTATTAGAAGCTTAAATGTCAGTAATTTTTTTTAAATTTTATTGTCCTTTCTAATAATTTTGCTGGTGTTGTATGAAAATATAATTTAGGTTTGGTCTAAACTAGTTTATTTGGGAAAATACAGAATATATTAGTGATAAATTAATGACGAAGAATACTCTACAAGGAGTTGCATGAGATATGGTTAAAAGTGGGACATGAGAGGGAGCATGGTCATAACCATGTCTGAAAAAGAAGGGTGTCCTTTTTGGAACCCCAATAATGAGGGGATGAAGCGGTGAAGTACACTTTTCATTAATCAATCACTGTGTCTATCAATCCCTTTGCATTTTTTCACATGTTCTCTATCTTGTCCTTATTTTATTCTAAATTTTGTTTACAAAATCTTATTGCCCATCTGACATGTAATTGTTTTTATTATAATATAAATTATTATTAATTAATTTATATTGTTAAAAAAAATTAACTAAAGTTTTGATTTCCTAAAACTTTTTGCATTTTTTTAGTAAAATAATTATAACATTAACTTATTTAAAACACCATCACTAATTACTTTGTATGGTATGAAATATAATAAAGTAAGACTATATTTATATATATAACTTATTTAATATTTTATATTTTGGATAGAATATGATTTCTAAAAAATGTCCGTAATAGAACACTTGTTTAGTGGTTGAAAATATGAGACATTTTATAGTTTATTAAATGCTTCCCCCCCACCCCTAAAATGACATTATTAGATTAAGCGTGAGAGATAATTTTAAAATATATAATAAAAAATTCACCCAATAAAAAATACTTTCTTTTGCGATTAGTATTACCTATTTTTTCAATTACACCTTTATCCTATTTATTAAATGATGTTCTTAAGAAAAATGACTAGTAATTTGTATATTAACTGTTTGATGGCTCATTCATTAATGAGGATATAAAAGAAAAAATTTAGTAAATGCATCAGATGAAATGTGTTCTTTTTGCCCAATCAGATCAGATAAGATTTGTTTGTTAATAAGACAAAATCCCAAAACTTTCTTATTAAAAAATGGAGGGAGTTTATTCTTGCTCCTATAAAACATGCATTTTTACAAAGAAAAAAGTATTTGATTTTCAAAACGATTAAAGAAAAAAAAAAGTAATAATCCATGAATCATGAGTGCAAGTGTGCAACATCGATACGTTTTTCTGACATTTTTTGACCAACTTAAGAAATATTTAATTACAATTATATTTTCTAATCACAAAGGGCAAGTTTGAATTTTAATTGATATGTTAATCGGTTGTATTATATATACACTCTAATGTCGACCTTTTGGGGACCCTTATTCATGTTGTGATGATTAATTCCACTTCAATCAATTTAAAACGTTTATATCGCCGTATACTAAAAACTAAAATAATCAGACTATAAGGAAAACTAAAATAATCAACCGATTTATTGTGTTTTTCACGAGACCTTCAATATTAGAACCCACAGAGATTTCTATTCTTTTCACAATGAGAAATTATTATTTAAAAAAATACAAAATAAATAAATAAATAAATTATACTCACAAAATCCATTACCATTAGTGACCCCAGCGTTTGAGCATGTCTGCGTGATATTAATAATAAGTAATCAATTATAATTGATTGGAATTAAAATTATTTAATTAATTCTTGTATCCATACCAATGTTAAGGACTCCCTCTCGTCCTACTCATGAGACAAAGAGAAAATATTTTTTTTATCATATTTATAAGTTATTTTATTAAATTTTATTATAAATTTCTTCATTTGATCTCTATTGAATGTTGAAAAGAAAAAATATATTGTTAAAATATGTATATTTAATAGTAATAAAGTTAAAAAATTGTTAAATTTCTAGACATAATTAATAAATTTTAAAATTTTTCCTAATTATGGTGTAATATATTGAAAGTGCTTTATAAATAAAATTAAAAAAGTAGAAGATGAGAGTTTAGCCGATAAATAATACTACGAGTAACGATCAAGCATGATAAAACCAAACAATTAATCATTTAATCCTTTTATTTTAATTTAATTACTATCCACTTTCTTTGTGTAAAGTGCTTTATAAATAAAATTAAAGAAGTAGAAGATGAGAGTTTAGCTGATAAATAATACTACGAGTAACCATCAAGCATGATAAGATCAAACAATTAATCATTTAATCATTTTATTTTAATTTAATTACTATCCTCTTTCTTTGTGTCATTTTATATTTGCAAGAAATAATTGAAATTCGAACCATGATAATTGCAACATCCTTCAGCCACAAGTGGTGATAATTTGCCCTAAACTTTTTTATGGTCAAAATTTTCCTCCTATTTCATTTATGAACTTATTTAATGTTGAAAAAGGTATGCTAATTTACTCCAATCATGTGAGATAAATAATTACGTCAGGCATGATGCAGTTTTTTTTATAGGACATAATTATCCATCTAATCAAGTTGACTTTTCAATCCCTCCTCTCGCCAATTTCCTTCTTTTCCCCCCTGATTTTTCAATTTCCCCCAAATCATGGCATGGGGGTAAAGGGGTCTAGTTCTGTAACTATTGCAATTTTAAAAATTAAAGATAATCGGCAGTTATAAAAAGAAATTAGACAAAAAAAACTACATAATATATCAAAGACATCCTTGAATTCTCATATATTTATATTTTATTTTACTATCAGAAAATTAAAGAAACTCAAATTTTAAAAATAAGATGTCATTTTTATTGACGATCTTAGATAAAATATGCACTTCAATAGTACTGTAGAAACGCGGGAAGAGAAAGAAAGGATAAATCGATTGAAAAAATGGATAAGGAATAGGAAAATGACAAAAACACACGTGATTTTGTATTTGTATTTTACTAAGTAATTCAAATTAGTGTGCGATGCTCCCACAACAATACTCTCTTCATCTTAAATTATAAGATAATTTTAAATCAAATTTCACATATCAATAAGTATCATTAAATATACTTAACAATTTTATCTTTTTAAAATAAAAATATAAATTTTTTAAAATGTCCCATCACTTAACATATTAAAAAGAAAAGTGATGAAAATTAAGTATAAAAAATAAAGGATAATATTAAAATTGATGCATTTAATGAAACTTTAATTTATTTAAAGTGTCTTATATTTTAAAATAATTTTTTTTTAAAATATCCTATAATTTATAATGGAGGGAGTTAAATTTTATCAACACTTGAAAATTTATATTTGACCATAAATAAACAAGACAATGAGTTAAATAGCCATTTATATAAGGATGTTTTTTCTATACATCTTGTGCCTACGTTTTTAAAAGTTGATCAATTGATGAATCGACAACATCTATAATGTATTGCCACATGAGATATTTACTGGGCAAGAAGATTTGGGCTATTTAACGAATTCGGATCCCATAATTTGTGAGGTGTATACAACACCCAACAAATAATGAAATTTTGTGTATGTAAAATAAAAATATAAATGCATGGAAGAGTGCATGCGTGGGCTATCTCTGTGAATTGCCCATGTCAAGGCATGCGTGTTAATGTCACACTCACGAAAAGGACACACAACACACAACACACAGCACATGGCATGGAAAAGGCACAAATGTTTGAAAATTTGTGGCTAATAATAATAAAAACGTTGGAAAGTGATACGAATATTAATGAAAATGTAACAACCAACATAGGGACCCCATTTCCCACAAGGATCCTCGTTGGAACTCCAAAGCCAAAAAGCTTGACATCACCTCTCTAAATATATGAAATCTCAACTCGATCGTCCCATTATTAATGCATATGTCACGCAATTACCCTATCATTTTATTCAACGTTCTCTCTCTTTTTTTCACTTCTCCTTTCACATTTCAACTCTTCATGAGGGTGGGATATCCGAATCAACGCAGCAACGAAATAAGTCTCATGCCGAATAAAATTAGATTAACAATAATATATAAGTGAAAACATCTATAAACTTAATGTATTAAAACAAAAATTAATTTACAAGTCCTTATCATATTTTTAAATTTAAAATTAAGGTTGTTGTAGTTTATGGTACTTTAATCAAATTTTTACAGTTTGATTGATTAGTTATAATAATCCCTGAAAATTAAAATTATTAATAAATATTTCATTTTTTTAAAACAAGACTTTTGGAATTTATACTCGTAGAAAATTTGATTTATAACTTTTTGCTAAGAAAAATAAAATTTAATTTAATACAATTTTTATATTTTTATTAATTTTTTTAAAAATTATTTTGAAGATATAACCTAATTATATCAAATTTGAGTGATAAAAATAATAATTAATTCTAAAATTATATAATATTTTAATAAAAATATAAAAGCTTTTTATTTCATTTTTTAAATTGAAGACCTTAATTAATATATTAACATATTCAATTGATCAAACTATAAGGGTTTAATTAAAATAAAATAAATTACAAGAACATAATTCAAAGTTAAGAGAAATTAACAAGGACTTGCAAATTATTTTTTTTCCTAAAATGTTAATTGTATGCCTTTTTATTTATATTACATATGTAAGTGGTAGAAAATAAAGATAGAGATAAGTATATTATAAAAATCTAAGTCAATCCATCTAGTTAAATTGATAAACTGATAAACAAGTGTTTTGATTGATTTAATAAAATGTTTTATTTATAACTAATTTAATTATAATTTATTTATAGTTTTGACTTTTGATCAATACCACTTGAACTAATAGATACCTTGATCGGTTCAAGGAATGATATGGTTTTCAGTGCTTTGGATATAACTCTAAAAGAACAAACTAAACTAAAATTAGATAATTATTAGACGGATATAGCTTTTGAAAAAAATATATCATGGGATATACTTTGAGAATACTATATTGTACTATGGAGCATGGACAAGTGAGAGGTAGATACATGTCTCGTGCATATCTGATCAATTTACAAAAAGTATGATGAGATATATAAGGTGGGAAGTAATTAATTAAGGATTATGTTGTAATCATGTATAGTGATTGGCTTAATTAAATTAGGGGAAGAGAGTTCAGTTCCGAGGTAATGGATCACCTCCACAGCTCATGACAAGTTAAGTGGGGAGGGGGACCAGAGGGACCCACGAGCACCTGAAAACCCTAACCCTATCAAAGATTATGATTTGCGGATATTATTGAAAACAAATTTATTGCATGTGGGAAACAGGTTCAAGCTGAGTATCAAGTGGGGCATCCAATGACACTTTCAAAACATTTACAGCCAAATTGACTCTACAAAGCTAGCTAGGCTAAGTGGGAGGGATTTGAAATGCTCCCTCCTCCAATCACCACATAACTCATTTATTAAAAGTTTTACTTAATTTAAAATTTAAAATATTAAGTATGTACTTTTTTTTATTTTTTCATGTAAGATATTTTTAATCAAATCTCACATATTAATAAAAGTTAATTATTTAATTAAACTCATATAAAAATATAATAATTTTTTTAATTTTATCCTTAAAAATATCATAATTAATATCATAATATTAGTAGGAAAAACATATAATTAATAATTTATTTTATTTTTTAAAATAAGGGTAACATTATCTAATTATTCAAAAATATCATTGCTGCCCTTTATATTTAGGGACAAAATAAAATTTTAAAAAATACATTATATATAAGGACCGAGGGAGTATTATATATTTTAGTCCAATTATATTTTCATTTTATTTAGTAATTAATAAAGGTTTTTTAAATAGGTTAAATGTTACATTTGTTACATTTAAAGGCATGATTAAAAATGTAATTTTTTTAAAAAAAATAAATATTTTAACTAGCACTATTTTTAAGAAATACTTTTTTCGTTTAAAAATGTAAAATATTTTTAACCAAATCTCACCTCCTAATAAATTAGTTATTTATTTTTAAACTAACCCTATCTTTTTATATTTACTCCTGTTAAACAACCTATAATAAATATAAAGTCATTATCAATAGGGATACTTAAAAAAAAAAAATTGTACCTCGAAAGACTAAAAATATTTTAAATTTTTTAATATTTAATTTTTTAAAAAATGTGTTATATTTTTTAATAGAGAGAGTATAAATTAGTCAATAAAGATTTATATTATGGTACAGAGGAAGTAATGGTATTTTTTTAAGCAAAAGTTGATTAAGGATCTAAATATCGTCAATGGAAGAAAGCCACGCTAGGAACTCTGCGTATCTACCGATTTTCAATCTTGGGCTTGAACTAATTAATCGACAGTACCAAATACTCTTTCTAATTTTATTTATAAATTCCCTCCAATATGTTTTACAGGGACTTATGAAAAATTTAAATTTTATTAACTCTATTAAAAAATTTAACAAGTTTTCAACTCTATTCTTGTTAAAATATACATACTTTAAAAATAAAATACTCTAGCATTTCATAGCTTTCTCATCATTTAATAAAGGCAAAAGGATAAAGATGGACACAATAATCATTAAGATGCTTTATAAATAGATTAAAACAAATACTCTATTTATCTTATAAATATGACGAAAGGAATATTAGGTAATTATCTGTGTTAGTTGAGTCAAGTGAAAATAACTCTATACTCTCTCTATTTTTAAATATAAGCGAAAATAATCAATTCACCTATTTAAAAAATTTGATTAATTATAATAATTATATTTAAAATTAAAAAAATGGGCTAAACTATTTCTATAATCCATAACAAAAATTTGTCTAGTGAAAATAAACATCAACCTTATAAGGGATAAGTTGGGGAAAAAAAGTAATAAATGCTCCTTGAAACTTGTAATTTTGATTATAAATAAAAATAAAGAGATACATTGTAGCTAATTTCCCTTACATTCGAAAATAATGTTAAGGATTTGAAGATTTTTTATTACTAAAATTTTTGAGCTGGGCTCCAAAAATTTACCAAGATCATGGCGAGCTTTAAACTTCAAGGAACACGTGCTTATAGAAATATATTTTCAATTTACTAAGGTTTTCAACTGACAATGAAATTCGAACTCATAAGATCAAAGAGAATACGAATGGCATCTTTGCCAAACAAGACCAGCCTTGATTGGTTTAAGGGTTTGAAAACAAACACTAATTGCGGATGAAGAGGGGAAAAAAATCTAAAAGAGAACTAGGCCATGTATCAGACTGGCGTGGTGTTCGGCCCGCTATAAATATTATACGTTTTTATTATTTGTTTTTTTATAAGTATTGGTTGATTTTAAAGGGTTTTTTTCTTAATGCATTTTTATGTAATCTAATGAAATCAAAAGCTGAAGTTACCCTTTAAGATATATATAATGGAGAAATGCCTAATTAGATTGAGTTTCTTATATATAGTTGGAAGAATCAATGAGAGAGTCGGGAATGTATGGGTTTTGAAGATCCTGCGGTTGCAATTTGCGACAGGACGGAAATGGCAAGTTTAGACAATTCTTGTGGGTTTTGAAGATCTAAATTTCTCAAATTGTCCACGCAAAGTAAACAATGGTTGATTTTGGATAAGATATCAAAACGAATCCACTCAATTAATATGTGAGTGGTGCATGGCTACTCATCGACCCACTTTTAATCCTTCATTACTTATTCTACAATATCTTCCAAAGTCAACTTATGATATATCCATCTATGTATGCTTTTAAGTTATGTTCCCTCCCTCCCTCCCTCCCTCCATCTTCATTTATAAGATAATTTTGAAAGTGATTCTATGTATTAAAATAAAAGAAAATTCAATAAAAATATTGTTTTATTAAATATAATTTTTCAATAATATCATTTCCTCCTTATTATATTCTCCCTCTTGTTATGAAATAAAGAGTATTTTTGAACATTTATATTTTGTTAAAAAAAAGATTGCAAAGTGTAGTTATTGAGTTTTATTTATATGTGTAATATTGTCTAAAATTATCTTATAAAATATACTCTCTCTCTTGTGGAAGTACATATGCTCCCTTCAGCCCTTATTATAAGGAACCTTCTAGAAACATTTTCTGTCCTTAATATAAGACATGCTATGGGATACTAATTACATTTTTTTTAATATTGCTCATATTTAAACTCATTAACTATGGAAGAGAATACAAATTTAAAATTTTTTATTTAAATAGGGGTAAAATTAAAATTTTATTTTATTTTTAAATAAAGTTAATAATTTAATTACCTGGTATGGTAGTTAAAGTTGTCCTATACTATAATAAAGAACGTAGGGAGAATATATCTTCAAAGTGATGAGGGAAGCATAAAAGCCAACTAAAAAGACAAATGTGATGAATCACAAAAACATATACTCTATGTATGTATTAGCCAGATTCAAGGAATATAACCTTCGCACACTAATTTACCTACTTTACTATTAATGGTAGGTATTGCTTCTTAATGATTAATCAGAAGCTTTTAAAGGATAAGGTTTATTATTTATTTATTATTCATAATAAATTCTAATATAATAAATATCATTTTTTAATTTCAAATGCTCAACTGGCCATATCCACAAAGCTTTAGGGTTTGGCTATGCAAATCAGGGTCTTATTAAAGTGAAAATGAGCATTTTAAGCCTAGCTCTTTTAGAACTAAGCCCATGAAGGTTGGTCGGTTTTTCTAAGTTCACATATTACTAGTATTTATACACATATAATAATATCATCGTATTACTAAAACATATTTACATGTCATGAATTATACGATTTACTTCTCAGATTCCGTATTGTGTATGAGGCCTAATATATGTAGTGAGATTTTTTTTTTATTAATCCTATTGATTAAGTTGTGATCACACTAGCTAGTTTGATTTAAAAATTATTGTGGGGCTATCCAATTATGATTGATTTGATAAGCATTTGGACTTACTTGGAATTAATTGGAAGCCAAGAGAATTTTAAATTTTTATCAAATAAAATGATAAAAAATGATATCATATCATTAAGGGGGTAAAAAAAAAAAAGCAAAACATAAATGGAACCAAAAAAGATGATGCGGTCAATGGTGTAATGGGACCAAACACCATGTCGTGGTTCAGCTGCCATCTTCAACACGCAATTAGCAATGATATGCACGTTCAACATCAACGATTAAAACTTTTATTAATATAGCTCAGCCAGTAATCGATTCCAGTATGTATCTGTGTGTGTGTGTATCTTTTTTTTTTTTGTTAAGAAAATATAAATTTGGCTTTAGTTTTATTTTATATGAAAATTACTGTTTATTTCAATCCTATTTTTTGTGGTGTACGTAATTCTACTTTTCTTAATTTTATCACAAAGCTACATCTCAATTTTTTAACTTAATTTTGTTTCAATTGTCACCTTTCACTTATATAAACCGCCCACTCAGATGCTTTAATTACTTTATTAAAAAATGTTTTAATTACTCAACATTACCCTCTCCGAACTATAATATAAGATATTTTTTAGAAACCCTACTTAGTTAAAAATATAGGATATTATGTAACTTTTATAATTATTTTTTCAACTGTACTCTTACTTCATTTATTACTCTTTTAAAAAAAGAAAAACAAAAGAAAAAACCTATCCATAAGTCCTTACAATTTTACAAGATTTTGAATTAGGTCTGAGTACTTATTTTATTTTAATCAAGCTCTCATAATTAGATTTATAAAATATGTTAGTCCCTAATTGTTAAAATCCTTTAATTTTCTATTTTTTAAAATGAAATCAAGGAATTTTATATATTTATTAAAATTTTATATAATTTAGAATTAATGTCACAATTTTTATAAATCAAAATTTACATAATTAGTTTATGTTTTTTAAATAATTTTATATATGCAGAATTTTTATAAAGAATAATGAAAATTTAGTTATTGTACTAAATCAAATTTTTTGGTTAAAAGTATCAAATAAAATTTTTCTATAAATTTTTAAATTTTTTATTTGGAAAAATATAATCATTCATTAATAATTTTAATTTTTAAGGACTAATTAATATATTTAATAGGTAAAATTATAAGCATTTAATTAAAATAAAATAAACTATAGGGACTCAATTTAAAATTGAGAAAAACTAGGAGGACCTATAGGTTAATTTTTTCATAAAAAAATAATGCACTAAAATTTTAATTATTATTATTAAAGCAGTTATTTAGAGTATTTAATGAGGATAAAATTTAAAAATATAAATTGTTTTAAGAAATTAAAGTTTAATCTAACATTTTTAAAAATCATAAATTAATCATCAATATTCTATATGTTACTTCAAAGGAAATAATTTATAACACGAATTATTGCTTTTTCACAATTTTATATTTAACAACTTTTTTTTTCTAATCTCTTTTTCTCCAGACCTGTGACTGTGATATATATATATATATATATATATAATATTTATTCATTGTGCAGATGTCGAAGGGGTGTGGGCGTGTCAAAACGAATTGCAAATCTAAAATTATAATATGATTAATAAGATATATGAATTGTGAGTGACGCTAATAATAAAGAATATTTTTCTCCATAAACTAAGAGCAATAAATTATAAACTTTTAATATTACATTAAGAAAATCCGACAATGTGAAATTTGACCAGTTAAATCGATCAATCTTTGACTATTTTTTAGAGGAGCAAATGATCTAAAATTAAAATCCAAGAATTTTCATGAAGTTTAATTTTTTATATGTTCCTATTTTTTATAAAATATAAAATATTTTAAATCTTTCGTAAAAGTAAAAATTTAAAAAAATTCACTAATTTTCAATTGTAGAAAAATCCATTTTCATTTCTGAGGCTTTTTTTTTGTTTGCTGATTTTTTTTTGTCAAATTAGTGGGTATGATCTATCTTTGAGAATTATGTTGACACAATCAAGAAATATATTATTATTAAGTTGATCATACCGAATTGTGTTACATATAATTTATGGTGTATATTGTTTAAAAATAATATATTTTAAGCAATTAATTTAGACATAATTAAAGAGAAAGAAGGAGTAAACATTAGGGTTGCGAATAGACATAATGGGCATGCTTTCTGGCTAAGAGACACCATTCAAATCTGATGCTTATCTATTAATTGAATGTTTTTGAGGGGCAAAAAAAAAAAAATCAAAAGGAAGAATGATTCAAAGTGGAATTTTCGGAAGGAGCAGACAGACATGATCATTGAAAAATTTCAAAATTAATGGTAGTAGTTGGAATTGGATGGTGTGTGATGGTGTCATTGTTTTGTTTTTTGTGGTTTTTATGATTAGTGTAATTATTGCATCTATCATCATTAAAGAACCATCAAAAATATATTATAGGTATTATTTATTTGTTATATACTCCCTCCGGTCCCATTTATAAGTCCAATTTTAAAAGGTATATTTGGTCCCATTTATAAGTCACGGTGCATCTTTTTAGGTAATATTTGAGAGGTATTTCCAAAATTACCCTTCATGAGAGAGAAAAAGTAATAGGACATTACTTTTTAGATTTATTATATAGGGGCATGTTTGGAATTTTACTTACTTTTATTCCTTGTACTTTTATTGTATTGGTATTGACGAGTTTGGTAGAAATGACTTATAAATAGGACCGGAGGGAGTATATAGTATTGCATAAAACTTTGGTGGGGTTACATGACCTTCCTCTGATGCAACCCTCTTTTTCTGTTTTTCAAACTTTTTTGGTATTATGGTCAAATAAATACTTTTTATTTGGGATAGTCTAATCTGTTCGCCTAAATGTTTTGGAATTTTTTTTATTTTCAATAATTACGTATTTTGTTTAAACAAAATGGTTGGCACGTTTTTCCCCAAAATAAATTTTTAAATGATAGCACAATTATATCCATTGCTTTTTCCCATAAATGTTAAGGACGTGTTATTTCCAGTGTGTGCACACACACACACGCACATCTAGTGAGATTTTTTCCATAAATTATTTTTGAACATCTAGTATATTATATTGTGAAATGATACAAAATAATTTATTAATTATCTAAAATAGAGTGTCCAGTACAGCATGCAAGTAATTAAATAGACAGTATGAATAGGTAGTGGTACCACTTCCTATGGGAAAATCCTTTCGCCTGAATTAATGAATACAGTATGCAAGTAAATACTAAATGCCCTGCAAGCAATTGCACAAATAGCCAAATCTAAAAGGGTCATAGTCTAATAATTTTTGCTCCAATCCAAGTAATTAGATAGACATAAGACAAGATTGAGCCCAGAAACACCCAAAGAACAAAACAAAGTTTCCCAGTACAGTGTTTTATTGAACTTCTCTTGTGAACTATCTCCATTTCTTTCAATGGTTTTCTTGAGTTTAACATGATAAATACCAAATGGTGGAGAATTGTATAAAATATCATCAGAAAAAATTCATCAAATAATTTTGAAAAATATTAACTATTCCATTTTTTTTGGTTCAAAAATTGCAATTTATCGCGCATTACTCATTATAAAATTTCATTTTAAAAAAATTAAAATAAGTAGAATTTTACTACAATCATAAACAAAATGACTCTCATGATGTAAACCATTCAAAAGCGTGTCATGTTTTACTACCATTCAAAAGCCTGCCTTGACCTTCATGAGAACGTTGAACCCAACTTATCGATTACTTTTGTTAAGAAAATTGGTTTATTTTGTAAAAGAATGGTAGATAATAACAAATAGTGATGGAAATGATTGAGGCTCTTTTTAACCGGCCAATTACCTGTATAGACCATACTCAAGCTTGTTTATAAGCTTACCTATTTAAATAGGCCAAAAATTTTTAATGATCTACAGACATTTTTTTTTTCTTTCTTGGAGGCATTATTGTTAGTTTTAGTATATTTAAGGAATCTTAATAGGCTCAAACCATTAAAGGCCATGCCTTTAAACTTTTTTAAAGACTTACATTAAAGCCTTCAAGCTAGGCCAAGTCTTCACCACATTCATACTAGAACTTAAAAAAAAAAAAGTTTGATACAATTCACTTGATCAGGTTCAAGTTTGAGTCTTATCTTGTAAGCTTATTGTCACGGGCTGAGAGTCTGGCGCAGCACACGGCGCCTGTGCGGCGTCCTGGAGGACCCCATAATCCTCAGGACAAGCCTTACCACATACGGATCACACTGGTTTCGCCCTGCCATGGGCTTATCAGGGAGGCGGCACTAGCCCCCAACCAGTTGTGCACTCAGTCCGAAGACTGAGGCAGAACACCCCCAAATGCTAATGTCACCCTTTTTACCCATATTGTGTGAGGCTAACCAGCGGATTGTTCATTACATTGGTCTTTACACGGTCACGGAGATATCATCCGTGACATTCTCCCACACCCAATCTAGCACGCCCTCGTGCTAGGGGAGAACGACTCCGCCCAAGGATCGTACGTACAGTATTGCCACAAACACATCAGCTTACTGCTGAGTGGCCACCCGAGTCCTGCACTCTTCGGACCCACTCGCACTCGTGAGCCAACAGGAGTGGAGTCGACAACGGCCAACCTTCCCGCCCGAGTCCCCACTTTTGGACCCACCTGCTCGGAGGCCTTTCTGGAGCGGTGCCGAGGTCGACCAGTCCCAACGTGGGACCCCACGCGCACACGACAGTAAAGTACGTCCTGCTCTGATACCACTCTGTCACGGGCTGAGAGTCTGGCGCAGCACACGGCGCCCGTGCGGCGTCCTGGAGGATCCCATAATCCTTAGGACAAGCCTTATCACATATGAATCACACTGGTTTTGCCCTGCCATGGGCTCATCAGGGAGGCGGCACTAGCCCCCGACCAGTTGTGCACTCAGTCCGAAGACTGAGGTAGAACACCCCCAAATGCTAATGTCGCCCCCTTTACCCATATTGTGCGAGGCTAACCAGCGGATCGTTCATTACATTGGTCTTTACACGGTCACGGAGATATCATCCGTGACATTATGCCTATAATACCAAGCTTGGTTTAGCCTTTTTCATCCCTAATTATAAAAGTTTGTTTAATTTATAATGATTTGATTCATAATTTACAAAATTGTGTTTAAATCCTACTATTGAGATGATAATCTTCTTGGTGTGTGACTTATAAATACTTTTATAGAGCTTTAATTTTAAAAGTTTTCCTTGATTATGATAAGCTATCGTCTACTTAACTTACTTAAATTTTATTTTACCAATAAAAAATTACCTGCATGGAAATAGTTTAATAGTTGAAATGTACCTTAACTCATGCTTTTATGACAATTTTTTTCTTTACCTCTCTCTCTTACATCAATTTAAATTTATACGGTAAATTAATTACTGTGAAGGAGAAGAAGACATGAACTCATAAAAATCGTTTCTCAAGATAGAATGGGTCCATTTGCTTTTGGGTTTATCGCCAAAAATATCAAAATTATCGAATCCAAACAAATTTGCTGAGTCAATTGTGAAATTATAGTCACAGATTGCGTACGAGGATAGCACAAATTCTTCATTGAATTCCCATTGGCCACGTCAATCTCCACGGACTTCGCCACCTATTTTCAAAACCTAAATCTCAGAAAACCCAATTCAGAATATTCTTCATCATTTGGGCCAAAAAGAGACTGAGGGCCTGTTTGTTTTTAATTTAAAAAAATTAAAAATTTATTTGTTTTCATTTAATTGTTTTTAAGATTGTTTTTATTTTTTTTAAATACAAACAACTTCAAATTATTTTTCTTTTTTTTATTTTCAAAATCTGCTACATTTAATTCTTAAAAATTATACTAGCTTAGCTAATTTTTATTATAGATTGCCACTATTAATAATTTATAATTATCATTATTGATATATTTTTTAATTTTAATTTTTTTTAAATTAACATAATCAAACCAATTTTGAATTTTTTGAAATAATTTTAAAAACTATATTATAAAATAGTTTTTTTTAAATGAAAACAAAAACCAAATTGGTCCTGAACATCTTTAAGACCATTTTCTGGAGTTCATCAATTGACCTATGCCCTTCTAGACAATTTACTAAAATAGATTAATCAACTTAATCATAATTTCACTCGCTAACATGGCAAATACATCTCCTCAAATCATAAAAGTCACCTTCATTTTTTTTAAAAAAAATATTACATCTTTATCATTCGTTTCCCTAATGAAATTTAATCATGGGTTCATTCATTAGCTTGAGGTCTCCATGAACGATATTCTTTCTAATTTTATTTATAAGTTATTTTTAGCATGTTTTATCAAAATAAAAAAATCTTAAATTTTATTAACTCTATCTTAAAATTTAATAAGTTTTTATATTTACCCCCAATAAGAATCAAAAAAATTATTTTTAATAATTTTTTATTACATTTAATAAGGGAAGAAAGGTAAATATGAGCATAGAAAATGATGAGATGTTTTACAAATATGACCAAAATTAATGCCCTCCCTCTATAGATAAGACTAGAAGAGCAAGTTTTATTTAAATGTGAGATTTACTTGAGTTATACTCCTTTCTATCCTTAGTATAAAGCAAAATTTGAAAACTATTTTTTGGCTTGTTAGTTTGGCGTAATTAATATTTTTTTTAATTTATCCTTATATTTATTTATGAAAAAATTAATCATTTGACCTTTATAGTTTTGACACAATTGTTACTTAATCTCTAAAGTTTTAACTCAATTGTAACTATATCTTATATTTTTAATCATTTATTGGTCCTTATATCTTAAAAAATAAAATTATAAAGATAAAAATTATGTTAAAATTTATTACTAATATTTTAAATTAATAAACCCTTTTAATCTTTATAAATATTAAAATTTTAAATATTTTTAATCTTTATAATTTTAATTTTTAAAATATAGAGACCAATATTTAAATGATTTGAAACTATAGGAATTAAGTTGCAATAGTTAAAGTTCAAAAATTGAATTATAACCAAGTTACAATTATAAAGATTGAATTACAACGAATTAAAAATTAAAGATTGAGTTGTATTTGAATCAAACTACAGGAATTTAATGATTAATTTTCTCTTTATTTATTTATTTACTCATTTTCATTTGAATTCATAGACAATAACTTATTATGGTCATTAATTGTAAAGTTGGGTGAGATTGAAAAGTTAAATATTTTCTTTATCAATTATAAGAACAATCATTTCTTAATAAACATGAGATTGATTGTAACTTTGTTTTATATTCAGGAGCGGAATAGAAGGCATAGTCTTGTCTATATCTATCCATCTTTGAAATTAACAATAACAAATAAAAGATGGGCCTAAATTTTGAACTATTTTAGCCACCATATTTGATTAGTCAAAGATGGGCTAAATATTTTTAATTTTTATAATTTTAGTTTTTAAAATATAGAAACTAATGTTTAAATTGTTAAAAGTATAGAGATTAAGTTATAAGAGTTAAAGTTTAAAGATTGAATTATAATCGAGTTATAACTATAAGAATTGAGTTATAATGAGTCAAAAATTAAAAATTGAATTGCACTTGGATCAAACTACAGGGATTAAATAATTAATTTTTTCTTTATTTATTTACTTATTATTGTTTGAATTCACAGACAATAACTTATTATGGTCATTGATTGTAAAGTTGGGTAAGATTGAAAAGTTACATATTTTCTTTAACAATTATAAGAACTATCATTTCTTAATAAACATGAAATTGATTGTAACTTTGCTGTATATTAAGGAGCCAAATAGAAGGCGTAGTCTTGATACATTTTGTGTCTATACCTATCCATCTTTGAAATTAGCAATAACAAATAAAAGAAAGGCCTAAATTTTGAACTATTTTAGCCACCATATTTGATTTGTCAAAGATGAAACCCAATTATTTGTGATTCAAGTAGTATTAAAATAAGTCAAATTTGTGTACTACGAAAAATAGAAGTCCATATATTTTCTTTTTTTTCTCACTAGAGGGAAAAAGAGTTCGAGGTGAAGGGGTTAGAACTTAGAAGTGTGTCCAACAATACAAAGTTTGGTCAATTTCGTACAACTTGAGGAACTACGAAAAAGAAACCCACGCCAAAGAATTTATGCCACACACTATGAGATTATTAGATTAAAGTCCAAATAACATTAATATTGTTTGGAAAATTAATGCCATGAATTTCTTGTCAACTTTCTTTGACCTTGTATACCTGCAAACTGTACGTGGTCTCATAATGTGATTCACATTATTTGTTTTATTTAAGGACGAACCAACAATTAAAAATGCTCATATCACATGTAAATAATGAAATTAATGATAATATTCATCCTTTTTTAGTCAATTGTAGACCAGGTAATTCCAACCAACTTGTATAAACATAAAAAAGTTTACAGTGAAGCTTAGAGAAATTGTAATTTTTTTTAAACATTCTAGTCTATTCATGATGGCCTGCTTGAAAAAATTCAGCTTACCCTGATTGGGTCCTAAACATCCGAGATATATTTTTAAAAAATATTATAATATATATATATATATATATTAAATGTTCATTATTTTTTTAAAACTCAGTGCATTTTTACTAAGAGATCTTATTTGAGTATATTGTTATAAATATTTTTTTAAGAAATTAAAAAGATATATATTGTATATTTATATCATTTTTATCCTATAAAATACTTTAAAATAATTTTAAAAATGTATTTTAACCTTATTTTTAAATTTCAAATAAGTTGAAAGTCAAAGTTGTTAAAACTAAACTTGATGATATGAACTTTTTATATACTCAAGTTCATTCAGCTCTCAAATGAACCTGCACCACTCAAATGACAAACTTTTAAAGTTTTTTTTTTTTTTATCATTTGATATATTATATTTATAGATGTTGAAGCTCACATCATGGAAAGAGTGCATTCAGGGATAGACACAACAAAATATAGTGTATGAGTTCTATGCCTCAAATGAAACTCACTGCGCTGCTCTCTTTTTTTCCCCCTCCTAGAGTACTTTATGCACACTCCATTCATTTTGTGAATGGAGAGGATCCGACTGATATGAGATACCACTCTGTTTAATTCATCTTCAAATTGTAGCCTTAGTTATATGTGGAACGCTTCTCTTTTTGACTGAGTTAAAGGAATGCTTCAACATTGGCAAGTTTTACAGCTTTCATCAAGCCAGCCAGTATCAAAGATTTTAGAGTTTCACTCTCACCGCATAGCAAAGCTACATGCCCCTGCTGAAGAGATCGTTTTCAAAAACTATCTACAGACAGATATCGAACTTGCAAAAGAAAAGAGAGGGGGAGGGGGAGATAACACGGTGATTACATGATTTGCAGGAATTTCAAGCCAAGAACCATTACTGAATCCTTATATATATGCTATTATTTATCGAAAAAGTTTATAATCACCTTGCAGAAACAGGCATTGTAGTTACAAGAAGGTAAACTCATCTGGCTCGAGTCTAGGGTAATATAATTATTACTCTAGGAAGACAGCCATTAGTGACTACATTCATTCAAATCATAGCTAGCATCGCTGATTTTTTAGCGGGGAAGGAAGACCTATAGTCGAAATCAAAAGAATATCTAAACCCTCCATTAATTCCCAAAACAGACTCCTGCATTTGATGCCTGAGGCACATGTCTTTGTTGGAGTAATGCAGAGAAGAAAAATTTATCTTAATAAATATATCACCTTTTTGCACCAGATTCATCAGCTCCCCAACCAATTTATGCACTTCACCCTTGAAGAACCCACACACAACTTGAATGAGTAGTCTGATCACCCTGAAGTTTGTGGGTCAGCAAGCTCAGTTCCCAGCAGCTGTGTCATTTCTGAACTGTTCAGCAGGCGGAGGAAGCAGAAGGTTAAGCCTGCGTCCGTATCTTGAGATTCGCTGCAATCGTTCTTTCCTCAATCTACATGCCACGAAGACGCATGCATGTCAAAATCTATCATTCCATTGTCTACGGGCCTATAGGGGAACAGTGTGACTTAAGTGCTAGCTGAATGAAATATTTTAAATCAATCTTAAATGAGAGGCAGTCTTATTCTGTATTTAATCAAATGTTTAAGAGAAGATTTCAGTTTGCTTCCTTGAGCGCTTTGTGGCTTCTTTGAATAATGGCCCTCGGGAAAAATTGCAATTAAAGAGTTGAAACAACATAAAGTCAGAGTCATATTTATAGAATTTTTTTGCTAAGAAATTCTATAACAAGGTACTTGTAGAATTTATACTTCAACAAGGAAAGGTCTTCTCCTATTAAAATAGAACTTATGAACAATATGAATGTAAAAGTAAACATACAAGTACACAAACATATACATGTTAACACACAGATAAACGTATAAAAGTACATGAAAATCCCCAACATAATTAATGATGCTAAAATATTAATAATAATAATGCATTAACAGAATAACCAAAATGAAGATAGTGATAATATGGTTTTATTGGGGCACACTGCATCCTATTAAATAATTACATCACGGCTTCCAGTTTCCTTGAGAAGTAGATACACCATTGGCTGTTGTCATACCGAAAGTAACTCGGTGGCTTCATATCACTCAACATGGACCTTCTAAGTTCTTGAGTTGACCGCCAAACCCCAAACTTGACAATTAGAATTATAAATGATCAATAATTGTCGCATCCTAGATCTATGTACCCTGTATGTATCATCTACCCATTCTTATAGACACATCATACATGCAAGAGTTTTGCTGACCACAGTTCATAAATACAAATAATAGTTTTGCTGACTATTGTTCATAAATACATATAATGATTATAAATCATAAGGTGAACGAAAAAAAGGAAAAACCTTACGTCCTTACCTTGCTCTGACCTTTTTGGAACGTTTGATATGCATCTGCAATACATCCCGCAGTGTTAAGTTTTCATCAGATTTCTCATCCTGAAAGCAAAACTGAGCATATATCAATTCTCAGAGAAGGATTAAGGAGCAAAATAATTCTATTTTCTATTGTCACTAAATGGTATACAAGAACTGCATTGTCTAATCAAACTTATTCAACATAGCTCTGAACAAGATATGTTTTCCCCCATTTTTCATGTAAATACAGCTTTCCCTTCACAAAATTTTGATTGCCTAAATTAGACAGTTGATGAGGAAAATTAACCTCTTGCTCTTCTTCAACTTTCTTGTTTGACATATAACTAGCCATCATTGATGCAGGCAAGTGTTTGGGAAGTTCTTTTATAACATCTTACTGTGGTACCTGCTAGAAATGCATGTAAAATATAAAAACTAATCATTAATTAATACCCAAAAGAATGTCAATGGTCATACAAGCATTATCACTAACCAAGGTAAGTCACAATGAAGAAACTACCAGCTAAATATATTAGGAAAGACTAGTCTTCCATGTACTTCTGAGTAATCCCCTGTCCTTCTTCCAACAAGTCTTCACTATTTAGGTTTCTCTCCGTGGTAGGGAACCCTGATACACTAGGGCTAAAGTCTTTGATTAATTTTAACTCAATCTAACAAGGACGTTAGCAAACTAGTGCAGCAAGAACTCACCCCCACAGAGCAAAAACTTCTGTCAGACGTACACTTAATCAAAAATCACAGCAACCTTAATAAGATTGCATGCAGTACAACAAATGAAAACACCAAAACTTTAGCCTCAGCTTTTTCCTTTTTCCGGGAAAACCCAAAACTCCTTGAAGTATCACAATCCACACAAGACCAATGATGGAAAAGATGTTAGGAAGGCCAGTCATCCCATTTTGGGCACATCGAGTATGCTCAACAGAGTCTCACTCCTAGAATGCTACAAAAGGGTTCTGAGGTTGATGAAACTTTCTCTGGTCCCAAAGGAGCTTGTCAAAATATTCCCCAGAGCCCAAAAAAGTTACAGTTAGTGGCAATAACATCTTTTCCTCGAATTTAAACAAAATATGACTAAACATATAATGAAAGACTTAGTGAGTCAGAATTACGTGCATGAATACAGAAGCAGAAGCCAAATGCTTATATAAGAAGCTTCAAGAAATAATTCAAACCTACCAATCTTCGTATGTAATATTCCTCAACCATGATCTACAAAGTGCTGGTGCATACAGAGAAGCATCCTCTGCTATTGTGAGCTATAAATTTGAAATATAACGTAATCAACATTTGAGCACAATAATTGAACAATAGAAAACTGCAACAGAAATATACAAGCCTGCTTGTTTTCAATTTTTAAAAACTATTTTTTGTTTTTGAAAACAGAAAAATTTAAAAATTATTTGTTGTTTTTTATTTTATTGCTTCCAAAACTGTTTTTTTTTTAAATGGAAACAACCTCATATTGTTTTCATTTTATTTTTCTTATTTTTAAAATACACTACCTTTGATTATTAAAAATTATAGTTACCTTGACCAACTTCTATCATAAATCACCACCATTAACTATCTATGACTATGACTATCAGTTTATTTTTTAATTTTAAAACTGTTTTAAAATTAGTATAACTCAACAGATTTTCATTTTGTTTTGTTTTTCCAAAACAATTTTGAAAACTGTATTACAAAACAATTTGTAAAAACAAAAAATGAGAATAGAAACCAAACAGGCCCTAAGATGCTAACTCAAGGTGTCTTATATTCTATTTCACAAAAAATACAAGAATTTCTTATCACCAGAAATCAAATGTAAATGAATTTATGAAGATGGTGTTTCATTGCAATCCTTCTACCGTAGGACATTTAAATTCCATAACATGTAAAATACGATCTCAAGGAATGCGTGCTCACCTCTCTACCTTTGACGATTATAAAATTGCTATCCCTGCTTTTGTCCCTAGGAAACACATCAGAGGGCTATCAATTCGTAGCTCAGCACAAAAAAAAAAAAATGTCAGAATCGGAATCTGTATATATGAAATATCATGAGCAAACCAACCTTCCATCTTTATAGCCATTGCCATCAGAAATTGTAGTTCGAGGAGGAGCCTAAAAAAAAGAGGAAACAGAAAGCTTTATAATCCAGCGTAACAATTCAGATTATAAAGGAACAACGTATTATTTATCTACTTGTGTTCACAATATAAGTCACAGGGATATGCTTTTATTTGTCAGTTAGAAGATACAAAATTTAACCGGCAAGAACCAGCAGTATCTACTGTCAAACCTTCGTACGTAAAGAGACCGGGACACCGTTAACGGCCGAACCCTGACGAGGATATTGTAAATTGGGCAGCCTAGTCATCAACGGACGGTTCAAACAACCGAAATGAGGCGAACCCCCAGCCCGAACACCAAGGGGAAACAAAAGAGGGGGGGGGAGGTAGCTACAGCCACCGTTGTTCGCCACAGTGACGATCTGATCGTCGATAAGGAACCGATACCTTTGGGAACAAATCCACAACCAGAAAAAGTGACGGGTGAGAGCATATCCTAACCTCGCTGATCATGGGGCATGGACAACAATTGAGAATTGGGATGAGGGTTTGAGGTCCGAATAGGAAGCGCTTGGGCTGTGTAGAGGGATTGCGACGGGAAATGGAGTTGGTTTGGATAAGGAGGATGTTGAGGGGGTGCAGATATGAGTCTAGGCGACGATGGTTGTGAAGTCGTCAATGGACGAGAAGGCGCGACCATTATAGTGGTGGCTGCGTCTGCAGTCGATGTGACGGCGGCAACAGATGAAGTGCCACCTGAGACAACCGTTGCGACTGCGGTGTCGCAACGAGGGTCGACGGACATGATGGCGGGGATATATGTAAAACGCGCGATCAGAAAGACATTTTGAAAAGCAAAGAACAGCTATCAGTATTCAGTATTTCGCTATTTCTTGGGTCTGCCGGTAGTAAAAAGCCGAAGGCCCAAGCAATGACAGGGTGAGTTTCTCTTCTCTATTTTTTTTTTAATACCATTTCATTAAAAATTTCAACTGTTTAAATTAAATTTATATTTTTAAAATTATTAAATGTAAATTTTAAAATTTAATTTAATAATTTAAATCTGTACTGATTTTTTTTTTCTATCCTTTACAAAGGGAAAAATCCAACTCCGGCAGTAATATGATCTTACTTAAACATGGGCCAACTTGTGAAAATAACTGAACAAAACATTTTATTTATAACGATTTGATTATAATTTTAATTTTAATATCATTTCATTAAAAATTTCAACTGTTTAAATTAAATTTACATTTTTAAAAATTATTAAATGTAAATTTTAAAATTTAATTTAATAGGTTAAATCTGTACTGATTTTTTTTCTATCCTTTACAAAGGAAAAAATCCAAATCCAGCATTAATATGATCTTACATCAACATGGGCAAACTTGTAAAAATAACTGAACAAAACATTTTGTTTATAACGATTTGATTATAATTTTAATTGTAATCATAATAATTAATTAATTTTTAAATTGAAGTCTAGACTAATTAATAACTATTCTAGTTTTAGTGCCTTGATTAATGGGGGGAAATGGTTTTGCTTGTTTTCTTGGCACTGACATGTTATTTGAGAGTTGAAGCCACTTGTATGTACTTCTTCCATTAAAAAAATATGAGACATTTTGTGAGGGATTAACTATTTAAAAATATAAGATATTTTTAAGTTTTTTAAAGTATAATTATTATCTTTTTTTAAAGTACCTTATTAAATAAATTAGTTTGTATTTATTGCAAGGTAAAACATTCTATTAAATATAAGTAAATATAAAAATATAAAGTTAGTTTGAAAATAAATAACTATTTTATTAAGAGATAAAATTTTATTAAAAATATTTATATTTTTTAACGAAGGGAATATATAGAATTATAGAGGTTGAAATTCTTTTTTATTTTTCTCCTTATTTTTTACTTATAATTGGTAGAAATATTATTTGACTACCATTTGAATCTGCTTTTCTGTTAAATATTGGGTGCATCAGAAAATAGATATGTTCACTGAGCAATATTTTATGAATGATAAGAAGGGTAGTGTATTGTGCATTTATGCTCCCAAAATGATGAATTCTTCAGTACATATATTGATATTTTTGGAAGGTAAGTTCCCACATTGCAAGTCTTTCATTCAAATCAATTCATGGTTTGTGAGATTTAAATTTGGTGACTGTACTTAATACAGATATTGAATGCTGTACCATTTAAATCATTAAAGTTTAAATTCATGATTATAAATTTATACTTCACTTAAGATTAATAAATGAGTGAATTTATCTAAATTATTGATTTATATTTTAATGTTTTAGATGACACAGTTACTCAATGCCTATATTAAGTACAATAACTGAATTTAAATCCTAATTTGTGAGTATTTTTTAGAGGACATGTTTTTCATCAAAAATTTATTCACTACATGATCCAAATCACTGGTGGTACATATATTAATACTTACTAATATATTAACGTGGATATTGAGAATCAATAATGATTCAACTTGAAAATCTTATGGTACTTGGTTCCCATCTCAAGAAGCATATATGTAATATGAGCCAATAGTTTAAAAATTAGACTAAACAATGAATCGAAAAGTTTTAAAAATGAGACCGGATGATGAAATAATAATTAAATAAAAAATAATATATACATATATTATATTAACAAATAGGTGAAACAATTCAATTATTCTACATTTTGAGTTTTTCTCTGTATTTTTAAGAGCCGCTCAGGTTAACTATAAAAAACAGTCAAATGGTTAAATCGGATTGCTTTCTTGTTGAGACGACAATTCGACCTGTCCAACTTAGTGATATGAGCCATAGGTAGTGCTGATTATTGTGGCTATTGATTTATTTAATTAACTGCTCAATACCTTTATTAAATTTATTCGCCATACAGTACACAGATGACACACCAAAAGCCAACAAACGTGGCTTAATTATTTGCAATAACTTATTTTTACTCAGTCGTACTTCTCATTAATTCCATGGGCACCTTGTTATGATTAGATCATCACCGCACTGCCCCACATCCCTTCATTCTGGTAAAAACATACCAAAAAAAAAATAATAATAATAAGTAGGGCATTTAATAACAAGGATGATTAAAAAAAATTGAACTATAAAAGCAAATAAAAGAGAAATAAGAATGCATGAATATAAGAGATAAGAGATAGTAACCTTTTTTGCAGTTGATGGTTCAGTCGGAGTCGCTGCCGCTGCTGTCGTCGGTGCAGCTACGGTTGCCATCACGGTGGTTGTGAGAGTGAGACCTCTTCTTGAGCTTCACGACCATCCTCTCTTGACTCATTCCATATTCAGTTGAACAAGCGCTGCTGTGGCCGTGTCCGTGGCCGGTGCCAGTCAGGTGGTGGTGGTGAGGTTGCTGGGTCTGGTTATGGCAGGGAGACTGGTTGTGGTTGTGATGATTGCCATGGAAGACCTTGCCAACCATTTCAGAGACCTTGTGGCCGAGTGACGAGTTCTGGTGGCATTTGGTCTCGCAGGTCTCGCTGCCGCTCCTGTAGCATTGCGTTGAGGCCATGGCCACGGTTCGCTGCCTGGCTTGCTCCTGAGTTTTACTTGTTTGCTTGGTGATGAAGATAACATGGTTTGAGCTCTCCTTTATATAGAGATTCAAATTCTTCTTTGTTCTTTAATTATTTTTTATTTATTTTAAACTAACAATAATTATTGGTGGGAATATATGCTTGGGAGCATGGCACATTAAGACTTAATATATTCTAAATTTATTTTACTTAAAAGTTTTACATGCAAATATGATTTCTATAGTAAAAAGTTTCATTTGTCCCCATTTAAAAAAATAACATTATACACAAGATATTGTATTGTTGATGTATGAATTTTGTCATACATGAATACTTATACGTTATTATTCAATTAAATCATACAAGTTATGTTTAATGAATAGATATTATCATATTAATGTATATACATTCTCATATTATATGCAAATTTATTCTTGTACATATATCTAGAAAACTTGTTCATTTTAAACGAGAAATAAATGAGTCTTTTCATCAAAAATTATATTTACATGTAAGGCTTTTAAACATGCAGAATCAACTCAAAATGTATTATATCTTGTGCGTAAATTTCTTTGATTTAGGTGCTTTAGGTCCCCATTGACCCTATATAGTTTTTTCCTCTCTGCCCATACAAGGAACACCCTTTGAATCTGCTTTATTATTATTATTATTATTTTGTTATAATTATCAATATGCAGTTAGAGTCATCAATTAGGGATCCAAAAAAATTTAAATTTGAGTCACTACTTTAGAATATAAAATGATAATTCAAGCTCCCTTTTAAACCCTAAAATAAAAGGATTGGTCCTTTTATAATTTTTTAAATTTTAGTATTAAAAAATTACTACCTCCATTCAAAAATGTAAAATATTTTTTGAAAAGTTTAGTGTTAAAAGTATAAGACATTTTTAATCCTTTAAGGTGTGATCATTGTATTTTTTTTAAGTGTCCCCATTGAATGAATCACTTTATATTTATTTTAAGATGAAACACTTTATTAAGTAAGAGTAAATATGAAAAGATAGTGTTAGTTTGAAAATAAGTAACTACTTTATTGGGAGGAAATTTAATTAAAAATACCTTATATTTTTAATGGAGAGAGTAAATACTACAATAATTTAAAAACCCTAGCCTTATTTTCACAAGGATGAAGAAGGAATATATAAAAAGCTGAATATCTTTATCACTAATAAGGCTCTGCAATGAAAGAAATGAAGTTATATTGATGTTGATGACAATAAAAATCATTAAGATTTAGCTGATGATGCTAGCAAAGTTTGATCATTAGCAGTGTTGATTTTGTGATGTTGTTATTTTTTATTAGACTTAAATTTCTTGTTTTGTGTATTGATTTAAATTTATTTTTCTAAATTTAATGTTATATGTAATAACTTTTTTAAAATTTTAAATGTATTTTTAAAATTTTTAAATTAAAAAATAAAAAAATATAGGGTCGAGCCTCTAAGAGTCGAGACCAAGCTGACTAAAATGAAAACCTCAAATATAATCAAACTTAACAAAATTAACCCATCTAAATCCTGACCCTTTAAATACTATGCTTAATTTACAGCTTTATGATTAAGAAGGATCGTGCTTTATTTTCCCAAAAAAGGTGGGGTTTGGGGAAGATGAATTCGAAGTTGCTATATCTGGATCTGGACATGGACGCAGAATTAATTCATTTCCCATTCACGAGGATTCTCTGCGCACTACTACATAGCGCACATACACACACACGTCCTCAAAACGACATTTGACGGTGTTGGAAATTCAGGCGAACAAAAATAATGAAATAATCATAAAAAAATATGTGTTTATATAGAAAAGAAAATACATTGGAATCCATGTCCATGATGATTATGTAACAACGTCTATGTATCCATATCCGTGATGATTAGGAGAGGGATTTCTCCCTTTCTTTTCTCTCCTTTTTCCTCTCTTTTTCAATCTTCACCGTTCATTTTATTTCATTAAATAATTTTATTATAGTTATAAATTTGATAAACGGTGGGTATTGGAAAAGGGAGGGAAAAGGAGAGAAAATAAAGGGAGGAACCTTTTTCTTATGATGATTCTAATCAAATTTTTCTTACTTATTTATGGATTTATGGATTCAAGGTCACATAATTTCATTCCAACTCAACCTTCTGAGTAAAATTAATATTAGATATAAAACTAAATGAAATCTACTAGATTTTTGATGAGTTAGACTTGATGTTGACAGTTTCTGTCAACCTTAGTAATGTAACTGCTTGTAAAGGCATCATTAAAAATAACAAGAATAATTAGATTGAGGATTTTTTTTTTTTGAAATTTTGATTGTCACCCCAACACAATAGTTGAGCTTGTAAGGATATCGAAAAAATTTAATCTTTATTGGAATGCTAAGCTTTCCAAAGTTAATGTTAACTCAAATTTTATGAAGGCTGTATCACTCATTGAATGGAACTTCTCTAAAAGCCATCCTTTCATTGCAGTCATCAAAAAAATTAGAAATCTCATCGTAAAGAATTGGGTGATTGTTTTTAATTATATTATCAGATAAGTAGATAAATGCGCCGACTTTTTGACCTACAAGGCTCTAAGTGATAATTTTGATGTTACAATATTCAACAGTCAGCTCCAATAGTAAACACCTTATGATATTAAATATGACCTGATTTTAGTCTTTTTATATGATTTTTTGGTGTCCTTGAATTAAAATAATCATTTTCATTGGTTTAATCGGTTCACAATCTGTGATTCCCTTGATTCTTGCCTGCACATTGTCATTATACATGTCCATCACTTGGGGGCCCAAATTTTCTTTGCTGGGCTCAATTAATTTATTTCCGCTTGTAAAATCATTTTTCGAGCCCGCGAAATTAATTGGGCGTGTCCCATGGTTTGCTTTGAGCAGCAAGTCTGAAGGATTGTTTCGTGTTAAAACAAAGCAAAATCCATTAGTATAGACTGTATAGTGTTATTAAGCCATGGTTTACTTTGAACTATTTTATCTAAATCCTATTGTTGACTTTGAACCATTTTTTCCCCTTATTGTTTTACTCATTCAAATGGACATACCATGACACAAGCACCAAACAAATTACCCAGTAGATGACATTATTGTATCTTTTCCCAGGTTATTCTACCCACTTCTTTTTTGGCAATATTATGCGTGTGTGTTTTTCCCTTATCAAGATGAGTTGATTCCGATTTTCCCTTTCATGATGAATTTATTCTCCGCCCCACTTAAAAATTTCGTGTGTGTTTTAGAGAGAGAGAGAGAGAGAGAGAGAGAGATTCTGATCTCCCATTATGAGATGAATTTGTTCTCAACCCCACTCAAAAAGTTTGCGTGTGCATCATAATTAGTGTTATAAGGATTGGACCGCACCCAATCCAGCCGTAGTTTCACTTCGAAAGATCCTTAGAACTGGCCAGAAAGTGAATTGATGGAAAATTGATCAAATTGCCAATACATTACCCCAAAATCATCATGGTTATGGTTAATCAGGTACTCTGTCTGGATCATAATATAAGGCATATTTTAAAAACTTTCCTGATTCAAAAGAGAAGGCATTGGATAACTTTTGTATTTGCTTATTCAACTATGTCCTTGTTTCATTTATTATTTTTTTTAAAAAAACTCATGCATTAAAATTTTAATTACTATTATCATAGCTCTTATAAAGGATATTTAATGAGGGAATAAATAAAAAAAATGTGGATATTTTTTAGAATCTAAAGTTTTGACTAACATTGTTCATAAACTGTAAATTAATTAATTATAACTTATATTATGGTCCCGAAAGAGTATGAATAAATATTTTCTAAGATATTTTTAAATTTTTATACATTCTTCAAATTATATTAATTTAATTAAAACAAGTTGCATCATAGTTTAATCATGATTTGACCATTAAATCTTAAACACAATCTAAGAAAGTTAAATGCCAGGTAAATGTTCTAGTCCAGTTCAGTGCTCCCATGATGCCTCTTTTGACTTCTCTCATATTTAAGATTTCTAAAGAAATCGTTGAATAAGATATGCTTTACCCAATTGGAATTTGGAATTTCCTTTTCAATATTCGGAACATAATTCAAAGCGAATCTCCAATTTCAATATGTTTGTAAAATCATTCAAATCCAGATCCAATGTACCTTAAAGCAACTAGGCTGATCAATCTGCTGTGACTAAGCAACATGCATATGGCCGTATAATTTGCTTTCAATTTTAAGAATTGGCTCTAATTTTGGTTTTAGAGTTTAGTGCAACAAAATCTCTCCGCTAAGTCTCAAATATCAACAACACTTAATTATATAGATTACCAAAAAAAAAAAAGGATCAACAATTTCTTTTTTAAAAAATACTTATTCCATCTGAAATTTCAAGTATAAAAAAATTACCAAATTCTTTTCCAACACGCATTATAGTGAGGTCCATTTCTGACATACTTAATGCCTATTGATGATTAACTTGGCTAACCTCTAGATAAGAATTTCTCAAAGCAAATGAAAGTAAAATTCTGAGAAAACAATCATAAAATTTTTAGGAGAATGCCAATAATCATTATAAATCAAACTAGAGAGTCAGAAGCAGCAATAGGCCACAAATGAATGTCCCGTGAGACTATGACATTGCAGAAGCTATTCTAATCATGGGAAAAGATTTGCAGCCTTAAGAGTGTCATCAACATCTTGTCCAGCCTCCATCAGCTGTCCTCTCAAAAATGCGAGGCTGCTTCTCAGGGAAGGTTTCTGTCCAGTATGGATGCTCAATCAAATAATTCCACTGCCTGCAGAAGGAAAATATAACCTCTGCATATGTGAGAGTGCTGTTCAATAAATGAAAATTAAAATTTCCTAAGAACTTCAAAGTTGGTAACTATTCATGTGATGATTGAGGGCTTGAAGCTAAACTGGAAAAAAAAAAACATAGAATTGAAAACCGGGTCAACTCAACGGTTGAATTGGAAAACCGTTTAACCACTATATAGACCAATTCAATGAAATGCTTTGGTCATGTCATGACCAGTCTGACCACGGTTCAACTACTGTGTTGACTATTACCTCTTGAACCAGTGCCTCATTGGTTTTCAGTACCTTGGAATAAAATCATAGTTGATGTCTTGCTGAGAGAGATTATATTAATTGACGTCGCCTTTTGAAAAAAAAATACTTGGCCGTTGAGGATCAATATCATCATTGTAGTGAATTGAGGAACAATCAAGTTTCAGGCTATTCAATTCTTTGCACGGGGCTACAAGCATTCTTGTGATATATGATTTTATTTACATGTTATATTAAGATAAAAAGCATGGAATAAATAGTGTGGAGTAAGATAAAAAGCCTGTTCCTGGAAGTTCTTGCATCAAATAAATAAGATAAAAAGCATGGAATCAAAGTGTTTTTACCTTTTCAAGCTATCAACAAAATCTGGGCCTTCTGCGTCAGGAGAGGTAGAACACATTGAAAGAATTTCTGAATCGGAATGATGAATTAGTGTGGAAGCAATACGGTATTGGCGAAGAGTCCTAAATCAGAAGGGGCCAGGAGAAGAAGCTTCAGTATTAGTTGATCTAAGAGATACTATAGGCTGCCAGAAAATAATTTACACCAGCGTAACATAATTAAGTACTTGTTTTCATTCTGCTTTGAACTATAAACAATTTATACACGCAGATATTGAAGTTATAATCTTCACAATTTACCAGCGACATGGAGCAATTATGAACCGATCTTTTTTGGTGTCGTATGTCTCCAGTAACTTCCCATTCCTATCAGGATCTTCAAAGGAAGCAGTTACTCGTATTCTCCTGACAATTTCATCCGGGCACCTTGAAGTTCTATCAAAACTAGCAGGGAAGACTCTTCCAGTCAAAGTTTCCACCTGAAACGGTGAATAAGATTAAGAAGTCTAAATCCCATTCAGAGTTTAAGTACACGCCAAAATTAAGAAGGAACTGAAACTTGTTTTCACAAACTGCCAATAACCAAAACATGTCACACAACCATAAGTAGTTTTCCCTTGCAATATGTGGAAGTAATTTAACTTTAGATAATATTCTGTTATAATAAGTGATTTCTGCAGATACAATAATTTTTTAATGAACCTTATAACTTGTTCTTAGATTTTAGTACTACAATCTTGTTACAGTAACTAATACTAGTGTTTTAAAAAAAGTTTCCAGCTTTATGTTTACGTGCAGCTGAAACTTTGTAGGAAGCAATGAGTGGAAAAAACAGTCATAATATTATACAAACCTCAAAGTGGAAAAAACACAATGAGTGTTTCCAGAGATTCAAAAAAATGTAGGCAGAACTGGTGGAGTAATAAGTGCTTGGGGCATGAGAATTTGTTTTATATAATCATGGGAAGAAAGGGGTTTATCTCAAATTTACACAAACTGAAAGTAAACAGTGACAAGATTCAGGAGCAAATAACGAGGAGCTGACCACAAATCCATTGAAAATGGGGAATGCATTTCCATAAGAATCCCTCTGGGTGTTATGCCCAAGAACACAGCTAGTTTGAAGATGAAAGGTCTCTTCCCTTGTGCATAAAGCTTGAACAATTTTTGCACACAAAGGAAAGGAATAACCATCCAAATCTGAATGGCTTTCTGATCCTGTCCTACCATTAGCATGCTGCACAGAAGCCCAAGAGACTGAACAATCATTATGATAGAGAAGAAACTACATTTAAGGAAAATTATTAATGGAATAGAAGACTCTGGTCAGACTTTTGGTGAGACATCTTCAAAACCCCCAATTAGATGTACCTACATTTGTATTGAGATAGCACAGTTTCAGTTCAAACATAAATTTTGAAGTATCATCACTAGAAGTAGGGGCGGCCAAAATAAATCATGGGAAAAATTAAGAAAAAGAAAAATGCCTCCAACACAGTCTCCACATTGTCATCAACGAGTAGTGATAGCATTTGAGAGAGCCCCCTATCTACAATCTTAGGCGAATCCATATGGGCAAGTGATGTCCTGCAACATGGAGATAAAACAATAAACCAGACATTGGCCGTGGCCCTAAAAAATCAATCAGACACAGGAAACCAAAAAAAAAAGAAAACAGTGAAATTTAAATATAGAGAACTTCCTATCTACAAAGGACTTAATCCTTAATTCTTACATCCCATTGCTCTGGTTCCGAATGACAAGACCCACACACGTTGTCGCTTCATCAGTGCCAACAAACTAGCAATATAGAGAGAGAAGGAAGCACATGAATAGAAAGTTAAAAGAAAGCATGATGAAATCAAATAATCAAATAAATAATTGAAATTTATATTGGCATCATACAATTTAGTCCTCTGATATCATCAGATAATTAAAACAGTAAGGGCATGAAGTTGTTGAATGGTAATTATTTGCCGAAAGTTAACTATCTGATCAGTTTTTCCCAAAAGAAGACAGAACAGAAAGGAGTCTTTCAGGAGCCTAAAGAAAAGGGTATGATGGAAGAAGGAATCCATGGAAAATTGATGACAGATAAATTGCACCAATGACGCCCTTAACAGTCCAACACAGACTGAATGATCAAGGAAAAAATTATTAGTTGTAGGTTCAAATAAACTGATTCAAAATTTAACAAACAAGACATGTACAATCTCTTCCTTCTCAAAAAAAAAGGGGGACTTTTTTTAAGTGATAGTTATTTGCCAAATGAAATTAAAAAGAGGGAGAAAGATAAATACATTAACAAATGCAGGGTCGACAGTCGCATATTCACTTTGAAATACATATACCCATTTTGATCGATCAGGGCAAGACTCTTCAGAAACTGAAAACTTCCTCTCTGGGATAGCTTTGAAAGAATTTGAGGCAGATACTAGAAAAGGATTCTCCAACAAAGAAAGTAGGGTGTCTATTCCCTGTACACAAGCACAAAAGTCAGGTGTTTAACAAGTTTATCCATATGCATATAAAATGATCACGCTTTTTGATTGAGTTTTCTATTCACAGTGAGCATGAAATAAGGCTTGATTTCCGGAATGATCAACTTCTAGCTTCTATTCTTAATCACCCCTCTCCCTCACCCACAGCCCAACCAATCCACAGACAATGAGAAGAACTTGTAAATCCTAAATACACTTAGTAGGTAATGGCATGGATTCATAGACATGTGCTCCTAATTGTTAACCATCAAAGGCAAACGATATGCCCAAGCATCCATGGTTGATTCAATCCTGAAATAATAATTGGCCCTAAAGTTCCTGAAGTAAGGTGTAAGGTAGAAACATCACACTCCATGGCTTTGACTCCAGTAACAAAATTAAAACTCCAGATTTGAAAGGGGGTGAATCTTGAGTGATGCTAACGGCACAGCAATGCCCTTATGCCAACGCCGTATTCTTTTTCACCCAAGACTGCGTTTTCACATTTTATTATCTGAATCAAACATGTTTTTAAATCAGTGTAACTTAAAGTTTAGGTTCGTGAATCACACTTGTCACAACTTATAGAAGAAAACTTACCTGCAAAAACATTTAAGTGTAAGGCAAGGTATATTACAATACAAATAGTCAAAACATATTTACAAAAACCCCAAGAGCCACAAGTTTGCATCAGTTGACAAATTTACAATACCGTTGGAAAATATGAAGCTATCCCGAGTCCGATTTTTCTCCTAGTATCCTTACCGAAACAAATAGAATCTTCAATGATAAGTAAAGAGCCTAGTATAAAGAAGCCAAGTTCATACTGCCCACAGTTATAGGATAAACTCTTCAAACCGGATTCTTGAACAACCTGAGCCGCATCAAGATCGTAATTTTCCACTTCGTCGATGTTTCTCTTGATCGTTTGACGAGAAAATGGGAGAGGAGGAAAAAGAGAAATTAAGGGAAAGGGACAAAAGTAATACCTGAGATGTTGAAGATGAATGTGCAGAGATCGGGACCCCATCGACCACTATCATGATTTGGGCAATTAGCCAATTATCCTCTGAATGATATCCGGAAGAGGGGAATGGAGCCGAGTGTTAGCGATTCAGTGTGAACGTTGAAAAGTAAAAGCAAGCAGGTGGACCTGACTCGTTGACGCAAAAAAATAAAGGCGGAGCTGATTCGTTAAGTCATACTCCCTCCGATTTTGCATGCACAAGGGAAAAAAATTAAAAAAAATAATATTAAAGGTCTTAAAAATAAATTTTATTATAATTTAAATTTAAATAAATTTGATATTGCTTTGTAGATTTTAAGACTTTTATTGTAAATTTTTTTGAAATTAAAAGTATAATTTTATCCTTTATTTGATTTGAATTTAAAACCTGCATGAACTCTTAAAATAATGAAGTAAATCATGCATGATATATTATTCACTATGCACAAGACAATGTCTATGCATCTCAATAGAAAGTCCATGCATTTTAAGTATTTCACTAGCCTTGGCTTTAGCAAAAATGACTAGGCAGACCATGCATGACACAACATTCACTATGCATAATACGATGTCCATATGTGTTGAACAAAAAAATCATACATTTTCAGTATTTCACTAGCTTAGGCTATAACAAAATGACGTTAGACAGACCATGCACGACATAACATTCACTATGCACAAGACGATATCCACGCATGCTCAATAAAAGTTTTATGCATTTCCAATATTAAGAAAAATAATTGTATCATATATGAATAATTTCATATTGATATTAGCCTAAGTATTAAAACAAGTACCCATATAAAATTTGACACAATATTCTAAGTCTGATATATATATATAAAGTTAGCCACTATATTCAAAATATCTAATAGTTGCTTCTCTATATACAAATAAAAAATATTTATAATTCCTACTTACCCAAAAAGTAATATTTGAAAATGTTTTCATTTACATAATTATATTTGCTTGTGTGCACCAAAGAAGTACAATATAACCACTTCTCATGCTGGGTTAGGATTCTTGCATATCTTGTGACTGTGTCCGGCCTTTCTACATCTTGAATAATGATAAATCTACTTATCTTAAAAGACTCTATCCTCCTTGTTCGTGGTCTCCCGAGAGGACGGCTGGTTAAAGACAGTTGCAAGAAAAAAAAGTTTGTGATATATTCTCATATGAAAGTCCATGTGATTTCAATTTATTGTTATACTAGGCTTAACAAAATACTGAAGTTAGGCAAATAATGCATAACACAATATTCACTATGCATAATATAAGATTCATTTATTCTCAACTAAAAATCTATAAGATTCTACTTTATTAGTAGGTTAGGCTTGACAAACTACACAAGTAAGCAAACAATACACAACACAATATCCACTATGCACAAAGGTTCATATATTCTCAACTAAAAATCCATACGATTCTACTTTATCAATAGGCTAGGCTTAACAAAATGTACAAATAGGCAAACAATGCATAACACAATATCTACTGTGTACAATATAAAATTCATTTATTCTCAACTAAAAGTCTATAAGATTCTACTTTATCAGTAGGCTAAACTTGACAAAATGCACAAGTAAGCAAACAATGTGCAACAGAATATTCACTATGCACAACATAATGTTCATATATTCTTAACTAAAAATCCATACGGTTCTATTCTATCAGTAGCCTGGGCTTAACAAAATGCACAAATAGACAAACAATGCATAACACAATATCTACTATACACAATATAAAGTTCATTTATTCTCAACTAAAAGTCTATAAGATTCTACTTTATCAATAGGTTAGGCTTAACAAAATGTAGAAGTAAGCAAACAATGCACAACAAAATATCCACTATGCACAACTTAAGGTTCATATATTCTCAACTAAAAGTCCATACGATTCTATTTTATTAGTAGGTTAGGTGTAACAAAATGCACAAATAGGCAAACAATGCATAACATAATATCTACTGTACACAATATAAGGTTCATTTATTCTCAATTAAAACTCTATAAAATTCTACTTTATCAGTAGGTTAAGCTTGATAAAATGCAAAAGTAAGAAAACAATGCACAACATAATATCCACCATGCACAACTTAAGGTTCATATATACTTAACTAAAAGTCCATACGATTATACTTTATTAGTAGGTTACACTTAACAAAATGCACAAATAAACAAACAATGCATAACACAATATCCATCATACACAATATAAAATTCATTTATTCTCAATTAAAAGTTCATAAGATTCTCCTTTATCAGTAAGTTAGGCTTGACAAAATGCGCAAGCAAACATTACACAACACAATATCCACCATGCACAACACAATTGTAACACACCAAATTTTTTTTAAAAAATAATTTAACTCAATCATAGTTGGGTTACAGCCACCCAACACATTCTTATATCAATAATTTCAATATAAAATATTTTATAATTGGCTTCAACTCACACACTATAACATTTCAGATAAATTTTTACCTCCCACATGCCATTAGGCTAAATCACATTTGTCCATCCTTATACTCCCAACAAGTAAACTAAATCACATTTGTCCATCCTTATACTCCCAACAAGTAAAATAAGCAATTTAGTCAATTTTCAACACAAGTCAGTTATTTAGCCTTATAATCATGCTATTTTAACCAATCCAAAGTAAACCAAATATTAAAATTACAGTCATCCAAATTGTACTAAAAATAAAAATAGTTTGAAAGGCATGATTATATTTATATATTCATATAATTGACAATAAACAAAAAGCCCTAATATTGGCAATATAACACATTATAAATCATAAATTAAATACCCAAAAGAGACAGTGAATCCATACCACTAAGCCTCTGGGACTCCTCCACGTGTCACTCGTGGCTCTTCTCCTGAAAATTGTTAACCACATAATGAGACTCAAAAGTCCCAGTAACCAAAGTCAATTTATGATAGTGTATACAAACAGTTAAGTGTGTACTTACTAAGTGAGAATTAAAAATAATATAATTCCAATAAATATAAAAAATATTGTAATACACACAAACAACCATCCTTATATCCCTCCATTAACCTCGAGCGGTAGCCCTCACTCGGTGCTAAATTACCCGGCCAAAGGTAGATTAGCCCGAGCCCTTACAAGCCACCTATTGAGCTCCAATAGGGGCGTGCCATGTGGCACATAAATACAACAATAATAGTAAGTCTCCCAACACCTCCCACAATAATGAAACAAATTCATAATAATATTATACAATTATACAATATTACAAAATTCATAATTTTCTCAATAATCACCCAATTAACATGAAGTAACACTAATCACAAATTAAAAGCATGGTTACCTTGTGGCTTTTTCAATAAATTATTCCTTAAAATTTCTCTCTCACCACAATCTTCACCAGTAATACAATCTACAAATAACATATTATTTATAAATATTAGTTTCAATTTTTGAAACTAATAAAATAATTCTAATAATAGAATTAAAAATATAACATAATTTTTAATCTCAATCTTAATACAAATCTAGAGTTAATACTATTAAGTAAATTTTTTTTAACTCCTCTTTTAATTATCAATAAACATTAATAATCTAAAAAATCAACTTCTAAACTAATTTCTATTATCAAAATTTTCTTTTTATTTCATAAATTCGTACCTAAAATACCCAAAAATTAAAAATTGAGTCTCTAGCTTAGAATCATAATCCTATAACCATAATAATTCATTTCTCATCCCAAATAATCATCTAAACCTCAATAAATCAACATATATTTTCAGATCTAGTTTAGAATTTGATCCATAAGCCACAAATTCAAAGATCATCAACAAATTTATACTCTAGAACATTTATTATACTACTGACAACCTCAAAAATCATATTTATTCAACATAAATTCATCCCTCTTTCAGATCTTAAATTTTCTACCACTACAAACTCAGAAACCAAAGAAGAAGGATGACTAAGAAAATTTTTTAGAACACTTACTTAGTCTTAAAAAGTTTAAAATCACACCCTAAATATTCTATTAAAAACTCTTACCTTAAAAATTTAGATATTTCACACCGACGACTCGCTTCTCTCTGCCTCAGCACGCACGAAGGAATGAATGAAAAAAAAATGAAGGAACAGGTGAGTTTTTATAAAAATTCAGTGGGTCCCACATCTTTTTTTTATTATTTCTTCTTTTCTCTCTCTCCCTTTTTTATATTATTATAATATACAATGATTGCACCGAAAGCGTTCACGTTTTCTTCCTTCTTTCCTTTCTTTTTCTCATACCTTTTCTCTTTCTTTCTTTTTATAATAATAATAATAATTTAATAATATTTTATTTATTTATTTTTTTAATTAATTAATTTTTTTTAATTTTTTTATTTTAATTTAGAATTATATCTTAAATTAGATTTAATAATAATTTTCTACTAATTTGCTTACCTCTAAATATTTTTCAAAATTTCTATTAACCCAAATTAACTATTAAAATTTAAATTGGGATGTTACAACAATCTTCATATATTCTAAACTAAAAGTTTATGTGTGTTCAGTTTATCAGTTGGCTGGGCTTAAATAAAAAGTTTCTCAAGTTTATGAACAATAAAAAGTCTGCATATAATATGACAAGGTTCATTTATTAATAACACAATGTCCATCTATTTCACATAATTTGTGTGATTAAACTGAACATTTGAAAAAGTTTCTCAAGTTAATGAAAAACAAAAAGTCCGTATATAGTATGAAAGTATCCATTTGCTAACAACATAATGTCCATATATTTACAATACAAGGTTTGTTGATATGATGCACATAAATATCCGCACAAGTTAATTGCAAAGTTTGCACAACACAAACTCCATAAATAACAACATAAATTTCATAAACAATATTACGCCAGAACATTTATATTAGTTACAAAAAAATATGTATCAGAAACAACAAAAAGTCCATAAATAACAACTTGTTTTCATTAAATGAACATGAACGCGTATATTATGATTAGATAAAATTGATATGGCTTAAACTCTCTCTATATCCTTTTTTGACAAAATAAAATTGATAATGGCAGATGCAGTACTTGATCCATTCTTTATACACTATGGTGAATCATTTCAAGAAGTTGGTTGGCGTGAAAGGAATGTAATCGGACGAACGCTTGATCATCTTCTCCATACCCATCTGGATAAAAGTGAATCGCCCACTCATACTTATTGAACGAAAAAGTTTCAAATGAGAGAAAGAAGGAGGAAGAAGAAGAGAGGGAATAGAGAAGCATGATGGGGAGAAAAATAAATTTGATTATTGTATCAATGTTGAAAGAGGAAGAGAGAGAAGGACGAGGGAGGAAAGACGGAGGAAGAAGCAGCAATTTTCGTTTGACAGCTGGTTATGAGAGAGACAAATTAGTCATTTGACCAAAAAAACATAATTGCAAATGAGGTCTTTAGGCCCTTAGAATAATTTCAAAATCTATTAGGCTTTATTTGCAAAATTCTTGGTTTTTAGGGCCCTTAATGCCATTCTCCCAAAAAATTATATCATGCAATTTAAAAAAATTAAATTAAAATATTTTATATTAACTAACATAAATATACATTATTATTTTTTATTAATATAAATTATGAGTGGTGGTTTAAAAAATATGTAATAAATGTTAATTAAAATAAATGATTTTATTTATATAAAAAAAGTAAAAATAATAGTTTTTCCCATAAGCAAAGATGGAGGGAATACTTCACTGCAGATGTAGTTTTCCCCTCACAGGAAACATCCATAATCTATCCTGCTCCTTGCTATTTTAGAAGTGAATTTTTTATGGTGCAATTTTGTTTCTATATACCAAAAACAATTGTTTTTGGTTTGAAACAATTATTATAGTTTTCCAATCCTAAAGGGGATGTGATCTCATTAAGGGATGAGTCAACTTGGCCCATTTTTGGTTGGGATGTTGACAGCAGTCTTGCAACTTGATACTGGGTGGTTGCCTCTCACCTCATGCATGGTGATTTTCTGACAACTCTTTTTCACCTTTCAAGGCTATGGGATTTGTCACGTTGGGCCTCTTCAACATTCACGGTGGCACCCCTTCACAAGATGGACTAGGACAAGTTCCTGCATTTGTATGCCAATTCTTTTTTTTTTTTTTGCATTTTTACTTGGGCTATACAGTCAACGTTTACAGACTTTGATTTTCTCTTCTGAGTTTTCGGTTAGCTTTGGTTTTTTTTTTTGGTTGCTTGTGTTGGATTCACTCGGACATTTTTTCTTATCCTGTATTTGAGCTTTATTTTATTTTCTGATCTCAGAACTAATGGAAAGCCCAAGTCTTTGTGGGGGAAAAAAAAACCTGGTCTAGTTTTAAGGATATTAAAGGAAAAATATATATACCAGTACATGTTTAAATTTTATAAATGAATTTGCTTATTTTATTTAGTATTGAAAAAGCCAGTATTTATAATTTTTTTAAAAATTATTTATAATTTATTTTCATAGTAATCACCGATCAATTTTTGCAATAGGAAGGAAAAAAACTAGTCAAGAATCAAGAACAAAGTTATTAAGATGGATATATATTATATTGATTGATAATTAAGATTTAATAATACTCATTCTACCCCTAATTATAAGAGATCATTACCTAAATTCAAAAATTAAGAAAATAGCTTGGGTCTATTCATTCCTTCTAATTTTACCCCACCTTCCTTCAAGGACACGAAAAACTCATCTATAAAACTCCCCTCTATTAACAGACACAAACAAGGTTTATGGCTTATAAGAACTTTGCTTGTTGGTATATGTTGGACTTTTACTTAGGCAAAAATCTGAATTAAAAACATTTTTTTCCTCAAAAAAAAAGCCCACTTCAAAAATAACCCTCAACGTTTTGAGCAGGCCTGTGGCTTATTATTTTAGCCAATGGCAATGAACATAATTCACAACAATCAGGGTTTATTATTTAATAAAATTAATTAACATAATTTAATAAAGTAATTTAAATTAAAGTCAAAGGCAGGTAAGTAATTCAGCCTTGAAAATCACGCAGAACACATGGAGTATCTTCTCTTCTTTGACAGCACAAACACGTTGGTCGTTGGGAAAGCTAGCACTCCCTGGCCGATCATTCTTCATCGTCCAGTCGTGGAAAATAGCCCACTCAACATGCAAATTAAATAAGGTGGTCCTGAACAGTGAATATTATTCTCATGGTGTTCAAACTTTAAATTAATTGTAAATATTTAATATGTTATTGTATAATTGTACATACATCTCTCATTTCTTAAATTCAATCCCTTTTTATACTTGGAAGTTTAAGATAATTGGATCATAGAGCTCATTAAGTTAAAAGAACATTTACAAAGATGTGTGTGTATAACCTCCTGACAGTATCTTCATATTGATAGTTTATAGACTAAATTTTTAAGGAGTGGATGAATTGTTGTTGAGCATATGCACACAGCCAATTCCTACCTACATATGGTATAAAAGATATATTCATCCGTTTAAAAATATGATACGTTTGTTAAAGAGTTGGATATTAAAAAAATGTAAGGTATTTTTAATTTTTTTAAAATGTAATTATCATTTTTTTAAAAAGGATCTTTATTAAATAAATTACTTTATATTTATTTTAGGATAAAATATTCTATTAAGTAGGAGTAAATATAGAAATATAAAGTTAGTTTGAAGACAAATATTTATTTTTTTAAAAGTAAAATTTAATTAAAAATATATTATATTTTTAAATAAAAAGAGTATTGTATATTAGGAATTATTCTTCAGGCCAAGCAATGAGTTGTTACGAAGTCAAAGGCATGTTGAATTTGATGGGAAGTGTGAAGATGTATTATGTATTAAAATTTATTGTGTTAAGATTTAAGAAATATTTTGAATTCATTAACCATTGTTAAGATATTCATTGACTGTTATTATGATTTATATATTTTAGATAAATATTCAGATGGACTAGGATCACTATATTATTTGATCTGTCCGGTTAAAATATTTTAATTATTTAAATAAAATTTTGTGTGATATTTTTTAAATTAATTTTATTTTTATAAAACAATACACACTTGATTTTTTAATTTTTTTTTTACTATCATTAATATCATAATTGATTTATATTTAATGTCATTTAAATGTTATGTTTTTATTAAATAGATCATAAAGAATATAATGTACCTAATTTATTTAAATATTTTTTTTATATTGTAACATTTTCATATGTACAACACTTTTTCCAACCTCCTTTCCCTTTCTCGTCGTTTCCTTTTTTTTTTTTTAATCATATATTTCAGAGTTAGCTTTTATTTTCAAGCCACGATGCTAGGTAAACCTTCTTATCCTAATACCCTGTCATTCAAGCATTGAACACACAAGTTAAATTGTTGCCTATTTAAAAAGTTGACTTAAACATTTAAAAATAGTTGTCCATTCTATTTTAAAAAACAGTTTTTCAATATTATCAAATATTTATTACTCAAAATAAAGATCAATAATGACATATAAAAATTATTGCTTATACTCATATTAAATAAATTATTATTTAATATTTTTAATAAATAATATTAAATATTATATGAGAGCTGTTGCTTAAAATAAAAAGATATTATAGTGATAGGATTTCAGTCTATTATCTCCTCCATTATTTTTTCCCCCTCTTAACTTTCTTTGCTTGGCTTTTTTCACCCTTTCTATATCATTTAATGACCTCACCGTCTTCAACTTATAGGTTAGATAATTTTACATACTCTTTTCGTTTAAAAATATAAAATATTTTTAATTGAATCTTATCTCTCAAAAAATAATTACGTACTTTTCAATAATTTTATTTTTTTATATTTATTTTTATTAAATATCTTAAAATAAATATAAAATTATTATTAATAGAGACACTTTAAAAAAATATAACTTAAAATGCTTTATATTTTTAAATATCTAATCTCTTAAAAAAATATTTTATATTTTTAAATGAAGGAAGTAATTATTACAAATAACAAACTTAACCAATTCTTTTTATATTCGTGAATTGGTCAAGTGTGGCCTATATAGATAGAATTAAGTAAGTAGTATCGTGAATAATAAAGCCAAAATGTGACATAAAAAGTCAAGAGAAGACCCTATAAATGGGTTTGGATTTTCTCTTTTTCTTCCCTCATCCTATCCTTGCCCTTGATTTAAAATTTGAACAATTAATATTTAAAATTATGTAAAACTATTATAATAAAAAAACAAACAAAAAATAGATCTAGACAATTAAAATCTTATATGAGTAATTCACAACTGTAAACTAAACTAAAATAATTAAATTAATTTGATTAAATCTCGATCCTTGGATTTTTAATCCGATGATAAGGATAAGATTTGGAGAAGAAAAGGAAAGAAAGGATGATGAGAGGATCCAACTTGGATAATGGTAAGTGGGTGAAAGAAAATTACACATTGATGTGTTAGGGAGAGAATAAAAAGAGAGTTATGTGCACAAAATCAACAAAACTGGAGATGTTGATAGAGGTGCGAGTATGGCTAACACAACTCAATATATGCTTGCGGAGCAGTGGAGGGAAATTTCATAACTATAATTTTTTTAATAATAAAATTTTAGTCCTTTAAATTTGCCTCACTTGTTAATTTGGCCATTCAAATTTAATTTTTATTAATTTCATCTATTATATTTTCTTAAATCATTATGAGTTCTTTAAATTTAATACACAAAATTAACTTTCAAAATGATCTAATATATAAAGTATATCAATAACTTGACATGTACACATAGTTAAATGAAATAAATTAACTCTCACCTAATTTTTATAAATATAATCCCAAATAAATTGTCTAATTGGCAAAAAAAAAAACTTATGCCTAGAAAACATAAACAAAATTTTTAAAAATTTAAAAATATGACCATTTTATATTAATATACAGAGAGTTTATCATTAATATATAAGATGCTTATTATTAAAAATTTATAAGAGGGTTTATCATTGATATACAATGATATGTCATTGACAAATATAATAAACTATACATAATGTAAAATATAATAAATGTTATGCTGTTTATTTAGTTTATTCCTATAAAATTGATTATATCTGCAAAATCTTTTATAATCCTTAACAATATTTATCATTATAGTTTGTTTTCTTGTTTTTCAAAATTTCACAGTTTTTTTTGACTTAAATAATTATATTTCTTTCCATTAACATACTTGGATGCCATCAATATTATGTTATCCATGTCATCAAATTTCAACAACTTTATATTCTTTTTAAACATAAAAACCAAAATAATAATTGAAGTAAATTCGAAGGATTAAATTGATAAAAACTAAAATTTGAGAGATTAAATTAATATTTGAGACAAATTTGAGGGATTGAACTTTTTTTTTTAGAACAACATTAACAAGTTGCTATTATCATTTTAACAACAAATAATTTTAAATTAATTTTTATCTATGAATAATTCTTTTGAGAGGTCACTGGATATGGCTCTCTCTCTCTCTCTCTCTTTCAAATCATTCCATCATTAACCTTCAATTTTGGAGATTAGAAAAAACTTGCATAGATTTTTTTCCACTTCCAGAAAATCATTGCCCTAAATAAGTGGAGAATTTTCTTTCTTTATTTTTTTTAACCACAAGAGAAAGAGAGTTTTTGACTAAAGTATACTTTTAATCTCTATATTTTATACATGATTTAATTTTAATTTTTTAATTTTATAAAGTATATATTTAATTCTTTAACCTTAATATTATTAATTTCATTGCAAAAAAAATTATATTAAACTTTTAATATTGACAAAATATTTTTAAATATTGACTTATTAAGTTTAACCTTTTTCAAAGAATAATGATAAATATTCATTTAAAACTAACTATATTAGGGTTAAAAAATTAACTACATATTTTTAAAATTAAGGGACCAAAACTTTACATAAAGTTAAATGATTACAAATATATCTTAGATGAGAACTTTTTTTTTATTAAATAAACAATAAAATCATAGTATTATGACAAACTTTAAATGAAATTCATAAATAACTTTTCTTGAAATCTAATAATGCACGCGGAATCAGAAAATTCTAATAACATGTGAAACTTCACAAATATATATTTTTTAAATAAGATCACTACTGCTATTATTACTTTCTAAAGCTGTCATACATTATTTTTTCCGATATCATAAGAACGTTTAAAAGTTATAACTAGAGAGTATGCACAATGATTTTAAAACAGTAACGAAGTGAAGAAGTGATCTTCTTAGAAAGTACACTAGCAAGCACTAAACCGAATGAATCATGAGACCAAAATGTATGATTTTTTAAAAAGAAAAAAAATTGTAAAAGCAATGTAGCCTCTTCGATGTCGCAATGGACAAATCGAAAAAAAGCGTGCTGGGCCATAATAGATTAATGGGCTGTGCAGTAAATTTAACATTTCTCAGACCTAATTCTTAATTCCTTTTGTTTTCGGCCACGTAATTCTTTGATTATAATGTAAAAGCCTAATTGTTCAATTTTAGATTGGGTTCAAACGTACATATTGTCCACGTCCAATATTTTTATACACAAATATTCTTTTCCAATCCGTACTCCTTCTGCTTCTCGGATAAGATTTGCAAAGAAATTCCTTCAAAGCTCATATCAAAATTTTAATATGTTTTTTAACGGGAAAAACTCTTAAGACCCGCAATCTACAAACGAAGTCAATATCAAAATTATAATGTGAAAAATGTTCATTTAATAAATTTTTAATGATTGTCCAATCAATGTAAAATTCCATAAGGTAACCATTAAAAAATAAGTTGCTAAAGTACCCGGCATTAGTTGAGAATTTATTTGTTAGTCCAACCAATGTTGGTTCTAATATATATATAAAAAAATTGTAGCTTCTTAAAATCAATACCTCAGATTTAAATTCTTATAAATATAGAAACATAGAAACTTTTTAACCGAGCGCAACAATACTTAAATATAACTGAGCAATATTGGAGCTATTTAAATATTTGAATCTGACACTGTATTTTTAATCAAATCTAATATATATATATATATAAATTGATGTTATACACACACACAGATTAATTGTATTTCACAGTGCTTCACACGGTTACGTGACAAGTATGTGTGCTGAGGGCGGAGGCTTCTTCCTAAGTACGTTACTCACCAACCAATTCGACCACCCAGAGATCTCTGCCTTCATACATCGCTAGCCAATATTTCTCTTCCAACCATTCCCAATCTTTTTTAAAACCAATTCAGCCTCTTTCCTTCCTCTCCCAAGAACCATAATCACAACCAACACCTAAACCCTAGTTCTTTGTTTTAAAACTTCTCATCATTTTTTTTTAAAGCATAAAAAAAAAATATAAACAAACAAACGAGAAAACAAAAACACTATAAGATATGATGATTATGAAATATAAGATTTGAAGTGGCTGAGACCCTCTCGCATGGAAAACCACCCCAGAAGCCCAGAGGCTCATCCACACCATCAGAAGTGGGGCACGTTGGAGGAGCTCTTGCTTGCCTCCGCCGTCCAGCGTCATGGCTTTAAGGATTGGGACGCCGTCGCCATGGAGGTCCAGAACCGAACTACCCTCCCCAACCTCCTCGTCACCGCTCACCACTGCCGCCAGAAATTCCTCGATCTCAGACGCCGATTCGCCGCCCAACGCGACGGCGCTGTCTCCGACGCACTCGCCGCCGGGGACGACGTCGATCACGTCCCCTGGCTTGACGAATTGAGGAAGCTTCGTGTCGCTGAACTCCAGGCAGCCGTCCAGCGCTCCGACGTCTCCATTCTGTAAATATCTCTCCTCTTGGCTATTCTGAATAGTTTGCTCCGTTTTAGGTTTTAGATCTAATCCGTTTTCAAATTTCTTTTCGCTAATTTTCCCCGGAAAAGGTCGTTGCAGCTGAAGGTGAAGAGGTTGGAGGAAGAGAGAGGGAAGAGCTTGAAGGAGAACGTTGGAGAAGGGGAAGAAAAACCGGATCTGGCCGGCTCCGGCGACTCGAGACCGCAAAACGACAAAAAAGGCGGACCTGAAAAAGCTCCTGTGCCGGCGAGTGCCGAACCGGCAACACGACTCGACGGGGATCATAATATTAAGCAACCGACGAGTGACGAATCCGACCGGGACAACCAGTCCGTTAACGAGTCTAACTCGACGGTTTCCGTCGGGAAAACCGGGGAGGGAGAAGTGAAGCTAGAACCGAACCCGGTCCAGGCCGGTCCGAATGAACCAGATGCGGTCGAGAGGAAAGGCAATCCGCTCGGAGAAGAATCTAATAACGGAAGCTACGACGCGACGGCGAAAGTGCCGACGGGTGATTCACTTCCTCCGAGTGAGGAGAGGAAGGTGGAGGACTCGTCGGAGTTGCGAGACTCGGTGACGCACTCGAGGGATGGTGGTGGCGACGGAGGGACGAGGGAGAGCAGTGAGGTGCAGAGCTCGGCGAGTTTGACGAGGAAAAGAAAGCCGAGGCGGAGGAAGGAGGAGGAGGAGCCGCCGGCGAACGACGAGGTGTCCGCGAAAGTTCAGCCGTTGATCGGGGTGTTGGATTTGATCAAAGGTCACGATCACAGCTCATTGTTCGAGCGCCGTCTTGAGAGCCAGGTACCTGATCCAAATCATATTTGCATGGATAAAATCGGTATTTGTTAAATGTTTGGAAAACTTAAAACAAAAACATTTATAATTCAACCCAGTGCTATTTAATTGGGCAATGACCCATGTCGAAAAATATTTGCACACACAAATCTCTCATGAATTGCGTCTAACATTTTTATCAAAATGATATAATGAGCGACTTATCTTTACCGAAGAAGCATGAGTTGCACAACTTATATTAGTTTTCATATATGGAGACAATGATTTCTATAATTTATAACATTTTAACTAAGTTGTTCTGGAACATTTTGACTATATTTTAATATGATAATGACAATTACTCCCTCATTTAAAAGACAATTGTGAAGGAATATTATTGTGTTAAAATATCAACAAAAATTAAGTTTTGTTAATAATAATTTTTTAATATTATTTTTTAAATGGAGGGAGAATTGAAATAATGATAAATTAAAAATTTTATTAGATGAAGAAATTTTTAAAATTTTATATTTTTATTTTAAAAATATTATAAAATATTATTATTGAGCTTTATTGAAATACATAGTTTTATTTTAAATTGTCTTATAATTTAAAATGAAAGACTACTTTTCAATTAACATGTATGTAATGAGATAAATAATCAATAAAAATATTCACAAGTATGAATAGGGCAATTCATTTATGAAAATTTATACAATGAGAAAAATGTATATATATAATCACTAACTTAATTAATGAAATATTTGAAATTTTGGATATAAATTTAAAATAAAGAAACGAAATAATGAAACTTTTTGATGTTTCAAGTTTACTTCAATTAACTACGTCATCCTTAGAAGTTTAATTTTGATCAATCAAGTTTTTATATTTGTATAACAATATACAATAATTCTTATGATTTCAGTGAGAAATAACATCATAAAAATTAATTGTTTATAATTATGAAATTTTAGATATTTAGACCATAGAAGATTAAATTTTGAGGAACTAAAATGATAATTGAAATAAATTTCTAAAAATGTCAATATCTCCTCAAATAAATATAAAATCAACTTATTTTATTTGTTAAAAATAACTTACCGTCAACACTTTTGATTTTCAAACGTTAAAGGGTCCGTTTGGATTTCAGTTGGGTATAATAGATTATGAAAATAATTGATTAAGTGGTAGATTTTAATCATAATTGATTATGTTATAACGTAATCTGTTTGGATACTGTTTTTTTAAAATTAATTTTAACAAAATTGAAGATGTTTGGATAATTTAATCAGAATTAATTTTTAACTATATAAATTACTATATAATTTAATTTTTAAATATCAAATATTAATTTTTTGAATATACAAAGTTTAAATTTTATTAAGGAAAAAAAAAGGGAAAAGAAGAGAGTTTAATTTTATTTTTATTAAATTATGTGCTTCCTTTGTAATTTTTTCTTGGGCCATTCTTTGTAATTTTTCCCAACGCTTTTTGATAAACGTTCTGCAAAAGCTGATGGAGAGAACTTACGGAAAACGCGCGTCCTGACCCATAATCAATTTTTGATGATTTTTGACTGTTTGGCTAACTTTTCATATTAATCGATTTTTTGCCTCAAAAATCGATTAATGAGGCAATCCAAACGGACTGAAAAACAACCACGGTACACTTAATGGCCCAAGAAGTTTTTGATCAATTACTATAATACATTTTTTCTTTTGGTACAGAATTACTAGAATAAAGTTTTATGACCAGCGAATTACTAGAATAAAGTTTAATTCAATAGTTCTTTCTTGTGTATAAAAATTATATTTTATTTTTAATTTATTTTCATTAATTCTTTACTAATATTTTTATTTAAAAAAAATTTGTGTACTTAACTTTATGTTTGTTTCTAATTACATAAAGATATATGAATATTTTATATATTTTTTATTTTATAACACAATTTTGTTATTTATATTACCCCTTTAAAATTCTTTTATGTTGATTTAATTAGACAAAAATATATTGGTGGCAACGAAAAAAAAATTAGACAAATTATATTAAATTTACATTTATAATGCTAAGTATTTAAGTGTTTCCTTTCCTTTCATCTTCACATCGTTTTAAAACTATTTTATATGTTTCAAGGTCGTGGACACGTAAACCTTGGTGAGTGTTTATGGTTATGGTATATTTCTTGGCTTTGGATGCCAGTTATGATTGAGATTTTTAGAGGATTTAGTGTATGGAATATGAAATAAAAAGTGCGAAAAATAGTTTTAACCTTTTTTTTTTTGTGGTTTTGTTTTTGTTTTGGTGTTTCCTCCTTTCTAGGGACACCACTAGGATTCTTTTTTTTTTTAAAATTTTTGGTAGAAAAAGAAGAGGTAGAAGAGACCCCTTGAAAATCGTAGGCCCACTTTTAGCTAGGGTGGGCTTGACTTTTGCCGATTAGACCTATTAATTGGATTTGGTATGGGCTTAAAATTTTACAAATAATCTACCGTCGGCTTCTTCTTCTTCTAATAATAATAATATATTACAGTACTTGTAAAGGGCTAAAAATTGGTTTGAGGTACCACGATTTAGGAAAATAAAGGACAAATATTCTATACTTGAACGTTAAGGAATTAGATAACTAAATTTAAAAATAATAAATGAATGAAGAATAAATGAAAGAATGGCAATAAATTTTTTTTAAATTATATAAATGACAACCTGATTCTTTAAAATATTCTAATTTCATTAAAATAAACTTCTATATTAATAAATTTTAAATTAAAAAAATATCATTTTATCTTTATTGACAAGTTATAATTTTTTTGTTAAATCTTGCTATTTTTTTTAAATAAAAGCTGTTATTTTTTAAACAAGAGTTCTTATTAGGATTTTTTATTTTGAGAATTTACTTTTTCATTATAAAAATCACACTTGATGAGTTGTATTTTTTGTTTGATTCTAACAATTTACAGAATAAAAGTTATTTTTTAAATAAAAGTTGTGAATAACTTGTTATTTTGAGAAGTTTTTTAAACAGAAATGACATCTAACAAGTTATAATTTTTTATTCAAATCTTGTAATTTACAGAACAAAGTTAATTATTTTTTAAGTAAAAGTTATGATTGAAATTTATTATTCTTAATAAAGGTAAAATAGTGTTTTCACTTTAAAACTTATTGATACAGAATTCATATTTTAAAGGATTATATTGTCATTTATAGAATTTGAGATGATTTTATTGCCATTTTCTCAAAATAAATAGCTAAGAAATTAGAATGACTGCTAAGCCTAATATTATTTTTGTTGGGTGATTTGCTAATCCTAATATTTACTGAGTTCCAGGATGACACGCACAATATTACTAAGTTCGAGTATCATTCGACCAAACAAAAAGTTGGAGCATCGTTTTTCTCATCATGGTGTCTTTTTTCTAACGCAGGAATTGGAAAGATACAAGAACATAGTACGACAGCAAATGGATTACGAGACCATAAAGCGGCGACTCCGAAACGGGACTTATTCTCGCTGCACTCAGGCTTTCTTCCGTGATCTCCTCCTCCTCTTCACCAACGCCGCCGCCTTCTTCCCCAAAGACTCCGCCGAGTCACGCACTGCACAGCAGTTGGGCCACCTTGTCTCCGCCGAGGTCATCCACCACATCCCGCCGCCCCGATCTGAACCCCATCCCAGAAACCCAGATTCTCTCCCACCAAACCCATCATCATCAACAAAACCAAACCCTGATTCACTCTTGTCAAAACACACAGCTTCTGCTCCTATATTGGTCTGCCGGAAACGCAGTGCATTTTCAACGAAACCTTCTACTTCCTCCGCCGCCTTTGGCCGAAAAGGTGACTTAACGGCCCATGAGAAGAAGAAGCCAGCTTTGGATACAAAACCACCCCCATTGAAGCCATCTTCTTCTGATACAGATGATGAACCTCCCAAGAAAAAGGAAAAGCCTGTCACCGGAGTAAGGAGCCTGAGAAGAAGCAACAAAAGCATCACTGGCAACTCCAACAAGAAGGCAGCCATGACCAGCAAGCCACCGGAGACGCCAAAACCAGATAAGAGCAAAGCAGATGGTTCCTCAGGAACAGATAAAAAGAGGAGCGCGGCGGCGGATTTCTTGAAAAGGATAAAGCGAAGTGCTCCGGCAGAGCCATTGAGAAGTGGTGGTAATAGCAGCAAAGGTGGGGTAAGTGGTGGAAAAGATCAGAAGAAGATGATCGGTGGTGGTAAAGGAGACAGAGGGAAAGACAAAGCATCCAAGCACGGCGGCGGCAGTAGCAGCTCCGGCGACAAAAAGAATGAGAATGAGAATAGTAGTCAATCAAAGAGGAGTGTAGGAAGGCCTCCAAAGAAGGTGGCAGAAACTAGTAATGTTTCTGGAAAGCGTGGCAGGGAAAGTGGTGGAAGGGATAAGAGGCCCAAGAAGCGATCTAAGAAGTAATTGCGTGTATATTATTTTGACCACTCACAGGTAGTATTTCTTTCTTTCTCCTATACACCGTTATTTAATTTATTTAGCTGTGTTAGTATTTACCTAGTCCTAGAGCAGTTTTTCATTTTCTTCACTGTTACTTCCTTGTCTAAACCCGTAATGTAAACATTGTTAAACCTGTAATATCTTCACAGTGAAGGCATAGCTAGTGCTTATTGCCGTTCATAGCTTGCACATCTTTTTGGTTTTTGGCCAACACATCGCTTGCATATCATTCTTTAGTCTCTGACTTTATATGGCAACCATAAATTTTATCTTGATATTTTTCGAATCACATTTAATCATGAGCCTATCAAATAGTAACGCCGACCCTAATAGGGCTCATGCACACACTCATCATCTATCACGAGAGCCTGTATACAAGGAAAAAAAGAACTCATGGCAGAAGGTTGAGGGTAGTCCCATACATTTAACAATTTATATGGAGTGTGATTTATTATCTTTAACATACTTATATTCAATATTTTAGTGCGCGCGCGCGTGCGTGTTATGATGTCATTTATTTTTGAGACTCCATAACATGGACTCAACAAAACCATCTAATTGACAAGGGTCAAAAAAGGAACCATTCATCACAAGCTTAAATTATAAAACTGAAATGAAACATCGTATTGAAAGCAGATCGCCAACGTATAAGCGGAATATTAGGGAAAAGAAAGTCAAAAAAAAAAAAAAATTCCATTTCTATAGCCTATAGGATGAAATTAATAATGGCAGGCAGGAGAAGGCAGAGAGCGAACAACCATAATTGTAAACAAAAGAAGGAGATCAAATTTATACACAATCATATCACATCTGATGATCACTGATGAGAAGGTATGATACAAAGCAACAGCTGATGGGGTCCTACGTCAATTTTTAACCTTAACGAAATAATTATTGCCAAGCTACAACAATGGTCATTGTCATCCTAATCGAATAAGACCCAAAGCCAAGAGCTATCTATGAATCATGTGTTAGGGAAATATATTGTACGGCATAGTACAAGAAGAGAAGTCCAGCCTCTCGCATGAGCATGCAGGCCACCACGACAATATAATACATCGTCATTCTCGATCCATTGATTGAGCATGTGAGAAATGGCGGCCAACCCCATCTATATATAAACATTTATCGCATTAAGAATGCTGGCATAAAGTGACTTTAAAATCAACAGTTCTGCTGTCTAGAAACAATTTCAAGTATATTCCTTTAGTGCTTGATTCTCAAGGAATTGCGACGAGTACAGCCAAAAAAAAAAAAAAAACTCAAACAGTTAGTAGTGACTACATCCAGCTGTAAAAAAATATTCACATGCTATGTTTTCATTAAAGAAATAGTGGTAACAAAACCTAAAGTCTAAAATACTTCACCGTAAGCCCTGATACCTTTTCAAGTCTTGATCACAACATCACTTCGTTGGAATAAAAAAGTTACGACCATAGTGACTTGAATTAACCACGAATATTTCATTTTATAAATCCAACTTTTATTAATACTTCGGACTATAGAAAGAATAGGCACATTTGACACCCTAGTAAGGTCCACGCTTCTCTTACTTAGAGGACTACATGTGGAATGACAGAGATCAGAGAGTGTGCCATAACATATGATGAAATGAAAAGTACCGCTTTCACCATCGGAAAGATCCGCGATTCTTGCAATTGCATCAATAAGAGCTTGCTCATGCTCCTGCAGTGGATAAGTTATTGATCAGCTATGAGCATAAACCCGTTGCAAGAAAATCAAAATCAGCCAATAGGATTGTGTGTGGGTGTATGAGGGAGGTTATTAGGTCTCATACCTTCAATACTTTCTTGGCTTTCTCAATTTCTACAGGATCAGGATGATTTGCACTGAAAACCCTCTCAACCTGCCCTAGTCCACCAGAAAATTATTATATATTCGAAAGCAATCAACAAATTTCAATCAATCAAAGAATGCTCCAATTAAGTGTTTGAAGCTACCTCCTTTATTAGTGTATCTGTATGAAGTAATTGAATATCATCCGGACCCTTCTTTCCTATACCATTCTGTGAAGGTAAAATGTCTTTCCTGGATTGCCCCTTTGTGCCTCCTCTACCTCTTCCAGCTCCTGGAACACTATCACGACCAACAGACCTATTCATCCCATGACTAGAACCACCATAGGACACACGGTGATTGATTCCTGGATCCTCCCCGACCCACTGAATATCTTGAGGAGATATCTGCAGTCACAATACTGTATCTACATTAGTAAAATCAATGAAGTACTAACGTACATCAAATATCCAAACTGCAGAAAAGTCATTCTAGAAACATTTTTTTAGATATTATCCAAGATACATGACTTGATCTTCAATTTTCCAAATTCCTAACCTACCTTGCAAACAAACAATTGTTTTTTATGTGGTTCAAAAAGCCACCAAAAAAATTCAGAAAGTGTTGTAGATAAAAAAAATTCAAAAGATGGATCATCAAATATCTGATACGAAAGAGTACAGTTTATTAATTGATTCCTGGATGGAACTAGTAAATTCTAGTGTTCAATTTTAAGCACTTAAAGAAATACAACAATGGAAGGGGGAAAACACGACCAACCAATTCAATTCAATGATAAAAGTAAGATATGTCTACAAAAGAATTCCCTGATGGAAGTGATAGACTACGCAGTTTTATTGGTCTTGACAATAGTCCCCAAGTTCCCCACTAAGGAGACCATTTTTAACTAAATAAAATAATTTTAAGAATTCTTCATAGCTTTTTTAACATACTTCCAAGTTGGAAGTTCCTTATACATGCATGGATTTATCAGAATTTTTAACGATAATTTCATAATTGACTAGGTCGAATTTTTGTAATTGACTTCTATAGTTCACCGAATACAAATTTTACATTCTATCTATCTAATGATTTGTTCAATGTAATGACCCTGAAATTAGTGGGACAAAATAGTCCTGCTTTTCAAACGGGAAAACACTTTTCACGTTAGCAGGAATAGTTCTTTCATTTTGTGTGTGGTGAATTTGAGGAGGGGGGAGCGTCAAGTTTCTCAAACCAACCCCAGACATGTTTTAAGAATCAGGAAAAAGCATCAGGTATACCTCTGCTAGATTAACCCATTCCCATGTTTCATTTGCAGTGCCCATGTCATAGACCAGAGCATGTCGACCCTGAAGAGTTAGGAGCAAACGAAAGATGTCATCTTAACATGGATGGAAATCCTAATTCCTATGAAATGGGAGCTGTAAGTACCTCAGTTTGATTGTAATCAGTGATAACAGCTTCATAAAAGTTATTATCATCAGGCCACCTAGTCCTAACTCTCCTACCAATCAATTGATCATATGAAGTGCCCTCAGCAGGCTCACCCATGACAGCACCAGAAGAAACTCTATTGATCATTTGATTCCTTCCTCCTGGTCCTGAGGAAGTGTACTGCTTCATTGAAGAAACACCAGGTAACAGTTGACCCTGAATAATATATGAACCCCCAAAAAAAAAAACCATAATGATGACGACGTGAATATTCTTTTTGTGCATTACTCCATTTATTAATCATTTTTTATGAGCAACCCACACTTCAATAAGAAGCAGCCAGGTGGTGAACCTAAACACAATAAAAGTATACAAATATGTCTTTAAAGTAAATGCCATGTGCTAAACTGTAATGTTTACTCACAGATTTGTTCTTCTTTCCCTTGGGTCCAGGGACAGGTCCTCGTTTTGCAGCAGATGAAGATGGTTGGTGGGGTGCAGCCGTTGTTTGGGGGTGGAATGTTGGAGATGGCCCACCATAAGATTGTGATGGTACAGACTGTGTTATCTTCTGTTTCTTACGGGATGCAGATATTGTCGGACTGGAAATTGAATCATGTATAGCTTGGCCAGTACTCTTCAAGCCAGGTTGATGGCCACTTGCCTGTCTCCACTCCCTAAGGTAAAGTCCGATATTGTTAATATAAAAGTTGAAAATTCAATGAAGACCTCACTTACTAAGCTTGTAACAACAAGTCAATTTTATTGGACCTTATCCTTCGTATGACATCATCTGCATTAACCCGGCCTAGAAGTTCCCTATGTTCCTCATTTGATAACCTCAGCTCTTTTCGAAGTTCTGTAATCAAACTCTCCTTCTCCTGAAGAAAATAGATGTCATGTAGTGGTCATTTAAACCTGATCGAACAAATTTACCAAACATTAGATCAGATTTCAGGAACCAAAATGACAGAATGTACCCAAGTAATGGCATCAGCTTGAGCTTTGAACGCTCGTAGAACTGAACTGTAGGCTTCCTGCTCAAGTTGGTGAATTTGAGCTTCCATATCAGTTTCACCATACATCCTTGGATATGGAACTGACCCTACAGCAGATCTTCCATTCCCAGCAAGACGTCCCCCTCTGGGAATTCTATTTTGGTGGGTTGGTGGCAGATCATCATCAGTTCCTGCAATCATGACAATCATTTGATCGGATACAACCACTCAACAAGTGGAATTGGACGATTAAGTCACAACATATATATAATCTATCATCCTTTTCTTGGACCGAGTGAAAAAGTCATCTCAAACACAAGAAATACATTGTAATCAATAGCTCTACACATCAAGAGTTATAAACTATGCAATATGGGGACAAAAAAACTCTCCAAGACCTTCCACTAAATCCAACGCTGAAGGTGAATTTATAATTCATATCACCATATATTCACCATGTATACCATGCAAGCTACTATCAACCAGAAAACATTTAAAAGAGAGTCTATCTTTCTAAAATTTGACTGTAACTCAAGATTACTATCAACAATTTAGAGAAAAACTCATAATAACAAAAAATGGAGCAAAGAACAGCCGTGGTTTAGGATCTTCAGTCTGAAAATATTTCATCAGACAGAAGAGTCTATAAAATAACAATATAGAAGAAGTGTATCCTATTATTTAAGCTGCAATACTCAATCTCAAATCAATCCTTCTCCACATCTCTTACCCTTTTCCTTGTTTCTTTTATTCATTCTTCCTCCTCCTTAATGCTTTCTTGTTCAGGGATCCCTGTTCCTAGCTAAAAGGAGAATAATAAATCCCGTTACATAGTCGGACTCCTTTGAGGGGTTTCCATTATCATTTCAAGGCTTAAAAAGCATGAAACTACTTTCTGATCAACATAATGCTAGTATAAAAAATACACAAGCAAGATTTTTTAAAGAAAATGTCTACGTTCTATGACTTTTCAGCTACCCAATGTCATAGAAAGATATATGGTAGCTTAAAATCTATTTATAAAATGAAAAACTAGCATAATTCTGTGAATCAGAATAGAAGCCAGATAGTTGAGACAAATATAGTTATATTCTTATATCCGTTCTTTTAAGAGAGGAGTTCTATTCCTTGAGAACCCAAAGATTGAATTATCCTGTCGACCAGATACTATACTTCCTGGGTTCCTCGATATAACTTCAAGAAAGGGACCAATCAATGCCCGGAGAACATGCAGGTTCAATGATCTATCAATCAAATAAAGTCTAAGCCGCTAATCGTTGTTATCCTCGTTAAAGATCACAGAAAATAACACAAGCCAGATTCAGCAACCGCACCAGCAACCATGAAATGGTGTCATTTAAAGTTCTTTCCCATTCACAAACGCTAAAAATTATCAAATTTTAAAGCACAAAAGGATAAAGTAAGAGAACAGTATTAAAGAACCCTAACCCTAAACTCAAACCGGAAAAGAATTGCGAATCTTGATGAAGTACGGGAAGAATTAAGCAACTTCTAGTAAGCTCACCACTACTATCGTAGGGCTCGTAGTCCATAGCCAGCTTGCCCTGGAATCGATAGCCTAGATCCAGCAAAATGCGAAAGCACCAAAGTTGAGAGCGAATGTCGAACAATAACTCGGAACAGCGCCAGAATCAGCAAGAACGATGCAGCACCAAGCAAACAGTGTTGTCAAATTATTCGAACGTGGATGAAGTGAGCCCTGACGAGAACCCAAACGGTGGCGCAGGGTTGTTGTCGGAGAGATTACGGCGGGTTATAATGATGGAGCGGAGCTCAGGTCGGACCCGACACTGGGTTATGGGTGCGAGGACGAGCGTGCTACACTGTTCATTTTTTTTCCTTTCTTTTTTCTTTTCTTTTGTTTTTTTACGATTTAATAATTAATATTAATATTAATGATTAATTAAAAAAAGAAAATCTGGGCGGACTTAAAAACATTTATGAAAAAATTATGATTAATAATTGAGTTTGAGTTCCGCGCCCCTTGAGAGCATCGAATTTTTGCTCCTTGTAAAATCTAGCAAATGAAACTTGGAGAACGCCTTGCATTGATTTTCATATCATTTGAGTTTTTTTATTTGAATGATTAATAAAGCTTTTATGCCTATACTTTTTAACATTCATTGCTTTCATAAGCAAATTTAAATAAAAAATACCACTATCTTACAATCTTATTCATACGTGTTCTCCTCTCTGTAGTCTCTCCTTATCATCTATCCAATACAATATCACCGCTTAAGTCATCTTTGGTTCTGTCGTTGACTTGACAACTCACGCCTCTCTATTCACCGAATGCCATGGCTGAGATTACAAACCTAGAATCATCTCTTCCAATTTCAAGTGTTCAAGAACTAGCTATTCAAAGGCCAAAGCAGGTACCACCTAGGTACATCAGAGATGATCATGAAATCGGAGCCTGCCCTTCTGATTCATCTCTTCGTGTTCCTCTCATTGACATGGCCAAGTTGGTGAACACAGAGACAAGAGCTCAAGAACTTCAAACACTTCATCTTGCTTGCACACACTGGGGTCTCTTTCAGGTGCTTCAAATTCTATGCTTCATTGGGTTAATCTTTTCTGAAGTCATCGTTTTTGTTTTACCTTGTTCACCGTTTTGCATGTGGTGAATCATGGAGTTTCTGATGAATCTCTTAGAAGAATGAGGGATCAAGTTGAAGGATTTTTTAAGCTTCTATTTAAAGAAAAGATGAGATGGGCACAGAGACTAGGAAGTCTTGAAGGCTATGGACAAGCATTTGTAACCTCAGAAAACCAAAAGCTGGATTGGAATGACATGATTTTTCTCAAAACTCAACCTACTCAAAACAGAAATTTAGATTTGTGGCCACAAAATCCTCCAGAGTTCAGGTTATTACATACATCCCTCACTTCATTCAAGTAACAACTCTTACGAGTTATGGCACATTGGAAAATGAAAAATTATATTTTTGTGACATTCTTTTCTGATGCTTTGAAGGGTGTCATTTAAAATTGTGTTTTAGGGAAACCTTGCATAGATATTCTGAAGAAATGAGAGAGACAACAAGTTCAGTAGTGAGGTTCATTTGTATGGCTTTGGGGGGTTGAGGCTCCAAAGCCATTATTAGAGAGCTTTGAAGAGGGACAATATGATATAAGGATGAATTACTACCCTCCTTGTCCTGAGCCTGAAAAAGTTCTTGGGCTTATGCCTCATGCTGACAATTCTGCCATCACTCTCTTGCTTGAATGTGGACACTTGCCTAGATTACAATTCCTCAAAGATGGGAAATAGGTCCTTGTTCAACCTATTGGAGGAGCCATTGTTGTCAACATAGGCCAAATCTTCGAGGTTTGTCATTGATTAATCTATAAAACTAATCATTTGCATTACTTTATTTATTGCATTTGTTTTATGTGTTTGGATTTTTCTTTTTAAAGCTCAGTTTAAGATTTTTTACAATTTCAAAAGATCTACTTATTTGGTGGGGAATTGTTGAATAAACTATGTAGGTGATGAGCAATGGCATTTACAAAGCACCAGTTCACAGAGCTCTTGTGAATAAATTGAAGGAGAGGTTATCAATAGTCACATTCTGTTTTCCCAATGCTTCTGTAGATATTGGACCATTTGAAAAGCTTATTAGTGAGGGAAAGCCGCCTGTGTATAAGACCATGACAAATGCAGAGTATTTCCATAGATTTTTCAACAGGAAGTTGGAGGAATCATTCATTGATAGCCTCAAAATATGATTCAGGAAGCTTAGCATTTTTTTTTAAATAGGCAAATGAGAATCAAACAGATGGAATCAAAAAAAGAAAGAAGAATATTTGAAGATTTGGAAATTAAGGGGAGATTTAAATAAATTCAAAATTTGAAAAAAAAATTTGTTATCTCTCCTTTATTTCAATAATGTTTCTAATAAATGTAATCCCTTATTTTGTATACTTTTGATTATGAATTGAATAAGATTGATATTTGAGTATTCTCTCTCTTCCTTGAGTTTCTTCTCTTCTCCTTCTATTTCTTTAGTTTCTCTCTCTCCTCTTCTACCCCCTCTTGTTCTACGTTACAACCCATTTATGACTTTGATTGCCTTTTCTTCTTGGTGTTAGTGCAAGAGATGTTTGAATTAATTTGGTCGTACCTTGATCATGTTTTTTTTAATTAACAAAGGACAATAAAATAATTGCCTCCATCCAAAAGGTCCAAGAGCTGTTCAAGAAATTGAAATGGTTTTATTTGATTATAAAATTAGCTCCACAGTTTTTTTGATAAAATGGCTTTGTGTGTGGAACCTGAGAGATGAGGCCTTTAAAGAAATATGGGGTTTAATCCCATTACATGAGGGGAAAAAGGAAAAATAGTCATTTTAATTTAGCGTACTACAAGTGTGTTGAAGTTTTTTTAAAACAAGGCCATAAAGAACCATGCAAAAGAAAAAAAAAAGATTTAGTCATATCAAAATCATACAATTAAACATCATGTGTTGAATTAATAGAAAGAACTAAAAGGAGAAGGGCACGGTGGCATGGACACATCAGTGACACCTTCAAGCATTTAGGTGACCTTCTTCATGGAAGGTCTCAAGGATAGGTCCTCTTGTATGCATAAAAGAGCCGCCATCATTAGCTTTTCTAACCTTTTCATGTCATTTTTACCCTCTTCATTTTCATCTACAAGCTTTTTTAATCTTCTTTCTTTATAAAAATCACAAACCCAGTCAACCAGTATCACTTCCTCTTCATTCTCTCTTCCTATGTCAAGACTTTTCCAACAAAATAAAATCTTTAACAACATCACTCTATAACTATAAACATTAATTTTTGCAATAATAGGAGTGTTCCTAAACCATTCTAGTGCTACATAACCTCTTGTCCCTCTAATTATTGTATGGGTTTGAGTTTGATCTCTCAAAAGTAGCTTTGACAACCTAAAATCTAATATTCTTATCGTGAATGAATCATCTAAAAGGATATTTTGAGGCTTGATGTCACAGTGGATGATCTAGGTGACATATTCTTCATGTAAGTACATGATCCCTTTTGCAATCCTAGATGCTATTTGGATTCTTTTGTTCCAATCAAGTCTGGAGATCCCAAAAAGGAAGCTAGCCACTATTCCATTTCTTATGAACTCATACACCAAGAGCTTGTCTGGTCCTTCACCACAGAACCCCAGAAGTCTAACTAGGTTCTTGTGATGAGTTTTTGCTATTATGCTCACTTTTATTTTGAACTCCTTTTCTCCCTCTTAGTGCAGCTTATCCAACTTCTTCACAGCAATATAGGTTCTTGAACTTGATGAGAATATGACCCCTTTATATGCAATACCAAAGGCACCTCTTCCTAATTCTTCTTTGAATCTATCTGTGGCTTCTTGTAGATCTTTATAGGTTAAAGTTTGAAGATTTGAATCTAAAAGACTTGATTTGCATCTATTTTTGTGCCTCCTTTGATATAACGTAGGGAAAATGAATATAATTGCTATAACAAAAGTAAGTTGAGAAACACAACTAAAATCAAGGTTGCTTAGTCCTTCTTCCTTATGTTTCTATCCTCTAAAAGGGATTCATCTAAAGGAACATCATATTTGGGCAATTTTATTAGAGCCTTCCCATTCACATCCTAGTCCTGCCTTCCATTTAACAAAGGCAATTTCTTCTTCCAGCATGTGCCTTCCTTTATAACAGCAACCACACAGTAGCAATCATAAAGGCAAGATTGGCTGCAATCATTTTCATTTAATCTTTACAATTGTTCAAAATTTAAAGATGTAGGCCAAAAGGTATTGGATAGCTCTTGCATCTTGTATATATCCTCTGGTCTTAACTTACTTGATTTATAATTTACTTGCTTGTCTAGCTTACAGCCATTGAACTTGTTAGTAGGATCTAAGGGGGGAAACCCAGGAAGACAATCACGTATTGGCCTTCTGTTAGTATCCAATCTGCAAAAGCCATTATAACCACAAGGTCCTCTGCCCAAGTCACCACTCATATTTGAGCAAATGTCATTAGGGATAGACCAAACAATGGTCTAAGAACCCCAATTCCTACCTTTCTTATCCCTGGGATGAATACTGAGTGAAAGTCCTATCAAAATCAAGTATTGCCTTGTAATAGAAATCCCTTAAAGGAACTTGTGATTTATTTGCAATATTGACAGTGTTGCCATTCCTTCTAACCACATTGACAAAACCTAACTCATTAAGAACCAGGCGATACCCAAAATCCATATGATTAGAACTATTGGCTGTTTTGTTGTTGAAATAAGGCCCGTAGATACAATATGTAGCAAGGGTAATTGGTTGAAGAACTATATTGCCATAATCTTGAATGCGAAGTTGAAACCTTCCCTTTAAATAGTTTCTATCCATTTTCCTTGAAGTTAGCTTTCCACTAATTTCCAGTACTCGAGTTTGAAGTAAGGTACCTGTAGCGTCTTTGAAGCTCTCCTAAACATAGCTAGAACCTTTGATGAGGACAAAATTTCCCATGTCAAGCATGCCAACATATGAAATTTTATCATTAACAATAAACATGGGCATGGGAATTTCCTGGCCTTTTGGACCAGTGAGTATAAATTGACCATTTATGGTGAGTTCAATTTTTAATCCTTTTAGTAATGGATTATATCCATTTGCCCACCAAACTATGGTTTTATCTGAGATTTTTTTCATCCCAGATGGCAAGTAAAAAGAGATTTTAATCATTGTTGGTGGTATAAAAGCCAAAGACAAATTCCCCAAAGGGTGATAGCCAGGAAGAAGAAGAAGGATCCTTAGAAGCTAATAGAGATGATCCTGAGGTTATATTTGTAGTTTGAGATGTTACCACCATAAATGATAGCACAAGAAGTAGTGAGAGGCCATACTAAGGAAGGCGATTTATGGTAATATAATATGTGAGACGTTCAAGATGTAGAGGTTTGGCTCTATATTTCTTATAGCCAACTTAGTGGGTTTCATACAAATGTGAGTTATACACACACACACATACACAAACACATTATCTACTAATTAAGTTAGTAATTGAGGTTGTGGATTTTTCATAGATAGCCTAAGGCAGTGGTCAAGGAAGAAGGCTTGCGTGTTAATTGATAGTGAATTCTAAGAAGTCCTCTTGTCTTCATCAAAATGTCAAATTTATGGTTGCGTGTCAAGGTCACTAATTTTGATACTATATTACTGATGATGGTGCTTAAAAGCTCCTGAAATTCTAGGAGGTTGTCTTTTTTTTTTAGTTGAATTTTCATTTTTGCTTTAAAATCTTTGGAGAATGACAATAAAGTCTTAAAAGGATATATTAATGATAGTTAAGTCTTTGATAATTTTTTTTGCAAAATAAATTATAAATATCAATTCAAATAGTTATAAACAGAAATCTAAATTACAAACTAATTGTTATATTTAGAATTTAAATATCATATTTGTAATTGAAACTTTTAAATTTGCAACTACTTGAAATAATGTTATTCTCCCTATAATCTTTTGTATTTTATTTGATGAGGTAGAAGCTTTTGAATAAAGATGAAATTGTCTCAAAAAGCTGAGGTTTGTAAAATGATAATCTTAAGCAAAGTTAACACCAATTTTTGTTAACTATATACTGAACATTTTGCCTTATATATACACCCTTGGAATGTTGACTTGGAAGACATCCAAGTGCAAAATGTATGATGAGTTTGGACTTAGCAATGCTAAATTCTTTAGTGTTTTTCAAGCACATTAGAGATTGAAGGATATGAGGAAGAGAGAGAGTAAAAAATACCATTTGACATTTGAAATTGAATGGAGGAAAATATTTTTGGTCAATTGCGTGATGTCTCAAGAAATGCTATATGGTTGGTATTATTTAAGTTACCTTTCTTTGTTACTTTTCTCACAAAGTACAATGCCCACGGTAAATACCCGAAAAATTCAACATTGTTGAAAATGCATTGAAGTTGAGACCTTAGGATTTTAAAAAAAAAATTGGTATGAAAGAGACCAAGTCAAAAAAATTAAAGATGAACTGATGATGATGTCAAAATGATAGGCACAGTATCCCATAATCATTAAGGTCTTCGAATTTACTATACTTATCAAGTTGTTTAATTAACTTTTATTAATTTTATTGTTTATATTTTCTTAATTATCATATTAATCTTTTAAGTTTTAATATATAAATTGAGTCTTAAATTATCTAATGTATAAAATATATTAATAACTTGACATGTATATATAAGTAAACGGGAAAAAATTAGCCCTCAAAATTTAATTTCTACTAACAAAGACTCTTATGATACATATTGTTCTTTTGTTTTTTAAAATTTCCTAAGTCATTTTTTAACATCAATAAGTACATTTCTTTTCATTAACATATATGACTATCATTAATATTCCATCATTCTTGTTAAGAAATTTTAAAAGTGTTGCAATCTATTTATACAATAAGGATCGAATCAATAACTGAGGTAAATTTAAAAAACTGAATCGAAAAAAAATTAAATTTAAAAAATTAAATCAATAATTGATGCAAACTTGAGAGAATAAATAAATAAATAAATATTGATAATTGATTCATGTCAAGAACAGGCAAGCTTCCTTCCACGTTGGATTTCCTATTTTAAATTGCACTACACTAGTTTAACTGCAATTTATTTCACACCTAAATCATCAATAGCATAAAAGTAATATTGTGAAATCAAATAATGTTACTGAAAGGCATAGAAGTGAGCTGAGTATGAAAGATGTGAGAGTAATAGTATTCTAAATAAGATAGTCCATACTATAAAAAGCACAGTTTAGTATAGATAAGGATATTTGCCTAGTCTCAAACCTTAAAACCAATAACACATATATTCAATAGGGTATGTAACACATAAATCATCCAAATTGCAAATGAACCACACTCTCATTCAACACTTGATGCAATATGTATGTGTGAGTATAAACTTAAAACTATTGCTCTAGTCCATTACAAAAGAAAAAAGTTTTGATTTACATAACAATAAACACAAGACACTCAAATCAAACATTGTCGAATATTTTTAAGACATTCCACATGAAGTTAAAAACCAGCCCATCTAGTAGGTTGAGAAGGGGACTTGCTCTTATAGGTAGACTTAGCCTGAGAATTACTCCTATCAATGGTATACATAGGCATTTGTGGGCTTTCAATGTGTATAGTAGAAAAGCTTTTTGTTCTAAAAGCTTAAGAATTAAAATGCATAGTTGGTTTGATTGGCTGCTTATTTTGCTAACCACTCCTACTACCACCAAACTTAGAAGTATTGATAATGAAAAAAGACTTTTGTGGCTAGGGTTCCTCTAGAAAAGCTCGCCATGATGACTTAGGTTCTAAATCAAGAGTTTTCCATTCAACTTTATTTTGCACTTGTTCTTGAATTGTCTTACATCTCTGCCATAATAACGCAACACGTATAGTCATGTGTCAAAAACCAAACCTATACAATTTAAAAACTTAAAGCTACATAAATACAAAAATAAATTACAAAATAAGATTACCATAGCAGATATTGCATCTGTTGAAGGTATTCTAAGAGCCTCCTTTTTTGGTGATGGAGTTTTAGCTGCAAGTGCCAGCTTGAGATCTTGGATTTCTTGTCTTTGAGACCGACACATGGTAATGAGCTTTTCATACTTGGAAGTCATTTTAGCTTTTTCCAAGTTAACTTCCTTTAACTGCTCCTTGAGTTTCTCCACCTTATCCTCTAATGTTGCTTCCTTATGAGATTTATAACTGGATCTAAAGTTGAATTTACTTGTATCAAATTCAATAATAAAAGCATTAAAAGCCTGGTCTTGAAAAGTAGTTTTGTTTTCTATATTTGATGACATTTGCTTCTCACTACTATGATCTTGACTCAAGGAAATTTTTATTTCCAAGTCCTTAGAAGAATTGGCATTAGGCTTATTTGATTTTCCATGTGAATTGCTTTTCAAAGTATGGGATTGGGCATTGACCTCTTTGTTATTATTAAGTAATTGATTATTCTCTGGATGAATTTTATCAAGTTTTGATGAAATAAGATGGGTAGCTAGTTCATTATCAAATGTAGGTTTGCCCTTTCCTTTTATGGTAAGTGATTTTTATGCATGTTGAGTGGGCCAGAAGGCACTAAGTTGGCCCTACCTCCTTCCTTCAGAAGAAAGGGATGACTGTAATGAAGTTTTACATTCTCCAAATGGTAGGAGAGGACTCCTACAAGGCGTTTGGGATGATCTGTAAGCAAGCTTTGAAGCATTTGTCAAAATTTAAATATAAATAAATCAATCTTTGTTCAGTATCATGCTCACAGTGTTATATTAAAATTAAAACTTTCAATTTTCTACCAAAACTTCTATCCACTAACACACATGTTGGATCACATTTCAATCTTCTGAAACAAGAAAACCTAAAATCCTAATTTCGTAGCCTATAGTCATCTCACCTCTATGATTGTTGGAAGAAGAAAATTCAGGTGGTGTATTTGGTAATGACTTCTACAAATTGATAGGTATTGCTCATTAACACGAAACCAAACTTGCCACCATGGTAAATTATCCAGTATTAACAATTTTATTGTCAAAATGCTAGGACCGCCTAGGAATGCCATTAACATGGATGATCTAAAACCAACCTAAATTATTAGAGATGAATGTACAATCAAGCAAAATGCTTGCTTGCATGATATCTAGTCTATCATTTGGTCTAGCTTGAAGCATGTCTTTGATTAAGTCTACAATGGAAGAATTATATTTAGGTAAGTAAAGGATGCGATAATTTTTCATTAAGGACTTGAAGCTTTGATTCTCCATTAAATGCACTCCTAAGCTAGCATATGCAAAAGAGAAGGCACCCAAGATCCTAACATTTTAAAGATGGTTGAGTTGCACTTAGTCTTAAAACATTTTGTAAAAGCTTTATTATAAAAGAGATGGGCGGAGTTTCCCTTACTAACCCATATGTCCACTTTTTCATTAGTGACTTCTCTCAAAAACAGATTTCACATCTAAAACATGTTAGTGGAACATGGTTAGCAATTATTTTCATCACACAAGACTAGTTGTATTTAAGAAAACAAATTTCAACTTGCCTCAGGGGCCTTGTAGGCAGGAGTTGTATACTTTCTGATATTACCTTCCTTAATCACCATTTCTTTTGGTTTCTCAAAACGCTTGTGATTAGTAGCTATGCTTCCAAAGTTGCATAATTCAACAAGCCATTTGATGTTAATAGAAGATTTTCAGCTTTTAAGTCTTTGGAAAATAGAGAAGAAAAGAATTCATTAATCACATGTCATAAATTATTATCTGAGTACACACTGTACAAGCTCTGTAAACTCTTCTAGGTCACGCCCAAAGAAAATAAATTTTCTCATATTAAATGGTACGATTGAAAAATATATTTATCAGAAGGGGATTCTTTCTCAATTCCTTAAAACAATAACATAACAGAAAAACTATATCTCAATATCTAAAGATGAACTTGTGACAAATATAGATAAGATAAAGTATAAGGCTATGGGGAAATATTATATCTATTAATGTAAATACAAGTTATATATCTAACTGTTAGCATAAAAAAGGTCTATTGCTCATATCCATGTGAATTCAATAAAGTTTTATATTGGAGGTTTATTTCTAGCAATCTAAGAAGAAAAAAAAAGAGCAAGAATGATGCAAAATTATAACAATTATTACATAAAAGACAGATTGATAATATGAAATTCCAAATTGGTATATTTACTAGTAAGAATTTCACACAAACATAAGACCACTTACTAAAAAAAGAAAAATAAGAGAAAAGAAACTGGGGAAAAATAATAAGAAACTTAAAAAAAAGGAGAAAATGCTATCATTGACAAAACATCATATCCAAGAGGTTGTCAATTTTACCGATAAGCAATAGGTGGGGATTAGCAATGCATTGCAAAAACTACATTGCATATATCCCTCAAGATCAATAAAACCTGTTGCTTGTCAAAATAACCTACTTCATGGCTCTTAAGCACCTGCACTAGAGACTTTTCACAAAATTCCATCACAAGGAAGGCCTCTTTTGTTCGGCCCATATCAAAGATTGTATGTGAAAAAAGTGTGACAACATTAGGATGCCCTTTCAATGACTGCATTACTGAGATCTCCTTCTTTACCAATCCAAAGGATTCTTTATCATTGCATATAATGTGCTTCAAAGCAAATTGTTTTGACATGTGTGCAGCATCACAAGCCAAATAGACACAAGAAAACCCCCTTCAGTGATGGCCTTCTGAACATTTAATTTAAGATTGCTAACATCTATAGTTCATCCTTCAAGCCCAGCTGGCTCTTTATGTGTAAATGGCTTAAATCTCTACATCTTTTATGTAACGAAGAGTAGGACACTACATAAGCAAATAAATAATACTATAAGTAGTACTATCCAAAGAAAAAGGACACAAGTTCTGTTATTGCAAAATAATATTAACATGGTACATAAATCTAATCATGATGGGTAAGCAAAATAAAGCACTTTAGATTGCTAGTAGCTGGCTTTACCATTTGACTCAATCTTCAACATTGATTAATTTAAATTTAATCAATTAATTTAAAATTTTGAAAAAAGGGAGTTGCAAGTGCAATAAGATTAAGAAATTCTCAAGAACAACCATAAAAAGTGAATTCAGGGATGGAACCTTTTAATGCATCACATCAATATTTAAATGCCAACCACACTTCAATATAGCAAAACAGTGTGACTTTATAGTTCTTATGCATCCTTTATTGCATATGAGCAATTCAAGAAAATTCTAGCAGGACTTTGATTTTTATCATAAATTTTTAATCATGACCACATTTTGTCAATATTCATTCAATAAGATAATAGGCATTAGTAGAGTAAATCACATACAAGGAAACCATGGCTATCTTACCTCAACTTTAAAGATTGTTTAATTAAGAGTTTTAAACCTAAAATTCAGATCTCTAACAATAAAAGAAAGCAGCTCAAATTTTAAAAATGCACCAAAAACTCGACTGAACATCAATTAATTAAATTCGATCTATGCTAACATCAAACACCTTATCATCCCAAAGATCGCAATGCTTTAATAAAAAATAAAAAAAAGAAAAGAATGGCGATATCATCCTCGACAACATAAATCTAAAACAAATTAAATCCTAGTATTTTTTCATGAAAAATGTGAAAATTTTGTATAATAATCATAAGAAAGCTCCTTGCATTCACCTATTTGATGCAAATTAAGCAATGAAGAAGTTCATTGCCAAAAGGCCAACCAAATCTAAAAATCCACCATTAACACAACAAATTGAGATCAAGGGCAATATTAATTGATCCATAAAGGCAATCAAAACTAATAAAACTGTAGCTTCCTCTAATGATTTCACATCAAGGTGGTTGTAGCAAAATAAAAAGCAAAAGGGCAATGGATATATATATATATATGGGTGGGTAAATTAAAGTGGATCAAAATAGGGAGGACATGAGTTGAAAGCAATGAGAATTAGGATTGTACAGAGCATGTGATCTCATAAATTAGACAGTCAAAGATCCACGTCAAAGGTGGCAGTGATTGCATAAGTGAGAACCCATAATGTTTCAATGGAGACAGGGGAGTACTGAGGACGATACTTGAAACACTAAGTCACGGGTTAGTAGTTTAACTAAGATTGAATCGATAGCAACCGATCATGATTAAAATAATACAATTTCAATAAAAACACATTAATTATAAAAATATTTAATTAAATCTAAGATTAATCTCTAATACAAGATATCAATACAATAATAATTATAGAAATATAACCACTCAAATGTCAAATAATAGTAAAAAAATAACAATAGACAAAAACAATAAAAAATGTTAAGCAACAATAGACAAGTCAATAATAACAAATAGTGTTGAAACCACTCATTCTAAATTAAAAATGCTAAGAAGAGGAGATTTATTAGGAGAGATAGAGGATAGTGATATTACAATGAGTTTTACTTCACAACGAGTTCTGCTTCACCATGAGAGAAAGGAGAGCCAAGAACGACACAAATTATGCATCACGATCACAGCAAGTTCTGTACTTCTATTACACCATGAGAGAGATAGAGTTCAAACTAGGAAGCTAAGAGCCTAGAAGAGCAACAACAGTAGAATAAGCAATGATGATAACCAAAACCACGAGTGGGGTTCGATTTGAGCTAGTGTTAAGGATGAGTGTTCAAAGCTCTTGGGGGTAGGGTTCAATCGATTGATTTCATAATTTAAAAAAAAACTAACAAAGCCTTTTTGCCTTTTTGCTTTTTAATTTTTTTCATTTTTTTAAAACTCCAAAATGTCATCATTTTAGGGGCTTTGAAGGAAAAAATATGATGTTTTAGGATTTTTGAATGGCAAAATAGGTGACTTGGTTAACCTAGCTAACCTATCAGGCTATCTAGTTTACACTAAGTTGACCCCAAGTTGGTCGAGTCACTTATTAACTAGGTCAGGATGAAAATCAAACCGATAAAGAGGTTAGGTTACTGGTTCATGGGTTCACCTAATCGGTCCGATCTAATTTTCCATACAATGCTTGAACGTGACTTGACTTTCCTGTTATTAGAAATATCTAAATTTTGTTATCCAAAAAGAAAAACAAAAGGAGGAATCCTAGCATGACGTGGTGGCATGTCATTGCTTGCTACAATATATTTTTTAGGCATATACTCCATATAAAAGATTTTTGAGAATTTACTGTAAAGTTTTAAAAGAAGAATTTAATGACAGATATATTGGACAAATTTTTTTTTTTAAAGAAATGAGGGGTAAATATTGATTCATGAAGTTACATACAAAAATCTGAATTATTGTAAGTTAAGAGATGCGTTTATAATTATAATTTTAGAATTTACTTTTTAAAATTTATTATTGAACGTAGCTATAATTAATTTTCTTTTGGACAATCAATACCTATACCTATATATGAGTATGTGTATATATATATATATATAAATTTTACAATAATTTTTTTTTGCTCTCTATTTTTATTTATATGGATATGTTTGGTTGTGTGCGTACATATTCGTGAACAAGTATCGTCTTGCTGGAAAGAAAATGATTCCCATTTGAAGTGAAGTAAGCACTGAGCTCCCTTCCTATAGAGAGAGACTTGAAGCTTGACCATTCAAAATGCTTAACTTGGTCATAGAAATTATAAATAATGAAAGAGGATTTGGCATGTTTAAAAAAAACTCGAAATTTCAGTTGCATTTAGCACATAATACATGGGAATAAAATTTCCAAATGAGTAAAAAGAATAACAATTTTTAATCTACATAACAATTTATATATGAATATATTTTTTTATTACAAGGGCACTTCCCTGATCCATTATCCAAGATTCAATGCTTGGATATGATATGTTACAAAGGGCATCCAAGATGCAAGGGCGGAACCACGTTATCGTTAAGGGACCTCCCCTATTTTATATGTATGTATGTATGTGCGTTAAAGACTTTAGCAAGTAATGGTCATAGTAAAAAAACGGTAGTGGTGTGAAATTGTGTCCCTCTTAACGTCAATGGGTTCTACTACTAAAATTTCACTTCTCTTCTCTCTCTCTTTGTATATGTCCTTTCCTCTTCACGATATAATTTTTTATATGTTTTAAATAGAAATAAAATACATAATTACCCATTTTATAAAAAGTTTTGTTTTTATTAAATATTATAGTATATATATTCTACACATTTTATTTTTCAATTAAATTGTCTGAAAGTTGAGAATTTCTACGTTTGCATGGAGACATATTTTTTAGTTAATTTGCACAAAATGTTAATTAGAATTATTTAGAATATCTAAACTTTATAATCTTAAAAAATATATATAAATATGCCTGATGTCACTATACATTTTGAAATATTATATATAACTATACACAATTTTAATCTAATGACTTTTAAGTTATACAATTATTTAAAAGAAAGATTAAAAATATAAATTAATTTTTTTAAAAATCCCCCCAAAAATGGTAATGTTGGTTCCGCCCCTGGCAAGATGTATGCTTGCATGAAAAGTGTTCACAGAATGGAACGGGACCAAAACATTCATGTCCCATGTCTTGTTCTAAAAAATAATCAAAATTAAATTTTTATCTCGTATCTTGTCTCTCACCAAAGTTGTCCTTTTTTGTTAGGAATTATGTTGGGATCAAGATAATTCGAGATGTCTCGATATCTTGATAAAATTGATAATATGAGAAAAGGGTCTGAATAACAATATTCATCAAAATTTTAAAGACTAAAGTATATTTTTAGTGTTGTAACTTTATATAAGGTTTCATTTTGATTTTTTAATTTTGTAATTAACCCTAACATTATGAGTTTCAAATAATTATCTTTTGTGTCAATCATTATTATTTTAAAAATAAATAAATTTAATATGTCAACATTTGAAAATATTTTGTCAATGTTTAAAATTTTAATGTAAAAATTTGTTGAGACAAAACTAACACTATTAAGATCAAAAGACTAAAAAGATATTTTATAAAGTTAAGGGACTAAAATAAAATATTGTATAAAGTTAAAGGACTAAATATATGTTTTAACTGATTTTAAATCACATAAATTACTAAGTTTAAAACCAAAATAATACAAGTACAGAAATCACAATAATTTAAAGTCGATTATTGAATTATATCAATTACAACTATAAGTGTACAACTTAAAGTTAAGTACACATGAGACATAACATATTATGATGCACAACATTAAATCATTATTCTTTTTCTTTAGTTGAGATATGTTAAATTAGCAATTCTTCTGAAAATAAAACACGAAATATGATATAAATAAAAATTATTAAATAGATAGATATAAGAATAATTGATATTGATATAATTAATATATTGTAAAGAAAGAGATTACTCTATATCATTAAAATTATCAATATAAAAATTTTTTATTTTTAAATAGAAATAGAAATTATAATTAATATAAGTACAAATTATATTAATATAATTAATATATTTCATGTATATTTTAAAAAAAAAAAATAATATATATATATATATATATAATATTCAGGATAAATAAGGATGTCTTAAAGGCAATCTTGTATTCCGTCCTATCTCGAATTCCTTTCTTGTCTTATTCTCCAAAGTCTCATCTCATTTTTTTTGGTCTAGGATGACTTGTCCTGATATACTGGGATGGAATTGGGCCAATGAAAATGGGTACAAAGTTAAACACTTCTACTTACTTGAATAATTGGTATATGCACTCGAGACTTCTATTTTAACACTTCAGAAGTAAAGAAGGAATTCCAGCTTGAGCTCAATGTACTGCTGGATTATTGGAAGTAATTTTGTTTAAGAAATTGTTGGGTGTTAAATATTGGTATCTTTTTCAAGAAATATTCAAACCTTGGTTTATTATATCGTAAGGGATTAGCCCTTCTTTTAAATCCAACTCTCTTGATTTTTATACATACTCCTTTTAGACCATAATATAAGTCACAATTAATTAATTCACAATTTATGAACAATGTTAATTGAATCTTAAATTCTTAAAAATGTCCATATCTTTTCATTTCTACCATTTTTAAATACTATAAATAAAAGCCTTAATAATAGTAATTAAGATTTCATTGCATGATTTTTTCTAAAAAAGAGTCATAAATGAATTAGGGGTATAGTTAAAAAAAATAAATATAAAATTTAACTAATACCCTGTATTCTGGATCATGCAATATTTATAGGAGATGCTTTATATTATCATTCGAAGGGAATATATATGGTCGTCTAATGTTTTAATTTTTTTTGGGTGAAAATATAAAGCAAAGCCCAAACCTCTTAATGAACTCGGGTCATGCACGGAAACGCCCAACATTAGGGAAGAGGAAAATAAATAGTGGCGGGAATAAAAGCCCAGAAAGAATCAAAGAACATTAGAACAAGTTCACAAGAGAGTCTGACAAGGGGAAAAAAAGTTCACTAGAGAATTTGGTACGCCATGCACTTTACAGATTTTTTTCCCCCGTCAACTACTGAAAAGAGAAAATTTTAATCAGAAGAGCCAGAGAGTAGTTTTGGAATGTCACTAGATTTAAAACCCAGAAAAAAAATAAATAAATAAAACCATTAGCTCCTGACTAATTTCGACCTATTTCTTTGGTATATATGATTCGGTTGAATAGATCTTATAAAAAAAAAAAAAAGAGTATACAATGCGTGGAAACATATTTAGTTACGTGAAAAATATACATGATATTCATTGTACTCTATAATGTTATTGTTTCATAATACTTGTCTGCATTTTCATATACACTACACGGCATGTCAAAAATAAATCACAAATTCACAGTGTTTAATTATAAATAGCGTAATTTACTACTCCTTATGGTCATTAATATAAGATATTTTTTTAAATTTATCCATATTAAATATACATAAAAAAATTTGCAATAAAAAAATTGATGACGTTGCTTATAAATTAAGTTTTAATATCTTTCAAAACTTGAGATTATTAGTCTATAAAATCAAAAGAGCATGCCATCTCAAGACTATGTCATAAGCTTGTACTTGTTCCATGCACTTCCAAGTCCAAATGGAGATGTTTAAAGGGAAAATATTACCTAAGGATCCATGTAGCTCTTTAATGGGAAATTAAAGAATGATCTTATAATTATGAAATATCACTAAAACCCTGGGATCTAATTAAAAATAAGATTTAGGGGGGAACCTGTTTGCTAAGTGAATGGAAAACATAGTTAAATGAATATACGTTGATTACTAACGTATTGTTCCTTGTCAATACCCAATTGGTTGTTTTTTATTCAAGACCAACAATTATACAATTATTACATGTCCTAACTGCTTTATCAGGTTAATCAATAACTTAAAAAAGACTAATTAGGAGAGGCATGATTGCAACAAAATTTGTTTTGAATAAACAAGTAATTAACCATCTGAGTATTCATAGGTAACTATATGTGAACAACAAGCACCTATTTAATAATGAACAATTTAAAAAAATTTGATAAAGCATTTTAATTATATATGTGTTGGTCCTAAATAAATAAATAATTTATTCAGATTTTGATAAGTAACCATAAGAAAGTAACAAATACCCATTCATTTATGAATAATTTAGAAAAATGGACAAGACATGTGCTAATTGTACAAGCCTAAGTCTTAAATTAAATAAACAAGCAACAATTCATGTATCGACAAGTAAACATGTGTTAGTAACAGCTAGACATTTGTTTAATTGTGTTTCCTATTTAATTACGTTTCTTGTTTACTTAGCAGGAGTAATCAGGTCTTCTACTCTTAAATTTTATTTGCAATTAGGTCCAGAGAGATGCGATTCTAGGACAATAACAGATCCTTCTTCACTAGTAAGAAGTTAGATATTTTCCAATATTTAAAAGGCAAATACATTTCAAGACACTGCGCATGTTTGGCTTTCCACTGGGTAAAGCTCCATTACATAAATGGCAAAAAATTGTTGCACCTAACAAAAAAACAAACACACTCTTAAAGATATAAAAATGGGTCGTCCAAACAAAAAATGAAAATAGAAAAATGTTAAATATATGCACATTTCTCCCTTTTTATTTTGTATTACTAATAAATATTTTATTATTGGAAGTACTTTTGTTTGAGGTATAATGGGTGTTAAAAGTAAAAATATATTCCAATGACAATTTGAATGTTGGTTTATCATGTTGTGAGAGACTAATCCTTCTTTAAGATTTAATCATGTTAGTATTTGTATCTTATTTTTTATTTGTAATTTGAGGAAGTTAATCAATTTAAATTTTCTTTTATGGTATTCATTTGTTATATTTGGATCTTTTTTATAATTGTAAGTCTTTTTTTTTTGTAATTTTTTAAAGTAAAGCTGTGCCTGGCAAGGGAAAAAAAGTAAGGGGAGTGAAAAGTTGGGAGAAAACGACATTTTTTTTTTTTTAGCTTGGCCAAGAGAAAAAAATGAAAAGGAGTGGACGTTGGGAGAAAAATAATATGTAGGGCTCATATATTTTTATCTTTAATTTTTTTTTCGTTAAATATGAGGAGATTTTTAAGAGAAGACTCAATTTTTTAATTTACCTATGAATCTTTTCGTTTCCAGCATGTCACCTCCTCCCATTTTTATTCTAATTTTTTCTCCACTTTAGAATATAGATTATTGTATATTTAATAATTTAAAAAATAAAAATAAAAATTGGACAAAATATTTTTCTTGCCATCATAAGATAAAAGAATTTACAATTATATTTTCTATTTAATCAGTAATATAAATAAAATTTATATAAATAATATATTAAAATGTTAAATTTTAGAGAAAATTATGTATAGGTTTCATGGAGTAGCCTTATTTGCAAATAAGTTACAAAATTTAAAAACTATAGTCAAATTCTTTGAAACGTAAGTGTAATTTAAAATCAGAATACAAAAACAATACTACCCTCATTTGTAATGCATAATTAGTTTAACTATTAAATGTGTAAAATTATAATTATAAAAAGTTAAAATGATAATTGTAAATTACTAATAAAATAATTATAAAAATTAGTATTAAACTTTGTTAAAAGTGCATGATCAATTTAATTATTAGATATGTGAAGTTACATTATGTGAACAATTAATATTAAACTTTATAATAACGTATGATCAATTTAATTATTAGATATGTAAAGTTATAATTATAAAATATTAAAGTGATAATTATAAATTATTGATGGGATAGTTGCATACATTAGTATTAAACTTGTGGTATATTATCAGTTTAACTATTGAATATGTGTAGTTACAATTGTAAAAAGTTAGAGTGATAATTATATTATAAATTATTGATTAATTAGTTATAAATTACTTGATAGATGTAATGTATTTATAATTAGAGAACTATTATCTTTGCACCTCAATTTTAAATTATACTTAGATCCTAAGAAAAATTTTAAATTTCACAAGACTTATTTATAAATAATTCTACTTTATGAGACTTATACATAACTTTTTCTAAACTTTATTATGGATAAATATTTTTTTATAAATAACAAGGAAAAATTAATTTTTCGGTCTTTGTAGTTTTGACCCAATTATAACTTAATCCCTTAACCTTGACTTGTTATAACTTAGACCCTAAAATTTTGGCTCCGTTGCAAATCAATCCATGAATTTTGCTTATTGTAATTTAGTCTCTGAAATTTTAACATATTAAATATTGGTCCCTATATTTTAAAAAATAAAATTATAAAGATTCAAAATATTTTAAAATTTATTACTAATATTTTAAATTGTTAAACCCTTTTAATCTTTATAAATATTATAAATATTAAAAGTTTAAAGTATTTTTAATTTTTATAATTTTATTTTTTAAAATATAGGGACTAATATTTAAGAAGTTGAAACTTTAGGAATTTAATTGTAAGAGGTAAAGTTTAAAGACTGATTTATAATCGAGTCAAAATTTTAGAGACTGAATTATAATGTATTAAAGTTAAAAATTGAGTTACAACTGGATTAAAATTATGAAGACTAAATAATTAATTTTTTTAAATAATAAAGTTGTTCTTGTCTAATTGAAATAACAATTTTTTCTTCATGCAGCCTTCTCTTACTAAGCGAAACATAAGGAGAGAAAACTATATTCCTTCGCTTTTCTCTCATCTCCATTTTCTGTTGTTAAAATGAATCTTTATTTTATTAACAGTGGAAGAAATATTGTATTGTTTTCAATTGTTGATAGAAACATTGATCATAAAATGCTAAACGCTCTTTGAAGGACCAAATGTCTTCTAAAATCTAACCTTTGCGAAAGAAACATCACTATAGCTTCTCCAAAAAAAAAAAAAAACTGACAATGGAAAAATTTCAAAGATGGAAATTGGAAGAGATGGTATTGGTATCATGAAGGTTCTCTTCAGAAAGGCTCGTATATATTATAAACATATCGGTGCAGCGTCAAAAAGCATAAAGTTTTATTAGTTTAAGCATGGAATTTTTATTAGATCGCCCACATCGAGAATAATGGCATCCTTCGTCTAAGTGACTTGTTAGTGAGAAAAGGTGTAACTTTTTTCCGTTTCCTTTTCAGTAAGAAAAAGACAAACGCTTCCTTGTGCTGCTGCTTTTCTTCAAGACATAATATAACAATACACGCGCTTTCTTACGGAAGGAGGAAGGAAGTTTGAGAATCAAATTCAAACGCCAAAGAACAATGTGGCGGGGTAGTAGGGGTTTTCTTCTCCTAGTGCTGCTCTCTCTTCCCCTTTTCGATTCAGTAGCTTCTCTGAATCGTAGCAGTTTTCCGGCGGATTTCTTTTTTGGAACTGCATCTTCCGCTTATCAGGTTTTGTTATTTGCATCCATGGCTCCTTCTACCTCCTAACATTGTGTGTAGTTCTGTATCTGCATCTGGCTAAGTGAATGAAGTGTGAAGCTGCCTGTGGGCTGTGGTTTACTTTGCTTTCAACGTTGTTTGGTTATTTGCGTTTCCCCATGTTAATAGTTTTGATCTTAATAGTTTTCTGACTTTCTCCTGTAAATGAAGTATGAAGGTGCCGCAAACGAAGGAGGTAGAGGCCCTAGCATTTGGGACACCTACACTCACAGATACCCCGGTATGACTATTTGACTCTAACTCTTAGCAGGCTAGCAGCTTCTCATATTTTTTTTAATCCCTAGAAGGCACAGAAGTATCATCTGTTCTCATTGGAACGTTTTATGACGATTCACGCAAATATGAGTTTCAATCCTTTATATGGTTTTGTTTAAAAAAGATTAGGACATGATATCGAGGAATTTAATGCCCTCTTTTTACTGAAGTAGTTTAGCATGGTCTTTTTCTTCTCCCCAAATAGTAGAGTAACATCCTCTATTGTAGCTGAAATATTTTATGAAAGTTCGTACATAGATGAAATTGAATCCTTTCTTTCTGTTCAGAGTTAGAAACGATAATAAGGTAGTTGATGTCTTCTTCTTAATTAAGAAACACTCTGGCATGGCGATTCTTGAAATCCCCAGATAGCTGATTAATATCCTCTGTTTTTGCTGAAATATTTTATGAAGATTGGTTTATGTGGAATCCATCCTTTTCAGAAGCAAGATTATAAATTATATTAAGGAACTTGTTGTTCTTTTTCTTGATTAAATTTTATTATCAAACAAACACAAAGGCTTGAGGGGTTGAAACATTTTCTTGGTTCTTTAGAAAGGATAGCTGACCACAGTAATGGGGATGTTGCTACTGATTCATATCATCACTACAAGGTACTTTCATTCTCTAAGTATTTTAAATTTTAAATTGCTGAGCTTCATTTTCGTCTGGACTGATAACACTTTCCTTGCACAAAAAATTGTTAGGAAGATGTGGCTTTGATGAAGGATGTTGGATTTAATGCATACAGATTTTCGATCTCTTGGTCCAGAATACTTCCCAGTGAGAACTGAAAAAAACTAAGCTTTCCTATGTTCCTTTTATTTTCCTCAGATTTAATGTTCAATAACTGAGCCTTTCCCCCTTTTGAGACGCAGTAAGAGGTTAAATTTGGATCATCAGTTTTATGATCTAATCAATCTCATGATTAAATTATGTTCTAGGGGGGAACCTTAAAGGAGGAGTGAACCAAGAAGGCATTGCATATTACAATAATCTCATAAATGAACTCTTATCAAAAGGTCAGCAGAATTTGTGTGTCAGTGTGTGTGTGTGTGTGTGTGTGTGTGATTCATTATACTTATGTCCCAAAATCAAAACCAAGTTGAATTGAATTTCTCATTCCTTATGCTCACAGGAATACAGCCCTTTATAACACTATTCCACTGGGACCTCCCTCAAGCTCTTGAAGATGAATATGGTGGTTTTCTTAGCCCGAAAATTGTGTAAGTATTAATTATAATCACATGGTTTTCTATAATGCTTGGAACCCCCTTCTATGTTTTTTCTGGCTGCCTGAAACATTCACCCTTTGGTTTTGCGAACAGGCAGGATTTTGCATCCTATGCAGAAATATGCTTCAAAGAGTTTGGAGACAGGGTAAAGCACTGGATCACTCTTAATGAGCCACTGTCCTTTATCGTTGGTGGTTATGCAAATGGTGGATCTCCTCCTGGAAGATGCTCTAAGTGGCTAGGCCCAAACTGTAATGTTGGTGATTCTAGTACTGAGCCTTACCTTGCTTCCCACCACCAGCTTCTTGCTCATGCTGCAGCTGTCAAAGTCTATCGGGAGAAGTACCAGGTTACTGCATTTATATGGTTTTATAATCCAACAGATCAAATTAGATTTCATTTTCATGAACGAACCTTGTAGCTTGGTTAAAACAATGATGATCTTTTTAACAGATTTCCCAGAAAGGTCAAATAGGGATAACCCTAAATACTGGTTGGGTTATGCCTTTGACCCCATCTAATGCTGACAAAGAGGCAGCAGCTCGGAGTCTTGCTTTTTCATATGACTGGTAAGTGTCTGTTTCACTTGAACATAATCTACTTGTTTCAAATTCTTACCTGTCTTGTAGTGCCTCCCCTCCTCTCTCTTGTAATTCCTCATGGGTGATCAGGCCTAGCACTCATCATTCCTTGCTTTTGAAGGTTCATGGAACCCCTGCATTCTGGTTTATACCCTGCTGTAATGGTTGAAAAAGTTGGTGCGCGATTGCCGAAGTTTTCCAGAAGCGAATCCTTAATGGTTAAAGGGTCCTTCGATTTCATAGGTTTGAACTATTACACTTCAAATTATGCAGCTGCTACTCCTTGTCAACATGAAAAGCGAACCTTATTCACAGACCCTTGCGTTAGATCTACTAGTAAGCTACGGATGAACCTTATATATATCTCTGCACCCACTTTTATTGAGTTTGCAAATACATTTGCTTACTTATGATCCCTCGTGCTTCTTCAGCTGTAAGAAACGGAGTTCTCATTGGTCCAAAGGTAACTACTCATCTAGAGATAACTTCTACTTTGTTTAGAGACACTCTAGTGCATGAAATTGAATGTAATCTCTAAGACTCTTTCGTAGTCAAAGCCTGAGTTACTAGATCAAGTAGGTTGGCTCAATGATTTCCTGGTTTAAAGGGTGGATGGCAATGAAAGCCATCCCTAGTGTGGCGTTTTAATCCACTATCCAGGCATTTTAATTTTCCAAGTCCTTGAATCGTACTTAAATGATACATGGGCAAAGCCAATATTGTACTCATTCATTATAAATATTGAATTTGCAATATATCTTGTGCTCAAAATTTTATGAATAGGTTTCTAAATGCTTGAAACGTGAAGGATTTATATACCAAACGCCACCAAGTTCATTTATATTTATTTCTATAGTAAAAACCTAGCAACTGATCTAAGTAAAAGTTAGATTGAATTAATATTTTTCTGGCTTATAGGGTGGACTCCCTTAAAAAGAAAATTGAGAAGTGAAATAATTTTGCAGGCTGCCTCAGACTGGCTCTATGTTTATCCACGAGGAATTCAAGAGCTACTACAATACACGAAGGAGAAATTTAACAATCCTGTCATTTACATAACGGAAAATGGTAAGATTAGCCACTTTTTTCTCCTCTAACCGTAAAGGCTTGGCTTGGATCTTTACCAAATCAAAGCCCCTGTGTTTTGTTCTCCCCTTCATCAGATTTCATGTATTCACAGGAATTGATGAGGCCAATGATGGTAAAAGGAATCTCGATGACAAAATGAGGATGGACTACATCAGAAACCACCTTCTGTATGTTCAAAGGGCCATAAGGTGAGTGCAAAAGTGAATCAGTTCACTTGCAGCTTGAGAAACACGCACACAACACAACACAGTAAGATATCTAGCGTTCAAACAGACAGTTTTAGGCACATATATAAATGAACTCAACAAAAATTCATCAAAGTGGATATTTTAGGTGGGGGGATCCATTTGCTCACCTGCCTTTTGAGTTTCTTTTTATTGACCCCTTGCTCCAGGTAGCAGCAAAGTATATTGCTCTTGCTAATTTCTTGTGTTCAGAATCAGATGCAATTTGAAGTATCGTGTTGTATTTTTTGATACAAGTGTCTTCCACAAAATTAAGCACGGGCATGGCTCCAGTTTTGATGAGGCCATTTGTCATAGGTTGCAAAGCTCATGCTTCTCAGTTAACTTTGAATTTTGTCAGGAATGGTGTGAGGGTGAAGGGCTACTTTGCATGGTCATTCTTAGACAATTTTGAGTGGGGTGCCGGATACACTGTTCGGTTTGGAATGGTGTACGTAGACTACAAGAATGGGCAGAGAAGGTACCGTAAAAGATCAGCTTTATGGTTCAAAGTTTTTCTTCGCGGATGAAACGTCATGATTAGACTGGGCAGAGAAGGTACCGTAAGCTTAAGCGTGGCCACTATATGAAATTGATGTCTGATAATTGGCTCTAAGACTGCTTCATTGTAATCTGAGGTTCATGTCTTTCCTTGATCTGTTTCTGTACTTTGTTGTCTATTAGCCAACCCATAATATGGCGAGACTTTTGTTGTTCCGTTGGTAATACTTAACAAATTAGTGGACTCTTCAACATTATGAATGTGGCTACAAGTACCAGTGCTTACATTTTGTAGGTTAACGGCAGGTTTGTTTAAGATTAGAAAAGATTAGGGGAAAAAAAGGTAATTTTGATTGGTTAAACATGAGGGAGTCGTTGGGAGATGTGTTGGAAATAATTTTGTTTTAACTTGATACAAATGTGTTTATGATAAATAATGATATTGGGTTGCAATAGAATTTTAAGATGCGTGTGTTGTTTAGTTAGAAGAAGAATGAAGCCAAAAGTTAAGATATGCATTTAATGGAGGGTGAGCCGATGAAGCTTTCATTAACAGATTGTGGACTAGTAACACTGTGTTAGCACTATGCCTTGCATAAATAAGTTGAGATTTGTGAATTTTTGTAGAGTTTGCCTTTTTAAAGAAAAATAAAATTTTATATTTTATAAAGAATAATGAAATAAGGAAAATATTAAAAAAAGGAAAGCTTTACGGAAATCCATATATCCCAACTTCAGATGATTTAAATCCTACTTAATCTCATGAATTTTGTGTCTCTTTGTAAAATTCTTGCAATTATTTTTTCTATTTTTCAAAATATTTCTTTACAACACATCAATATTATTGTTATGTACACTTTTGATTGGGAATGGATTTGGTAACGAGAGCTTGCTTGGTCTTCATAAACCCGGTTTTTCTGGGCTTTAGCCTGAAAGCTCACATATTTCTTTGAAAAAAATTTAATTATGTTGATACATAATTTAAAATATTGTGTCATTTTAATATATCAATTCAAAAATAAAGCAAATAATTTTAACCATATTATTTGCAATATTATTAATTTTAATCCAACAATTTCAATTAAATGTTGACGGAAAAAATAATAAAATACAAAGCTTAAAAAAATTAGTACTTGAACTATCTTTTAAAGGGTTTAAATATGTTGGGCCTTAAACCCTTTTTTACTTTTATATAAAAAGAGTACATTTTTAAAAGTTCGGCTTTCAAAAAAATACAAAGCGAGGAATCCATTTTTGGGACAATGTTGGGTCTTGTGAAATCCTTTGAGTGATGGGACTCCATCCCCATATAATTGAAGCATGGACATGTTTTTTTACCAATAACTATGGAGATCGATTATTATATAAAAATAAATATATGTCAACTCACGGGTGTCTGACTGACTGTCGGTCTGCGCCAGAGGATATCATAAAAAAAATAAAGGGATATTTGATAAATAAAATATATTGTTATTATGTGATAGGTTGATGCTATTATTTTTTAATAAGTACTTTGAGTCTTTGCGATATTTTCTTTAGGAAGAATAAAAGAAAAGTTGTAAAGAATCAATTAATTTAATTTAAATTTTAAATCTTAAACTTAAAAAATTTATAAATTTATTTTAATTTATAATTTTATTGTGATGAATTTATAACTTATATTTTAAATTTTAACAGGTTCATCTTTCAATTTATAATTTTATTATGATTAATTTATAATTTATTTTTTAAATTTTAATATGATTAAAGGATAAATAAATTTATTTTCTCTATTAAAATTTAAAATATAAATTATACATTTATTATAATAAAATTATAAAATTAAAAGTTGAATTTATAAATTTTTAAAGTTTTAAATTTAAAATTTAAGTTAAATTAATTGATATTATTTGTTTTATTTTTTAAGTCTGATTCAGAATCAGAAACAGATAATGACTCCCAAAGGGCCGGCTATATCGTCCAAGAGACAGCCTTCCAACTGCTCATCCTTTCATTTTATGGTTTTGCTTGTATTTATTTATATTCAAGGTAGCGTAAAATATATTTAAATATTAATGAGTAAGCCTTAAAATTGGGACCATTTATTTTTGGCTTCATGATTTTTCCAAGAACAATTACTCTACTAGTACTATGTTGTATGTTTTTGGGATGAGTATTCACTGCGATGCTACTCAGTCCGGAAAAAAGCTGGATTAATCTTGATTTATAAATCTTACATTTTTTTATAATTTTTTTAATGTTATATTGATATTATTTTCGCACAGGGCACTTGAGATTTTCAAAAAGTAAACTTTATAGCAAGTTGTATTTCCATTAATTATAATAATGACAATTAATTGTTCAAACCACACGCAATATGCGAGAAAAGGTGTCTCATTTCTTTAAGAGAGCTCTAACTTAATCACATTATTTTTTAAATATAAATAGTGCAGCTTTTCTCACATTTTATGTGAAATACAAAAGATAGTCTTTTTTCTCAAGATGGTAAAGGTAATTAATTGAGTAAAAACTTATATTCTTTCTTTTAAAAATATAAAATATTTTTAATTGAATTATATCTCCAATAAAATATGGTTAATTATCTTTAAATTAATATCATTTTTTATATTTGATCTTATTTAATAAAGTATTTGGTTTTAAAATAAATATAAAATAAATTATTTATTAAGGACAATTTTGATAAAAGTATATTAATTACACCTAGTAATACTAAAAATATCTTGTATTTTTGAACATTTAAATTTTTAAAAAATGGGGTATAAGTTTTACTGTTTTATTTCTTAAATCTATTTTCATAATATTTGAATGAAAAAATTACTGAATTTCAGCCTAACGTAAGTAAAGCAGCAAATTGTTCCCTCATATGTGTTCCTTGTGGCAAATTGACCACCATACTATTAATTTTTTTTTTTTTACCGACTAACGTTCTACATTATGAGAAATATTTATTAATGATATTATAAATTGAAACTTGATTTAATAAACATCAAGTTCTAAATTTTTTTGTGTGAGACTTATATAGAATTTGGTGTCTACTTCTATATCAATGTAAGATAATAAAAATTACACTTGCTACTTTCTTTCTCTATACACATATCACGGTTCGTCCATCTACTTCTTTTTCATTGTGATTTTCAACAACCACCTAGATGTATTAAATCAAAGATTTAATAGTTATTAATTCAATATTATGGACCTATATGACTACTGTCATGATTCATGATCCATTTCTTTATACTTTAATGCTTTGGCTTTAAATATTTATATTTATTTTAACAATAAATTTTTATATTTATAAATTTATTAATATTATAATGCATCTAAACGATTTGGCACTGGATCCCACGTTCTTCTTCTTCTTTTTTGGCCATTCCATTATTTGGTATTTGGGGAAATTTAAGGATATTACCACCTTTTGCTCAAATAAATGCAAATTTCCACTACGCAAAGGTATTTTAATATATTTATTTAATGCAATTGTATATTTTAAAATTCAGACTCAAGATAATAAGTTAATTCAATTTTTTTCAACTAATTGAATGAAGTCCCTCCATCTGGATCTCACTTCTAACATGTGTTAATGTTTAAAAAAAAAAAACACTTTTTGAATGGAGCTAAGTGATGATACTGTTGAATTTGACACAATAGAATCGATATAATATATATATATATATATATAATATATCATTTTAAAATAATTCATAAAAATTAATAGTAATAATTAATAAATTATAAATAGTACGGAACTTAAGTCTACTTGCTTATATTAATTAGAACCAATTCTCCAATAAAATCTTAGTATTTTATGATAATTATAACAATAGCGCATTATATTTAAGTAAACGATGAAGTGAGGAAAAATGCCCGCATTACAAGACTTAATTAGAGAATTGGTTGTGATAAGTTACGTAGATAAATGGACTTAAGTTTATCCTTATAAGCAATATAATATAACTTATTTTTCATATGATAGACAAAAAAAGTGTGTATGGTTTTGCTCATATTAAGAATTTTAGGAAGTGAAATATTAGAGGGTTTGGAGATGATATGACGGCAGTATCCATTTTTTAATTACTGTAATACATTCATGATTTAATTTGATATACTCCCTGATTCTTAATATAAGACAGAAAAGCTTTTGTTAGTCTTAATATAAAGCAAAATTAAAGTAATTAATATATTTTTCAATTTCATACCTTATCTATTTGTTTATTTATTATATCATTTGATTTGGAAGACAATTTATTATATTTATCAATTGCAAGTAAAGGAAAAATTAGAAAATTATATGTTGTTTTAATAATTTTAAGAATATAACCGTATTTTTAGTAAACACGAAATTGATTAATTCTGTCTTATATTCTTAAGAACTAGGGAAGTATTCCAAAAATGTTTAATGGATTAGAAATAAATGAAAAATATGATTTGAGGTCTAAACAATTAACGAAGAGATCACATATAAATGAGAAAATCATATCCACAAACTTTGAAAGAAAATTATTTGCAAGTAAAGATCAATAACATATTTCATTCCAAAAAAACAAATTCATATTTTTATTTTAACAATAATGCATTTTGTATTGATCTTTGTCAATGAATAACTGTCTTTCTAAATCTTTAGATGGGATTCTTCCAATATAAATTCTTTCAATCGAAATATACAAAATTATAGTGGACATTTCTTTTTTTCTAAGCACTGCCTAGCCATCACAAGAACCGTTATAAATAGATGAGCTTCATGCAGCAACTGAGCACGAAAACAAAAGCAGCCATGAGAATTGAAGGTGATGTTGGTTTCCTCCTCTGCCTGTTATTGGTGGCCGCCACTGCCGCAACCCCTCCGGCAGCTTCCGGTGGCACTGCAAAGCCGAGCCATTAGTCTGTTCCGTTCAATAGAACCCTTTTCCCATCCGACTTTGTCTTTGGTGCTGGTTCTGCTGCTTATCAGGTGCGCGTGTGCGCGTGTTCATTCATTCATTTTCACTGACTTCCACAAACGTGCGTGTAAAAGTTTCATGGTGTTTAAGTGTGCGCGTGTGTGTGTAGTTTTTTTTTTTTTTTTTAATGTTAAAATTTGTTGTGGTTGTTGAAAATTACAGTCAGAAGGAGCGGCAAATATTGACGGAAGAGGACCAAGCATTTGGGACACCTTCACTAAGCAGCACCGGGTATGTCTGTACACCTTTTCCCTCTCCTTCACACCTTCTCTAAAGAAAATCAATTGCACGAGGGATATTTTGAGGAAGAAGATTAAGTTCAAAAAGAGAGAATTGCAAATAAACTATTTTAAATTTTAAATGTAATTTTTAATTAACAGTTGGAGTCTCTATCTACATATGTCTAAATTAATATTTACAATTCAATTTTTTTAAAATTTTTTTATTAGAATCTAACCGTGATCCATTCTCTATTTTAGGATACTTTAGTGTCATTTTTCCTTTTTATCCTTTTTATAATATTATATTGATTATTTATTAGATTTTTTTTCCTTTTTTAAGAATACGTTTAATTTAATATGGGTAAAGTAAAAGCATTTTTAAATATTTAGATAGAATTAATAAATTTTAAGATTTTTCTCAATTTTAATTTTAATTAAAAAAATGCTGGAAGCTATTTATAGATGGAATGAAAATGACTCCTGATACCTCGTTTGGTTTTCTTTTTCCCTTTTTATTTTGTTTATGAGGTTAAAGTATTAAAAAAACATTTGATTTTTAAGTAGTGCAATTAACTAATGAGCAGAAAAGATATCGGACCAGAGCACTGGTGCCGTAGCCGACGATTTCTACCATCGCTACAAGGTGTTCACCAACCTCAATCCACCTCATCATCAACTCATATCTATTTAATTTATCAATATTTCAACTTACATGCATACATATACATACATGCATGCATATATGTGTGTGTGTGTATATATGTTTGTGTTTCCCATATTGCAGGGTGGCATACAACTGATGAAAAAATTGGGCTGGACTCCTTTAGATTCTCCATCTCTTGGTCTAGAATTTTCCCTGGTAAGAATTTTTCTTTCTTTTAAATTGCGATTTATGGCATGAATAATATAATTATTTAAGATGGTGACATGTATCCATATTACCTTAGCTTTATGACACATAACGTTGATGAAAGTGAATAAGTGAAATTTAATAAGAATAATTGTTGTTTTTATTTGTGCAGAGGGAAGGGGAAAAGTGAATGACTTGGGTGTCAAATTCTACAACAACGTCATTAATGAGCTCCTAGCTAATGGTGACTCCCTCTTACGATATATCCCCTTCACTTAGTTATAATATAATTAATCTCCTCCAAATTATTATTAAATTAATTTCTGTAATATGAACACAAACTTTTGAAATGAAAGATATAATACAAATCTTTTTCATTTGCTGACCCATTATATTGTGGATATATATAGGTTTAACACCATTTGTCACCCTCTTTCACTGGGATCTTCCTCAAGCTCTTGAAGATGAATATGGTGGATTTCGTAGCCCTAAAATAGTGTGAGTAGTAAACTATCGTCCATCCAATCTCATGATGTGGACTCCCTTCAATAGAAGAATGAAAGACTTAAAATTCATTAACTTTGTCTTTTTAAAAAAAAATCATTTTTGCCCCTTTGTTTAAAGCCATATTGTTTAATTTTGAAAAATAAGATGACATTGAAAAATAGTAATATGATGATAAAGATATAATAAATATTTCATATACTTTATAAAAAGTATTAAAATTTCTTAAAAGGATCAGAGACAAGTAATTGTTCTATATGTTACACTTGTCTAAGTACAATAATAAATTAATTAATGATGTGGGGCTATGTTTAATTTGTTGTCAAATTTTAAAGATGTTATCAAATTACTTGCACATATCTCAAATTTTATGATGCTTCACATTTCCAAGTCACTATCATGTTGATGAACATCGAATCAAATGCCAAAATAATTTCATTATTATTGCTCTGATCTGAATGATATTTTAGGGATGACTTTGGAGAGTATGCAGACTTTTGCTTCAAAACATTCGGAGATAGGGTCAAGAAGTGGGTTACTCTGAATGAACCTTACTCATATAGTGTGAATGGCTACAATGGTGGGACGTTTGCACCTGGTCGGTGTTCTAATTATGTCGGAAATTGCATCGCCGGCGACTCCGCCACCGAACCTTACATGGTGGCCCATCACCTCCTTCTTTCTCATGCTGCTGCTGTTAAAATCTACAAAACCAAGTATCAGGTTCTCTTTAATTTCTGCTTTATATCTAGCGTAGCTCTATTAATTTCTTATGTTTAATTTTCTTCCTAATATTATACTTATTTATTTATCTCACACTCAATTATTTATTTTAATTATAGGCTACCCAAAAGGGAAAAATAGGAATCACAATAGTGACGCACTGGTTTGAGCCCAAGTCTGGGGATGCAGCCCATCGTGATGCTGCAAATCGAGCTCTAGATTTTTTCTTTGGATGGTACGTAAGTGAACAAAAAACATTGATACTGATCTGACCACAGTTCCAATTCTGACCTACTGACTTTTATTATTAGTCTTTGAACCAGTGCTTTAAACAATTTAATGAATAATAAATGAGAACATGTGAGACCAATTTTTCCCCCACTAAACATGTCGCCATTTAAAAAAAAAAAAGTGAAAATTTCATCTCATTCTTAAATTAACGTAGAAAATTGAGAGAGAGAGAGAGAGAGAGAGAGAGAGAGAGAGAGAGAGTTGTTGTTGAAGCTAATGATATGATCTCATGCAGGTATGCTCACCCTATCGCATATGGAGACTATCCCCAGAGCATGAGGTCACATGTGGGAGATAGGTTGCTAAAATTCACAAAAGCAGAATCAGAAATGTTGAAAGGATCTTATGATTTTCTTGGTGTCAATTATTATACCACCAATTATGCAGAAAATTCTCTCTCTATTAGCAGTGTTAATAAGAGTTACAGTTCTGATATGCAAGTCACTTTTTCAAGTAAGTGATCAAATTGACTTACATATTGGTATAAAGTATCATCAATTACCCCAAAAAAAAAAAAAAGTTCTTCTATATATCTTTCAAAACCTAATATACAACTTCATTTTTCTTTCAATCTCAGCCTCCAGAAATGGTCTCTATGTTGGTACCCCGGTATGTTCCTTCTTCTTGTGTTCTGGTTTTTTTTTTTTTTTTTTAAATAATGTACACGCATCCTTTCCAACTTGGCCATTTGTGCCACCACTAATAAAAAAACAAAAGTAATAAACCTCATTTGGTATAGGACCTATTACTTTGTTTATATAGTATGATTGTTAATTCCCTTTTTTATTTTTATTTTTTTGAAATAAGTTATGATTCACATAATTGCAAATTTAGGAGTTTCAATTATAAATAAGATATTTAAGTTTAACATGTAACTTTCAGTTTATAATTTCCTGAATCAATATTTATAACTTATTTTTTAAAAATATTTAATTGAGAATCTATTTATTATTAATTTAATTTTTTGAGACTTTTTTTAAAGAAAAAAGATTTGGTGGTCCGAAACTAACACGTGAGACCCACAAAACTCTATCTTTTTCCATTGTTGATGTTAAAGATATGATGGAACTAGGTTTGTGACTTTTGTAGACTGCTTTGAGTTGGCTGTATATTGCCCCCAAGTGACTCCATCAACTTATGGTGTATATAAAGGACAAATACCACAACCCACCCATTTACATCACTGAAAATGGTATAACAGTTTACAATTATTTGCTAAGCTTTCTATATTATTATTGTGGAACCCCACTTAATTAAAGTGTTTGTGGAAAATTTTAGGAGTCGCTGAAGCAAATAACGTGTCAAAACCAGCTCAAGAAGCCATCAAGGACAGTCTCAGGATCAGATACCATGATAACCATCTCAGAAATCTCCTTCAAGCTATCAAGTGAGTGTTATATATATACATATTACATAAGACAAGTTCATATATATATAAGTAACTATACATGTAAATTGATTATATATATGAATATTTTTCACAGGGATGGGGTGAACGTGAAGGGATATTACGCATGGTCATTTTTTGATGATTTTGAGTGGGATGCTGGTTACACTGTTCGATTTGGAATCACTTATGTGGATTTTAAGGACAATCTCAAGAGATACCTCAAATATTCTGCTTATTGGCTCAAGATGTTCCTCCTTCATTAATTTCCACGTGGTTGCTAATTATTTGCCAATTTGCCATGTTCTGAAATAAATGATGATCGTGTACTTTTATGAATTTTAAATAAATGATATATGGCTCACCCTTCCTTAGCTATATATATAACATGATTCCAAATCCCCAATCTGGTCTCCATATATATTATATGGAGATAGCAAACTGGAAGATTAATAGGTTATGAATATATAATACTTCCCCCTAAATTATTGATCCATAAATGTTCGAGACTCTAAACTTATTTTTAATACAATGCTTTCTTTTAATTTTCAAAAAAATGTAATATGCATTTATCATTAAAAAAAGGTAACTTTAATTGTTAGCGATTCAAAAAAATTACAAAAATTGATTCAGAACTTTTGGTCATTTTTTTTGTAATTTGTTAGTTTTTTTTATAATTTTTTGGTCAACTAACAGTGAGCTTAGTTTTGTTAACGACATGGATGGCATCACACCATTTTTAAATATTAAAGAGAAATATTGCATTAAAAATGAGTTTAAAATACTAAATATTCTTAGACCTATAATTTAAAGGTAAAATTGTACTTTAATGCTTTTTATATATAGTGCATTGAATTTTAAAAGGCAACATACATCTTCAGCCTTCACAAAATTGTATGAGTTATTGAACTTTTAATTTTTTTAATGAAAAATTTTTAATTTAAGAACTTAACCATTAACGTTTTAGTAAAAATGCAGTTTCTGTGCTAAAACGCTGATGACTAGGCATATCTCTCTACAAGGAAAGAAATATTGGCCATTTATATTTTATTTTTATAAAAAATGTTAAATTTATTTAGAAAAATGACACTTTAAAGTCTTGTATAGAGAATAATGCTGATTAAGTAAGTACTATTTTGACTTTTGAGAAAGAATTATTAAAATCCTTCCACTTGATCCAAATGAAGGGTAAGTTATTTTTTTTTCCCCCACTATCATCGATTTTTTTTAAGTCACAATTAGTTCTCTTTCTTCCATTATTTATTTATTCAGAGACAACAATTCAACTATAATGTAGTTCTAATTTGTTCCTTAAAAAAAAAATTCAACCAACTATCTTTTGATTTATTATTTCCTACAGACTGCATTATTGATATAATCAATTTTTTTAAATTATTAAATCCAACTTAAAATCCACATATTGTATTAAATCAATACACAGCCAATTCATGCTTCCATATAAAATTACATTGTTCAAATCAATCGCGATCGCTGAAAACATAAACGTTTAATTAAGAGTTAAGAGGCACCTAATAACATTTCAAGGCCAAGGTGACTCCTGAATGGAGACACTAAAATTGTTTAATTATTTAAAGAATTCATTTATAAAAAAAACGTAGGTTTCTCCATCATTAAACTTATTTTGATCATTTTTTGCGGAAATTAATTTTACGATATTTGAAGTACAGGTGTTTTAAAATTAAAATGTGTGAGAGAGAAACTCAACTATACAAGTATAATCTGAATCAGATCATCAATTCATGCATTGAATTGAAATAATTAAGAGAAAATGACATAGGCATGTCACAGGGAACCACCACAAAATAAGTTAATTTCTTAAATTCATATAGGTCCCTTTTTCACTGTCACTGGCCTTGGAACTCCACAACCGATGAATTATTAACAAACTTGGAGACTAATTAATAAAATTAAGTTTATAAATTTAATTGTCATTCTTTACTATTAGAGTGATAGCGATCATGGCAAGATTTATTAGAATTATTAGGGCCGTTAAATATATTGACCTGTCACTAATACTGTTAATTTGTGTTGAGTGAAATTATGATTAAGTAGATTAATAATGTTATTCACCCCGTTATATTTCATATTTTACATTTGATTATGTTAAAACATAACTTCAATACAAAGATTAAGGATGTTACTCATGGGTTAACACATTTATCATAGTTAGTGCCACTTCCTCGTTTTTTTTTGGCATATTAAAAAAATAGAAGGAATAACATTGCACACAAGATAAATTAGAAGACCTTGAAGGAATGAAAAAGAAACTACAAGGACATATCAAAAGACGTTAAACCATAGGATTAATAATTATTTATTTTTTTAAAGAAAAGCAGTATGGTCATGTTTTAAAAAAAAATTGTGTCAAGACTTTAGAGAAATCAACCCATTTTTTAAGATCATTAGTCTTCTAAGATACAATAATACAATTAAATATCTCATGCTTTATTGATAATTTAACATATTAATTAGTTGTCATTTTGCTATATCAAGTTATCAAAGACCTTATAATATTGTGTTATATAGTGGAGCCTTTAATGTTACCATCCCACCTTCTAATCCTTTTTTCCTGCTATGCCTGCGTCTTCGCATGTTACTCTCCCTAGAAACAAAACAAAGAAGAAAATAATTTTTTTTTTTTTAAAAAAAAAAAGCTGACCGACAATACTCATTATTTACCTAATAGAAAATTGCAAAATTGCGGCAAATGTCAGTGAATGTGGGGTATAAATCCAAAAGGTCAAAAAAGAAATAAATAAATTAAAAAAAGGAGAAGACAACAGTTAAATATGTTTGGATACAGCTTTTACGCGCGCGCGCACCCACAGCTTTTCTTATTTGAAAGTACTCTTAGCATATAATCTGAATTTAAAATTGTTTGGGTGCTTATTATTGTTAATCTGAAAGCCTATTTGAGTTTGATAGTCCATTTAGCAAATATAGTTTTTGCTATCTTTTAAATTTTAAAATATGAATTGGAACTAATTTCAACTAATTCACATATTATCTAAACACCTTTTGAGTTTATTGCTGATATTTGAAAAAAAGTTTTGATCAAAGTTAAATGAACTATTGATAAACATAATACTTTTGACTTTTGACAAACATAATATTTTTGATGAATACCTATAGTATAAAAAAATTTAAATTTTGTAAAAATTACTTTCTAAACCAAATGTAGAACTAGATCAAATAAAGATGATTTAGAAAGTCAAATACTTTTAAACCGGTCATACAACCGGTTTAAATAATATCACTGGCAGTCGCATTTTCTAAACTGTATGCAAAAATAGCCAATTTAAAAAGGACGGTTTGAATAACCTATTTTGTACTAATAAAATTGATTTTTGGTAAATAAACTTTTGATCTGATCAAGAGACTTATTCAATAAGTGAGAAATGACTGTATAATCCCAGGTGATCGAGATAAACTATCGTTGTGTACTTTAAATAGGAGTGTTTCTTGAAGTAGGTGAAGAGCAAATTAAAGAGCCAAGCATGAGAGTTGTAGCGTTGAGCTATGTCGTTGTTTTGTTCTTCTTCTTCTTCATCTTGTTGAGAGGCATAGAGAGTGCAAAGCCAAGTCATTATTCTGTGCCTTTCAATCGAACCCTTTTCCCTCCCTCCTTCGTATTCGGTGCTGGTTCTGCTGCTTACCAGGTATATATCTCTTCTTTTCTTCTTCAGTTTTTCTACAATCTTTGGCGGACCCCAAATTAAAAAATTTGATGATTCAGTCAGAAGGAGCAGCAAATATTGATGGTAGAGGACCAAGCATATGGGACACCTTCACTAAGCAACACCCAGGTTATTAAGTACATTTACATATGTTTTTAAAACAATTATTCACTTGTACTGCGCACCTTCTTCTTCTTCTTCTTCTTCTTTTTTTGGGACCAAAAGAAAACAGAGATACCAAAGTGAAAAACGCCAAAGCAATAGCGAAACTAAGAACAGGAAACTCCTAGTTACAGAGCAAACAGTAGCCAGGAAAGAAGAGAATCGGGACAGGGGCTCGACAACCCAATCTTTAGAGCACTTCCCTCATAGAAACTGCACGAGCAAGAAAGTTTGCAACGAGTTTAGAATTTCTTGGGATCCATTTGAAACAACAACGGCTCATCGATTTAGAAGAAGAATTAAAGAAATAATTAAATTTTTTTTATTCAGGACATAATTTTATGTACAGTAGAAGAATTAAAGAAATAATTATTTTTTATTAAGAAACTAATTGTATGTCAAGAGATCGATGCTAAAAAGAGAATAAATTTTGATAAACAGAAAAGATTTTGGATCGCAGCAATGGTGCTATTGCAGATGACTTTTATCATCGGTACAAGGTGCATTTGCTTTTCAATTTTATTTCATCATATAATTGCTTATATTTCTGATCTTTCCACACACAAAGAGATACATATAAATTATATATATCGGCTCTACAAATAATTGACGTTTGTGAATGGCATAATAATTGTAGAGTGACATAAAATTAATGAAAAAGATAGGGTTGGACTCGTTCAGGTTCTCCATCTCCTGGTCAAGAATATTCCCTAGTAAGTATATATTATCTATCCTCGTCTAAGTGTTTTGAATTATTTAATTATTTTCATATGAACAGATTAATGTTGAAACTTGAAAGTGATGATGATTAGCAAAAAATGAAACTTGTTTATTTGCAGAGGGGAAAGGAATGCTCAATCCCTTGGGGGTTAAGTTCTACAACAATCTCATCAATGAGCTCCTTTCTAATGGTCAACTTCTCTGTCTTTTTCTCTTTCTTTTTAAAAATAAATAATGATGGATCTGAGTTTTTTTTCTTCTAATTTTCAAAAATAATTTTAAACTCACATATTATTGCATTTACAGGATTGACACCATTTGTGACTCTCTTCCACTTTGATCTCCCCCAAGCCTTAGAAGATGAGTACGGTGGATTTCTCAGTCCTAAAATAGTGTGAGTCATACTAATTAACTAAAATTATTGTCAATCAACTCAATATTTATCCTAATGATTAAGTATTTTATTTTGCGTTTTTTTTTTTGCTTATTATAATCCAATTGATATATAATATATGATGATGTAGGGGGGACTTTCATGAATATGCTGATTTTTGCTTCAAAACTTTTGGTGATCGAGTGAAGCATTGGGTTACTTTGAATGAACCCTACGGGTACAGCAATAATGGCTACAATACTGGAAGCTTCGCACCGGGAAGATGTTCTAACTACGTCGGAAATTGCGCCTCCGGCAACTCCGCCACCGAGCCCTACCTTGTGGGCCACCACTTGCTTCTTGCTCATGGTGATGCTGTCAGATTATACAAGGCAAAATATCAGGTTTTCTTTCTCACTACAAAAAAAATAAGCTCCATTTTTTAATTATGGCCTAATTTGCGATAAAAAACTTTTTTTTTTCTTTTTATGAAGGAGTAGTTTGTGATGAAAAGTATTTTTGTATGGCTGCAAAGTAGAATGCAAACATATTTTTGTAAGAAAAGTAATTTGTGTCAGCGTGTTTTATTTTTTGAGATATGTAATACTCACTCCGTTAAAAAATATAAAATATTTTTTAAGGAGTTGAATATTAAAAAATATAAAACATTTTTAATTTTTTTGAGGTGTAATTATTGCCTTTTTTTAAAAGTATTTCTATTAATAAATGATTTTATATTTATTATAAAGCGTTTAATAGAGATAAGTATAAAAAAATATGGTTAGTTTGAAAGTAGATAACTATTTTATTGAAAAGTGAAATTTGATTAAAAATGTCTTATATTTTTTAACGGAGGATTAAAATTTTTGACCCTTAAACTTTCAGTCATCAACTTGATACTTCATAAAATGTAATACTTATCAATCAAATTTCTAGACTTTTGCAACCATATAAAATTGCACCACATGCGTATGTCTAGGATTATATGTCTTTAACTTAAATATAATTAGTCATCTTGCCATAATAGCATCTTCCATTCACACCCTTTCTTTTATTTTTTTAATTCAATTGTCCAGTATTCTGAAAATTTTGGGAATATTACCACCCTTGTCCTCTCATTTAGACTAATTCAAACCATTGGACCGTTATTACTAACCACAATTTCATGAGTATTTTGGGCATGCCCTTAACATATTTATTTAACGCAATTATGTATTTCAGAACTCAAACCTAAAACTCCATGATAACCTGATCAATTTAACTCTCTTGACTATATAAAATCAAGCACCCCTTGATTTCACTCTTTCTTTTAACCAGACCTACATCCCCCCTTCATTATCACTAATGTATTTGTGGGTGTGGGTGTTACACTGGAAACAGAAATATCAGAAAGGAGAAATTGGAATCACATTAGTGACTCACTGGATGGAGCCAAAAACAAACGCTCCTGCCAATCGTCTGGCTGCAAGTCGAGCTCTTGACTTTTGGTTCGGATGGTATGTTTTGTATGAACTTCTCAAATATTTTCAGATTTTTCCTGCCTCTCTTATACTTTATTTGGAGGATATGAGAAGTGAGATGAAAGAAAATGTCGTTCTTCTTATATATATATATATATATATATGGAATAACAAGAGAATTGGAAAGAAGAGTGAGTAGTCTCACAGTTTCACTATAAGAATGATACTTACAGAAAAGAGGCAAGTACTTTGTACCTATTTTTCTGACTTTTGGGGTAATTTTTGGAAGGTGTATATCTATATCTATATCTATATATATATATATATATATTCTCTCCAAAATCTTTCTTCTTCTGTTTCTTTTTGAACGAAAATAAATTCTTAATCAAAAGAGATTATGGGCTAGTCAAGTTTGTCAAACAATCTCCTTTCATCATCCACCACTTTAACAAGAGTTATTCAAAGATAATATAACATAAATATAAAATCATTTTGAGCTTGAGTAACCAACAGATGAGCACAAGTAGTGTTGGCTAAACCCTAAAACCCTAAATATTAAACATAAAATTCAAATGAATGTTCCAATCCCAATAAAAATATATTGTGGCTTGGTTGATAATTTTTCTGAACAGATGATGACTAATATCACTTCTAACGATCAGGTTGATCATTTAATCACAATTCATGTAGACTTGTACATATTGCGAAAATTCCTTTCCCAACATAACTGAAGACAAATCTTTCTCCTTTTGAATAAAAAACTACTGAGAAGAGAACGTGCTAGTCTTTCTCCACTTTCCCTTTCATCCTACTTTTACTTGCTATCCAAACGAGGTAAAATCTATTTTTATTTCCTTCCTGTTACTTTTCTGTCCAGTCAAACTTACAGCTTTTTACCTCTTAAAATTTGCGTTTGCATAGTATATTAAAACACCATGAAAACTGACTAACAAAGTTGGATCTCTTAGAATATGCTAGTCTATCCTATAATCTTCATCAAAAGAGGTTCACACATTTAATATCTAACTATATCTCGAATATGAATGTTTCTAACATAAAGACACATGTATGTAATAAAAAAACAAACAAAAAAACTAAGTTTAAGTTTCTAAGCAATAATTTTATGTTTGTGCAGGTATGCTGAACCCATCACGTATGGTGATTATCCGCAGAGCATGAGATCTATAGTGGAAGATAGATTGCCAAGATTTACAAAAGCAGAATCAGAAATGCTGAAAGGATCTTATGATTTTCTTGGTGTCAATTATTATACCACTAATTATGCAGAAAATGCTCCCTTAACCAGCACTGCTAATCGGAGTTTCTCTTCAGATATGCAAGCCTCTCTCTCTGGTAATTAACCCAATCATTAATTTCCTATAAAACTAATTACATATTATATTATACTATATTATATTATGTTATGTTATATTCACTAACATGACGCAACACAAATAAAACGTCATCTTCATTTTCTTTTGATTTCAGCTCTGAGAAATGGCGTCCCTGTTGGTACTCCGGTATTTCCTTTCTTTTTTATTAATTATTTCCTTAATTAGAGATTAGAAATATATTATTGGATCGTAATTCTACAGAGAGATCTGTGAACTTGAAATCCCATTCCGCCAGTCTCCAGATCTCAAATTCAATAATATAATTACTTCCTCCGTCCCTTACATATAAACTGTTTTTTATAAACTTATTTTGTTCTTAAACATGTTTTTTAAATAATTAAATAATTTTGTCCTTATCTTAAAAAAAGAAAAAATATATTAATTATTTGTTTTATTTATCACCATCATGATATTAATTAACATTAGTAGGGGCAAAATTGAAAAATTATTATGATTTAATATAATTTCAACTACGCGGACTTCAGTAAAAAAAAAAACATCTTATATATAAATGTATGGAATATATATGTTTAAATATGTAAATATAAGCACAGATTTGGATTAAGATATATTCATATAAATTGTTGGATTAAAATATATTCTCTCTGAACCATAACATAAGTTATCTATAATGCCATGTGAAACACTAAAAGGATTAGGAAGAATCTCGCCGAATCCGGATCTCTGTGCGTCACTCCATAAAAGCTAGTTAAAGAATTTAAAAGTGAGAGGTGGTTGACTAAAAAATGCAATATTGGAGTTAGGTGATAGACAAAAGAAAACTTAATACAGAAGAGTGTTTTGGATGGTTTTGCAGACAGCATTGAGTTGGCTTTTTATATATCCCAAGGGTCTCCGTCAGCTCTTGCTGTATGTCAAGCATAAATACAACGACCCACTCATCTATGTCACTGAAAATGGTTGGTACCCAAAACTATTCATCTATTTGTGATTTTTAACATTATTATATATTTCTTTTATATATAATTTTTGTTGAAAATTTTAGGGGTTGCTGAAGCAAACAATGCATCTATACCAGTGAAAATAGCGATCAAGGATGGGATCAGAATTAGATACTATGATGGCCACCTCAGATATCTTCTCCAAGCTATCAAGTTAGTTCTCATATATATTACCACAACGAAGAAATTGATTAACTGATTATTGTAAGAAATAAATTAATAAATTTTATCCACGAAAGTTATTATAATTAATGAATTGATGCATGTCCATCCACGAAATATTACATATAATTTAATCAAATTTTCATTAATTTTTTAAAATATAGACATTTAAAAATTAAATACAATTTGTTTTCAATAGTTAAAATCCAAACTTTTTTTCCATAAAATATGAATTAAATGAATCAAGGACTCTAGTATTGAAAATCATGTCAATTCAACCGAGTGAACCGGTAAAAAATTAAACTTGTGCCTTAATTGGTTGAATAAATTTGTTCATAATTAGTCAATTCATGATTTAACTATAGTTTTGACTATTGGTCTTTAAACTAACAACATATTGACTAATTCAATAATGGGTTCGATCTTCATATGTGCAGGGATGGAGTGAAGGTGAAGGGATATTATGCATGGTCATTTTTTGATGACTTCGAGTGGGATGCTGGTTACACAGTTCGATTTGGAATCACTTATGTGGATTTCAAAAACAATCTCAAGAGATATCTCAAATATTCTGCTTATTGGCTCAAGATGTTCCTCCTTCGTTAATCCCTATAATACTATTAATTGTGCTCTATGGATTCTTCCATCATGTTTCTTATCTTCCATCTTTCATCATGTGCTCCTAAATCTCAAAAATAAATGACATCTCAAGATCATGCAGTAACATTTGGTGTATGTTGTTAATATCACAACTTATTGTGTTCATCGGTTATGAATAGTGTAACTTATATAAATATTTCAAATTTTTATTATATAATATAAATTCTTCATCACTAAAATTTTTTCTCTTATTTTTTTTTTACAAAAATCAATTTTAGATGCCAATCATAAATTCATTTAGTAAAAAAAAAAAATCCACATTATCATCACTCCCGTATTCGGTATTCCTGTGCAATACAAATCAAAAGAAGACAAGGCAATAATCAAATTTCAATCAAATAAAAAGATTAAAGAAGAAGAATCCTTCAAAACGAAGGAATAATATCTAAAATACCCACACGCAAAATGAATTGGGCCTCTTTCTCACTCCATTCCTTGGCAGCCCATATTTCCTCTTGGCCCAACACACTCAAGCCTGTTTATCATTAACGACATTCACGTTTATTTCATTGCTTCACGATGATGACGATTACATTGTTCAAAGTATTTTATAAAGTTACACTAAAATCATAATAATGTGACGTTCATTGAAAAGGCACCAATAATACGAGGTGGCTTTTGACTGAATACAATATCATAATAATAACAATAATAATTAGTCAAAAGTATAACATATGCGAAACGTTTGTGCCATGAAACTTACTTTTTGTTATGTCATAATAAATATAGTTTTAACTTTTATGTTTCCTATACTCAACTTTTTTCTGAATAATTTTATAGTATGCTGAAAGTAAGGCTTTCATTTCACATGCCTGATCTGATTTGCCTGTTTCTCTTTTTATTTTAAATTAGGGGCATCATAATCATTTTGCCAAAACATTAATGTTAGAAAATTCTCAAAGGATTTAAGAAAAATTATCACCTTTCATAGAATTTTATTGTTATTTACATATTTTAAGGAGATTTTTCTGTCATTTTTTTAATCAACTAATTATCATAAATATTACATATAAATTAAATATATTTTCATTATAATAGTTAGAATTACACAAAATTTCTTAACATAATAATTAGAGAGTAAATCACACAAACCTCTTATAATTTATTTGATCACGATTCAACTACAATTTTAATTGTTAACCTTTGAACCATTACTTTAATCAATTTAATGCTAAGTACAATGACAAAGACTTGTTATCTGAATTTTGGATGCAGGGGTGGAGTGAAGGTGAAGGGATATTACGCATGGTCATTTTTTGATGACATTGAATGGGAAGCCAGTTATACACTTCGATTTGGAATCACTTATGTGGATTTTAAAAACAATCTCAAAAGATATTCAATATTATTGGTTTAAGATGTTCCTAGCTCCTCCCTTAATTCCACCATTTTCATGCTAATATTTGTAATTTTTTATATATATTCACAGTCACACATTTCTTTTCTTTATTCTTTCTCATTACCTGCTTCTAATAATCGTGTACTTGTAAATTTCAAAAGTACATGGGATTTCATTGCTTCGTGGTTCATGACAAACTGTTCATATAAAGACGTTATATATGGTGCCTTGGGTATTGGCCTATGATCCGATCTGCGCAGGTGTATATATGATTTATTGGTAATTTTAGTTAATGATAAAAACTTGTGTTGATTTAATTAGACAATTTATGTGCGGGTGTAGTGAACCAATGTTCAAATGTTTATTGGAAGCAAAGGTGAAAATAGATTAGATTGAGTTAAGCTTTGACTAAATAGACCAAGCCTGTATGGCAAGTTAAATTTTTAAATTTGACCTGAAATTTATATAAAAATGTTTTCATGGCTCAAATCCAAAGTTACCTAAAGCTTGAATTAACTTGAAAGACTATTTAAAAGTAAATATTTTAAATAGGCTTGTATTTTAATTTTAAATATCTCAAATATACTTTAAAACTATTAGTATATAATATATAATTTAATTTATCAATTATAATATAGAATAATTAAAAGGATTCACCAAATACAATACAATATGATAATAAAGTAATAACATTAAAGTCAATATATAAGTTCAATTCAATTGAAAACATAATTACAAATAAAAAAGAATAGATTGATTAATAATCAAAGGATGAAACTGATGTGTGTGTGATATATTACACAAGATATATTTGTATGTGTAAATAGGTCAGCTCATTGAACTCATATGTTTGGCCTCAAAAAAAAAACATAACTTATTTAATTAAATAGATCTAATTAAAACTTTGAGCTTACGCTAGGTTTAAAGTTGGCTAGGATGCACAAAAGCCTTGGCCTATGCCCACCCCTAATTGCCTCTAATAAAAAAAAAAATATAAATTGCGTGTGAATGATTAAATATCATCTAAAATATTTTTATTTTTATACATATTCTTTAAATTTTATTATTTTAATTGAGATCTAATCATGAGTCAATGAATTTTTAAGTTATTTTTTTATACTCCCTCTGTTCAAAAATATAAGATATTTTTTGAGAAGTTGGATGTTTTTAGTCTTTTGAAGTGTAATCATTGCCATTTTTCTCAAAAGTATCCCTATCAATGTAATTTTATATTTATTATAAAGTGTTTAAATAGAGTATTTAATAAAAATAAATATAAAAAGATAGGATTAGTTTGAAAGTAGATAATTATTTTATTGAGAGATAAAATTTAATTAAAAATATCGTATATTTTTTAATGGAGGGTGTAATTTTTATGCATTTGCTGTCAAAAAAACATGAGAATTCACGTGTCCATGGAAATGGTACGACTGGTATTAAATTTCCCACAAATATCCAAAATGTACCCAATAATTTGGGGGGGGGGGGTGGAGGATATAAAACTAAGAAATTTCAGGTAGCTAGACAAATATATTCTTTTTAGCAACTAGCTAGACCAGTGTCTTGGCCAACAAGAAGATTTTTTATGATAACATGCCTATCCATATGTTGCTTGCTGTGTGGATAAAATTTAACGCATAAGGAGTCTAAAATAAATGGCTGGTGAGAAAAAGATGTCTACAATAAATTATGTTATTTTTTTTATTTTTAGCACAATTTCCTAGAAGTCATTCATTTACTTCAATTAATATATGTGCAAGAACATAATAAAACAGGGATATTTCGTAAATAAACCAATCCATGTGGTCACATGATATAATTAATTTTATCTTATATATTTATTTTTATCCCAATTAAATTTCATGTTATATATAAGCTAAACTTTTACATCCATCAAGAAATGTTAGTTATATTCTTAAAATTATAAAAATATATATAATTTTGTAATTGTATCCTTCTTTTCAATTAATAACTACAATAAATTGTTGCTTAAGAATTCAAACGATAATAAATAAAAAATGATAAAATTTAAAAATAAAATTAATTACTCTAACTTTATCTTATATTAAAGAACCAAAAAACTTTTAAAATTTATCTTATATTAATGGCTAGAAAGAGCATATGCTTGAATAACAACCAAAAGGTGTATAAGACACCTTGCTACAATCGACAATTTAAATGACACGTGATTATTAGAACATAAAAACTAGAATAGAGAAAGAGAACAAAACCAATGAACAAACCTAAAAAATGAATGGAATTAATATTTTTTACGAGGTGGATTCGATTTTTTTTTTTAATATTTGTTTTCCCTTCTATCAGCCCCCTATTGGCTAGCCATTGTCCCCACTTTCGAGTATCACCTATTTCTCAGATTTTTTTATTGCTAAAAAAATTTAGATGAATTGAATCTGTAAGCTTGCAAAGATTAAAATATGTTTTTAAATTTAAATTTCTTTTATAAGAGTATTTATAGATAGCTCATTAATAAGAACCTTATAGTGATGTTGTGATTTAAACCTATGACATATTTTGTGGGTTATGGGTAAATTTCTTTTAGCCCTTTTTTTTGACTTTTTTGTTGTATAATTCTTATTACATTAATTGTTGTCGGAAGCTAGTTAATAAGTTCAATCTTTGATAGCCATTTTATTTTTTTGTTTGTTTGTGTAAAAATGCCAAAAGCTCATGTACTAATTTTCAATGTGTAGTTGTGATAAGAAGATAAAACTTGTGTTGTTTGAATGTATATTGATGGCAATTGCCTGGATCAGAAATTGAGAAGTTAATTAAGCCGGCCGTGAATTTCAGGCCAAGGAATTTTCAAATATTTTTAATCTTTTAGAGTAAAGTAAACAACAATAAATCTATTTGAGTCATGAAATGAAGCATTTTGAGATACATGTTAAAGAATAAAGTATAAAGAGACAAAAGTGCATGAGACATGAGATTATAAATCTCTTCAAGCGTTGTCATTTCATATACACACACGCGCGCGCACAATGCATATAAATATGCTATAATTTATCTCTTAAGATTAAATTTTAAAAATTAAACCGAACATTGAACTGAACGAACTACTAATTTAAGGATCAATATTCGAACCATTTATGATTAATTTATTATATTTAAAAATTTGCTTCTTCACTGTTTGTTTGTGTAAAAATGCCAAAAGCTCATGCACTAATTTTCAATTGTTGTGATAAGAAGGTAAAACTTGTGTGGTTTGAACGAACATTGTTTGCAATTGTCTTGATTAGAAATTGAGAGGTGAATTAAGCCGGTCGTGAATTTCGAGCCAAGAAATTTTTCATCTTTTTCTAATCTTTTAAACTAAATTAAATGACAACAAATCTATTTCAGTTGAGCGTTTGAGACAAATGTTAAATGATAAGGAGACAAATGTTCAAGTGAGCAGGGATGTACCTACTTAGCAGCTAGAGGGGGCAAATGCCCCCACATGAAAAGAAAAAACAAATTGTATGGAATGACCCAAAAAATTTCTTCGCCCCCTAGAAAAAATTTCTGTTGCCCCCTATTTAAGGAAAAAAATTCTTTTGCCTCCTTAAAAGTTACACTTATCTCCTTAAAAATTTATTTAACTCAAATCTAACTTATAAGTTATAATTTTAAAAATTGATAATATAGTTTGAGAGTGAAGGAATACTAATTTAAAAAATAATTTTTTTGTTTAAATAAAAATTTATGACAAAAAATCCTCAACTACACAAATATGGTCAAATTTTATTTATATTAGACAAATTTATTTAATACGCCATTATAATTTTATGCTTTACCCTTATTCTCTAATAATTATTAAAATTTTTTTTCTATAATTTAATTTAATAAATATTTAAAATTATGCTTTTTTAAAAAATCAATATTTATGTTAAGTCAAATTTTTGTCGCTTCTTAATGTTTTTGGGTCTGTCACTGTACGTGAGGCATGAGATTACAAGTTTTTTCAAGTGTTCCCACTTCATACATTCAGATTGCTAAGGGGGAACAAAATACATTTTAAATAATTAGATAGATTTAATTTTCAAATACACTTATATGGCATGACAACTTGTTGTCTCCTCCATATATTATGCTTGGTATATTAATTCACCCGGCTAAATATAAACTAGTTTAAGCCATAGGCGCCAACAATTATTAGGCTCAATGGGAGCATATAATGTGGTAAGATTTATCCAACACGAGTCCCAACCATACACCAACATGTCATGTAATTAAGAACAGTTTCAACATACATAAATACAATAATACATAACACATTAAAAATTGTGCTTTCCAATACACTTTTTAATAATCTAAATACTTTCTTACAAATAGTTAATATCCCACTAGCCAACACATTTTCTCAACAAAATGAAGTTTAATTTAATACATGAGTTCTCAACACATATATTTCATAATTCAAAATACAAATAATTAATCACAGAACACACAACATGATATTAAAAAATGCTTCCTCAAATACAAAAGTGACCACCTACAGTGCCCACAACACACTCTACATGACACAGTTATGCTAATTAATAATAAAACATATTAATTATAACTAATTGTAATTTCTAACACTAATATCATATTAATCCTAGAGTTAGATTAGTTAATTGCATTACCCTAAGCAAATTCCATACAAATGACAAAGTGAATAACTCTTACATTAAGGAACGAATTAGTGATCTAACCAGTGAAAATAATGAGTGAGATGTGATGAATTTGATGACTAAATTTTAGCTCAATTTAATGGTTAATGAATTTGTAAACATTGATTTATCAAGACTGTCCTATGAAAATATGAAAATAATTATGAATAACAAAATAAATAACTCTCACATTGAGAAATAAATTAACAATTGAACCATTGAAAATGACAAATTGGGTGTTATGAATCTGTTGATCAAATTTCAGCCCTATCCAACTATTAACGTATTTGCAAATGCCAATTTACCCACACTATCTTGTGAAGATGTGGAAATAGTTATGAATGATGAATTTAATAACTCTTATATCAAGTAACGAATCAATGAATCAACTGTTGAAAATTATTATTTGGATGTTATAAATCTTAATTATGACCAAATTTTGGCTTGATTTAATGGTTAATAAATTCACAAACACTAATTTTTATGCATTTGCTGTCAAAAAAACTTGAGAATTCACGTGCGTCCATGGAAATGGTACGACTGGTATTAAATTTCCCACAGATATCCAAAATGTACCCCAATAATTTTTTTGTGGGGGGAGGAGGGATATAAAACCAAGAAATTTCAGGTAGCTAGATAAGTATATTCTTTTTTTTAATAAAAAGATAAATATATTGTTTTGAGCAACTAGTTAGACCAGTGTGCTTGGCCAATTTTTATGATAACATGCCTATCCATATGTTGCTTGCTGTGTGGATAAAATTTAACGCATAAGAAGTCTAAAATAAATGGCTGGTAAGAAAAAGATGTCTACAATAAATTATGTTATTTTTTTTATTTTTAGCACAATTTCCTAGAAATCATTCATTTACTTTAATTAATATATGTGCAAGAATATAATAAAACAGGGATATTTCGTAAATAAACCAATCCATGTGGTCACATGATATAATTAATTTTATCTTATATATTTATTTTTATCCCAATTAAATTTCATGTTATATATAAGCTAAACTTTTACATTCATCAAGAAATGTTAGTTATATTCTTAAAATTATAAAAATATATATAATTTTGTAATTGTATCCTTCTTTTCAATTAATAACTACAATAAATTGCTGCTTAGGAATTCAAACGATAATAAATAAATAATGATAAAATTTAAAAATAAAATTAATTACTTAACTTTATCTTATATTAAAGAACCAAAAAAATTTTAAAATTTATCTTATATTAATGACTGGAAAGAGCATATGCTTGAATCACCAAAAGGTGTATAAGACACCTTGCTACAATCGACAATTTAAATGACACGTGATTATTAGAACATAAAAACTAGAATAGAGAAAGAGAACAAAACCAATGAACAAGCCTAAAAAAAGAATGGAGTTAATATTTTTTAAGAAGTGGATTCGATTTGTTTGCCCTTCTATCAGCCCCTATTGGTTAGCCATTGTTCCCTCTTTCGAGTATCACCTATTTTTCAGATTTTTTTTTATTGCTAAATTTTTTTAGATAAATTGAATCTGGGAGCTTGCAAAGATTAAAGTATGTCTTTAAATTTAAAAAAACATTTATAAAAATATTTATAGATAGCTCATTAATAAGAACCTCATATTATTGTGATATATTTTGTGGGTTGTGGGTCAAAAATTTCTTTTAGCCTTTTTTTTTTGACTTTTTGTTGTATAATTCTTATTACATTAATTGTTATCGGAAGCTAGTTAATAAGTTCAATCTTTGATGGCCATTTATTTTTTGTTTGTGTAAAAATGCCAAAAGCTCATGTACTAATTTTCAATATATAGTTGTGATAAGAAGATAAAACTTGTGTGGTTTGAACGTATATTGATAGCAATTGTGTGGATCAGAAATTGAGGGGTTAGAACCCTCCTCAGGCTTCGGCCTGCCTCCTTTATTCAAAAAAAGAAATTGAGGTGTGAATTAAGCCGGCCGTGAATTTCGAGCCAAGGAATTTTTATCGTTTTCTAATCTTTTAGACTCAACTAAATGACAACAAATCTGTTTCAGTTATGAAATGGATCGTTTGAGACAAATGCTAATTTATAAGGAGACAAGTGTCCACGTGAGCAAGGATGTACCTACTTATAGTAGCTAGAGGAGTCAAATTCCCCCACATGGAAAGAAAAAAAAAAATATATATATATATATATGGAATGATCCAAAATATTTCTTCGCCACCCAGAAAAAATTTCAGTTGCCCCCTTTCTAAGGAAAAAAAAATTCATTTGCCTCCTTGAAAGTTTCACTTACCTCCCTAAAAATTTGTTTAACTCAAATCTAACTGATATGTTATAATTTTAAAAATTATAATATAGTTTGAGAGTGAATGTATAATAATTTAAAAAATAATTTTTTTGTTTAAATAAAAATTTATGACAAAAAATCCTCAACTACACAAATATGGTCAAATTTTATTTATATTAGACAAATTTATTTAATACACCATTATAATTTTATGCTTCATGCCTTATTCTCTAATAATTATTTAATTTTTTCTATAATTTAATTTAATAAATATTTAAAATTATGCTTTTTAAAAAAATCAATATTTATGTTAAGTCAAATTTTTGCCCCCGCTTCTTAATGTTTTTGGGTCTGTCACTGTACGTGAGGCATGAGATTACAAGTTTTTTCAAGTGTTCCCACTTCATACATTCAGATTGCTAAGGGGAACAAAATCCATTTTAAATAATTAGATAGATTTAATTTTCAAATACACTTATATGGCATGACAACTTGTTATCTCCTCCATATACTATGCTTGGTATATTAATTCACCAGGCTAAATATAAACTAGTTTAAGCCATAGGCGCCAACAATTATTAGGCTCAATGGGAGCATATAATGTGGTAAGATTTATCCAACACGAGTCCCAACCATACACCAACATGTCATGTAATTAAGAACAATTTCAATATATGTAAATACAATAATGCATAACACATTAAAAATTGTGCTTTCCAATACACTTTTTAATAATCTAAACACTTTCTTATAAATAGTTAATATCCCACTTGCAACGTATTTTCTCAACAAAATGAAGTTTAATTTAATACATGAGTTCTCAACACATATATTTCATAATTCAAAATACACATAATTAATCACATAACACATAATATAATATTAAAAAATGGTTTCTCAAACACAAAAGTGATCACCTACAGTGCCCACAGCACATTCTATGCTACACAATTATGCTAATTAACAATAAAATATATTAATCATAGCTAATTGTTGTTCCTAACACTAATACCATATTAATCCTAAAGTTAGATTAGTTCATCTCATTAACCTTAGCAAATCCCATACAAATGACTAAGTGAATAACTCTTACATTAAGCAACAGATCAATGATCTAACTAGTGAAAATAATGAGTAGGATGTGATGAATCTGCTGATTGAATTTTAGCTCAATCCAATGATTAATGAATTTGTAAACACCAATTTATCAAGATTGTCCTATAAAGATGTGAAAATAGTTAAGAATAACAAAGTAAATAACTCTCACATCAAGAAATGAATCAACAATGGAACTATTTGAAAATGACAAGTTGGGTGTTATGAACTTGCTGACCAAATTTCAACCTTATCCAACTATTAACGTATTTGCAAATGCCAATTTACCCACATTGTCTTATGAAGATGTGAAAATAGCTATGAAATGAATCAAGGATCCAACTATTAAAAATTATTATTTCACAAGTACAAAATATGAAATTTACAAGTTATTTTTTATATTAGTTGGAAGGCAAATGGTATAAAAAGTTAAGGCAGTGACATTTTTACAATTATAATAAAATATTCTATAGTTTTTACATCAGGTGTCACCCGATGTAAAAAATCTATTTTCTACATCAAGCAAGGCCACCCGATGTAGAAAATACACTTTCTACGTAGGGTGGAACTCACTCGATGTAGAAAGTGTATTTTCTACATCGAGTGAAGGTTCACCTGATGTAGAATATACAACGGGTGACCCTTCACCTAGTGTAAAAAATTTTTTAAATTACTTACTCGTTTTGCTCTTGCACAAACTTACATTGTTTCCTTCCCTTTCATTTTCCCTTTGCTCCACTTCGACTCCCCTCCCTTTCTCTCATTTCCTCCCCCTCCCTCTCAGTGCTCCCTCTCCCTCTCACTGACTAGCCCCCCTCCCCTTCACCTCTCTCTCTCGGCACCCCCTTCCCCCTCCTTCCTCCCTCTCAAGCTTCCAACTGATGTAAAAAGTCATTATTTTACATCAGTTGGAAGCCCAACCCATGTAAAAAGTTTTAGGTAAATTTTTTTATATAATTTTTAATATTGGTTTTATAATTGATTTAAAAATTTTAGTTTTTATATTGGGTGTATAACTAATGTAAAAAGATGGGACATTCTACATTTTTTGGAACAACATTGTCCTTTTAACCGCTGTAAAAAGTCATTTTTGTACTAGTATTTGGATGTTATAAATTTTATGATCAAATTTTAGCCCGATTTAATGGTTAACAAATTCAAAAACACTAATTTACCAAGACTATCTTATGAAGATATGAAAATAGTTTTCTCTTCTCTTTTTTGTTTCTTTCTTGCTGTAGTTCAATCCTAAATATAACCTCTCTCTCATAATCTAATTTGATCTCTCTCCATTTACTTTGTATGACTGACAATGTGTTTTAACATTGGGCCTTTCTCCATGTAGGAATGGAGTCTAAACTCATTAACCTCAATTTTTCTCAAAACATAATTGAATTTTTAATTAGACCTCATAATTTTCTTAATTAAATTATTAAATAAAACTATGAAATTACATTATGGATATCTTATAAATTATATTTGTATAATTATAATTAATAACACAATTATACATAGGGAAAAGAAGAGGACCTGTAATGGGTGGCAGAGGGACAAACTTTATTTAAGATTTGGGGGGTGGGGGAATTGGGATGAGGGTGAGGGAGGTCCCAAAAGTTAGAAAAATTAAATATTTAATGTAAAAAAATATTTTTCCAATAAGAAAATGAAAATTGTTTCTATCCTGTTTTTAAAAATAGTTTTTTTCTTTTTCAAAAAAATATTTTTTTTCATATACCAAACATGCACTAAACCTCTCTTAAGTCTATGTTTTTATGTTATAAGAAAAAATATAAAATAAAGAAAATGAGAAAAGAGAAAATGAAAAGATAAATGTGAAATGATATAATTTTCTCTCTCTATACTTGGTTTAACAAAAGAAAAGAAGGAGGATAATTTCATACATATAATGATAACCTTATTAATTGTAGAAAAATATCTATATGTAATAAAGCTTAATATTTTAACATATTATTTACATAGTTTCTTTTTATATTACTAATCTAATAAAAAATAATTGCAAATAATTTTATCTAGTACTAGAAAAAAAATATCTTATCCAATTTTAAATTTTATTTCTTAAATTATTAAATATCTAATAAGATCAAAATTTTAACAACTAAATATAAGGCATTTAAGCAAAAATGAACGTAAAAATTTAAAATTAATATTTGTCTAATTTTTAATTAGCAAAAGCCAAGCAACAAAAATATTTGTTTGTAAACAAAAATATTTGTCGATACATTTTTACAGAGAAAAGTTGGAGGGACAAATATGTAGACCCAACATGTTATTTTCCTCCCAATTTTTTTCGCTCACATTCTCCTCTCATTAAGCAAACAAGGAAAAATATAGTTTTTCCTTCACTTTTCTCTTCTGCGTTTCTTTTCCTTGTACTTTTCTCTCATAACAAACATATTATTTGAGTGAAATGATTATACTTATAGCATTTAATTAATAACTATTATTTCAATCTCTTTTATATAAATCTTTTTTTGCCAGTCTTTTATATAAAGCTTACTTCCAAAAGTAAAACATCTAAATTATAAGGTATCTAGTTAAAATAATCTAATATTTTAATAACTTTTTGTGTTAAGGTTCATTTTTGCTCTTGAACTATTTTCAGAAAAGCATCAAGTATTCTAAAATATTTTTTAACAATATTACCCCCTTAAAGTAATTAAAATTTGGCAATGTATTGCTCTTAAGTCTTAACATTAAATTGTAGGAAACGTAAAACTTGTGTGGTGTGAACATTGTTAGCAACATTCGGGATCATCAATTGAGATGTTAATTAAGCCAGCTCGTGAATTTCAGGGCAAGAAATTATCATCGTTTTCTAATCTTTCAGACTAATTAATGAAAACAAGTCTGTTTCAGTTATGAAATGAAGCACTTGAGTGGGCTTCACTAAACTTCATAGCTTAGTTAAGCAGAGAACTTGAAAAGTTATATACAACGAGACAAATGTTCACGTGAAACATGAGATTACAATTATTTTCAGTGTTCCCACTTTACATGCATCTACTTAATGGCTATAAACAGTGAGGATTCATGAAGTTGCGGATCAGAAATATAGCAAGAGCAAAAGCATCAAGTATGAGAGTTAAGGTAACAGTTTCGTGCTGTGTGTGTTATTGGTGGCCACCGCCACCACTCTCACGGCGGCGGACGGTGGCACTCCAAATGCACTAAATAGATACCATTTCCCCCATGGCTTTGTCTTCGGTGCTGGTTCTGCTGCGTATCAGGTATATATACATCCATTCATTTCTACTAATACTAATCTATACAACATAATATTCACCATTTTGAATATGCAAAATCCCTTTCTTTTCTTCCAACATAGTATAGTTTTTTTTTTTTTTAATGTTTAAAACAATATGGTTGTTCCACGACACAGATAGAAGGAGCGGCAAATATTGATGGAAGAGGACCAAGCATTTGGGACACCTTCACTAAGCAGCATCCAGGTTTCTCTCTCCCCCTATGTGTGTGTATCGTGTGTGTCATCTTAATGGGGGAAACGAGATACGTACATGCATGTATACATGCATGGAGGTTTAAATCTATGAACTATGCATGATTAAACATCAATATATCTATCTGGAGTGTCACACGTTTCATGACACGGCTGTAAAAATACCAACTTAATTATTTTATTTTTAAGTTACATAATGTAAACAAATTTTAACATTAATGTGAAGTGGATCCCATTTGTATGTGATCAAAAGCTAAAATAATAAGAAGTCCAACAGCAGATCTTATCTTAAACTATACTAATCATACAAATATATACTAGTTTTTTCTGTGTATAATTATTAATGAGCAGAAAAGATACTGGATCACAGCAACGGCGACGTGGCCGTCGATTTCTATCATCGCTACAAGGTGCTCATCAACTTTCAATTCGTCCACATCTATTTCATCAATATTCCCCATATGTATATGTGTGTATATAAACTGTGCGCGCAAATGCCTTTTTTTTTTTTAATATTGTAGAGTGACATACAACTGATGAAAAAAATTGGGCTGGACTCCTTTAGATTCTCCATCTCTTGGTCTAGAATTTTCCCTGGTAAGATTTTTTTTTTCTTTTTAATTAAACTAAGGTAAGATAATTTTGAAAAAAATCAATAAAGGGCCTTTACATATAATGAATTAATTCTCGATTCTCATTATAAGACACCAGACAAAGTATTTAGTACCCAATTGTTTACATTTGGTTATTATTTGTTTGTATTTGTGCAGAGGGTGGAGTTAAGGTGAATCGGTTGGGTGTCGAATTCTACAACAATGTCATCAATGAGCTCCTTGCTAATGGTCAGGCTCTGGCTTGGGTCTCTCTATCCATTCACTTAATTAGTTCATTTTTGTGATAATAATAGCATAAACTTCTCTAAAATCAATAGCAATCCTTTCATATTTTCTCACTCCTTGTTGCGCGTGTATAGGCATAATACCTTTTGTCACTCTCTTTCATTGGGATGTTCCTCAAGCTCTTACAAACAAGTATGGAGGATTTCTCGACAAGAAAGTAGTGTAAGTGTTACATTACATTATTTGCACTAATTGTATTGGATTAGTATGCGTCAAAGATCTAGCATACCGGGGCTTATTATGGAAAAAAGCATTTGTTAGTTTTCTAATTGATTAATGATTTTAGGGATGATTTTCGGCGCCATGCTAACTTCTGCTTCAAGACGTTTGGAGATAGGGTTAAGAATTGGGCTACTCTGAATGAACCCCACATGTTTTCTTTTGGTGGCTACGATAGTGGCACCTTTGCACCAGGCAGGTGCTCTAACTACGTCGGAAACTGCACTGCTGGCAACTCCTCCACCGAGCCCTACACGGTCGCCCACAATCTCCTTCTTGCTCATGCAGCTGCTGTTGGCCTCTACAGAACCAGATATCAGGTTCTATTGCATATATTATATCACATTTTTTTACCTTACCATGCATGTTATATATAGTTTTTTCTCGAACAAAATCTGAAATTTTCCGTCATTACAATTATTCTAGGTTAGCCAAAGAGGGCAAATAGGAATTACATTAGATTCATGTCGGATGATTCCAAAGTACGAAACTCCAGCAAATCGTGAGGCTGCAAATCGAGCTCTGGATTTTTACTTTGGATGGTAAGTGAGAAAAACATGAGTTTGGCTTTTTTTTTTTTTTCCCTTCACTGTACTTTCTCTCCACTTCTTTTTTTGAGATTTTGAATTGTTCATATTAAATTTAAAATATTAAATTCAAACCAGTCGAAGTGAAATTAAAGATAATTCTTTTTTGCAGGTTTGCTCATCCTGTCACCTATGGAGATTATCCAGAGAGCATGAGATCTATAGTTGGAGATAGATTGCCAAAATTCAAAAAAGCAGAATCAAAAATGTTGAAAGGGTCTTATGATTTTCTTGGTGTCAATTATTATACCGCTAATTATGTGGAAAACAATCCCTCTACGAGCACTGCTAATAAAAGTTACACTTCTGATATCCATGTCACTTTCTCGAGTAAGTAGTTAAATTAAAATGATGGTATAAAGCAAGTGTGTGTGTGTGTGTGTATCAAAACTTAATGAATACTAATAATAAATAAACTCACTTTATTTTTTTCTGATTAATCTCAGCCTCAAGAGATGGTGTCTACGTCGGTGCTCCGGTATATGCTCTGTTTCTTGATATGTGTGTGTGTGTGTGGGGGGGGATCTTGGATCCTCGGATCCAACTAGAAAATTTTTGGGGATCATCGGCTTGTTTGGTTTTGTTCTAATTTTGTTAAAAAAATTTTAAATATTTTTTTTAAAAATAAAACAAAATGAAAATTCTTTTGATTATATATGTTAATTTGAAAGCATTTTTGGAGTTGAAAAAACAGCCAATGGTGGTAGTCGCCAGAGGTAAATTAATGATGATGGTCAATGATAGTTGTTAACCGTAATTGAAGATAATTTATATTTATTAAATTTAGAGTGTTTCAAAAAAATTATTTAAAAAAAATAAAACAGCTCTATTTATATTGTTTCCATTAAAAAAAATAAAAAAGGAGAACAATTTTTAAAACATTTAAATTCAAAACAGTTACTCAAATAATTTTTTTTATTTTCCTGTTTTTAATAATAAAAATTTTTTAAAAAAAAAACAGAAACCAAACGAGCCCATATATGTCCTTTTTTTGTCCATTTATGGAGATTTGTTGCTTTTGTAGACTGCTTTGAAGTGGCTCTACGTCTACCCAGAGGGACTCCGTGAGCTTTTGGTATATGTAAAGAACGAATACCAGAACCCAACAATTTACATCACTGAAAATGGTACCTATCTACATATCATACGCTTTCATGAGAAGACTTGGCTTCACAAGCAACATATATCTAAGAAGCATATTACATATTTTATACTTGTTAAGCTTTCTGCATTGTACTTTTTGACGAGTTGACTTTATAAACATTTACTCAAAACTCAAATTATTTTTGTCCAATTTTAATTATATATGTTGATGTGTTTGAGGAAAATTGTAGGAGTTGCGGAAGCAAATGATGCGTCAATACCAGTTCATGGAGCCACTAAGGATGGTGTCAGGATAATATACATTTATAGCCATCTCAGATGTCTTCTTCAAGCTATCTGGTGCGTCATATATATTATTAAATTATTATATATATATATATATATATATATATCCTACATTAACCATTTTCATGATCTGTGAATTGATATAATTCATTGGATGACACGGGAAGGAAGGATTGAAAACTTGTTACTTAAACTTAGTAAAAGAGATAATAGCATGATTAGAAATGAGTGACGAATGTTTCATTAATTTTTGTAAAAAGTCTTGCATTGAGGTCTTATATATAAATAAGATCGAAAGGAGTAACTTATTCAAACTGTGTTGATTATATATGTAGGGGCGATGGGGTGAATGTGAAGGGGTATTACATGTGGGCATTTATGGACGACTTTGAATGGAATTCAGGCTACACACCTCGATTTGGACTCACCTTCGTGGATTACAAAGACAACCTTAAAAGATATCTCAAGTTTTCTGCTCATTGGTTTAAGAGGTTCCTCAATCCTTGGCTGCTTACTCTGCCAAGTGATTCTAAATCCTCTGATTAGGATTGAAAGAAAATGAGAAGGAAAGAAAATTAAGGGAGAAAAGTAGAAGAAAATATCATTTTTCTTTCAAAACATAACGTTTTTTCTTTAGTTTTCTCTCTTTGTAGAGGAAATTAGGGGAAAACAATTATGGATAATGATTTTTTTTTCCCTAGTTTTCTCCCATATAACTTTTTTTCCTTTTCATTCCAAACAAAGCTGAAGTTGTTATGTTTGAAGCTTCCCTTTGAGCTTCATATGTTATGATATAAACTATCGTGTACTGTTCTTAATATTAAATAAATGAAGTCTCAGTTCCGTTATTGAGGCTTCCCTTTAAGTTTTACGTGTTATAAGATAAACTATTGTGTACTGTTCTTAATATTAAATAAATGAAGTCCATTGAGGCTTTCCTTTGAGTTTCACATGTTATAAGATAAACTATTGTTTACTCTTTTTAATATTAAATAAATGAAATATCAGTTTTGTTGTTGAGACTTCCTTTGAATTTCACATGTTATGAGATAGACTACTATGTATTTTTTTTATAATATATTGTGTACTCTTCTTAATGTTAAATAAATGAACTCTCAATTTCGTTATAAATATATATATATATATATATGGAGAAAGGCAAACCCATCAACACTGGTGAATGGTTTTTATTGCATACACACAGGGCTGTGTGAAGGAGTTTTAGGATCTAAGACGAAATTATCTAAGAAGCCTAATGCATTGTTATTTATATATTTTCATATCACTTTTCTAGTTTTTTGAATTACAAAATCAATTATTAAATTTTTATAATTAAGTAATTCTAACATTTTACTTTTAATATATAAATATAACTATTCCATTTAATCTATTTTATAATATGATTGATCTTTAATAAGATTTAAGTAATTTTAATTTTAAAAAACTTCTTTAACAATAGCAACTGTTACAAGCATTGTCAATAGTATTCTATAAGTAATAAGAAAATGACTAATTATAATATATATAATTAATATTAATGTTTAATGAGAAAAGTAATAACTCATTATATTGGGTATAAGTAGACCTTTTTTTGAAGCCTGGTTGCCTTATTAGCCTAACATGAGCCATGGCCTTGCACACACATGAATTTACAATATCAAAAGCTTTATGCTTTTATATAAAATTTTTATTGATAAATTGATTACTGTATTCTTTGGATCTTGATTCTTTCTCAAATCTTTTTTTTTTTGGGTAAAAGATTCTTTCTTAATCTTTATCTTTTAATTTGACTAATTAGAACATGCAGTAATGCCACATGTTTTATTTTGCCTTTCGGTCTGGGCTGGTTGAGTAGGTCTCGTAACGGGTTGGGTTTTGAGTGCTTTTGACCCAAATTATGAATCCTCAATTATTATCCATTATTTTAATATAATGTTAAGTTAAAAAATTAATATAAAATTTTAAATAAAAAATTAAAAGGATTAAATATCAAAATGACATCTGATGCTCACAAGGCTAATTAATTACACAAGGCATATAAATAAAAGCAACTTAATTGAGTCATTCCTAAGTTATATGCTTTATAATTTATATGCATTCTGTAACAAAATATGAGAATTCACATGTGTCCATATAAATGGTATGACAAGCATTAAATTCACTAAGAATATATTTAAAATATATACTCAAATTTAAAAATAAATATAAGAATTAATTAGAAAATCCATAACCACAACAAGATATTTTATGATAGGATCTCTGGGCATCCCATATTGTGCAAGTGTGGATGAAAATTAACTCATTTGTCTGCGCACCTAAATATCTTTGGACATTATTTTTGTCCTAGGATTTTTGTTTTTAAAAACTTTAAATAATTTGTATCATCATAAAAAATTTTGCAATTTCAGGATTGTTTAGTATGGAAAATAAAAAATGATCCTTAAAAGACCATTTTTTTAATTGTATTGTTCTGTTTTAAGGAATGTAAAAACAATAATTCTAAATTCATGGTCATGTTGTTGAAAAAAACTCCACTCTTCCTCTCCCATATTCTCAATTAAAAGAGAAATTATAAGACAAAACATCATTTTGAATCTGTCTCAACTACATGAATTTCAACAAAAATTTGAGGTTGCTTTAAAAAAAAAAGAAAAAAGAAATCTTCTAACGTCTTTTCAAGTTATAAAATGGTAATTCATTTGGCCCAGAACAAGATAATGATAACAACTATTATTAAGTTTCCTAGTATGTAGATAGAATTTAACCCATTTATTTGTCTATTTACATATCTTTGACCGTCATTTTTATCAAAGGATATTTTTTAAAAATTTTAATAAATATTTTTTATCATTATTCATAAATTTTGCAAATTTAGAATTTTTTTTCGTGTCGAAAATTAAAATTGACCCTTGAATGACTTTTTTTATATTAAACACATGTTTTTTCTTTTATTATAAAACATTACCTATTGTATGAGGTCTAGAATAAATCATATTATTTATAATTTGTAGTGTAATTTTCAATAAAGTAATTATTTATATTAATTAACATATGTGCAAGAACATAATAAAAAGGACATTTCATAAATAAACAGATCTATAGTGACATGATGTTTGGCCATTATTTTTACCAAAGAATATTTTTTAAAAACTTTTAATAATTTTTTATCATTATTCTTAAATTTAGCAAATGCAGAATTTTTTTTAGTATGGAAAATTAAAATTGAACCATAAATGACTTTTTTTGTTGTATTAAACACGATTTTTCTTTGATCCCATTTGTTTTTATTTTTGAAAAATTAAGTTTAACATTGTGATATTATGTATTGCTTATCTAAAGCACAAATTATAAATTTAAGTTTTAAGGAATATAAAAAAATATAAAGATATGACAATGTTATAGAAAGGACTCCACTCTTTCTCTCCCATATCATGAATTAAAAGAGGAGGTATTTAACAAGACATCATTGTGAATCTATTTCGGCTTAATTATCTTCAACATATTTTTGAGGTTCCTTTTTCGCCTTCAATATTTTATTTTTTCAAAGCTTCCAACCTCTTTTCAAGTTATTAATTGGTAATTCTTGCCCCAGAGGCCAGGACAATTTTTTTTTTTTTAATGATAACCCTTATCTTAATGTTCCCTACAGTGCGAGTAGAATTTAACCCATTTGCTTGTACGTCTGCATATCTTTGGCCATTGTTTTTATCAATGAATATTTATTTTTTAAACTTTTAATAAACATTGTTTTTATCTTTATTCTTAAATTTAGCAAATTTAGATTTTTTTTGGTACGGAAAATTAAAATTGATCCGTAAATGACTCTTTCTTATTAGACACGTTTTTTCTTTGATATAAAATAGTTGTTTATACCTATTGTATGAAGTCTAAAATAAATCATGTTATTTATAATTTGTAATACAATTTCCTAGAAATCATGCATTTACATTAATTCATGAGAAATACTTAGGTATACCAAGCATACCACGTCATGTGTTATCTATTCAATAAAAATATAACATTTAAATGGCATTAAATATAAATTGATTTTAATATTAATAATAGTAAAGAGAGAAAAAGTAAGAAACTAAATATACATTCTATTATAAAAATAAAATTAATTTAAAAAATGTCACATAAAATTTTATTTAAATTATTTGGAGCATTTTGATTGAACAGATCATAAATGACATGATATACCTGTTCTACTTGAGTATTTTTCTTAATTCATATATGCGTGAGAATATAATAAAACAAGGACATTTCATAAGTAGACAAATCTATAGTGATGTAATTAACTTTATGTTATATTTTTTTAACACAGTTAAATTTTTTTATGACCATTTATACTTTAATGTCAAATTAAATCCTTTTACCTTAAGATTCACTATTTATTCAAGCCGGTTCTTGTTAGTCAAGCTTAATGTTCGGCCGAAAGTCCATTTTTTAATTTTTTGAAAAATTAAGTTTAACATTGTGATATTATATATTCATTATCTAAAATACAAATTATAATATTCAATTTTAAATAACATAAGCAAAAAAAATTATAAAGATATGGCCCTATCATAGAAAAGTACTCAGCCATTTCTCTCCCATATCCTCAATAAATCAAAAGAGAAAGCATTTGAAAAAACATCATTTTAAATTCCTTCCGACTTCATTATCTTCAACATATTTTCTCAGTGACTTTTTTTCCTTCAATATTTTTTGTAAAGCTTCTAACATTTCAAATTATTAATTGATAATTCTTGGCGCTGAGGCTAGGGCAAGATTTTTTCATGATAACCGCTATCCTTATCTTACCTAATGTGTAAATAGAATTTGACCCATTTGTCTGCCCATCTGCATATATTTGGCCATTATTTTTATCAAAGAATATTTGTTTTTTAAACTTTTAATAAATATTGCGTTTATCTTCATTCTTAGATTTAGCAAATTCAGATTTTTTTTACCATGGAAAATTAAAATAGGTTCTTACATGACTATTTTTTATATTGAACACTTTCTTCTATGTAAAATACTCTCTCTGTTAAAAAATACAAGACATTTTTAATTGAATCTCACCCCTTAATAAAGTAGTTATCTACTTTCAAACTAACCTTATCTTTTCATATTTATTTCTATTAAACACCCTATAATAAATATAAAATCATTGTCAACAGGGACACTTTTGAAAAAAAGATAATGATTGCATCTCAAAAAATAAAAAAAGTCTTACATTTTTTAACATTCAATTTCTTAAAAAATGCCTTACATTTTTTAATGAGGGAGTAGTTGTTTTTACATATTGTAAGAAGTTTAAAATAAATCATGTTATTTTTAATTTTTGTACAATTTCCTAGAAATTATTCATTTATACCAATTCACATATGCCCAGGAATATAATAAAACAGGGACAATTCATAAATAAAACTATAGCTACATGATGTAATTTATTTCATTTATATATTTATTTTTATCACAGTTAATTTTTTTTATATGCGCATTTATAGTTTTATGTAAAATTTAAAGCCCTTTTGCCTTAAAATTTACCATTTATTTAGGCCGGTTGTCATTGATCGAGTTAGGGTTAGGCCAAAAACCCTCTTTTTTTTTTTCAAAAAAATCATTTTTAACCCATTTGTCTATCCATCTGCATATATTTGGCCATCATGCTTATCAATAAATTTTAATATCAAGGGACATTTCAAAAGCTTATTTTTACACTTGATTTGTCAAAAAAATTACATACAATTTCTTTTTTATATAAAAATTAAGAGTAGGATGGTCATATAAAAATTAGGGATCACATTTCAAAAGCACATCTCAAAAGCTAAGGGAATCAGTTTGGAAAATCCACATTCAATAATTTTTCCAAAGTACATTCATAAAAGCACTTTCATTTAATTTGTTATTATACCTAAACAATTTTTAACTTCCATGAAGTGCTTTTAAAAGCCAAGTTCCTAAACAAACCTTAAGCAGCTGGAAAAAATAAATATTTAATGCTATAAAACTATTTTCTAATAAGAAAATGAAAATTGTATTTATACCAAGCATGCACTTAATAATAGAGCAGAAAAATGGTTGAACTTACGGGTGACTCATTTCAACCCAAAATTTAACAGGTTGGCTTGAACAAATAGGCCTATGTAAAACTAGCGAGCTAAAACGGGCTAGCCCACAGGCTAAACGAATTGGCTCGTGGCTTGCATATTTTTTTAAAAAAAATTTTTATTTTTTAATCATATTATATATTTTTTATAAATTTATAATAATGATAATATTTTTTAAATATGTAATTTATGACTCACAAATATATTTTTTACATCTAAAATATAGTGTAAATATTTTTTACAATTTAAAAATAATTTTTTTGTTATGGTTTGTAAATCCATAATTTATTATTTTTTATAGAAATATTTTAATATATATTATTTATTAATATCATAAAATTTATTGATTAAAATCATAAATATAAATTCATTAAAAAATAATATGAGTTTATATTCAAATTTTTTTCTCATTGAAAAAGATAACACACCTAGGCTTTAAGATGATTAATAGTAAAAATCTACCAAAATGAATTTATTTGGTTGAATTTTATATTTATTTTATTTATTTGCAAATTTTTTAATTGCTAATTCTCTTTAAAATGTAATATATATATATATATATAATTTAAAATTATTGAAAAAAATCTAATAAATTTTTACCGGCCAACCTGCGGGTTGGCTAACCCGCCAGAAAATAGGTTGTGTTGGGTTTTCTAGTCCGTTTTATCTGGTGAGTTGGCCCAACCCAACCCGCAAAAATATCAGCTCGAGCGAGCTAGCCCGCTAGTTGGCACATAATCTATTTGTCCAATGTACTCAGGGAATCCAGGGCCTACATCCCACTTTCCTTTGAAAATTTTTTCAAATCTGTTTTACTAAATTGTTAGAATTGATTCTTTTGCCCCCATATTTTATGTTAATTTTGAAAATCCCACCATATGTACCATGCAGAATCCGTCCCCAGTGCACTGAGCCTTTTTTTAAAAAAAATTATTTATTTGATAAACGAGTGCACTAAGCCTTTTATATAAATAACTATTCATTATTGGCCGGGAAAAAAATTATATGTTGTTTCCAATATTTTATATAAATCTTGTTTATAGCATCTAATTAATAACTATTCTTTCCAATCTTTTACATAAATCTTTTTTTTTTTTGTGCCAGTCTTTTATATAAAGCTTACTTCCAAAAAGTAAGACGTCCAAATTATAAGGTATCTCGTTAAAATATCATATTATATCTATCATTTTACTAAATTTTTGGGTTAAGATTTATTTTTGTTCTTAAACTACTATTGGAGGAACATCAAGTGTCTTTAACTCTGTCGTAACAATGCCACTCTTAAAATAAATGAAATGTAATAATATTGCTCTTGGCGTTAAATTGTAGGAAACGTAAAACTTGTGTTGTGTGAACACCGTTAGCAACCTTCAGGATCAGAAATTGAGATGTTGATTAAGCGGGCTTGTAAATTTTAGGGTAAGAAATTTTCATCCTTTTTCTAATCCTTTATATTAAATAAATGATAACAAATCTGTTTCAATTATGAAATGAAGCACTCGAAGGAGATCTACTAAACTTCACAGGTTAAATAAGCAAAGAAGTTGAGAAGTGTTATATATAGTTCACGTGAAACATGAGATTACAAGTCTTTTTAGGGCCTTTGGTTTCTATTCTTATTTTTTTATTTTTAAAAATTATTTTGTAATATAGCATTTAAACTAAAAATCTGTTTAATTATATTAATTTAAAAACAATTTTAGAATTAAAAAAGGATGATAGTGATAATTGCAAATAGTTAAATGTGATAGTTTATGAAATAAATTGGTCAAGCTAACTATATTTTTCAATAATCAAATGAATATATTTTGAAGATAAGAAAAATAAAATAAAAACAATATTAAAATGTTTCAACTTTTTTTAAAAAAAAAATGAGACAACAGTTTTGAAAACAATTAATCCAAAATACTTGTCAAACAAGTTTTTTAATTTTTTATTTTTAAAAATAAAAAATAGTTTTCAGAAACCGAACATACGCTTAACTTCAAAGTTGTTCCCACTCAATGGCCATAAATAGTGAGGATTCATGGAGTTGCTGATGAGAAATATAGCAAGAGAAAAGGCATCAAATATGAGAGCTAAAGGTAACAATTTCGTGCTCTGTGTGTTATTGGTGGCCACCGCCACCACTCTCACGGCGGCGGACTGTGGCACTCCAAAGCCACTCATCAATAGATACCTTTTCCCTCCTCGCTTTGTCTTCGGTGCTGCGTCTTCTGCGTATCAGGTCTCTCTACACACACACACACACACACACACATTCATTCATACTATAACCTGCACAACATAATATTCACCACTTTGAATATGCAAAATCTCTTTCTTTTCTCCTTAATTATTTCTCTCTCTCTCTCTCTCTCTATGTGTACAAGTTTCTGGGTAATTGATCGTAGTTTTTTTTTTTTTTTTAAAATGTGACCACGACACAGTTAGAAGGAGCTGCATGTATTGATGGAAAAGAACCAAGCATATAGGACACCTTCACTAAACAGCATCCAGGTCTCTCTCTCACTCTGTGTGTGTGTGTGTGTGATTATACATAAACGAGATACGTACATGCATGCATGGATGTTTAAATCTATGATTAAACATCAATATACCTATTTGCTGTATGTATCGCAAGTGTGACGGCCGTAAAGATAACATACCAAATTAATTATTTAATTTTTAAGTTACATAAGGTAAACAATTTTTAACATTAATGTGAAGTGGGATCTGCTCGCTTGTATGTGATTGAGGGCTAAAATAATTGGCTGTGTAAGATCAGATCTTAAACTATACTAATCCTGCAACTAAATATTATTTCTCTCTGTGTATAATTATTAATAAGCAGAAAGGATGGCGGATAAAAGCAACGGCGACGTGGCCAACGATTTCTATCGTCGCTGCAAGGTGTTCATCAACTTTCTTCCATCTATTTCATCAATGTTCCCCGACTCATATATACATAGAGGATTTAAATCCTCATCTGAAGTTGAAATTAAATTTGTGAATTTTTGTAAATTAAAGTTTTCTTTTTTCGTATTTTTTTCCTTATTTTATTGTTTTATAAAATATAAAATCTTTTCTTTCTTTCATAAAAGGAGAACTTCACAAAAATTGATAGATTTCAATTTTGGAGGATTTAAATTCATACACACACACACACACAATTAATGTGTTCGTGTGTGTGTAAATGCCTTTATTTTTCCCCCCATATTGCAGAGTGATATACAAATAATGAAGAAAATTGGGCTGGACTCGTGTAGATTCTCCATTTCTTGGTCTAGAATTTTCCCTGGCAACATTTTTCTATCTTTTTAACTAACCATGGTAATATAATTTTGAAAAAATAGATAAAGGGGATTTATATACGCTGAATTAATTCTTGATTCTTATTGAAAGACAGAGAAAATAGTTAGTACAGATTTTTTTCATTTGGTATTTTATTTGTGCAGAGGGTAGCGGAAAAGTGAATCACTGGGGTGTCAAATTCTACAACAATGTCATCAATGAGCTCCTTGCTAATGGTCAAGCTGTTCACTTAATTAGTTCATTTATTCTGTGATAATAACATATACAAATTAAACTTTTCTAAAATCAATAGCAATTTTTTTCATATTTGCACACTTATTATTGTGTGTGCGTGCGTGTAGGTTATACATTTTGTCACCCTCTTCCATTGGGATGTTCCTCAAGCTCTTAATGACGACTATGGATGATTTCTTAATTGTAAAATAGTGCGCGTGTTGCCCCATTGTCCATCAAATCTCTGTATGTGTGGATCTTTTCTGAATATGTTAGCTATGTTCATGACGACTAATTGTACTAATATTGTTAGTTTTCCAATTGATTAACGATTTTAGGGATGATTTCCGAGGCTATGTTGAATTGGGTTACTCTGAATGGACCCCACATGTTTTCTTTTGGTGGCTACGGTAGCGGCACCTTTGCACCGGGTAGGTGTCAGAAATTGCACTGCCGGCAACTCCGCCACTGAGCCCTACTCGGTCGCCGATCATCTTCTTCTTCCTCATGCAGCTGCTGTTAGACTCTACAGAACCAAATATGAGGTTCTCTTGCATATAATATTATCACATTCTTTTGTCTTACCATGTAGATTCAACTTTGTTATATGTAAAGTTTTTTCTTTGAACAAAATCTGTAATTCCTCGTTACCATTATTCCAGGTTACCCAAAAAGGACAAATAGGAATCACATTAGATTCACCTTGGGTGATTCCAAAGTGCGAAACTCAAGCTAAGTGTAAAGCCGCATTTCGAACTACAGATTTTTTTTAGTTTGGATGGAAAGTGAGAAAAACATGAAGAGTTGGGCTTTTTTTTTTCCACTGTACTCTTTCATTAATTCTACTTTTTCGAGGCTTTGAACTGTTCAAATCAAATTTTAACATGGTAAATTAGTTTACTATTTTATGTTTCAATGAAATGTTGAATTTAAACTAGCTGTAGTGAAAGCTGATCCTTTTTTGCAGGTTTGCTCATCCCGTCACCTGTGGAGATTATCCAGAGAGCATGAGATCTATAGTGAGAGATGGATTGCCAAAATTCACAAAAGCAGAATCAGAAATGTTGAAGGGGTCTTATGATTTTCTTGCTGTTAATTATTATACCTTTAATTATGCAGAAAATAATTCCTCTACCAGCGCTGTTAATAAAAATTACACTTCTGATATTCATCATGTCACTCTTTCATGTAAGTAATTGCATTAAAATAATGGCATACCTCAAGCATGACATCAGTCTTTTTTCTTTGAGAAAAAACTGCCCTTGTATCGATCTTTCAAAACTTAAATGTGTACCAAGAATACATAAACTCACTCAATTTTAATCTTCTAATCTCAGCCTCAAAAAATGGGTACTCCGTTATGTTCTGTTTCTTGATTTGTATATGTGTGGAAACTTGGATCCTCGAATCCAACTAGGATAAATTTTGTTGGGTGACTATGGGTTTGTTTGGTTTTATTCTCGTGTTTTATTTTAAAAAATAAATTATCTTGTAAATTAATTTTTTAAAAATGTTTTTCAAAACAAAACAAAATAAAAATACATTTGATTATATTAATTTGAAAATAATTTTTGAGTTAAAAACAACTAATAGTGGTTAATAATGATGACTTATAATAATAATTGACTGCAATTGAAAATAATTTATAATAATAAAATGTAGTGTGTTTTACAAATAAAAAAAAACGAAAACAGCTCTAAACTGCTTTTATTTTCTTTGTTTTTGAAAATAAAAATAAGAATAGTTTTAAAAACACTTATATTCAAAACACTTACTGAAATGATTTTTTTTTTTTGCAAACAAAAAGCAATTTTTAAAAACAGAAATTAAACAAGCCGTTATTCAAATTATATTGAAGTATTTAAGTTTTAAATATAATTTTTAATTTGTAATAAAAATTTATAATATTTACAAGAGCTTATTCAAATATTTATTTGAATTGATCTTTACAAGCCCTTTTTTCATAGTATTTTTTGGGGATCCACTTGAAATTAGACAAATTTTGGTGCTCAAATGTTATTCTCCTTATAAATTATTATCGAGCATTGAAATTTTATCTGACTAATTTTAAAATTTAGTAAACTATTTGGAGAAAATGTGCAATGAAAAAAAAAAGAAAATTTTTAAAATTGAACTCATTGAATTGAATTATCCATCTTAACTATTAAAATTTTTAAGTTGTGAAAAAGTGGTGCTCCTACCTAAAAATAACATAATGCAATAATGATCACTAAAAATACAAGTTATAGGCTAGCCCATAGGCTAGTCATTTTATGAGTTGGATTAGGCCAACTTGTTAAAAAAAAAAAGGCTAAAAAAGTTTGACTAAAATTGCGTGCAGGTATTAATGAGCGCTTAGTTGAGTAAGAAAAAATTATAGTCAATATATTTTAGGGCGAGTGTTTAATATTAAGGAGTGATAGACACAATAATTAAAGAGATTTTAAAAAAGTCATCCTATCAATGTTCTACTATCACTATAAGATCTCCTCGTTAGGATCCGGATTAACATGGGATGAGCAATAAATTCAAGTATCAGATGATTTATATCGGGGACAAAAAAGAAGAAATTGCATGCAGGTAGGTTAGGCGGCCAGCTATCATTTATAGATTGGGTGGGGCCAACTTACAAAAAAGAATGTAATAGAACTTAAACCTAATCCACGTTTAGGTAGGCCAGCGGGCTAGTGGTCCAGCCCACAATGCAGAATGACCGCTTATTCAACTCCTTCTCCGACTTGGAACGGTCTCTTTCCTCTCATATCTCCATGTGTTTGCTGACATGTTATTCCACTTTGCATATTAGGAGTGGCGCGAATTTCCAACTGTTTTAGTGTTACGGGCACCAATCAATGCTAAAACGGTGTAAAATAGATAATTGGTCGATTTTAAAATATATAAAATTATTATGATTGAATATTAGCAAGACTAATATGATTTACTTCCTTCAATTTTATTTATAAAATAGAAAAAAAATTTCCTATTCATGTGTCATGTTATTAAATTTTTATTATATTTTTTATCTTTTATTAAATATTGTAGAAATAAAGTATATTATTAAAATATGTATATTTAATAATAATAAATGAGAACTTATTAAATTTTGAACTGAATTTATGATTTTTAAGTTTCTTTTTTTTTATAAAATATGCTGGAAATGAAAAATTATAGTTGCATTGCTGAGCTATTACTTTAATCTTTGTTTGGAATGGGGGAGGGGAGAAATTCAATGAAAGGGAGGGATTTTATTATTTCATGTAATCTTGTTTGGTTTAAAAAAAAAAAAAGGAGATAACTTGTTGACTGTGAATAGAGGATAAAGATGCTCTCTTCAGGTCATAATTAGATCATTTTCTAAAGGTTTATTTAATTTAAAATATAAGATATTAGGTAAGTGTGTGTGTGCATTTTTTTAATTATACTTTTACTTTATTGAATAATGGGCAGAGGGGCAAATTATTTTTTAAATTTTAAGTTTAATAGCACCATAAATTTTTAATTTTTTTATTATTTAAATTGTTCATTCAACTTTTAAAACAATACAATTTACTTCTATTATTAATAAAAATTAATTATAACAATCAGTCAATCAAAAAGTATAGAGAAGAACCTCAAAAATTTAAAAAAATCAAAAAATTTGGTCCTTTTTGTAATTTTTGTGAACCTTATTTGTAATTTTTAAATCCATTATTATTATTTTTTTGTAATTTTAAAAGTCATTTTTTAGTTGGTGAAAGTTAATTTTGCTATCGACAAAAGCTAAGTTGCATTATTTTCAAAAGTTAAGAGAATAATTTGTATAATAAATGAGTTCAGAATCTACTCCTTTTGTCTCTATATATAAGGTGATTTTAACCAAATTATGCATATTAATATAAGTTTGTTATTTAGTTGAAATCATATTAAATCAAAATAATTTTTTTAATTTTGTCCTTAGTAATGTCAATTAGTATCATGATTGTGATGGGTAAAGTATATAATTAATATCTCTTGCCTTTTTTTTTTAAACAAGAGCAAAATTGTGTAATTATTTAAAAATATCATGACACTTTTTATATTTAAGAATAAAATAAAATTTTAAAAAATAACCTATATATAGGGACGGAGGGATTATGATGCTATTAAATCTAAAATTTAGAAGGTAATTTGTCCCTCTACTCTTAAGTAATTAATGATTGTATTTTAAATAAGTCAAGTATTATATTTCATACATTCAATGGTATAATTAAAAAAATTAAAAAATAAAGAGTTTAATTAATCTTTTTTGTTAACTTAAATGAATTAAGAATGATGATAAGTGCAGATGGATGGAATAAATAAGCAAACAATTTTAGAAACGGAGGAGGAAGAGGAGCGAACATGTGGAGAAATAAAGAAGCAAAGGACATGAATGAGCTGGCTTTTTTTGTCCTCTTGTTTGAATCAGAGATCCACAGTACCCTCTCCATCTCCAATCCATTCATTGATGATCCTGCCGTATTTTTTGTTTTTTTTCCTCTTTCCAATGGATTACATTATTTTCATTTACTTCTTCTCTCTGGGGTTTTTTTTTTTATGGAACGCGCAGAATTTTAAATATTTTTTTTGCAATGTTTTTTCAACCTTTAAAAATAATGTAACTTAAGTTTTATTATTAATAAAAAATTAAATTAAATTAAATTATTAATTAATTAAAAAATTATAAAAAATGGCTTCAAAAATTAAATTTCTTGGTCCTTTTCTTTATTTTTTTGTCATTATCAGTAATTTTGGATTTTTTACTATAATTTTTTATATTCGTTTTGTAATTTTTAATCAATTAACTGTCAAGGTTAAAATTTATTATCAGTAGAAGTAATATTGAATTCTTTTAAAATATTGAAAAAGAACATTATTCTAAAAACAAGTTTAAGATTTTAAATGCCTTTGAACATATAATTTTGGAGCAAATTTGTTATTTAACTTCTTTAAAAAAATTAATAACCTTTTTTATAAGCTATTTTGCATAAAAATATTGGTCAAGATTTTAAACTTCGTCATGCAAGGAGAAAACATATTAAAAGCGTAAACAGTCCTCATAAGTTCCGATAAAATAGTGAGAAGGAAATATACTCATATAAGTGCCTGTTTGGATAAGGCTGGAAATCAATTTTTTTGCTGATAATCGATTTTGAAAAGAAAATTAGCCAAACACCAGATTTGTGATTAATCGATTAAAATGCTGATAATCATGTTTTGGCATAATCTGAAAACTTCAGCTTCTTCAAATGATTTTTACCCTTATGAATTAATTATTTCTGACCCACTCTCTCACCTACCCATATCAACCTCACGAATGTGTTATTATAAACATATTATGTAATTTAAATAATATAATGAAATATTTAATTTCATTAAAATTAATTTTAAAAAATATTATTTAAATAAATTGGTTATAATACAATTAATTATAATTAAAATTTATTATTTAATTAATTATTTTTATATTTAATTATATTTAACTGAAATTTAAACAGACGTTAAATAGTATGATAGGGTAGGTGGGCCCAACAATACAGTAATGTCTGAGCGGACAGCTGTGCATCCACTATTGGGCAGACATACAATTTCATTATTTCACTCATGACAAACGTGAAACTGTAAGTTAGTAAGGGGCCAACAAGGAAAAACAAAGGAACAAACAAAAGGCAGATGAAAATAACTTCACATTTCACTATGCTAAGTCCGTCCCCAGGCCAAGCCTGAAACTGAAAGCTTTTTATTATGATATTAAAACTCGAACCGGACCGACGAGTCAACTCAAAAATCGGTGACCCAATTTTTATTCGGTTTGAGTTTACTTCTAAATCGGTGAGAAAATGAATCGGTATAACCGATCAACCCAGGTTTAACCCAATATAACCCGATCAACCCGGTGGGTTGACTGGGTCAACCGGGTTATTTTTTTTGGAGATTTTTTTTTATTTTTAATTTTTTAGAGTATTGAGTTCAGAAATAAGATAACAAAAAAAAGTAAAACTAAAGTCAAAAAAATGAGAAGTTAGAGGTAGAGCACGCTAAGTCCAATCCAGATTTTCAAACAGCATTTAGTTCACCTTTCATCTGTGTCTCTCCTCTCTCGCCCTAACCTAATCAGCGTCTCTTCTCTAACTTAGTCTCCGTCTCTTCTCCAGGCTCCAACTCTATCTCCGTCTCTTCTCCAGCTCTATCTCTGTCTCTGCTATCTCCATCTCTTTTCCAACTTAGTCTTTGACTCTCCGTCTCTTTTCTAACTCAATCTCCGTCTCTTTTTCAGCTCTATCTCCATCTCTTCTCTAAACTTTTGAGATTGAAGAGTTGTAATTGTAATGATAGATATTTAAAGTGTTGTATTTTATTACTATTAGACTCTTGAGTGGTTGGATTTAGTTGAATGTTTTTATAATTAATGTCTTTTTATTTAAATTGTATTATTTTAATCATGACTTGTTTGCCTCCGGTTCAACCCTAATTGAATCACTAACCCGTGACCCAGTGCCATAATCGGTTCAATAATCGATCCATTTTCCGTACTTTGCTTTTTACTGTGTAAGGCAATAATAATGAGCTGTCCAGTGCTATTTTTTTGCTGCTGGGTCCCCCAAGGAAATTAATGCGCACGTTGCCCACATCATCACCGTTTTTATCATCTAACGGTTGTAAAATTTCCAAATCAAGCATCATAGTTTTATCCCGGAAACTTTTCAAATTTAAATCTCCAACATACCTTTGGTAGCGTATTGATACACTCACTTTCTGTCTCAAATAATAAAATTATTTTTAAAATCATTTTATTTTAAAATATAAGATAATTTAAAAAAAATTCATCCATAATATTTTTTATTTTTTTAATATTACTCTTCAAATGAAAAGATAATTAAAATTATATTATCGCATAATAATTAATTGTATAAAGGTATTTTTAAAAAATTTATAGTTTTATTTTCTAAAAGTAAGTTTGTAATGTGTTTTATTGTTATGTATAATCTTGTGTCAAATTATATAGAGGGAGTATAATAGTTAGGACTCATAATCAATGTTTATCACCATCATGCTCATCAATGTGACGAGATGTAAACCATTCAGATTTAAAATATTATTTTATATTTATTAAAATGAAATTTATAAAAATTATAATTTTATCATAAACTTGATCTAGAATTAATTTAAAATATTTAATTTAATATTAAAATTTTTATAATTCTTATATATTGACTATACAAATATACTGTGTACTGTCACAATTTTATATTAAATATTTATCATTTTTATAAATTATTATTTTGATAAATATAATGTTAAAAATTAAAATACATAAAAATGGCATTTTTTAAAAAAAATTATAAGTTAGAAACTTTAAATCTAAACTGTGCAGCAGACTGCAGAAGTGTTGGATTTTTACTAGTCCCCTTTAAAATTTCTTAATCAGAATTAGCTTCAACTAATTGAGTGAGAATTGCAAGGTGCTCTGGTTCTTGGATTGTTAACTTAATATAAATTTGAAGTCATTTTAATTTTAAATTGCAATTATAGAATAGCATGGACATGTGAGAACAAAGTTTCAGGATCAACCGTACAGAGTTGGCCAATGTAATTATGGTTCACGATTTAAAATTATGATGCTTTTGCAGTCATTATTGTTGCTTATCTCTTGTTTTATGGCCATTAATTATTATTATTAATGTCACTTTGATCGTTGACAAACGGAGCTGAGTGCATTTTTATAAATTCATGAAATTTATTTATAAATAAGTTTTTATATGCCACATGTTCGTAATATTTCTTAATATTTCTTTATAAATTCACTTTGTTTTTATATGCCACATGTTCGTAATATTTCTTAAAAACGGCGCAAATTATTGAAAGATGATGAATTGCATCCCTTATTTAATTTCTTAAACTCCATATAACGTACGAATCACATGCAGTTCTTAGCTATAAATATTCAGGAATGTTGAACTAGTTTCAGCAAAAGCATCAGGCATGGCTATGAGAGTTAAAGGCAACAGTTTTCTGCTGTGTGTGTTAATGGTGGCCGCTGCCACCACCCTCGCGGCGGCGGCCGCCGCCACTGCAAAGCCCGCCCATTATACGGTTCCATTCAATAGAACCCTTTTCCCCCGTGGCTTCGTCTTCGGTGCTGGTTCTTCCGCGTATCAGGTCTCTCTCTCCCTCTCCCTCCCTCCCTCCCTCCCTCTCTCTCTCTACACACACACACACACACACACACATTCATTCATATATATTAAGCAGTACAACATGATATTCACCACTTTGAAGATGCAAAATCTATTTCTTTTCTTCCAAGATCTGCACATCTCTCTCTCTCTACGTGTACAAGTTTCTGGGGTAGTTGATCATAGTTTTTGTATGTTAAAAAATATGGTTGTTCTACGACACAGTCAGAAGGAGCGGCAAATATTGATGGAAAAGGACCAAGCATTTGGGACACCTTCACTAAGCAGCATCCAGGTCTCTCTACCCCCCTGTGTGTGTGTATCTGTCTGTCTGTCTGTCTGTGTGTGTGTGTTATCTCAATTGCGAAAACGAAATACATTTTTTAATATTAATGTGAAGTGACGAATCTCATTTGTATGTCATTAACGGCTAAATTAATTGGCATGTGCAAGATCAGATCTTAAACTATAGTCCGAACAAAGATTGATTTATTTTGATGTGCAATTAATTAATGAGCAGAAAAGATATCGGATCAGAGCACTGGTGACGTGGCCGACGATTTTTACCATCGCTATAAGGTGTTCACCGACTTTCGTGCTTCTCATCTATTCATATCTATTTTATCACTATTTTAACTCTCTCACACGCCCACACAATGTGTGTCCCGTATTGCAGAGTGACGTACAACTGATGAAAAAAATTGGGCTGGACTCCTTTAGATTCTCCCTCTCTTGGTCCAGAATTTTCCCTGGTAATAATTTTTCTTTCTTTTTAATTAAACCATGCTAAGATAATTTAAAAAAAAATGAATAAAGCGGCTTTATTTATACTGTATTAATTCTTGATTTTTTTTTATAGGACACCAGAGAAAGTTTTTATTTAGAACACTTTTTTTCCCCAACGTTGCCCTTTTGTTAATGTTTGTTGCTCTGTATTTTTTTTTTTTCCCTTTGGTTATTAATTGTTTTTAATTGTGCAGAGGGTAGAGGAAAAGTGAATGCCTTGGGTGTCAAATTCTACAACAATGTCATCAATGAGCTACTTGCTAATGGTCAGGCTGTTCACTTAATTAGTTCATTTCTGTGATAATAACAAACTTTTCCAAAATTAATAGCAATCTTTTCCACATTTAATCACTCATTTTTGTGGATATATATATATATATATATATATAGGTATAATACCTTTTGTCACTCTTTTCCATTGGGATGTTCCTCAAGCTCTCACCGACGAGTACGGTGGATTTCTCAGTCCTAAAGTAGTGTAAGTGTTACCCACACTACGGTCCATCAAATCTCTCTCTGTCACTGGGAACTTTTTTGAATATGTTAAATGTGTTGGTGATGGAACGGGTAAATAGGTAAGCCTTGGCTTTTATAAGCTTGACCTGCTGTTGACCTTAAAACTTATCAATTCCACTTAAAGCGTTGGCGTTTATTGATAGGGCCTAGAATCAGCTCAAAGCCTTTTTGGTTTATTTTTATTTTTTTATTTTTTTATTTTAAAAAATTAACTTTTATATTATATTACATATTCATTCCCTAAAATTAAAATATGTAATGTAATAAACTCTAATTTTAATGTGCGAACTCATATTCTAAAGCCTAAATTTAATATAAAAATTTCAAATACAAAAAGGATAGTCCCAAGCTTGTTCTTTCAAGACTTAAAAACCCTTTGTATAAAAATATTTTAATTTTCAGAGCCCATGGCTTAAATAAATTACCCAATAAATCAACCTATTCTTCAGCTCTAGTTAGTGATGAGTGATTGTATTGTTGTTCTTAGTTTTCTAACTGATTAATAATTTCAGGGATGATTTCCGAGATTACGCTGACTTTTGCTTCAAAGCATTTGGAGATAGGGTTAAGAATTGGGCTACCCTTAATGAACCCCACATCTTCGCTGTCAATGGCTACAATGGTGGCACCTTTGCACCTGGTCGGTGTTCTAACTATGTCGGAAATTGCACAGTCGGCAACTCCGGCACTGAGCCCTACCTGGTCACCCACCATCTCCTTCTTTCTCATGCTACAGCTGCCAGACTCTACAAAACCAAATATCAGGTTCTCTTACATATTATCACATTCTTTGGCCTTACCTTGTCGATTCAACTTGTTGCATGTTTTTTTTTTTTAACAAAGTCTGTAATTATTCCTCATTACAATTATAGGTTACCCAAAAAGGACAAATAGGAATCACATTAGTGACACATTGGATCATTCCAAAGTCCCAAACTTCAGCTGATCGTGAGGCTGCAAATAGAGCTCTAGATTTTTACCTTGGATGGTAAGTGAGAAAAACATGAGTTCAGCCTTCTTCTTCTTTTTTCCTCCCTTTTTTGTATTTTGGTTTCTCTCAACTTCTTCTTTGTTGAGGTTTTGTACTGTTCAAGTCAAGTTTTAATGGTAAAAATTAGTTTAACCTATGCTTTAATCAAAAATTAGAGTAAAAGGAGAATGATAACTAAGGACCTATTAAGAAAGTTAATACTCAATCAGGATTTTTTAAAGATTTTCAGTGCTAAAATATAGGAAAATGAGTGTTAAAATTGAAAACCTAATTTATGATGAGATCCTGATTTCCGATTAATTTTCTTATGAAGTTCTTAATTATCATTTTCCCTTTAATAAATTATTAAATGTAAACTAGCTGAAGTGAAAGCTAATCCTTTTGTGCAGGTATGCTCACTCTATTACGTATGGAGATTATCCCGAGGTCATGAGGGCTATTGTGGGAGATAGGCTCCCGAAGTTCTCAGAAGCAGAATCAAAACTGTTAAAAGGGTCTTATGATTTTCTTGGTCTCAATTATTATACCGCTAATTATGTAGAAAATTCTCTCTCTACCAGCAGTGTTAACAAAAGTTACACTTCTGACATTCATGCCACTTTCTCAAGTAAGTAACTAAATTAAAATATTATCAAAACTTAATTAATGTATTGTGTTTACACATAAACTCACTTCATTTTTGTTCTAATCTCAGCCTCAAGAAATGGTCTCCACATCGGTACTCCGGTATGTTTTGTTTCTTGATTTGTGCATGTAAACTTGGATTCCTCTCTCCAGCTAGGAAATTTGTGGGATTAAATGTCTTTTTTTTCTTTGTTTTTTTTGTCCATTTATGGAGATTTGTTGCTTTTGTAGACCGCTTTGAGCTGGCTCTACATTTATCCAAAGGGACTCCGTGAGCTTTTGGTATATGTAAAGAACAAATACCAGAACCCAACAATTTACATCACTGAAAATGGTACCTATCTGCATATCATACGCTTTCATGAGAAGACTTGGCTTCACAAGCAACATATCGAAGCTTTCTGCATTGATATTGTAACCTGTTAGAATATATTTACTCAAAAAACAAATGATTTTTGCCCAATTATAATTATATATATATTGGGGTTGGGGAGGTACATATTAATGTGTTTGAGGAAAACCGCAGGAGTTGGTGAAGCAAATAATGCATCAAAACCAGTTCATGAAGCCATTAAGGACAGTATCAGGATCAGATACCATGATAGCCATCTCAGAAGTCTTCTTCAAGCAATCAAGTGCGTGAGATATATTACATTACAATTTACTTTATGTCATTGTTATAAGATCCTATGAACAATTTTAATTTCATGATATATATTAAGGAAATTACCTTTTAATTGATATAATTCATTGGAGGGGAAGGATTGATGGAAAAGATATTTCTTAAAGTAAGAGTAAAAGAGACAGCAGTGTGTTTAGAAATGAGTTACAAATGTTTCATTATTTTATTTTTAAAAGAGTCTAACTATATTGAGGTCTTGTAAATCGGATTGAAAAGAGTAATAGGTTTAAAATAATATTGAGTAAGTCTGTTGATTTCATGTGTGGTTGATTATACATGCAGGGATGGGGTGAATGTGAAGGGGTATTACGCGTGGTCATTTATGGACGACTTTGAATGGGATTCAGGCTACACTCCTCGATTCGGACTAACGTATGTGGACTACAAGAACAACCTTAAAAGATATCTTAAGTATTCTGCTTTTTGGTTTAAGATGTTCCTCCTCCGTTAGTTACTCTGCCAAGTTACTATGAACTCTCATTTCGGAATGACAAGAAAATAATAAGAGAAAATTATGGTAGAAAATTAGAAGGAAAAGACATTTTTCCTTCTTGATCACATAATATTTTTCTTTTAGGTATACCTCACTGGCAGGGGATTAAGAAAAAAAACAGTGATGAGAAATGTCTTTATTCTATAGTTTTTTTTCTATAATTTTCTCTTCTTTTTATTTTCTTTCCATTCCAAATAAAGCCGAATTATGTTTGAGGCTTTTGTTTGAGCTCCACCAGCACATTGTTGTTTATTTTCGCATGTTCTAAAATAAAACCTTATCAGGTGCTTTTCTCAATTTTAAATAAATGAAGCCTCAGTTTCGTTATATATACATATACACATATATGGAAGAAGAAGAGTATGTGTTGGATCTGACTGGGGCCCATTAGAATAACACTGGGCTCGGGGCAACCCGACAAAAACCCATAAATGCCGGTATTGTGCACAGATATGAAGTTGCAATATCAACACGCATTATACTTTGTTATAGAAGTTTGATTGGTAAATTGATTTTTGTATTCTTTAGATGTTGATTCTTTCTTAATCTTTTGGCTCGTTTGGATATAAAAATGATAACAATAAGATGAATCAAAGAAATAAAGGCAAAAATAATATAACTAAAACGTCGAGTGGAGGGGAGGGAAATATAAGATTGATAAATTTCGAGTACCTGTATGACATTTCTTTTGGAGCATGCATAACATAGGCTATGTTTGGTATGAGGTATTGACAGGTTGGGATTGGGACTGGTATTGAAGAAACCCACAGATACAATGTTTGGTATGATGTATTCTTTAATCCTTGGGTCTGATGAAACCCATGTAGATGGGATTAATGAAACCCATGGGGGAGGTGGTATTGAAAATTTAAACCTGGGATTAAATTTTTTTAGACAAAAATGCCCTCCATTTTTTTTACACATCTGGCCTTCCACCTTCGTCTTCTCCGATCTCGCAACCACTGGCCAACATGAAAATCTTCTCCTTCTCCGATCTCGCAACTGTCGCTGCGTTCTCCTTCTCCAATCTCACAACTGCCAACCTCTGGATCTCACAGCCACGACTTTTGGATCTCGCCACAATCGCTTCCTTCTCCGTTGCCGATCTCACAGCCATAGCCTCTGGATCTCGCAACCGTCGCTACGTTCTCCTTCTCCGATCTCATAGCCACGAACTCTAGATCTCGCAACCATCGCTGCCTTCTCCGTCGCTGATCTCGCAGCCACCATCATTTAGATCAAAATCACTTTCGTCTCCTTCTCTCACAGGTCCAAACTCGATCTCCCTCTCTCAAAAGATGCACAGTCGCGAAATGAAGATGAGCCTGTGCTGCCATGGTTTTCGGGAAGGTGTTCCAATTTTTTTTTAAATTTTAAGGATAGTATAGTCTTTTCATACTTTATATTTAATTGTAAAATAAAATAAAAATAATTATTCTCTATAAGTATTACCTCATACCAAACATGATTTTAAAGTTTCATTCCCACTATCAATTCCACTACCAATCTCAATACCAATCCTAATACCAATCCTTCTAAATTCAGGCTTGCGTACCAAACAGGGCCATAAAGTATTGGCAACAATTTTCTGGTTATCAAACAATATTAAGAGAAACCTCAATCTTAAAAACATTACATCTTTTTGATTATACTATTATTAAATATCTTATATTAGTTCTTTAAGAATAATAATTGAAATTTCAAAATATCATTTTTCAAAAAAATGCTTATATTTTGGACAAAAAATTTACATCTATTTAATTACATATTCTTTCTTTAAAATATAGATTCTAGTGTATAAAATTTAAAAATTTATAATATAAATTTTAATTTTTGTATTAAATGTGGTGCTCCCACTTACTAATGACTAGCACAGTTATCATCAGTTCTGAAAAACATGGCAATGATTATTATCTATTTATTAAGTTTAATAGAGCTGTTTATTTTAGGGGTGTTTAGTTGGGACTTGGGAGGAGGGGAGGGATTTTAACCCCTCCCTTTGTTTAGTTGGGATCCAAACTGAGGAATTGGGAAAGGAGAGATAAAATTTATTACACCTTGATCAATTTGCCTTCCATGATAAATTTAAAAAATGTAGATATACTTCTACTGTATCTCAACACTAATAAAATAAAAATAAAAATATTTATATATAATTATTTTTCTTGCCCTCTTCTCTTAAACCAAATAAGATAATATCAAATCTATCTTCTTTTCTTCATTAAAATCCCTCTACTTTGCTTCCCTCTTCTTAGTTAAAATTCCCCCTTCTCTCCCCCTCAAACCACATACACCCTTTCAGCTTCTTTATGCATGCATGTGTGTGGGCGTGGGTGGGTCTCTTTTCAAGTGACGGTGACATTAAAAAAAAAAAAAAACACACACACACACACACAAAAGAGGAGAAGAGGTCAAAAAAAAAAAAAAAAAACGTTGGAAGGCAGAGACTGAGCATATAAACAAACAAGCCATAATAATGAATGAATATGATTGATTGAGCTTCAACAGGAACATGCCCAATGATTTGAATAATCTGGTCAATATATATACATTTAAATATAAAACAATATTTTTTTATCTTTATACTTTTTACATGTTTTGGTATTAATATTTATACTTTTATTCCTGCATTTCAAATTCCTTAAATTTTATACATTTACATTGTCAGTCTTTATTATTATTGGCGAAGTTAAATCCACCAATGTATACATTATATAAACAAAATAACCACTAATTTTGTTGCCTGTTTGGTCTATCTGTTTCTCCCTCCTTGAAGCTTCATTTATTACGAGTTTAAGGATTCTTACCTAATGTCATATTATTGTTATTATTTTTGGTCTTCTATCCATTTTTTATACAACTTATCATAATTTTAACCAATAAATACAATAAATAACAAAGTTTATATACATATTAGCTATTATTAAATCGTTATAATCATATTTAGAAATAGAGGGACAAACGTTACAAATAAATAAAGCTTAAGAGACTTGAAATGACAGAATAAAACTATAAGGATTGATATTAAAACACAATAAAAGTACAGGAATCAGAAAATTATGTTTTCACAAAAACAAAACAGACCAACTGCACCTTAATTTAATTATTCCTCCTGCTTCAGTTTGTGTGCAAAAAATTTAACTTTCTAAGTTTCATGCATTGCATACACACATACACATTGAGCAGAATTCTAGTTCTTCAACTAAGTCAACATATTTATCGTATATTATAAGAATTTTGAGTAAGACTCATGTTGTATATGAGTTATTATAATTGAAAACATAATTTTTCATAATTTTCATTATTTGTGTTAATTTTTATTATTAAATGATTATTGAAAAAAAAACTAAACAAAATCTCCGCACCGAAAAAATGACTTTACTAGTTTTATGCGTTTAAAAAAAATGCATGAAATTGAATTTCAAAGAAAAATTCGTCCAGCTTCATGTTATGTTGATCTAATAGGTTTGGTAATTTTGAGAAAATACAATCATCAGTTGATATAGTTTTATCAAGTTTTGCTTTAATTTCTATAACTTTTTTCAGTATTTTCAATCTCTATAATTTTAGTTTTTTTTACTATTTTTAGTCAAAACACTAAAAAAAATTACATAGATTAAAAACAAAATTCAATAAAACTATAGGAATCTATTATTATTATTCATAAGTGTCCTCATATTAAAGACAGTAAATTTTAAAATACAGTCAGCTATTAAATGTGAATTTTTCTCTTTGTGAAATTCAAATCTTCATTTGTCATGTTTGTGAAAGCTAGTCTCTTTTTACCAAATTCAAATCACTTTAGTAATAGGTTGTATAGTTGAATCAATTGTGAGCACCTGGTGCATTGTCCAGGTGACTAAGTTATCGCCCTACACTGGTGGAGTCAATCCCCTACAAGGTTGATGTTTAAAAAATAGTTATAAATATTAATTGCAAGTAACCATTTAAATTGTAAATATCACCCTCAATTTACAATTGAGATTCCTATTTAAAATTATTTCAATTAATATTTTTAATTTACTTTTTAAAACATTTTATTGAGAACTTAATTGTTATAAATTCTAGATTTTGAGATTTTGCTGCCATTCTCCCACCAAAAAAAAAAAAAAATCAGCTGTGATTTCCGCTCAGCGGTGACATTAATATATTGCTGCTGGCCCCAAAAAAAAAGTGAGTAACATTATATGGGAACATCATATAATGACTTTTTAAGATGAAGGCTACTATTTATATTTTTTATTTTATCAACATTAGAACCTGTCAGAATTTAGTAAAAGGATAGTAATGTTGTCCCTTTATTAAATGGCTGTTAACTGTTAATTGAATGAAAATTTACAAGAACTAAACACCTTTTCAGCTATGTATATACACACATATTTTTTTAATGGTCATGATTTGTCTATAAAAAAATTATTATAATATATTCAACATCGTAGGAGTCTATTAAATTTTAGGAACAAGTGATGGAGTCGCAATTGATGAATTCTTAACAGTACTCCTTCCCTTCTATCCATACTATAAAACACTTCCCTCCAACTCACTAGAATTAAAAAGAAATCATTAAATTATTAATTTTGTCTGAAAAAAATAAACTTTTAATTTTATTTATATTAAAATAAAAATTTTAAATATAAATTATATATATTCTCATAGTTAATGAGCTTAAATAAGGATATTATTATAAAAATATAATTAATACTCTATTCATTTAAAAATATAAAGTATTTTTTAAAAAGTTGGATGTTAAAAAATATAAGACATTTTTAATTTTTTTAGGTGTAATCATTACCTTTTCTCTAAAAATGCCTCTATTGACAAATCATTTTATATATATTATAGGATGTTTAATAGGATAAATTTAAAAAAATAAGGTTAGTTTGAAAGTAGGTAATTATTTTATTAGGGATGAGATTATGTTAAAAATGCCTTATATTTTTTAATAGATGGAGTATATCACCAAATGCCTTATATTCCATTCGTATTAATTTACAAGATACTTTTCTAGGAAATTTAATGTTCTAAAAGACAAGAGACTTTAATTAAAATAAAATTTTATTAATGATATTTTTTAAATATTATCATTCCTATCATATTCTGTCTTTTTCTATAATATCATTTCACGTATAAAATATCAAATTAGAATTTTTTTAAAATTTCATATTTTTATTTTAAAAAAGCATTGTTTTAAAATATATTTAATAAATTTTATTGATATATACATGTGTGTGTGTGTGTAATTTTGTATGAAGTTATGTTATAAATTAAAATAAATAAAGTATCAAAGACTATTAATCTCAATTAAAATATACTCCTTCAAGATTAAAATATATGGCATTAATAACTAATTCACTATTTTTAAAAATAATTAGTTAAAACATTAATTTCTTAGAAAATTATATCTTTTTAATTTTATTCCTATTAAATATCATATATAATTACTTTGCTAATGGTAATTAAAATTTTAATGAATTATTTTTTTAAAAGGAATAACAAATAAAGTAAGATCATAATTAAAAAATAATTACAAAAATGATTTAATATTTTATTTTTTGACTAAATAAATTTTGTTAAAACAAAAATGTCGAAGGAGTACCTTGTTATGATGTTATGATAAAAATCATTGTATGAAAACTTGGATTGAACTAGCCAATTCAGCCCGTGAATCAATGACTCGATCTCTTTTTTAATTTGAGTTTTCATCTAAACCAATCAATCATTAACTCAGTGTGACTCGACTAACCCGAAGTCAACTCAGGATAACTCGACTAACCCAGTAGCCGAGTTGCTAGGTCAAGCGAGTCATTTTTTTTTATTTTTTTTGAAATTGTAAAAACTAAATAAAAATAAAAAAATTCAGCTTGAAAATTACAAAAGTGAGGCAATGGATGGTAAGACAATTAAATTATATTTTATTATCTATAGTTTAAACGTCGAATCAAATAGAGGACCTTAATTTTGTAAGTTCAAACTTAAAAAATTTAGTATTATTTTAAATTAACTGTGCCTTAATTATTTTAATCTTCATTATTTACTATTTTTTATTTTTTTATTATTACTTAACATTTATGAATTATGACTATCATTGTTGATGATTTTAGTGTTAGTAATGATTAGTTTTAAATTTTTTATTAATTGAAGGGTTGTAAATTATAATAATAAATATTTAAAAATTTATATTTTATTATTGTTAGACTTTTGATAGTTGTAATTCTATAATTATTATTATGTTTGTATCTTGTATTAGAGATTATTCTTAGATTTAGTTAAATATTTTTATAATTAATATCTTTTTATTTAAATTATATTATTTTAATCATGATTGATTTGTTCTTTAAGTTGAGCCTTAGTTCAATTTAAATTGGACCATTAACTCATAATCTATTAATTTAATCAGTTTAATGATTAGTTTGATTTTTAACATTTTGATAAAAACCAAGAGAGCACCACGATTTATTCTTTCTTCCCCACCAAAAGAAATCGTAGTGCTTGATGGATCCCATTTTGAGAACTTTCAAGCCTGGAGGGACGTGCTCCTTTAATTGTGAAAAGAAAGGACGTGGTGTTTCATGGGTCCTATGTACGGTGAGTGGCCATCCCTAAGGACGTGGTCCCAATCATTTGTCCTTTGTTTTTATTGCCGGAAAGGACGTGGCCCTTATTCTTTCTCTCTTTTTTTTTTTGACCAAAACGCGGCCCTTATTCCTTAAGGATCCTATTTTGACGAGCATTACGTGTCTTGCATTGATCATATAATTCTCATGTACAATTACGGCATTTTTTTATATCGATACTCCTTCGTATATTAATCACATTTTAAAAGTAAAATTGTGTTTCTTTTATAAATTATTAGTTAATGAGATTATTTTATTTTAAATTAAAATTTTTAAACTACTTTTAAAAAGTAAGAAAAAGTCAGTTAAAAAAAGTTAGAAAAAAAAACAGAAAAATAATATTATATTATATTATTTATTTTTTATTTTCTATTTGAGGGTAATATTTAAAATTTTATTTACTTTTATTTCTTATACTTTTTTATATTAATATTAATAAAATTAATAGAAATAATTTATAAATAAAAACGGAGGAAGCATTGTAGTTTGAAAATTGAGTAAGTAGATAGATTATTGATTGGAGATAAAATAAATGTTTGAATAACTCTTTTTTAAAAGCCAGTTTGAAGAAAGAAGAGTTGTTTGAATGATATACAATAAAAAAATACATTTACATTTAAATATATACTTCTTTCGTAAAAAAAGATATTTTTTTAATGGATTGAATGTTTAAAAATATAAGACATTTTTAGTATTTTAATACATAATTATTATCTTTTTTTTTAAAATGCCCCTATGAGTAAATTATTTATATTTATTTTAGGATGAAACACCTTATTTAATATGAGTAAATATAAAAAAATATGATTAATTTAAAAATAAATAATTATTTTATTAAGAATAAAATTTGATTAAAAAGAGGTTACATTCTTTAATAAAGGGAGTAATAATTAAGAATGGCATTGATTTTATCATTTGCAATATTTTCATTATACAAGTGCAATACATTTGATCCGTTGGAAGCTATGCGTAATAAACACTTGAAATAGCATAAATTAGTTTGATACGTTGGACAAAAAATATAAAAATAATCTATATACATTAAAAAGGAAAATTTGCATGACTAATTATTCAGTGTACTACATAGTTTAATCTCTAATTGAATTGAATGTTTCTCTGTTGAAGAGGGCAGACAAATGGTATCCGAAGCAGAGCTTCATGTCCAGGGGCAACATGGGAAAAAGCTAGTTTTATGTTTCAATCCCCTTGTTTAATGCCCAACCCCTCAATTTTAAATGGAAACAAAGCTATTTTATCAAATATCAATTAATTAAATAAATAAAATGGGTGGGGTGTCTTGTAATTCAACACGCCCATTTGTCCATGAAAAGAAAAAAGGTCCCATACTATGGAGCCTGGGCCATCATATCTTGAGTTGCATTATTGTTGCTTGTTGGGCTGCGTCCTATCCTACCAGATGTTGTGTGAAAAGAAAAGATCCCAGGGCAAGTGGGTCCCCCATCGTGTGGGTATAATTTAAAGTTTGAAACTCATTTGATATTTTCGTTGACGTTATTTTTTTTTCAAAGAAAAAATAACAGAAAAATGCTTCTGAAATATATGCCATAAAAATTTGTCAGTCAGTTAAGTTTTAACGTGAAAATATTTTTTTTTTTAACTTTTCGATAAATAAAAAAATGGCCATCATGACTTATAACTTGATATTTCATTCTATTTTTTTAAATAATTATTTTATAAAAGAAAGTAGAAAATAATTTTAATTGTTACGCTTCATTAATAAAAAAATTTATACAAAACAACCATAATAATTTATTTTTAGTTTTTAGATTTCATTGATAAAAAAATTTGCACATATTAACTTGTAATTTATTATTTCATTCTAGTTGTTTCTCCCAAAAAAAAAAAAACTGGTTATTTTTTAACAAAAGTAGTAATCAATATTTAATTGTTGGATTTCATTAATAAAAATTTTATGAGGTGAGAAAAAAATATTTGCTTAAACTTTCAAAAAAATCAGAATCCAAAAAATACATATTTTTGATTATTTGAGGAAATTATTTTGAGTTTTTTATGAAAATAAGATGAGAGAGTATTTTAAAGAGGTGAGATACACAAAAATATTATAAAATTTTAAAATAATATAATAATAAATTATTTTTATAAAATAAAAATTAAGGAAGATATCATAACATTTAAAAAAATAACTAATAATTACTTTTTATTATTACAACTAAAATAAAATAATTTTTAATTTTTATAAAATAGCATTTTTTTCAATCCTATATATTAATCACTTTTTAAAAATATAATTTGATTCACTTTATAAGTAAATTATTCATGAAATTATTTTATTTTAAATTAAAATTTTTGAATTATCCTTAAAAAATGAGAGAGAGATAAAAAATATTATTATATGATTGATTTATTTTTTATTTTTTTACTTAAAAGTTATATTTTAAATTTCACGTACTTTTAATTCTTATATTTTAATCACATTAATAATATTAATAAAAATAATTTATACATAAAATTGGAGGAAATAAGCAAGCAGCACAAGAAGGCTTAATTATTTATGACGATGACGTAGGGTTACCCACGTTAGCTCAATTACGAGGGGCATGGTAGAACGTCACATCAGGGGCCACGTGATACACATTCTCAGGTTAATTTCAAAAATATGCGTCCCACTATGTTTTATCACTTATCGCATCAATTTGCTTTTTCCCCCCAAATTAAAAACACTCCAAGTCCAACTTTAAAAACTTTATATATATGTATGGTAAAAAATATTAGCAAATCGCGTTTTACATAAACTATAAGCGCCTCCTAGAAACAACATCATTACTCTTGCTTTCAAGAGGTATCCAGCTCCAACCTGGCTAAATTACCTTTTAGTAAAAAGATTTATCCCTCATTAAATTTGTCATTAAAAAATAATTCATTAAATTTAGTAAAAGACTGTATTTCTCTCATTAATTAATGAGAGATTCAGCCCCTGGCCCTCACAAATTTCTTACTAATACTATTTAAAAGTTGATAATTTTGATGATCTCCTTATTAAATATGTCTATATTTAAAAATGATGATATCTCATCACTCACCATTCATGCATTAATTTGTGACATGTCACCAATAATCTCATACTATATAAAATAATTTTAAAAAAGTTAGGTAAAATTTTACTTTTAAAAAACCTGTACATTTTTTCAATTATATATTCATTAAATGTTTTATGTGGATGTTTTAACAATAATAATTAACAAGAAATAACATTAGATAGATTTTTCTGATTACCTAAAACATTTAAAAATTCAAAAGTTATCCCCCAATGACCACTTGCTTTAGAGCTCAAATCAAGCTTACTGATGCTTTATAAGGTTAGCGTATAGTAAAAATCAACACCTATTACTGATAATAATTAAAGTGAACATCTCATACTTCTAAATTTTCTTACTTTAAATACACAAGTTCAATCTTTCATCCAATTAGTTTATTGACTATCATTAACTTTATTTAGATCCCACTAACTTAAATAATTACAAATGTAACATATAATAATTCAAAATCATCATCAAAGTGTCTAAGGTTCATACAAAACCCTAAACCTGAACTCAAAATCTTACATAAACTCCTAAACTAGATGTATAATACTTAAACAATTTTTATTAATCTCATTTACATCAATAAGTCTAGACTCGTAATCTTAAATTTAAGAATCTCACTCCCCATATACCGAAGCTTAACTCAAAAATCAAGTAGAAAATGAGAGGAATGGTAGGAAAGACTTATCTTAGGGTTTGAAAGCTTTAATCCCTTCCAAATGACAAGACTTCCATGCCCTACCAGGCCCAAACTCCTCCTTAATTCTTCTCATTCTTATTTTTTGTTTCCTCTTTATCAGTAGCTTAGGAACACACTGTTGATATTCAAAAATTTTGACTGCCCGCCACATAGAGAAGCCTAGTCCATTTTTGCTATCTAATCTCTGCCTTAGTAGTCTAAAACTCCCTCAGACTCAATTCAAAAGTTGAAATCAAACTCAATAGGCTCACCAACCATCATTAACCATTCCCAAAGTAATAAACAAGTATATTTACTGAATTAACCTTAATAAATTTAATTAATTCAATGATTAAAATTCAGGATGTTACACAAAACACAATCAGCATTAAATATAAGTATATCTTTTAACAAAAATTCAAATTTTAATTTTCCATTTTGTGAGGATTTAGCTCTTTTCATTATTATAAGTTACTTATAATATATTTTGTCAAAAAAAATCTTCAAAACTCACTAACTTCCAAAAATTTAATTTTAATTTTAATTTTAGCTCCTTTCATGATATGTGTTTTAATATCATACTACTTTCTCTCACAAGCATTCAGGGAGGGTAAAGATAAAAATTTAATGATTTGATTGATTATAAAATAGAAAAAAAGAATTTCCCTCCTTGTCTTATACATATGAAGAGGGAGTAATTTTTAAGATACTAATTGCTCTTTCGTGAGATATCATGGGAATTAGAATGTCCTTTAACTTTTTTTTAAAATTTTTAATAATCCAAATTTTTTTGGCCGAGAATAATCCAAATTACTTTATATTAATATGACAATAAAAAAATTAAAAATCTGACTTTTTAAATTTATGAATATCAATTTTTTTGGCATAAAACGGTTTCTGAACTTTCTATAAGGGATAGGACGGCGATCATGTTTACTCCTGTGTCTTTGTTTTTTTTAAAAAAAAAATTTTTACATAGCTTAGATACGTTTGCAAAATATTCTCTCTCTCAGTTATTTCCCCAGCCTCTCTCGTTTAAAATTTGAATATCACGTGTCCCATTATAATTTATAAATAGCTGCATAGAGAGACGAGTGAGCAAGTAAAACAAAGCAGAAAGAGCAAAGGCAGGTATGAGAAACGAAGGTGGTGGCCTCTTCCTGTTTGCGTTACTGGCGGTTACCGCCGCCACCCTTGAGGCGGCCGGCGGTGGCGCTGCGAAGCCCAGCCACTACTCGGTTCCGTTCAACAGAACCCTTTTCCCTCGCGACTTTGTCTTCGGTGCTGGTTCATCTTCTTATCAGGTCTGTTCTTTCGTACGTTTCTGCAGAATCACCAAACTTTAATCAACATCTGCAAATTTTATGAAGTTCCTGGGTATTTTTGTTAAAAAATGTTCTGATGATAAAACATCCACAGAATGAAGGAGCAGTAAATATTGACGGAAGAGGACCGAGCATATGGGACACCTTCACCAAACAGCACCCAGGTTTCCCTCTCTCTCTCTCTCTCTCTCTCTCTCGTCGCTTTGTCATCTTCAAAAGAAATCATAATTTAATGAAATTTTTTTCTAATTAATCCGGTCCGAAGCCAACAGCAGCTACTATTGATTCGGATCAAGTCGGGTTAAGATTCGTTCACTCGAAAACTCTTATCACCAAACGGTATTGCATTTTAACTCGGTCCTGTAAATGCACTAATAGCAGTAAAATTTTCATCCGAAAAAATTCCGACCTGGCTCGATTAAGTTGACTGAATATGTGGGCTGGGAAAACTTTTAAAAAGGGCCCTCTTTTTTCCCCTTGCACACATTAGCGTAATATAGCCTTTCAATTTTCAAATGTCACAATCATTATAATATCGCTTGGACTAATTGAGTTTGAGAGTGATATTAATTGTTAATTTCAGGACAAAAAATTGGTTTCAATATCAAACATAAATTTATAACTATTTATGTTATTATTTATTAAAAAAAATCTTGCTTGACTATTTTATTAGGAAGTAAAACTCATTTAAAATACTTTATATTTTTTAATGAAAAAAGTAAATAATATCTTTTATTTTTTCAATTTTACGTTAGAGAAGAGTGCCCGGAAGTAAAATATAATCTATATTCCTATCTATGCTATAAATGTATTACATAGAAGCCTAAAGGCATGAAAAAGTGTTGGTTTTTGCATCGGAAAAAAAGAAAGAAAGAAAGAGTGTCGGTTTGATTTTCTTCACGTAGCATGTCCTCGTCATTTCCTTTAATTTTTTTGGTTTTTTTTTAAGAACTCTCCTTATTATTTTTCACACATGCATTTCAATTTTCAAGCACCCTTTTTTACTTTCAGTTTTACTAATTCTTCAATTTTTTTAAAAGAAATTATATTCTCTCATGTTGTCATCTATTTTGACTTTCGAGCGTCACAAACTCTAGCCATGACTCTAGCTGGGACTGAAATGAGGGTAAAGTAAAATTCACGGTTCCAAACCTGTCCAGTATATATTAAAAAAATTCTAGTCATGAGAGGATATTGAATTATTATCTAATCTCATGTGTAAATTAATGTGAATGATCTCTGTCATTCTATATAATTAATCATGAAAGGCTCAATTAATTAAATAGGAATAAATTTAGTGTGGTAGATCGGATATTTAACTATATTGAGATTATTAATTGAACAGAAAAGATTGTGGATCATAGCACTGCCGACGTGACGGTCGATTTCTATCATCACTACAAGGTGCTCATCAACCTCATTTTTATCATTTTTTTCAATATTCCCAGGCTCTGTTTTATATATTTTATATTTTACATATATAAATTGCCAATTTTCCATATCGCAGACTGATATACATCTAATGAAAAAAATTGGGCTGGACTCTTTTAGATTCTCCATCTCGTGGTCTAGAATTTTCCCTGGTAAGATTTTTCTTTCTTTTTAATATCAATTAAACCAAGTTAAGCTAATTTTGGAAAAAATTATGACATGAAAAAACAAAAGGTTTCTACATACATATGTTATATAATGATGATACATATATATTACGTCTACGATGCATAATGATGATCAAAATGATATAATTTTGTTTTTTTACTTGTTTATATTTGTGTGCAGAGGGCACAGGAAAAGTGAATGAATTAGGTGTCAAATTCTACAACAATGTCATAAATGAACTCCTAGCAAATGGTGAGTCTATTCTTAATTATTTTTTCTTGTTTATATTATCATTGATTTTTTCGTTACTACATAGACTTTTAAAATTAAACGAATATAAATCTTTTTCATAAATTTTGACTCATTTCTGTGCGTGCGTGCGTGCGTGCGTTCATACGTATAGGAATAATGCCTTGTGTCACTCTCTTTCACTGGGATCTTCCTCAAGCTCTTGAAGATAAGTATGGTGGATTTCTCAGTCCCAAAATAGTGTAAGTATTTCACCATTATATATTGAATCTCATGATCTGTGTATGCTGTTTTCATAGCTTTCTTCTGCAGATAATTTTATTATATAAATAATTAACGCTTTATGGTTAAAATTTGAAAACCTTATTCAAAGTGGTGATGAAGATCAAGGAATGATATGTGAAGATATTAATATTAATAGTGTCCTAATTGGTGAATGATTATAGGGATGATTTTCGAGAGTACGCAGATTTTTGTTTCAAAACGTTCGGAGATAGGGTTAAGACATGGGTTACTTTCAATGAACCCTACGTATTCGTAGTGAGCGGCTACAACGGAGGCACCAAGGCACCCGGCCGCTGTTCAAATTACGTCGGAAACTGTACTGCCGGCAACTCTGCCACCGAGCCCTACCTTGCCTCCCACCATCTCCTTCTTGCTCATGCTGCTGCTTTTACACTATACAAAACCAAATATCAGGTTCTCTTTCAAATCTAGTTTTTATGTGTCAAGCCAAATTATTTAACTTGTTATCTCACTTTGAATTGTTTTTATTGTTGTTGTTGTTAATATAGGCTACTCAAAAAGGAAAAATTGGAATCACATTAGTGACGCATTGGTTCAAGCCTAAAATCAAAACTATGAATAATCGTGTGGCTGCAAATCGAGCTTTGGAATTTTTTTTGGGATGGTAAGTGATATATTATAAAATTATTTTTTGGTCAAAATGTGATTGTATCATGAAGTCTCAAAGGAAAAGCAGGGTTTATAAATTTAAAAACTCTCACACCTAACAAGTTAGTCTTTTAAAATGAATTGTTTTTCTTTTAGATTTGTGCTTGTAAATAGTAAGAGAAAGATGATTCAAATAAATATAATGTTACTTTAATTTGTTTTCTAAAAGTTGTTGAAACATGTAGGCATGCAGACCCCATCGCATATGGAGATTATCCAAAGAGCATGAGAATTAGAGTGGGAGATAGGCTCCCAAAATTCTCAAAGGAAGAATCAGAAATGTTGAAAGGATCTTATGATTTTCTTGGCATGAATTATTATACCACTAATTTTGCAGAAAATTCCCTCTCTGCTACCACTGTTAACCACAGCTTCACTTCTGATATGCATGTCACTTTCTCAAGTATGTAACCAAACACTCTGATCTCTCTCATACAACACATTTATTGGTATACAACTCAAGTATCATCAATAGGGAGAATAACAAGTACGGATCCTATAAGAAGATTAATACAAAATTAAGATTTTAAAGATTATTAGTATTAAAACTTTGTTTGTGAAGAGATCTTAATTTGACTTTAATCTTTTTATGAGGTCCTTATTTGTTATTTTTTCAAATTTGTTTGTATTTTTCAAAACTCGTTGTACTAACACATACAGTCACTTCATTTTTCTTCCAATATCTTCTCAGCCGCTAGAAATGGAGTCTCTGTTGGTACCCCGGTATGTTTTTTTTTTTTTTGGGCCCTCGAGACACACACACACACATATCTACATATATAAAGAGCTTGCTTTTATCTTCATTGTTTGTTGTTTGTAGACTGCTTTGAGCTGGCTCTATGTCTGTCCCAGGGGAATTTATGAGCTTATGATCTATATGAAGCTCAAATACCACAACCCACCAATTTATATTCATGAAAATGGTACGTACATGTTAATCATACTTCTTCGTATTTGAATTTACCTAAAAAGCAAATAATTTTTGTCTAATTTTAATTATATGTAATGCAAGTATGTGTGTATGTATTTTGTTTAATATGTGGAATATCCAGGGGTTGCTCAAGCAAATGATGCATCGAAATCACTTAAAGAGGCCATCAAGGACAGTATAAGGATTAGATACCATGACGGGCATCTCAGATATCTTCTTCAAGCTGTAAAGTTAGTGAAATATATATTATATATTCTTCCTATATAATATATTTTAGTTTAATTTAAGATAAAATGGTGAATTTGCTGTTAAATTATAAATTAAAAATGTTTGGGGACCTTAAACTTGTCTTTAATACAACATTTCAAAGTGGTGCGACATTACTTCTATTGAAAACAAGTATTAACTTTTACTGTTGATTGTCAAAAAAGTTGCAAAAGAAAACAAAAAAAAAAAGAAAAGTATAGAAAAAGACCTCATCAGAAAACTTATATGGATTATAAGTTCTCTAAATTACAATAAATATCAAGAAAAAGTGTTTTTTTTTCTATATATTATTGTTCATATACTGAATAGAATGAGAAATTAAATAAACCATGGTGATGGTATCATTATGTTGATATATATGTGTTGCAGAGAAGGGGTGAATGTGAAGGGATATTATGCGTGGGCATTCTCAGACAACTTTGAATGGGAACATGGTTACACATTTCGATTTGGATTAACGTACGTGGATTACAACAACATGAAACGATATCTCAAGTATTCTGCTTATTGGCTCAAGATGTTCCTCCTCCGTTAGCTATCTTTGGTGTCCAATAATAATTATCTTGATGCATTATGTATGTGAGTCTTAATTCCTTCAGTGTCACTGCCATGTGTTGCTTGTCGTCCATGTCTTAAAAAAAAACAAAGAAAGAACATCTTTCTTAATGCTAAATTCCATAACCTTGTCGTCGCATGGTTTATGAAATATATATATATATATATATATAATTATTATATAAAATAAATGTTGATAGAAAAAATCAAATGACGACTTATGGATTATTGTTAATAAAAATTTCTTGTGGTTTAATAACTTAAATATTCAATTAAATTGTATATATAAATAGGATTGGGTAAAGCTAGTAAAAAACTTAGTTTCAGACTCATACAGAGATACCCTAAATTACAAAGTTAATCAGAGTTAAAATGAGAGAAACATAAGCATAAACACACAAAAAAAAAAAAAAAGCTCATGCAATTAGAACGAGCTTTATGTTATATCATTACGCACGACAACCACCCGCACTCGCACAACCAGTGAAAAGCTTTTGGAAATTCTTTGCGTTCAAAATTTTATCTTTAATGGAGAAACATCTAATAACGTCTACAATTATTAATCAAATTAAAAAAATTAAATTAAATTGAAGCTGATAAAAACCTTTTCAATGCGCAAAAACTTGATACGTTGGACTCAATATAGTTATTCTTGTCTCTCTTTTTTCCCCCTTCCCCTTCTTTACATAGTTATCTAAATGGATCAAGTTTTAGCATTGTTAAACCCAATTAAGGGTAGATTTCACAAAGACCTTTTTCCTGCTTTTTTTTTTAAAAAATAATTACATATATCATCCTATTAGAGGCATTTCGAGGCACAGTTAATCACTAAATATGAATATATCTTTTAACAAATATTCAAATCTTGATTCATCATATTACGAGAAACTGACTTTTTTTCTTAGATCTAATTCTCATTGGTGATTTTTTTTTTTTGGTGATTGCCTTTTATTTTTATTACACACATGTATCTTTATCTTGAAAATAATCTTATTTGAAGGCGCTATCAATCACTGAATATGAACACTTTTTGAAGTAAACACTTGAATGAAAATTTGTAATATTGTGAGAGACTGACTTTTTTTTTACTGTACTCAACCCCAATTGGTGATTGCCTTTTTAATCATTTTGACGGACTTCTCCTGATTTTGTCCTTTGTGGGGACAATTCATTGAAGCCCCAGACTAAAATATTTGCTAAATAGTTGATGTTTTGGGCCACTGACATAGGCTTATTGCAACAACAAGCAAAAGGGACGCTGTAATGAGAGATGTGGGAATCACTTGGCCCAAAAACAAATGCGGTAACATCTCTGACCTGGCTTGAAATGAATCTTTTAAAAATATCAACTTTAAGACAAAATTGATAAATCTGGCAAAAAAAAAGACAAAATTGATAAAAATATATTTAAATAACTCATTTGGCATTTCATCTCTTGACTTTTCAAAATCATTATTTAGATTACATAATTTTATACTAAGTGTTCAACCTCAAACAAAGTTCGTTCAAATCTTGCATATAATAATTTCGTCTGGCATTGTTCGAACTTATCCGGTACTACACTATTGGTTATCAGATAGTTGTTATTAAAAAAAAAAAAAACACATCAACAATGGCCTAATGCTTGCTGCTTAGGACTGCAAACATCTGAAATTGAAGTGTTGGAACAAAAAGGAAACTCATGAAGAAATTATTATGTGTGTAATAACGCGAGGAATGTACGTATCATGAAAGATATATTGTGCTTTATCATAAAAGCAAAACATTGTACAAATGAATGTTGGTTTAATTGATAAGAATTTAACTTATAACACAAAATTATGAGTTCAAATCTTACTGTTGATATAAAAATATTTATAAATACTTTTATAAACATTCTTTGAATATGAAGGTATAACTTAGTCTTATTGTACCCATACAAACTCACCTAAACTTTTTAAGTTTGAATGGAGGGATGAAGTGAATGACAGAAAGCACATGGAAGAGGGGGAATGGTCACATGAGAGAAACATGGCGATGTTTGGTACGTTAAAAGCATTCTCTGATCACTTTAAATGTATTGGCTTATTATGAAACAACCAATCAATCATTCATGTCTTCTTCTTATCCTCTTGCAGAGCAAAGAACCCCATTGTCTCTCATCTTTTTCTTCGTCCAATCATGCATGCATGCTTCCTCATTACCCTTCACTTTTACGGTTTCAATAGCATGTACCATGTAGTCTTCCTAGTACTGTAAATTAAGATACAAGTTCCTTTTTGTTCTATAAGTAGGGTAAAAGGTTGCATGCAATAGAGAAGTTGTGTTTAAAGATGATAAATTTAATAAAGAATATACATTGAGAATTTTTTTCTTTTCCAAAAATAATATCAATAATATAACTATTTTTCTTTAATTCCAGTGATGTGGTTATATAAATGACTTGTATGTAAGATGAAAAGGAGTAAGTCTCATCATTTATCAAGCCCCTTTCTCTCTCTCACTCTACATATATAATTCAAGGGGACTTAGAGAGACACAATAAGTTTTAGACTCTTTAACCATTAATGTTCATCACATTTGGCAATAAGACCTATGAATATCCTCTCCTTAACCGCACGCGCACACAAACGCACACAAGTCATATATAAATGCTAAATCACACTGTATTTTTATGATTCAATCATCAGCAAAATTTCAGAGAAATAAATTAGCAACAGTAGTATGTAAAAAAAAGAATACAAACTTAATTTTATTAAAGCTTGTCATTAAAATCAATTCAGTGTTTTTTGTTACAACGTTCAAGAATATTCACACTTGTAAAATAAAAAGAACACACACTCTCTCTCTTAGCTAAAAGAATATTATTATTAGACATGTTTTCTCATATATTGTTTTCTGAAAAACAAAACTACATTATTGATCACTTATAAATGAAATAAATATACTTTTATGGATATATGATTCTTTACTTATATACATATAATGTTTCCTGTTCATTTTTCATTTTAACATATAATAATTGGAGGTGGGATCTATGTGGGTTAAAATGTCTCGCGGGCGTATCTTTAATTTATTCATAAAAAAATACTTGCTTCTTCTTCTTCTCCTTTTTTGTCTCCGCTAGCTGGACATTTATGGATTGTGAGGACATTATAATTTACTTGAATTATACTCAAAAGTGAATATATATATATATATATATATGAAACTAGCTAGCTAGGGTTTATGTGGCTTCATTCAAAATCAGCTATTATGTTATCTTAGGGAAAAAGCGACATGACCACACATTAACTTGTTCACTCATCAGATTAAATCCGTATAGCGGCATTGCCATTTTAGAACAATCTTATTGGTACGTTGCATGTGTGCTTTATATTCATTCATTATTTAAGTTATACGTTTAATGGAAAGATTCATTACCTTTGTTAGTTCGTGAATTAATGGAGTTAGTTCAAGTGGTCGTTCTTGGACTCAACCCTTCGAAACTAAGCAATTAATATGCCTAAAATCATTCAACATGGCTAAAATTACACTTTGCTTTTAGTTTACGTTATTGTTATTGTTGATGAACGATTCACTTTTCTTTCATTATGTATTAAATTTCCATAGAATGTCATGTTATAAGACTTAACTAATCATTTGATGATCGCCAAATTATTCTAGTTTTAAAACACAATCAGTAAAACAGTTATTTAAAAAAAATTAAATTCATTGCAAATTTATATATATGAAAATTCCTTGAAAAAAGTTTTTTTTTTTTTTAAGAGTGAATTGTTGGCGGGGTACGTGAGTTCTTAAAAACAGTACATGTAAAGCAACTTGAAAAATAAAAAATCTTGTAAAAGCTAAAATAACTAGTATCATTCCGTATTTTTCGTCCAATCAATGTAATAATCAATAACTATCGCCCTTTCAATTTAAATTTCTAAAGTATATTTTTAGACAAAATTGGCAAAATATATGGCTATTCTATTAAAAAATTTAAACATGCTATTAAAATTTGATCAACCATGTCTATATAACAAGGGATATGGCTAGAAGTCCACTTAAATATATTGTCAAGGATTTAATCCTTAGACATAAAGTGTTTTGCTTCAAAAGCAAGCATACCGGTGTGTTCACGCCTCATTATATTAGAGCGTTTTTTGTGTAAAAACACTTTGATATTGGCATTTTCATATATTTTTATTTTTTGTAGTAGTATCCCTAACAATATGAAAAAGACTTTGTACTAGAAGAGAAAAAACTCATTTTGTAATATCCACATCTTAAAAAGAATTGTTGGTTGAAGATGTTTTTTTTAAAGATGTTTTCTCTGTGTACACAAACTCAAACATGAGTCATTGTGTTTAAATGAAACCTAACAACTACTAAGACTAATCCCTATTGATAGATTCTGATAATTTTATAAAAATATAAAATTAGTGAATGTAATTGACATTACATCTTACTTAATATTGTCACTTTGGAATTATAATAAAATGATTATTTTAGATTATTTTAACTTTCATTAGTGAACATAATATACTCTCTTTGATCCTAAACGTAAGAGGTAGCTAGTTTGATGATTTGTTTTTGGTCTAAATGGAGGATAATCCCTTTTATCTTCTATATTTATTAGTTTTGTTAAACTATCCCTGTATATAGTTGGATTCTTGTATATATAATGTCTATTATAAACTATGTTGACAATATTCTAATATAAATGATTAAAAGAAGAGGTATTTTAGGAAAATCAACACATTTTTTTACAAATAACTAACCTGCTTAATTTTTTAATATACATAAATTAATTAACTAGCTCCTTCATTTAGGAAAAGAGACAGTGTAGTAGATATAATAAGTGATTGCAATCATTCAATTGTACCGTTTGTATAATGCTTTCCTATAGTCCAAATCATGTCCTACTTCATCATCACTTAGCTCCTAAGAAATATACACATCAATATCGTCTCCTTTCTTTCTTTCTTTCTTTTTCCCCCCCTTTCTCCATCGTTTTCTCCTTCGCTTTTTTATATTTTAATCTAACCCTTTTTATGTATTCTTTTCTTTCATCGTAACCATAATGATTGCATTTAAGATTATACAACTCCTTTTTAGGTCATGGCTCTTTTCTTTCAATTATTTTTGTTATCTTTAAATTATTTATTTACAGGTCATGAGTTGGCACAATTGCCATATAACGTTGCCAGAAAAGGCTGTTACGGATCCTAAATCAATAACATGTAAATGAGGCTGCTATTTGCATATATTTCTGGATTAATCAATAATTTGTTAACGTTTTTCATCTTTTTCTAAAGCTTATAAATCAATTCAAATATTGAATGGTTTATACATACATACATACATAGGCTCACGATTAATTAATGGAACATCCCATTACACAAACTTGCATTAGATTTTAAAACAAGTAAAAGAGCAAATTAACCTCTAAATTATTGGTTCTAAAATATGTAAAATTCTAAACTCATTTTCAATGCACTCTTTCCCTTTAATTTTTGAAAATAGTGTAATTTAACTCATATTATTAATAAAAGTTAATTTTAACTATTAATTAATTAGAAAATAATAAAAAAGGATATCAAAAATTATAAAAAGGACATAAATTTACAGACAAGGACCCCAACAAAATACAGAAAATTTTATTAGTCCTTTTTAGTAATGTTTTAGAAGCTTGATTGTACCATTTTTAAATGTTAAAAAAGTATTATATTAAAAAAATAAGTTTAAAATATCATATGTTTTTAGATATAGTATATGGGCCAAATTGTTCTTGTACCTTTAAAGTTAGGCTTCTCACATGTTGTTTCTTTTATATTTTGATTCCATTCTGTGTTTTTATTGACCTTTTTATCTTTGTTGGGGTACTCCATCGGCATGACATGGGGATGAATATCTGGGTATCATAATTTCACGTGAATGACCATTTTTTCTTCATTATAGTTTAACTAAGTCTAGCAGATAATGAATTGGTTGGTGTTGGCGTTTTGCAGTTTGGGTGGTGCCGTAAAATCCATTTAGGCCTCGTGCGGAATAAATGAAATGTAGGTGGAGCCCACAATCCCATAACCCAATAGAGACGTCTCACGTGTGCCGAAAGACGTGTTAATGTTTTTACACGTGGCAAGAGTAATGCCAGCGAAGAAGCTAGGGGAAAAACAGTAAAATTTTAAAAGAGAAAATTAAAAAGTTAATTTCTTAAAAATAAAAAATAAAAAAATAAATTATAAATATAAATTCAAACAATTGTAAATGAAAATCTCAATTGCAAATTAAAAATTATATCTATAATTTTAAATGTGCTTGAATTTATAAAGATTTTTTTCTATTTAAATGCATAAAATTAAAGTATATAAATTTGAATTTAATTTCAATATGTGCACTTTTAAATTCCATTTGGGTCATAAATATTTGAAATTTTAACTATTATGACCCTTTCACTTTTTCCATGTTTTCAGCTTCGATGCCACGTTACTCTTGGCCTTCTTCTTTTTTTTTCCTTTTTATCTCATATCTCATTTTAATCTTTAACCAGTTAAAAAATAAAAATAAGTTTTTCATTTTCAATCTTACTTTCCTTTTAAATTTTAAATTTTAAATGTGAGATTTTAAATTTTAAATTTAAATTTAAATTCATCAATTCAAACACTATTTAATTTTTAACATTTTAATTATTCAAAAAATATTCATAATTTATTTTAAAAAGTCTCAAAAGTTTAATTTTCTTTAATTTTCTCTGTCAAGATTTTTTTAAAGGCAAAAGCTTATAGATAGGGGTAAAAAAAAGAATAAGAAGAAATTAGTCCACGTTTCTAAAACTATTTAAAGGTCTATTTGGTTTTATAGTTTTTAACATTGGAAAGTATATTTTTACTTTTTAAAAGTTAATTGTTGTTTGATTTTTAATCTTTTTTAAAAAATTTATTTTAAAATTCCTTTTCAAATGTTGTTGAATTTGCTTTTTGTCAATCTAAAATAATGAAACTTTTAAAAATTGAATTTGAAAAGTGTGATATTATTTTACCATGTGATCCTAAATTTAATTTCTAATTCTTTTATTTAAAAAATAATTAATTTATTAAAAATATAATTATTATTTCAATAATAATAATTAGGTACCAAGTTTTTATCATTATAAATTAAATAATTAATTATATTAATTTTTAGCATTAATATATAATAAAAATTATGAAACTTTATCACATTTTTTAAAGTTATAAATTAAAAAAGTGTAAATAATTAGAGATTAAGTTTTTAACACTATAGATTAAATTTTATATTATCTAAAATTTTTATCACACTTTTTAAATATTTTAAATATATTACATTTATATTATAAAAATTATAAATTATTATAAATTATTGTCTTTTTTAATAATTATATGCTTAAAAATTATGAACATTTTACTATTATAAATCAAATAATTTTCGGTATGCCAAAATAAATTTTAAAAAAATATATTTAAATATAAATTTTATTATAACAATTAATTTTTATTAAATAAATTTTTAACAAATTAAAAACTAAACAAACATTAAGATTATAGTTGATGATAAATAAATATTTGAGATCCAAATTTTCATTCGCACCGTACTCTGTCGAGACTGAACTTAATTGTCCTTCCAAAATGTTACAGCTCCCGTGGGGACTGGGCCCCACATCCTTGACCCGTTGTCAGGCGTGAAAAATTTTCAAATTTCTTCAATGGTAAATATTAATCTCGTTTCCTTCGGCATTCACTTCAAGATTTTGTTATTTAAATTAAAAATTACTTGTTTTATATTTTGTTTAGCCTGATACTTATTTTATATTAAAATTATAGCCTTCTCAATCCACATATTTATACCATTACACTTATAAGTGGTCAACAGCATGAATCACTTTTCAGCACATGTCATCAAGTATTTTACAAAACAATGTGAATTAATCTTGCAAATACTTGCGTGATGAATAAAACAAATAGCATAAAATTAATATTCAATTATTCGTATTTTGAGAAAACATTACTTTAGTAGTAAAATCAATATCAATATAAAATAAAAAAACGCAACTTAAATTAAATTATTAAATTATAAATAATGCGGCTAATTTTATATTTCATGCAAATACATCATATCATATCATATGACACTCATTATCTATATTTCTTACTCATAAAGAGTTGTTTTTTTTTTAACTAAAAAATAGTCTTTCTTGTTATAAAACTCTTAATCTTATATTCAAGTCTACACAATAATATTATAATGCTAAATTATCCTCCCCTTGCGTGTGTTCATTTCAAGTGGAAAAGCCCTTTACGTGCCGTTTTACAGTTGCCGGCAGCTGGCTTTCACCACAAAACGACACGCCTTTCTCTCGAGATTTCGGGTCCGAGGCATTTGCTATTTACGTCACTATCATAACGTACATCACTGTTTATGCGTGTAAAACACAAATTATATAATACTCTCTCGTACGACACTTTAGGCGAGGGAGCAGGGACCTCACTCACTTCAGTGGTGCATCATTGGATGGGATTTGTATTTTGTATCACATGAATTTAAAGTATTATTTTATTTTATATTTATTAAAATAAAAAATTTATAAAAATAATTTTAATAATTTTTTATCTTTAATTTGATCTAATTTTAATTCAAAAATTCTAATTTCATATTAAATTTTTATAATTATTATATATTTACTATCCTGATGTATTTTGCAAAGTTTAAATTAACTCAAACTGTGTAGAGTATATTTAGATAGTCGATATGCAGTAATATAAAAATTTTAATATTAAATTTAACTGTCAAAATTAAATATAGATCAAATTTAAAATAAAGAATTATTAAAATTATTTTATAATTTTATAAAATTTTATTTTAAAATCTGGAGCATCCAAATGTGATGCTCATCGAAGACGAACCCCTAAGGTAAGTGAGATTGAGTACTTCAAAATATAAAATATTTTATTAAAAGTAAAATTTTATCAAGGATGTTTTTAATAATATTTCTTTTTTTATTATAAATAATGTAACTTATTTATATGTCTGCTACTGCTATCATTCAATTCCATTGCTTTTGTTTTTTTTTTTTTTGAATAAAAATGAAAACTAAGCCATACAAAAGGAAAGAACAATCGGAGACAATTAAGTGGTCAGTTTTCTTAAAAAAAAAAAAATCAGTCAACTTCTTAAATTTTGAAGAGGCAGAATAAAGAAAATACAAAAATGTTGGTCAATGGCATAAGCATTTTTTGCGAGCCTCAGACCAGCATATCTTGACTTCTTAAGGGTTGGAGAGTACCACTTGATTTCACTATCATTCAATCTCATCCTGAGCTGCTGGTCAAAAATAAAAAATAAATAAAAAAATTTCATCCTGAGCTTAATACTGGACTTATAATATTGCATGCATACTTGTGAAGTCTCAATTTTTAACTAAACTTTGAGTTTAATTAGAAATTAGATCTATCATCCTACCAAATAAATCATATTTTCTAGGAAAACTGATAACAAAAATTTTTTAAAATATATAAATGATAATTTAATTCCTTTAAATGTTATAATTTTTTTAAAATTTTTAAAAACTTTTTTATCATTAATAAATTTATATAAATTACCAAATTATTCTTGTTGAAAATAAATGATTCACAATTTTTTTTCTTAAATTCACAATAATGTAACAACAAATCACAACTTCACATGTTAAATTTCTTATTTATTATTATATTGTTGTGAATATAAAAAAAAGTTATAAATTATTTATTTTTAAGGGCAATTTGATAATTCATATAAATTTATTAATGATAAAAAAAGTTTCTAGAGATTTTAAGAAAATTATGGTATTTCGAGATACTAAATTATCATTTTTATATTTTAAAGAGATTTTATTATCATTTTCTCTATTTTCTATTACCATTATAAAATATAAATCAATGTAAATAATAAAACATATAGGATACTACATTAGATTCTTTATAATGTATAAAACAAAGCATGTCTATTTTTTTGGCCAATGAAGTAAATTTTTGAATTGGTATTTTATTTAAGGATATCCAATTACTCTTGTTAGTTACCAAGTGGTTGTGAGTTGTGATACATATGATAATAGTCTAGGTCTCTTAGATAACATTCTAGAATTCAATTTTTTAAAGTGTGTATGAAAAAAATATTTAAAAAAAATAATTCCTTAAATAATACTCAAATTATTTAAAAAATTTGTCTCAGCCTGTGCGCCCTGTCGAGATATATTGGGTAATCAAAAAATTAGTCATGCTAGCTGCTGAAGTGAAGCAAGCAAAGCGTATCTAGCAAGCTCAAAGCTCAAAAAAAAAAAAAAAAAAAAAAAAGGAAACTCCAGCTCTCATTTCCATTGCCAGAAGAGATGTCATCTTCTCTCTTTCTTTCTCTGAAGCAGCTCCTATAAAAGACAAAGTAAATGCAACAATCTCCACGAGTTCTGTCCCTCCTCTTAAACTCATTCCATTTCCATCACTGGCCTCACAGCATTAATGGCCAAGTGGAAGAAGAAGAACAACCCCAAGAAACTGTCCTACATCTCAGTCCCCTCTCAGATAATCAACCCCATTTCCTCTTCATCTCTCCAATCTCTGCTTGACTCTCCCAAGAAATCTTCAAGGAACACCAACGTCGTCTTCATTAATGGCTTCCCTGCTAAACACCCAAAACTGCTCTGTTTTTTCACTCTCTTCCTCCTTTCCTTCCTCGGCATTCTCAATTTCCTCCCTTTTTCTCCCTACCCATGTGCTACAACACTGCCCAATGTTCCAATCTCTAGTGGGTATCATTTAAAATCCAAACTTGGGGTTATTTCCTCAAATGGGTATGTTTCAAAATCCGAGCTTGAGGCTTTTTCCTCTGAGAAAGGAAGAGAAGAAAATGAAACAGGAGATTCGGAGTTTTGGAAGCAACCGGATGGACTGGGGTATAGGCCATGTCTGGATTTCAGCAGGGGGTTCAGAAGAGAAAGTGAAAGGATTGTGAAGGAAAGGAAGAAGTATTTGATGGTTGTGGTTGCTGGAGGATTGAATCAACAAAGGAATCAGATTGTGGATGCTGCTGTGATTGCTAGGATTCTTGGGGCTGCTTTGGTTGTCCCCATTTTGCAGGTCAACGTCATTTGGGGCGACGAAAGGTAAACATGAGTATATGACGGACACACAAGTAACTTTCAAAAATTCTCTTGAGAAACACCAGATTAATTAATATCATAGTACATGTAAGTATCAGAGCTTGACAGGGAAAGTTACAAGTTGGAAGTGAAATAAAGTTAAGTTTCTAAAAATGGTCAAATGGTAATCAAACTTTCAACCACTTAGCCATCTTTAAGCTCAAGTTTTTTGTGCAGGAAAATGGAAGTTGGAGATGGTTCGAAGATTAACGAATGTTTTAATGAAAAGTTTAATATTGATTTGGTTGCAGTGAATTTGGGGAAATATTTGATTTGGAGCACTTCAAGAGAGTTCTTGGGGGCGAAGTGAGAGTGGTATCTGCATTGCCTTCAACGCACCTCATGACAAGGCCAGTGGAGGGAAGCCCTCCTCCCCATGTCACTCCTGCTTGGATCCGTTCTCGCTATCTCAAAAGGGTATCAAATATGCTAAGCTTTTGTTCTTTTAACATAATGTAAAAATCTACGTCAACCCACCTGATATGCTTATATGTTATATGTAATAAAAAAATATATTCTATGTCATAAAGGTTCTAATAAAAACTCAGAAAAAATCTAAACTAAAAAAAGAATATGATTCTTTGACTAACCATTAAACTATTGTCTTAATCAATTTAATAAAATACTTTATTTATGACTGATTTAATCACGATTTAACTATAATTTTAATCATTAATTCTTGAATCAGTGTCTTCATTGATTTAATAATTAATTTAGTTTTCAATATCTTGTTCTTTAAATGTTCCCTATCATGCTCCAATTAATAGATTTGATCTTTTGCTCTTTTCTCTTCCAAATACACACAAAGCAGGAGGCAACAGAACTATTTGACTTGGAGACAGCATAAATTCTAGTTTCTTTCTATTTTGACTGTCACATGCTCTTTAGTTTTTTTTTTTTTAATTTGAATAGTTTACAACTGAGTCAGAAGAGTATCAAAAGAAAATTAATTCGGTTTTGAAACCTCCATGAGGACCATAAAATTTTGCAAAGTCAATGAAGTCATTTTCACTTTTAAAATAGGGAGATTTACATTAAGTCTCACATAAACAAATTAATTACTATAAAATTTATTAACAATTGAACTAAGACTATTGACAATAATTTTTTTTTTATTTGTGTGAGATCTGGATGTAATTTTCCTTTCAAAATATGTGCGCCAATGCAATCCCAACCACTAGCATAAATTTACATCGATTAAGTGTGAATGAAAGTGGAAAGAAGCCAACATAGGATAAGATTAGATTAATGAAGAGGTAATGTCAATTGTACATCAATAACTTCTTTTCTATAATAATAATAATAATAATAATAATAATAATAATAATCAAGCAGAAAAGACTTTGCCATGTGAGGCTATCTTGTATCTCATACGTGGGATCATTTGTCAAACAATGGCTTAGTCAGAGATCTAACGTTTTAGACAAGAACTTGATCAACTTTCAGTCCTCATGTCTACTTAATGGCCACAATTCCGTTTGTGGATGATTCATAAGCTTCGTCCACTATTAACTAGGGAAAGCTTCGGTTTCTCCTGGTATAGAGTTATAATATGATTTTGTTGTCCTCTGCCAATAGCTCAACAGAGAAGGTGTTTTGCTCTTACGCGGATTGGATTCAAGGCTGTCCAAGGATCTTCCTCCCGATCTTCAGAAACTTCGATGCAAGGTATTTGCTTTATCCATCAGTCTGCCCTTAAATTATGTCATTTGGTTCAACTTTCAAAACGGCATCATTCCACTCAGTAGTCAGGATAACATATGACGAAGGTACAACAGATGATGAATCAAGCTCTTTCCAACGCAAACTGCGTTGAATACATACACTAACAGTGGCATAATTATGTTAACCTATTGTTGGTGAAACTTCATTCTTTTGGGGTCAGGTTGCTTTTCATGCACTAAGGTTTGCAAAACCAGTGGAGGAAGTTGGGAACAAGATTGCTGAGAGAATGAGGAGAAAAGGGCCATATATAGCTCTGCATCTGAGAATGGAAAAGGATGTGTGGGTCAGAACAGGATGCCTACCAGGTCTAAGCCCACGGTATGATGAAATTGTCTACAATGAAAGAATACAACGCCCAGAGCTCCTAACTGCAAGATCAAACATGACTTATCATCAACGGAAGCTGGCTGGCCTCTGCCCCTTGAATGCCATGGAGGTTTCCAGGTCGGTGTGTGCAGAGAGGGAGACGTATGTTCAAATTAAAAGAGAAGTCCATATAACTTGCTCTAATTTTTATAATGAACTATTGTGTTTAATTTATAGGCTGCTTAAAGCTCTAGGAGCTTCAACAAGTGCGAGAATCTACTGGGCTGGTGGGCAACCATTGGGTGGGAAAGAAGCATTAGTTCCTATAATCGAAGAGTTTCCATATTTTTACAATAAAGAAAATCTTGCCTTGCCAGGAGAACTAGAGCCTTTCAGAAACAAGGCTTCTCTAATGGCTGCTATAGATTACATAGTTTCTGACAAGAGTGATGTTTTCATGCCTTCTCACGGAGGAAATATGGGCCATGCAATTCAGGTATGCTTCATAGTAATTTATTCACCATCTAATAGAGTTATTTCATATACATAATCCAAGTGAAACAATAATTAGCAGGGCCACCGAGCGTATGCAGGGCACAAGAAATACATAACCCCAAACAAAAGACAAATGCTCTCTTACTTTATGAATTCTTCTCTCCCAGAAGCAGAGTTTAACAGGATCATCAAGGAATTGCACAAAGACTCATTAGGGCAGCCTGAACTCAGAACAAGCAAGGCTCAAAGGGATGTCACCAAATATCCTGTCCCGGAGTGCATGTGCAATGATTCAAATGCTCCTTCCTTCATATAATCCGTGACCATAGCCTCCAGTGAATGCTCCTGAGTCCTGACAAGGGAGTCGGCTCTAGTTTTGGTGGGTCCTATGATTTTTGGAAAGCAACTTAGGGTATCTTTAGGGCAACTCTCATGGCAGGTGCAGCCACGTCATTTTTTAAACATACTAAATTATCATTCTTTAATTCGTTATGCTAAAAGCTTGTAAAGGTTGCAAGAGAACATGACGAACTAGAAAGTCTGGCCACAAAAACAATCATGTTTTCAACTCTAGGCACGCTATGTAAAGAAAATTTCTCAGAATTAAAAAGTGTAGTTTCAAGTCTGTAATCTAGAATTGAGCAGCGGAAAATTAAGTTCATATACACATTACCAGCCATGACTAATAATTAATATATCAATATAGATATATAGTAAAATAATAACAACCCACATTATTTATAAGTCATGAATAACATTACTCAATTTTCTAACCAGTATATAGGAAAATGAGTCCGGTTGCTAGTATATATTGGAACATTCGCCAATCAGGAATGGGGAGGGAGGAAGACTAAACTATTCCAATTGGCAAAAGATTGCCGGATCAACTGATTTTGGCAACACGATTAAACCTTAGGCCAAAATTGCTTAATTAGCAAGAATATAAGCATGGTTATGAACCAAATGACTCAACATAGCAACAAAGAAAAGTTTAATAAATCAAATCACGTTCAGATACAAGTCATAAAACAATGAGGCTAATGACATGATTTAGCGACCAAAGAACCTGTTTGATTCTTCTGTTGTAATTTGCCATGAATGAGAAATGAGATAAAAAGTTTCTCCTCTGAGCTTGAGATTCTGTTTTTTTTTTTTTTTTTGGGGGGGGGGGGATCCATCCCAACGTCCAACTTGTAATATCAAATTTTGCTGTTCTGACGCAGCAATTACACCAATAAATATCATCACCGAAGCACTTGCCTGGAGGTTCTGCATTTCCAAAGCATCGGAGCACTTGCCTGCCTACATTTTCGTTTTCCATGAATATACCAATATCTTCACAATGAGGAGTCGCCTTCTCACAAGTTGCTCCGATTACATTAATAATGCCCATCATGCTTCAAAATGAGGAGTTGCTTTTTCAATAGTTGCTCAGAATACATCAATAACGCCCATCATGCTTCCAGCAAGCACGATTCTTCTTTTGAAGAAACTGACCAATATGGTGATAATGCCACAACTTTTCCAATTATGATCAGTGTTGGCGACTCTAATTGAGCAGATGAAATTTTCTCAGCAAGGTCCTTCAGTACTGAAAAAACCTGCATTATTGCATGGTGCAATCAGTGGTTAAAACTGATTGCCAGAAAAGCTGAACCTTAAAGCATACATCATGCATAAATTAGATATAGAAACAAATTGATCATCTGAAGCAAGTCCAATCGTGATTACAGAATTGAATCAATAAGTGATTATACAATCAAAGTAGAAGCAACAATTGGTGATGAACAAAACAATAATATTGATTATACTCACTGTGCGTTGTTGAGGTGTGGTCCCTCGCTCAATGGCTGCAGCTGGGGTTTGGGGGGATAGACCATGATCCATTAACTTTTTGGCCAATGAAGGGAGGGTTGATAAGCCCATATAAACAACCAATGTCGAATCAGGATCAGCTGCATTTTCTGCCACAAACAGAGGATCTGTTCCACCTTTCCTTGAATGTCCTGTGAGAAATCTCACACTCATTGAAATACCACGGTGTGTTAATGGAATCCCCAGCTCTGCTGCAATTCCAGACGCTGCAGTTATACCTGAAGCAATGAAAACATTGATTATTGCAGGATCACCATATCTTCACTTTTTGAAAGCAATCGTAGAACTTACAGAACCACACATATCTTCTACAACATGAATGAGCATAACCGAAGTCATGCTCCATGCTTTTGTGCTGTACTTTTTCAATGACTAAGTGTGTGCGCACATATATATTTTACATACATGTCCTAAGTTACTTTAAGACATTCACAAGTTTAAATTGTATACAATGGCAAAAAAGTAACACTTTCTTGTTCACTATTAAAAAGCAAAGAAGTGTACTGTAGCAAAGACATAAAACCATGGGAACTGTCATCTTTCCAAAGCATTTTAGATTCTACAAATATAATCCTCTATGGGTACATAAGACTCAGATGAACATACAAAATGAACATATACAAAAGAAGATAGTCATTTAAAGCAGAACATAATCCATGCTTGTTAAACCAAAAAAAGAATCTAATAAAGGCCTGTGATTGATGGGAATATATAGGTTTCTAGTCACAATTACTAATCATTTTCTACAATGTATCTATATCATTCTTTGTGTAAGCTACTATGCATGCAACAATGGAGGAGCTAACCAACACCTTAGAAGAAATTGAGAATCCAAATCTTTTAGTAACGGGTTTCAGCTCTATAATGATATCAATTGCAACTGTTGCATACCTGGGATGACTTTCACATGAATACCTTGCTTTTGCAGAAAATCCATTTCTTCCCCACCTCTCCCAAACACCTAAAAATGCCCAATAGTAAGCATTTAAACGATTCCACAGTTCACAACAGAAATCACGAAAGGGTAATTCATCAAACTAGTGTAAGAAAAAAAAAAGTCACTCAAGACCCTCCCGAGCGAATACTCACCAATGGATCACCTCCTTTAAGTCTCACAACAGTTGCTCCAGCTTCTGCAAAACTCAGAAGAAGCTCATGTATTTCCTCCTGCCAAAAGTTGACCAGAAGAAAACAGATTAACTTTCATCAGGGTATCGAATGATTCTATAGCAATACAGAAAATGCCAAAACACCCAAATCCATATAGAATTTCCAGGAGAGGATTCAAACGCTAAGAAGTATAGACACCAAGACAGGTATAAAACAGAAACATAGTACCAAGCCCACAACATGACCAACTATAAAACCCAATATCCCACTAGATTTACAACAACTAAAATCTTTTTTTTTTCCATTTGTTACCAAAAAAAATCTTTTTTTCATTTTATTTTACCTGGGTTCTGCTGTGGTACCCCGCAGTTTTGCCCACATAGAGGAGCTTAGCATCCGGACCAACCAAATCCAACACATCATTCGACACCAATCTATCATATAACAACAAATCAGCATTCTTTATAATCCTAACAGCTTTCAACGTCAAAAGCTCAGGATCCCCAGGTCCAGTTCCGACCAAGAACACATTCCCCGGCGGCGAACCTTCACCTCCGCCGCCACACTTCCCTTCACTCTCCCTCTTCTCTCTCAGCACCTGAAGCAACTTCTTCAGCTCCGGGAGCTGCAGGGCGATCTCGTCCTCCCTAATGGATCCCGAAGAGGATGGGAGAGGGCAGGACAGAGTTTGCCCCAATTGGTTCTCGTAAACCCATCGGTCCCTTTGGTACCTCTCGATAGAGTGCTTCTCAGTGAAGGCCGAAGTAGAGAGATTGCAGTTGAATGAACAAATGGGCTGTGTGGTCGAAGCATGGAGGTTTCTGGAATGAGGTGAATTGTAGAGAGAAGAAGAGAAAGATGCAAGCTTGGGAACAAGAGACATAATGTAGAGATGTAGAGGGATTAGGAAGAGTCTGGGAATTGGATTCTCATATATGAGCTTATAGAAAAGGAGGGGACAACGACAAACGGTATCAATGAAGCTCGAGTATGGATGGAATTTGGAGGGACGGAGAAGGCAAAGTTGCCTTTGGGGACTATGGAGGGACGCTCCGCTTTTCCCATTTTGATGATCGGGTCGGGTTTTTGGGGGGGGGGGGGGAGACGTTGCTTTGTTCGTGTAATAACCAATTGTCACGCGCCACTTGTCATAAAAATTTACTGATGTGTCCCTCGTATATGACAGGTGGCAAAATTGGGAGGATTTTGAAAGCATGACCTTAAAAGAACTGGCCGGCGCAGTGCAAGGCCGCAGCTGCAACAGCCTTTGGGTCTTTTTGATCGTATTTAAGACACTTTTAAGCACAATATCACCTATTTATAAATTTTATTAAATATATTTAATAAAATTATTTTTTAAAATAAAAATATAAATTTTAAAAAATATCTATCATTTAATTTATAAAAAAATAAGAATTAATTATAAGAAATAATAATAATAATTTAGAATTGATGTATTTAATAAAATTTTAATTTATTAAAAATATTTTATATTTTCAAATAAAAAAATTATCAAAAATGTCAAATAAATCAGGGTGAAGGGAGTCGGATATATAGAATTATATTAAAATTAAGAGAAAATTAATGGTTTGCTTTTTATAACTAAGTTGTAATGTAATTCAGTTTGGAAATGTTAGTGTGGTGTAATTCAACAATATGACTTAGTTAATTTTATATTTATAGTATAACTTAATCTTTATAGTTTTTGTCATTTAAATTGTTAGTTCTTAAATTTTAAAAATAATTTTATTTTTTTAAATATAGGGACAAACATTTTAAATAGATAAAATTATAGGAATTGAGTGAAAAAATTAAAAATTTAAGATCTAAGTTTTAACTAATTCAAAATTATAAAAGTTAAGTTGCACCGTGTCAAAATTTAAAAAATTAAATTTTAATTTAGTTAAAATTATAAAGATTAAGTAAAGAATTTTTCCTAAAATGAAAAACAAATTAAGAACACAACATAATTAAGAATAATAAACTTTATTTATATATATATATATATATCTATATCAATATATTATATTTAAGTATTGTGGAACTTAGTTAAAAGTAATTTTCTCAAAAAAAATTATTTATATGGACTTGAATTCAAATCTGGTACTCAAATAATCACGACTGTTTCTATCACATATATAATATATTCTTTCTATTTAAAAATATAAAGTATTTTTTAAGAACTTAAATGTTAAAAAATATAAGATATTTAACTTTTTGAGGTGTAATTATTTTCTTTTAAAAAAAATATCTCTAACGGTAATAACTTTATATTTATTACAAGATATTTAATAAAAATAAATATAAAAAGATAGGATTAATTTAAAAATAAGTAATTATTTTATTAAGAAATAAGATTTAATTAAAAATATTACATTTTTAAATATACAAAGTATATATTTTACCTTGACTAGGCCGCCTACAAATAGAACAACTCCAAACAAAATAGGATGGTTGGGTGGGACTTGGGATGGTTTTGGAGGGTTGAGCTTTGCGGGACCGTGCTATATAGAGACCATAGAAGACAAGCCATGCTCTTGGTCTTGTATTGTATGGACACGGAAGATTGATGTATCATGTCACTAGATTAAAAAGTCGTTAATTTTTAGAAATAATATAATTTTCAGTTTGTTAAATTTGCTTCAATTATTAACTCAATACTTAAATTTTAATTTTTATTAATTTAGTTTCTTAAATTTTCTTCTATTATTAATTTGATTCTTATTGTTTAAAATAGAATTAATATTATTAAAATTTTTCAAGATGGATAATAGAATAATGATAGAAGTTATATAGATTAATGAAAAGAGAGTCAATTTATATTTTAAAATTTAATTTAATAAATTTTTATAATGAGTATTAAAGGTTTAACACAACCTTCATCTTTTATCGGGTTTAAGGCCAATGGTATAATACAAGTAGAGTTTGAGATCAAAAATCATAAACATAATAATTTTTTTTTTATAGAACTATAAGTAAAACAATGAAAGAATGACAATAAAGTTTCAAAATATTAAATTAATTATAGTTAAATCCTGACAAAATTTTTGAAAAAATAAATTGAAAACATTAATATAAATAATTGTAAAATTTAAAATTTTAATTGTAAGTAAGTATTTAAGTATCAAATTTACTTTAGTTTGTAATAAAATTTTTTGTTTGTAACAATATTCATACTTGTATAATTCTAGGTGTGCTAGAAATGCAGGTCTCAATATAAATAAAATTTTTTGAGATTTTTTTTACCATAAATTACTTGAATGTGAAGATATAGCAAGTATTTAAAGAAAAATAATTTGATTAATGATGTAAATTTATACAAGACTGTAGAAGTATAAAAAAGGAGTTCAGTTTTGGTGCTCATTAAGTGATGAGCACGATCGAGATTTTATAAATTTTTTTTTTAATTTTATTTTATATTTATTATAAAAAATTATAAAATATTAATAAATTTGCTTTATTATCAATCTAGATAATACAAACTTATTCTGAATAATTCAATTTAATATTATTTTTTAAAAAATTATAAATTAACTATTTAAATATATTCTAAACAGATTAAATTTAAAGTATATTTAAATGATTAATTTATAAATTTTGTATAAAAATAATATTAAATTAAATTATTTAAATTAAATTTATATTATTTGAATTGATAATAAAATAAATTTATTAAAATTTTATGAACACCAAAACCGAATGAATAAAAAAGTGGAGTTGCCTCATTTTGGCCCAAACAAACGGTTTGAATTGGTATCACAACTTATCTAAAAAACAAAATTGTGAGACCTTGCCATTGTTAATTTAGTTCTTTAGGATCTAACTATCATTTGTCCTAAAATAATTCCTCACTCTAGAGAACAATAAGAAAGAAAATCACAGAAACGAAGAGAAGCGTTGCATCAGTTTAATTCACAAAAAAAAAAAAAAACTGCGAGAGAGAGAGCAGCAAAAAAAAAGGAAGATCGTCAGATATATTATTATATATACATATACATTCAGATCGTCACCGTCTTCCTCAAGAAGACGAAGAAGCGAAGAGGGCTATTATATATAGAGAAGCTATAAGCGAGAAGGCTGAGAATTAACAGGAAAGTAAGAAACGACAATGGGAGCTTCAGATTTGTGAATCTCTTTGGGTCTCTGAGTTAAAGAACCTGCTTCCACTGCATGCCCCTTCTCTTTTCTGGGCTTCGACGAAGACGAAGCTGGTGATGATCTGGACTTGAAGCAGCAGCAAAACATGGTGGCCGATATAGAGGAGACTCCGAAGCTATAGTGCGTCAACTAAACAAGAGAGGAAAGACGCACCTATATATAATAAGGAAGACAAAAGGAAACAGGATATAATTGGTATTTCACTTTTCTTTTTTCAGTTTTCGCTTGCTCACCAAGTTAAATTTTTATATGTCCAGACCTACTGCTTGACTTTGACTTCGTTTATAAAAACGACTTCCCAACCTATCCTCTTCAATCTCCCATAATATATATATATCTTTCCGTGTAGTTTGTAGTCTGTTTTTTCCTCGAAGGAGGAAGGTGAGTGCCTCTTTCCTTTGTATTGATTAGTCAAACTAAAATAAAAAAGGACATGTTCTTCTCATTCTCGTCATGACATTCCTCCATTTAGTTAGGTTGTATTAGTTATTTCCTTAAGATTAAGAAAATTGGTTAATTGTCAATTTTTTTTTAAACATTTCAAAATTATTACCCTTAGTCAAACTAAACTCACTGTTGTCTGCCGAAAGTGAAATTTAAAAATAAGGAAATTTTAGGAAATATATGTCATTAATCGCCCGTAAGAGTCCAGTCCAGTAAAAAATTTGTAGTCACTTAACCTGGGGAACTAATTTTCAAACCTCCATAAAGAAAAGTGTCTACATTCATTGCCCAATCATTCATCAAATGAGATTATTTTTAATATTTGTTTTATTTCAACATTCAGTATTTTGAGAAACTTGTAGATATTACCACCACCTAACTAATCCAAACTCTCACCATCCAAAATTATTATTATCATTAGCGGGCCTTACAAATATCTTGATAATGCATTTGACATATTTTTTAATGTGGCTACATATTTAAAATTTAAATTCAAAACTTTAAAAATAAGCTGATTCAATAAATCCCTCGACCAATTAAACCAAGTGCCTCTCCATATATTATTTTCAATAATAATGAAACATACACTTGCACAATAAAAAAAGTATATATCACATATAATTACATGTACTTTTGGTAATGCTAGGGATGCTAGCTCCCTTAATTTACGTGTTGAAATAGTTTTACATATAGTTTATATGTCTTTGTCATTGGGCTCTGATTTCCCTTAAAAAAAATGTTTATTTGGAAGATGAAGATGGACACAGACCCAACTCGCTTACATTGCTTGATTCCTTGTATTATGAGTTCAAAACGAGTTTGGTCGTATATACTGTGCTCATCTTTATTCTTTACCTCAGGCTTGTTTCGATGGGCCCAAAAAAAAGGTGGGGGGGGGAGAAGAGGAAGTTACAGGAAACATAAACGGAATATTTTATATATTACATAAAAAGAGGCAGTGATTTTTTTTTTTTTGGGGGGGGGGGGGGGAGCCAATGAGAAACGAGAGATGGGTCTCACGTGTTTTTCCCCCTTCATATTTTATCTTTAAAAATGGAGAGATTTGAAAATAAATTAAATGTGTTTTTTGAATTAAATTGTTTCCAGTGACAGATAAAGAAACATAAGTTCTTTATCCTTTTCATTTCAGTATTATTGTGATAGAGAAACTAGTCACTTTTTTTTATTCTTTTTACAGATTTTATCCTATTAATTAAAATCCTTCCTTTCCTATACTTCCTCTGATTTTATTTATAAGGCATAATTTAAAAAATTTATTTGATTCTATTTATAAGTCATAATGTTATTTTTTTAGATAATATTTTTAAAATTATCCTTTAGAAGAGAGAGAGAAAATATGATATTACTTTTTAAATTTATTATATATATATATATTTAAAATTCTATACACTTTTATTTTTTATATTTTTTATATTAATATTGATAAAATTAATAAAAATAATTTATAAAGAAAATTGGAAGAGTATTTGTTTTCTCGTTCAAACGGAGTATTAGTTTAAAACTGTCATGGTCAACATCTTGCCCAACCGGCCGAAAACATCCCATACATGCACCCATTTTTCCAAAACCCTTTTCCCAAATTTGTCTCACGTGGTCGGTTTTCAAATCTCGTGCTACAGAAAACATTGAGTCCATGTTGCAGTGTGCTTAAGGGAAAATATCGTTCCATGAACAGTGCTGAGATAATTTAATATCAAATATTTTTTTTTGAAATGTCGTTGATTTGAAAATAATTCTAAATAAAAAAAGTTATAATACTCTTTGTCTGTCAAAAAAACAAACAATTAAGGCGTGGTATCGCAAAGCGTGCTAAAGATGCGGGGTCTTAAGAAAATGAAAAAACCTAACTTCTAATTAAATGCAGGGAACATGGGCTCCCTTACCACAATTCACCTGATTGTGAGAATGTAAAGTGAAGAACACTAATAGATAACACCCTAATTTTTTTTCAAAAACAATTTAACTCAACCATGGTAGAAAAGTATCTATCATGATAAACAGAAGTTAACTTATCCTATATTTTTTTGAAACAATTTCATAATTTAAAACACTACCATGGTAGAAAAAATTAAATCCCTTTTTAAATAATACAAAACAATTTTATACAACTAATATACATTTACAACCATAATTGAGTTACAGCCACCAAACACATTTTATATCAATAAATTCAATATAAAACATTTTATAATTGGTTTAAGCTTGCACAATATAACATCTCAGATAAATTTTTACTTTCCACATATCATTAGGCTAAAACCACATTTTTCACCTTTATACTCCCAACAAGTGCAAACCATAAACCAATAACTAACAACTTAATCAATTTCCAAAACAAGCCAATTATTTGGCCTCATAATCATGTCATTTCAAACCATCCAAAATAAATTAGAGATCAAAGTTACAGTCATCCAAAGTGTACTAAAAGTAGAAATAGTTTGAAGGATATGATTGCATCATTGCATTGATATAATTGTCAATAAACAAAAGTGCTAGTATTGGCAATGTAACACATTAAAAATCATAAGTCAAATACCCAAAGGAGACAGTAGACCTATGCCACTAAGCCTCAGAGACCCCTCCACGAGTCACTCGTGGCTCTTCTCCTGAAAATTGTTAACCACGTAATGAGACTCAAAAGTCCCAATCACCAATGCCAATTTATGATAGTGTATACAAACAATTAAATGTGTGCTTGCTAAGTGGGGAAATAACAGTCATATAATTCCAACAAAAATTCAAGAAATATTACAATACAAAACAAACAACCATCCTTATCTTCCTCCATTAATCTCGAGCCGTAACCCTCACTCGGTGCTAAATTATTCGGCCAAAGATAAATTAGCCCGAGCCCTTACAAGCCACCTATTGACCTCCAATAGGGGCGTACCACGTGGCATATAAATACAATAACAAAAACAAGTCTCTCAGTACCTCTCGCACTAATCAAATAAATTCATAACAATATTGTACAATTATACAACATTACAATCTTCATAATTTTTTTCATTTTTAACAATATTATAATATGACATCCCACTTGGCAAAAATACTTCAAAATGCAAATTCACAATTTCACAATTTTTTCATAAACAGAATAAGGTAATTTCTCGACAACAATTCATAATTTTTTCAATAATCACCCAATTAACATGAAGCAACATTAAGCACAAATTAAAAGCATGATTACTTTATGGCTTTTTCAATAAATTATTCCTTACAATTTCTCTCCCATCACAATATTTACCAACAACACAATCTACAAATAATATATTATTTATAAATATTAGTTTCAATTATTGAAACTAATAAAATAACTCTAATAATAGAATTAGAGAATAACATAATTTCTAATCTCAATCTTAATATAAATCTAGAGTTAATACTATTAAGTAAAATTTCGAACTCCTCTTTTAGTTATTAATAAATATTAATAACCTAAAATCAACTTCTAAACTAATTTCTATTATCAAAATTTTTCTTTTTATTTAATAAATTCGCACATAAAATACCCAAAAATTAGAAATTGAGTCTCAAGCTTAGAATCATTATCCTATAGCCATAATAATTTATTTTTATCCTAAATAATCATTTAAACATCAATAAATTAATAAATTTATATTCTAAAACACTTATTATACTACTAATAACCTCAAAAATTATAAGTTCATCCCTAAAAACTTCAATCTATATTTTTAATTCATCATATCATCATTTTAATTATTCTATAGAAAAATTTCAGTCAAAATATTTGCTCTATTCTACAAAATAATCATATCACTAGAAAGCTAATATTATTTAGGAAATAACTATAGAATTAATTTTTTAATTAAATAATTTTTTAAATGTTAATCTAAATAGAAAAATTAGAGCATACCTGAAAAAAAGAAAATAAACCCTCAAAAGCGTTGAGCGACGTAAGAGTAAGAGAAGAAAAAATATATATAAAAATGAGATTGTGGGTCCCACAATTATATTTAAAAAAACTATATGTTTAAATTTAATTATTCAAACCTTTAGACCATTACTTGCAATTTTTTCTAAATTACATTTTGGGTCATTAGTTATAATTTTTACAAATTGCATAAAGGTTTCTTCCTGCCTCCTCCCTAATGCGCGTCGCTCCTTATACATGAGGAACGTTTTTGCCTTCCCACATCAGTTTGATGTGGGACTTCAACAATTCCCCTTCTATTTTTTTTCCCTCACACACACATAATTTTTTTATTCTGAATCTTAAAATTATATTTTAACTAAACATTTTTTATATAATTTTAAACCTAAGTTTTTAATTTATAATTAAATGCCTATTTTTAAATAATCTCAAATAATATAAATTTCTATTATTATCATCATTTTTTATCCTCAATAAAACCTAAATTTCAAAATTTTAAATTTAATTTTTATCTAAAAATCAGGATGTTACAATGGAGATGCAGAAAAGCAGAGATGCATTAATTAAAAAAAAAGGGCGGCGGACCATGCTAGCCATACGATAAAAAATATAGACTAAAACTACATGATAAAAAGAAAAATAAAGTAATAGACGTAAAGTCTGAGACTGATAATTTGTTAATGCTGGTCTTGATTGTTGAGAGAGAGCTCCTCTATTTATAGATGATCTTGACTTGGTACCCAAGCCCCATAATCATCAGTTTTTTTAAATTTAGGAAGCACTTCCTCCATCATATTCACTTATCATGGGTGATGGTTTTGACTTAATGGCTAAAACTTCATAAATATTCTTTTTTATATAATTATTTTAAAATCAATTAAGTTGAGTTGGGCCAGGGCCTCCATATTCACAATTTAAGTGCAAACACTGCCTCCCGTATACAAATTGGCCAGAGTTTTCGTAGGCTAATTTTGTATGAATATATCTTGAAGGACCGGCTCATTCTTGTTCTGATTAATATTTGATTTGATACTTTCTTGAAGGATACCCTTGTGATTGAGGATTAAGGACCATGTGGTCTAACTTAGGATCAAGTTTCTCAAGGTTTAGGACCTTAAGAGCTAGTTTTGGAATTGACCTTTCAAGTTTTTAGACCTTAAGGACAGATTCTGTAAAATCTAGCTATTGTGAGGCCCCTGTGGAGAGAACCTTTTAGGAGAAAGTTCTCGTGGAAAGGGCTCTTGCAAAACTTACCTTTCTGACTTTGGCCCCTGCGATATCGGGCCTTATGGTTGTGGCCCCTGTGACTTCAGCCCCTCTGATCCTGGCCCTTGTAGTGTTAGCTCCTTAGTTACGGTCCCCATGACTTTGGCCCTTATGACTTTAGCCCCTCTGGTGTTGACCCCAATGGCTTCAGCCCTTGTGGCTCCTGCCCCTCTGGTGCTAGCCCCAACGGTGTCAGCCCCAATGACTTTGGCTCTTGTGCCTCCGGCCCCGATGGCGCCGACCCTAATGGCTCTAGCCCTTGTGGCTTCAGCTCCTCTAGTGCTGGCCCTAATGGCTTTAGCCCTTGTGGTTGAACGGGTCTGTTATTGAAATAGACCTGCCATTTATTTTTTGAGGGATGTTATAGTAGTTATCATTATTGATCTTTCGGTCGAAGGGCACTTTGGGAGACTGCCCCCCGAGTCCATCTGTTCCTTAAAGGTACAAGCTAATCAGAGCTTGCTTTTGTGATGATCTAGACAGCATAGCAGTGATGTTCCTTAACCCTTCCTTCAAAGTTTGCAATAGAGCTTTTTGCCTCTCGTTAGCTCATACTTCATGTTCTGCGTGTGTAGCCACGTTCTTTGAGTCATAAGACTCGAGTCTATTCTTTCCAACAACATATTGATTCTTATGTGTCATAAGCATTTTTTTCACATGAGTCTCACCGGTTGTGCTAAAAATTGTTCGTAAAAAAATAAATAATTAAGGCGTGGTGTTGCGAGGCATGCCAACGATGCGGGGTCTTAAGAGGATGGAAAAACCTAACTTCTAATCAAACGCAGGGAACTTGAGTTTCCTTACCACAATTCACCTGAATGTGAGAATGCAAAGTAAAGAACACTAATGGAGATGTAGAAAAGTAGAGATGCATTAATTAAAGAAAAAGAATGGCGGGTTATACCAGTCATATAACGAAAAATAAAGACTAAAGTTACATGATAAAAAGAAAAATAAAGTAACAGATGTTGAGTCTGAGACTGATAATTTATTGATATTGATCCTGATTGTTGAGAGAGAGTTCCTCTATTTATAGATGATCATAGCTTGGTGCCCAAGCCCTATGATCATCAATTTTTTTGAATTTAGAAAGCACTTTCTCCATCATGTTCACTCATCACAAGTGATAGTCTTGATTTAATGGCTAAGACTTCATAAATATTCTTTTTTTTCATATAATTATTTTAAAGCCAATTAAGTTGAGTTGGGCCAGAGTCTTCGTGTTCACAATTTAGGTGCAAACACTCTTGATTTTCTTTTTTTTTTAACTTTTCAATTAATAAATAATATTTTGTTAAATACAAATGAGTATTTGTTAAAATATGATCAATGTTTGTGCTTTTTTACAACTAAGCTCTCTTCAGATTCTTGAATTTATCAATTAATAAATGATTTTTTATTAAATATGAATTTGTATTTATTAATTAACGAATGATTATTTATTGAGACATAACATATACTTATTTTCTTGTACAATTAAGGTCTTTTTGATTATTGAACTTATCAATTAGCAACTAATTTTTTATTAAATACAAATGGACACTTGTTAATTAACAAGTTCTTATTTATTAAAACATGATCTATACTTATCCCTTCCTATAACCAAGCTTTTTTTATATTTTTGAATTTATCAATTAGCAAGTTGTTTCTTGTTAAATAAGAATGGATATTTGTGAATTAATAAATAACTACTTATCAATTAAAAAAAATAAAAGTAATGGTATTATAATTTTTTTTCAAATCAATCTCTGAATCCTATAATAATATTTTAAATTTTTTTAATCTTTATTTGATATTAAATACCTTCAGTGATATTTGAATTATATTTTTAGGTCCACTCAAACTTCACTCTATAATTTTCTCATTCTCTCTATGCGGCTTTGGTTTCATGCGAGCTTGGGTTTTCTCACCACCCTTGATAAGATTCTAGGTCTCCTCATCGCATCTCATGATGCGCTCATGGGCTTACTAAATAAGTCAAAAAATAGTTATAAAATTATTTATAAATTATTTAACAATAAGATATTCATACGAACAATCAAAGTTGATTATGTAATTTTATAAATTATTAATTAAATTTTTATAAACTAAATCAATATTTATTAGATGCATCAATCCTTTTTATTTTTAGATGATATCACATCAAACGAAGATATCACATGTAATCTGAGAGGACCGTTGCATGATTCACGCCAGTTTTTTCGTCTTCTATTGATATTGATGACAAGAATATTAGCCAGATTTTATTTTTTTTAACAACATAATGTTAACCAGACGTGGATGCTTTATAGAGAAGTTGAGTTAGGTTCACTTGCATCCTATAAAAATGTAGTGTGTGATTTTCTTTAAAAATTTCATATGTATAGAATAATAATTTATGATATTAAAATTGTGTGGCCTTTAAATTCAAAAAAACAGTTTTTTATTTAATCCAGAACAAACATGAAACTGGGTCCGGTAGGTCGTGACGATCCGACCCGGATTCGGTCAAGGCGAATTATCCATGCATAAAATGGCGTGCAAATTACCCTCATCTCCGCCAGAAAAGTTACCCCATTGTTGCTTGCAGAGAATTGGAAAAATGCCGCTGAAGCTCTATGATGCCACGGTTTCAAGCTTCGACGGAGTCTTCGAGAAGTTTCGATCAGAGGCGCCGAAGAACAAGGCCAATCTCATCCTATTCCTCGCCGACAAAGACCCTGCTACCTCTCTCAGCTGGTGCCCTGGTAATCTCGAGTTTCTCTGACTGCTCTCGAGTCTCCATAGATTATATTTGTTTCTCTGTGTTATCGTTTCCCATTTTTCGGTTTTTCATAGAATCTTACTCTTAATTCTCAGATATGGTGAATTTTGGAGAAAACCTGGAATTCTGCAAGATTGTATTGATAATATACCTGTTTGTTTGGAGCATTGGGGCACAATTAATTAATTTTTGTTTGTGTAGCCTAATTGTAAACTTTTGAGGGATAATTCTATTATTAATTTGAAATTTTCGCATCTGTAAAGAGAAAATTGAGCGAGAATTGCAAAATACAACATGCAGTGAGAAAGCTCCACTTTGAGAGGTGAAACTCGTAATTAAATTACCCAACCTTCATCGCCATTCGACCAAAAAAGTGGAAGAACTTGTTGACGAATTGATTTTTGAAGGATATGGTTGCAAGACTGTCTGTTGGACTGCTCTGTTTCTGATATTTGGCCTGCAGACTTGACTGATTCATAATTTTCATTGTACGTTGGTGATTATTTTACTGATGACGATATCATACTAAAGATGAATAAGCTGGATACCAAGGGCTTGTTTGGGAGTTTTAATGAGTTGATTTAAAATTTTACTGTTTACAAATTTTATGACAAAGAATAGTAACTGTGAAGTATAGACTTCTAGTCACGGAAGAAAATCAGAGTGAATTGTGGGTGATGAAAGAAAAACTAGTCGTTAGAATTGAAGCTTTGAAATTGGAGTGTGAAATGTAAGAGGATTGGTTTGAGAATCCATCTTAACCCTCCCACTCCATTACTTGTTATCTGCAATCATTCAGCAGTAGTTTGAGCAATTGTTTCCATCCTGCCAAACCAGTCCTGCAGTGGTAAGAACTCATGTACCAAAACCCTGAAATGAATAGTTTCTGTTTGGCTCTTTTTCTGTTCATAGATTGTGTGAGGGCTGAACCTGTGATCTACAAACAGCTGGAAGCTGCATCAGATGATATTGCACTACTGAGGGCTTATGTTGGAGACAGACCAACATGGAAGAATCCTCAGCATCCATGGAGGTTGGACTCAAGGTTCAAGGTCACAGGGGTACCATCGTTGGTCCGTTGGGAGAATGACACAGTCAAAGGTCGCCTGGAGGACAATGAAGCCCACATTGAACACAAGATTGAAGCTCTTGTTGCCTGAAATGATTGCCGGTGTAGCTCACTTCTGTATCATGTAAGAACTACTAGTTATGGTGTAATCTTCCCAGCAATTCATCCATCTTATTATTCTGCGTCTAGAGCTTTGCTGGTGGATCCTACAATGAAACAAAATATTGAGTACTAGTCAATGAACCCCCAATATCCTTGTAGCATCATCTTGGGACATGAACTAGACATTGCAAGATATGACACTATGGCTCTCTTTGGTAGTATGCATGCATGAATTTGGTGGGATTGGGATTGTGGTTGGAGTTAGAGTTAGGATTAGGATTGAAACTTTAAAAATGCGTTTGGTATGGAGTAATAATTGCAAGAATATTTATTTTTATTTTATTTTACAATTAAATATAAATTATGAAAAGACTACAATACCTTTTATAATTAATAAAAAAAACCCTAAAACATCTCTTCCTCTCTGTCGCTGTCAAACCCAACCAGATCTGCAATTTCCCTCTTCATCTTCCACACTCACTCTCTTCTTCTTATTAAATGATGTTAGGCACGTTAGGGAAGAAAGGGGAGGACGAGAGGAAGATGATTCATTTATGGAGATCAATAGATCTGAGGAAGACAGGTCGCAAAAGACAACTCACCCTCATCTTTGCAAGCAGGAGGATTCTATCTGTGACTATGAGAAGAATGGTGATGGAGGGCTTTGTTGTGATGGAGATGAAGATGACTGGAGATGCAGGAGGGTGGAGGGAGAAATGATGGGAGAGACATGGGAGGGAAAAGTTGAGTGAGAGGACTGGCTTGACAGTGGAGGGGTGTTTCGATCAGTGAAATTTGAATTTCAAAAATAAAATTTCAATACCACCTACCCTCATGGGTCTCACCAATCTCATGTTGGTGGGCTTCGCTAGTGCTAAGTTTTAGCCAATCAATCCTACCAATCATTTTAACATGAGATTTATCAATTTCAATCCCAATCTCAATCCTTACCTTCTAATGCCGCATACCAAATAGGGTCTATATTATGTCATGTTCAGGTGCAATGTGAAATGCCCTCTTTTGTTTGTTAGATGATATTCATTTTGTTTCAAATTATAAGACACTTTTTGATAAAATTTTATATACTAATAAACCTCATTAAATATACTTAACAACTTTATCTTTTCAAAATGAAAATATAAATTTTTAAAAACACCTATCATTTAATATATTAAAAAGAGAAATGGTGAAAATTAATTATATAAAGAAAAGGGGTAATATTGAAATAAGTTTATTTAATGAAATTTTAATTTTTTTAAAGTGTCTCATATTATGAAATGTCAAATTTATCTCAAAAGTGTCTTATAATTTGGGATGGAGGAAGTATTAATTAATATTTTAATTGATTATATATATATATATATATATTACATTTTCAAAATATTTATTTATTTTTTAATAAAAAGTTGTATCATGTTTTAGTCTAATTTCAAAATTATCAAATGAAATGCTCTCAATTGAGTCAAACAAATGTTTTGGTGAAAATTTATATACTCAAGATGTTTGTATCTAATTAAATTAAGATATGTGAATTTTTTATAGATTATTCATTTTATAATAAATTCTTATTATTGATTAAACTAATATATTAAGATCCACATGTCATAATTTTATTAGATATAAGTATATTAAGTATATAAGATTAAAAACATAAGTCCAGCCAAATATTTTTTTTGCTAAATTTTTTAAAAATGTATATATGGAAATATGATTTATTCTTTTATTTTATTCATGCATATTTGAATATGATATATATTTGTATAGTTGACGTTTAAACTGATAAAAAAATTTAGTTAACACATTTAAAATGTAATTGAATAGAAATTATATTTCTTTTTGATATGAATAGAAATCATATTTTAAACATAAGAAGATTTATATAATATTAAACAACTTTTTAAAAAAGTTTGACGTGCTTCATGTTTTATTTCAAAAATTACTTTTTTATTCAATAACATTCTTTTATCATTGACAAATTAAAGTTAAACAAGTAATAATATTTACTTTTACAGGAAACTTGCAGATGAGGACACAAGGGGACATTTACTAAGGAATCCTAAACAAGACTGTTGGCCCAAAAAAAAAAAAGTAAATAAGAGGAACAATAACAATTAGATCTTAAAAAAATAAATTAATAACAATTAAGTTTTTAATAAAAAATTTTACAAAATAAATTTTAAATATTAGTTTAAATAGTTATAAATAAAAATTTCCGTTACAATTTAAAAATTATATTTAATAATTAAATGTTTATTTATAATTAAAATTTTTAAATTTATAATAATTTAGATCAATATTTTTAACTTATTTTAAAAAAATTATTAAAAATTTAATTAATATTAATTTAATATTTTGAAACGTACCTATCATTCTCCCTTGATAAAATGGATGCCCTTCAAGGAAAAAGCTTTCAAAAGGTTGTCAGTTTCTTTATCTGGATTCCTCAACCAGAGGAGGCATGTAATAATTTAGCATTAATGCATTGGAGCCAATGCATGCGCAAATTCGCCTAGATCTGTCAATGAAGATTTGAACACAGAATCAACACTTTTTTTTTTTTTTTTTATATGTGCTATGAATTAATACGGTAATATTTGAATTGATAGATTTAAATTTAAATTTAAAATTTAAATCTTGAATTTAAAATATTATATTTAAAATCTTCTGTTTGAATAATGTAAAAAATTTTAATGTTACAAAAAAAAAAAGAACTGAAATCTGAAGTAGAAATGAATGATTGAAAGTGATGAATTCACCTTTATTTTTTAATTGGCAAGACAAGAACAAAAGATAAAAAGAATTGCGTTAAGACTTGTAGAAATCGAAAAAAGAGAAGAACATGAAAGATTGAATATTACAATATCAGGATCCTTCACTTGAAGGATTTGCAACAACAGTTCATTTAAAGGGTGAAATACAAACCCCGAATTATGGGGATTAATCTCAAGGGATTACATTCAATTTTCCTAACTCAACTTACAATGTGATGTTCTTTGTATAGATTTTAGGGCCACCAACACTAAGTGATTAATTCTTAATCACCTATTAACACCCTAGTATTAAAATAAATTGCAAAAATAACAGAGATATTGAGAGTGAAACGTAAAGAAAACAAGAATGTTAGAGTAATTGAAATTTCAAATGAAATTATAATAAAAACATGGATTTAAAATCCAAAGACTTCTATGCATTTGATTTAAATTCAAATCAAATCTTCAAGCATCCAAAACCACATTAACAAAAGCAATCACTAAAAACTGATTTAGCTAACGTGACAGGTAACCAGTTTTGATTAATTCAATTAGAATTCGTCAGTAATTCGGACCGCACACTACGTTTGGGCAAGACATAATGTCCATCCAGGGACATCCGATAAAATAAACCCAAGATAAAAATGCCTGGGACGAATAAGATGCTTGTACCAAAAGAGCATTGTGAGCCATTATTTTAAATGTCATAACTTAGAACCTTATTCTGCTAGAACTAGTTAATGAGCTTGGTTTCTAACTTTCTATTTTCAAATGATGCGTAGAATCTCTTCCCTCAACTGAATCAAGAGAAACGTCAGCATGTTTATTTTCTCTAACATCCAAACATAATGCAAGACCAGTGCATGATAATCATCAGTTGCATATCTATAAAGCAGAATAATCCTTCATAAAAGTTTATGATGGTATCGGTTATTAAAAAAAAAAAAATTTATGTTCGTCTTAAAAATTTAAACTTCTCCCCTTGGACCTCTTCTTTATATAGTCTCTCTCAAATCTTAAACCAAACATATAATTAATTTTCGCGTCATAAATTTACTTTTCGTTCATACAAATAACATGAAATTTGTAAACAAAATTGAAGTTTTCATATCATACCTGCGCATTAACGGCGACAGTTACCACTGAGAAATTGAGAAGGCTAACGGTAAACGAGACGTGGGCCAGCGAATTAACTTCTCGTATCATCCTCCTGTAACCTATTATGATGATACACACAGAAGAACCCTTCTCAATTTTCTGAATTGATTGTTACCAGGAATGGGTTTTACTTGAAGGATTTTGAGCAGAGCCAATATTTATTTTCCGTTGAAATAGGTCTAAAAGAAAATCCCAGTCTCACATAGAAAGATTTTACTCTGTTTCCCTGTTTCAGGCTTCTTGCTATTCACATTGCGTTTCAGGTAATGACTAGTGCTGCTATTTTTTATTTCTAATCTGTTTTCCATGAAACTTCACGAAATGAAAGAAAGCTATTGTTTGCGAGGTTTCATCTGTGTCTGTGAACTTTGAAGCTTGGTGATGATTGGCATGTGATAATCTCCAGATACTTTCATACATTGTAACCATTTCAAAATTTCCATGTGCTCTGCCTTTTTCCTTTGGCTGAATAATGCTGAAAACTATGATACAAAAAATCAGAACGTTAAATAGAAAGGTAAATAAAAGAAAAGATAATAAACTTAGTTACGTGATTTTTTCAAAGCATCTGTAATTATCAAACATAGTTTATTCATGTTATTTCTGCCGGACTGATATGCTTACTTTTTTGCTGATTTTAGTGAAATTCTGATCTCTCCTTATTTACTGTTTGAGAGAATGAAGAGAATGTATGTATTTGATTTATGACAATGGCTTGTTTCATCTGTGATATGTTAGATGTATGCTTCAACATGTGGTGTTTTTAATGTTGAAATATTTATGTATAAGATGAATCTTCCTTTTATTCATGGATGCTTCAGCCCATTATTGCAGAATAAACAATGGCTAATCAAAATCAAAAGAAGCCACATGAAGATTACTCTCTTAAGGAGACAACTCCAAACATTGCTGCTGGAAGAATCATAAGTGGAGACAGGCTTCCCACTGCCTTTGACCTCGTAGAGAAAATGCATTTTCTCTTTGTGAGGGTCGTGAAAGCTAGAAACTTGCAAAGTACCACTAAATGTAACACTTGCAATCCCTATGTTGAAGTGAAGCTTGGAAGTTTCATAGGAACAACTCTGTTTTTCCACAAAGCTTCAAGTCCAGAATGGAACCAAGTCTTTGCTTTTGCAAAAGATCGAATTCAGGAACCGGTTTTAGAAATTTTGGTGAATGACAAGGTAAATGGTACCAATAAAATCAGGGCCGAGTTTTATTCAGTGTATCTGATATTCCCATGAGAGTTCCACCAGATAGTCCATTGGCCCCACAATGGTATAGACTTGAAGATAAAAAAGGGATTAAGCTTAAAGAAGAGTTGATGTTATCTATTTGGATGGGAACTCAAGCAGATGAAGCTTTCCCAGATGCTTATCACTCAGATGTAGCAATATGCAATATCAGTGACAATATTGCTTACACGCGATCAAAAGTGTATATCTCTCCCAGGCTATGGTATTTAAGAGTGAATGTGATTCAAGCTCAGGATTTGCCAGTCAACAAAAAGAATGATAGCTTAGAAATCTTCATTCAAGCTGCTCTTGGGAATGTTGCTCTCAGAAGCCGTCCCTTGAAGATTAGCTCAAACCCCGTTTGGAATGAGGATCTGATGTTTGTTGCAGCAGAACCTTTTGAAGAATCTTTGGTTCTGAGCTTGGAGCAAGGGAATTCAAGTTCAAGTAAGCATGAAAAAATGGGAATTTGTGTGGTTCCATTGAAGAATGTAGAGCAAAGAATAGATGCTGCACCACCTTCTAGCAAATGGTACAACCTTGAACAGACCAAGAAGGTTCAAGAGGGATGTGAGAAAACTAACAAGGTCAATGAAGTTGAAGAAGAACAAAAAGAGCAAGTTAAGTTTTCAACTAAGCTTAACATGAGGATCTCCTTGGATGGTGGATACCATGTTCTTGATGAGGCCACGCAATACAGTAGTGATCTCAGGCCAACATCTAAAAAACTGAGCAAACCAGGAATTGGAGTTTTGGAATTGGGTATTCTGAATGCTATTGGGCTATCACCAATGAAAAAGGACAATAGAACTGATGCTTATTGTGTTGCCAAGTATGGCCCTAAATGGGTTAGAACAAGAACTATAGTTGATAGTCTCTCTCCCAAGTGGAATGAGCAATATACTTGGGAAGTTTATGATCCTTGCACAGTCATAACAATAGCAGTATTTGATAATGGCCATCTACAAACAGAAAAAAATGCTGAGGCAACAATAGATAAGAGAATTGGAAAGGTAAGAATTAGACTCTCAACACTCGAGACAGACAGAGTATACACTCACTTTTACCCACTCATAAACTTACAGCCTCAAGGAGCCATAAAAATGGGAGAAATCCAGTTGGCTGTGAGATTCTCTTGCCCATCTTTGCTCAATGTCTTGCAAACATATACACAACCTTTGCTTCCTAAAATGCATTACATTAGCCCATTATCAATATTTCAGCTAGATAGTTTAAGAAATCAAGCAGCTATTATTACCTCATTGAGACTAAGCAGGGCTGAACCACCCTTGAAGAGAGAGGTTGTGGAGTACACGCTTGATGTGAGAGCAAATGTTTGGAGCATGAGAAAAGGAAGAGCTCAAATTCAGAGAATCTTTAGCCTTCTGAGTGGTATAGTTTATGTCTGCAAGCAATTACATGAGTCCGTAACTGGAAAAGCTCAGTAAAAACAATCACTACTTATTCATCTTCCTCTTGGTGATCTTCTTCCCAGAAACAATCCTTCCCATGGTGTTTTCCTTCCTCGTCGGAATCGGAATCTGGAGGTATCCATCGCGGCCGAGACTTCCGACCCATATGGATCTTAAGCTGTCTCATGCTGACACAGCGACGGTTGAAGAACTGGAAGAAGAGTTTGATCCATTCCCATCAAGATTCAATGGTGAGAACTTGAGGAAAAGGTATGATCGGTTGAGAGGGATTGCAGGGAGGTTGATTGCTGTGATGGGTGATTTGGCAACTCAAGGAGAGAGGATTCAATCACTGTTGAGTTGGAGAGATCCGAGAGCGACGGCTCTGTTTGTGATTTTCTGTTTGGCTGGTGGGATTCTAAGTTGGTTCTTTTCTTTTAAGGTTGTCATCTTTGTTCTGGTGACTTACTTGTTGAGACCTCAAAGGTTTCGATTTGACATACCAGCTGTGCCACAGAATTTCCTCAGGAGGATGCCTGCAAAATCAGATGGCTTGCTTTAATATTTGTTTTGATTGATTCTTATGTTCTTTAGAAAACCCATTTTGACGTCGTCTTCTTCTTCTTCGTCATGGTGGGTTGAATTGAAGAAGATGAATAATGAAAAGCAATCGGCGTTGACTGTTACAGCAATGCTGAACTTCTGTTTCTTCAAGAGCATCAAGAAGCTTTTCTTTACTTGCACTGGGTTGTTTCACCCACACACACACACATACACACACACACTATACACACACACATTCTCGGACCACGTTTTGAGGGACAAACAATAAGGACAGAGCTGCCCATGGTAGTTTTTGATGTTTTATGAACAAAAAAATACAACTTATTTCTCTCCATAAATGATGGTGTGTGATATGAATGCCTGACAGATTGTGTTATTTTTTGGCATATCATTTTTATGTTGACAAGGCCATGATGAAAATCATGTAATTACAAATAAATTAGGAGATACCTAATGTCAAAAATTCTTACATCCTAATATTGAATTATTAAGAATTCTAATATTAAAATTATTTTTATTGGCTTGATGAGCCAGCTGATTAGTGCAACAATTTACTTTTTTAAAAACATGATCAATGAAAATCTATTAATTTTAAATAAGAAGCTTGTTGATGTTTTAATAAGATTGATAAAAGATGGCATATCATTTGTTGCCTGTAAATTACACTTGTGCTTTATTCTAAAATATTATTCTAAAATTGACTAAATTTCCCTTTGCGGAAGCACATCAATTAGCACATTTTTTAGAATAAAAATAATTGTCAATTGTCATGTCTTCAATTAAAAATAATTTTATTTTTTTAAATGTCAAATATACCGTTTTAGAGAAGAAAGAAAAAAATTTCCTTTTTATTTTTCAATTTCATTCTTCGGGCAGGCACAAAAATTAAGGGAAAAAAATCCGAACATGAAATATGTTATAACTTATCCACAAATAAACATTTCATTATATGAGGCTAGAAATCAGTCAAGAAATCAATTATTAGGGGTTAGCATTAGCATTAGCATCAGTATTAGTATTAACAAAATCTCTCTAAACTATAAAATTGATTCGCATGGCATCTACAGACACTCACAAGAGTCAGAATAGATGGGCTGGGCTCAGACTGACAAACAGCTGATAAGCATTATCGGACTCGGGAAATGTGCGTCCAGTATAAATTCATATGGGTATGTTTCAGGAAGCCCAACCCGGACTATTCCGTTCGCACGAAACCCTAGCGATGTATGGGCGATATATATGGTAAACACAACCACTAAAACTTCTCTCATTTTCGCAGTATTGAAGGTTACTGCAGAACCAACCAGCGGAAGGAGGTAGCGGCTGAAGCGGCAGCAATGGCTCCCAAGCAGAGAACACCAAAGGTGAGCAGAAATCCTGAATTGATTAGAGGGATTGGAAAGTACTCGAGGTCGAAGATGTACCACAAAAGAGGTCTCTGGGCTATCAAGGCCAAAAATGGCGGCGTTTTCCCCCGTCACGATCCCAAGCCAAAGCTTGAAGCTCCGGCGGAGAAGCCACCCAAGTTTTACCCTGCCGACGATGTCAAGAAGCCTTTGGTCAACAAGCACAAGCCGAAGCCTACTAAGCTCAGGTGCTTTTCTTTTATCTGTTTGTTAAGATGTTTGGTTTGACTGTGTTTGATTGTGGAAGTGGTCAACGATATTTTGATTTGATTTTCTTTCTAGTGCTGTATTCTTTTTTTCAAAAAAAAAAAAAGTTTGAATGTGGGAAATTGTATATGACAAGTGGGGGTTTTTGAATGTTGGTTTTCTACTGGGACGTCTTTTAAGGTGTTGATTGGGATTAGGTGTCAGTTCCGTATGATAAATAACGAGACGAACTCTAAATTTGTTGCCTCTTCCCTTCTTTGATCCCCTTGTTTTTGTTGCCGTGAGTTTATTATGGGTTTATTTACGTCATTTTGTTGAGTGGCTGTCTATGGGTGTTTGTTGATTATTATTAATTCTGTCGAGGTTAGAAAATGTTGATGGCTGGTGGGTTATTTGGAATGTGGGAGCTCTCTTAGTGAGGGATATTGAGAAAGGCTGGATTTGGGCGAGGCATGTTAATAAATATAAATAAGAGGAGTCCTCTTGTGTTTAATGTACTTCAATCTCATAATTAACAATTACATGTTTATGATTTGTATGGGTTTTTCCGGCATATAGATTTATTGTTGATATTTATCTGCTTGTGTCTTCGCTCTGCAGGGCTAGCATTACTCCCGGTACTGTGCTGATTCTTCTTGCTGGGAGATTCAAGGGAAAGAGAGTCGTTTTTCTGAAGCAGCTTCCCTCTGGGCTGCTCCTTGTCACTGGTATATGATCTGATACCTTCTGTGGAATGAGTTGTTGAGTGATGAGCATTTTTAATTGGCGTTGCTTCATTTGCTATATGATCATTGAGTACACTTGGTTTTATATACTCACATTATTGTTGTGCAATTTCGTTTGTTTTTAGAATTGCTTTCTCTTACTGTCATTTTGTTTTAGTTGTACTGTTAATCACCCTCATAGTCACTCCCTTTTCTATTACTGGCCATTGGCCGTTTTTGTACAAGTGATGATGGTTATGTTTATCATGGTTGTGCTTGTAATTAGTTCAATCTAGCTCCTCTTAATTCTGTCAATGGTAATTTCTTCATGCCAGCCTTTACTCTTTTGCACTCTCTGGGCTTGGACTCTTATACTTTTGTGGTACATCCTGTTGACTAGATATGGTCTCTCTGTTTTTTTTTAATACTTTGCTCTTGCCACTTCAGGTCCATTTAAAATTAATGGAGTTCCTTTGAGACGTGTTTGCCAGTCTTATGTCATTGGCACCTCCACGAAGGTTGACATTTCGGGAGTTAATGTTGAGAAATTTGATGACAAATACTTTGCCAAGAAAGCCGAGAAGAAGAAGAAAAAGGGAGAAGGGGAGTTCTTTGAGGCAGAAAAGGAGGTTGGCTTTTCAAATTACTGTGCTTTGTTGTTTTTCTTTGTCATCTCCAATTGTTTTGGTCTTCTGATCGCGGTTCCCTTGTTCCACTTTATTTTTGTTTTATTCTTTCCAAATGCAGGAGAAAAATGTGATCCCCCAGGAGAAAAAGGATGACCAGAAAATTGTGGATTCTGCTTTGTTACAAGCTATTGAGAGCGTTCCAGACTTGAAGGCTTATTTGGGCGCAAGGTTTTCTCTCAAGGCTGGCATGAAGCCTCATGAACTAGTCTTCTAAGAGAATACAAGAGTGTTAACTTTTGTTTCTTCTATTTGATCTTGACGTTTGTCCCAGTAGTTGTGCTCTGTCTTTATTGGTTATAGACTTCGAAAGGATGTGATTGTCATTTTAGATAATGCGCTGTGCAAGAATTTTCCCTCCCTTCAATTTTGCTTTTGTTAGCTCTTGATTAAATCTACAAATTTGTTATATATTTGAGTCTTTCTGTGTTTGTCAAATGGGTGTTTCTTTCTGTGGCCGAGCATCTTTAATTAATCGTTACATTAATTGGTTATTTTTTGGCGTTTGTAATCATTTTAAGTGGTAACACGAATGTGTGTGTAATAAGCATACAGATCCGTCAAAATCTGAAAACTCATTGAAGGTTTCTCACGTGACAAATCAAATTAGTAATTATTATAGAGAAATACGTTCATCAAAGTCTTCGATCTCCGTCATAAAATCCATGCAATTCGTTCTGCAATGATGTACTTTGGAGAAAATTAGTACATATATTGATTTCACTCACATTGAAGAAGGAAGTCAACACGTTATGTCTTAATTACATGCAGAAAAACAAATATTACAGCAAACTATCTGTTTTAGAAGGCAGCCGCTTAAAGAAATTACTTGGAACAGATGGTAGCTTACTCCGAAACCTTGGGTGGCGCAAGCAATATAAACCGGTGGCCATAGCCACCAATCTGAACGGTGTTGCATAGAGAACCACAGCCGTAGAAAAGCTGAACAAGACGAAGATAGTGGTTGCTCTGGGGTCTCTCCAGCTCAACAGAGACTGAATCCTCTCACCTTGTGCAGCCAAGTCCCCAACCACAGTCTGAATCCTCCCTGCAATACTTCTAAGCCTGTCATACCTCATTCTTACTACATCATTGGATCTTGAAGTTGGGAATGTATCAAACTCCTCATCAAGTTCATCTGGTTGTACTGTTTCTGCATAAGATAGCTGAGGATCCATATGAGGAGGGTGTCTGGGACGGAACCTGTAGTTCCATACTCCAATGAAGAATGTATATAGAAACATAGTTGGAAGTATCAGCTCTGGGTGGAAGATTAGTATCAGAAACAGAATGTGAACTAGAATGGATGTGACGGGGTTCTTCCATTGGCAAACATCATTCAACCATCTTTGTATTGCAGTCAAATTAGAGGAGAGAGACAAAATTCGGAAAAAGTTTGCTTTGCTTCTTCTCATGCTCCACAAATGAGAATCCACATCTAACATGTACTCCACCACTTCCTTTCTCAAAGGGGGTTCAGCTCGGCCAAGCCTAATGGCTACCATATTCATGGCTTGGTGTCTTAAATTCTCTAACTGGTTCACTGTAAATGGGTGTAAATAATGCATCTTGGGTAGCAAGGGTTGGGCATAAACTTGAACCATATTGACAAGTGAGAAGGTAGTGAACCTGATTGCTAGTTTAAGCTCACCCATCTTCTTCACCCCATGTGGATGCAAAACAAAAAGTGGATAAGAATGGATATAGGTCCTGCTACCTTCTAGTGTAGAAAGCCGAACCCTTACCTTCCCTATTTGTGAATCAGGGGTTGAATTTCCATCTTTCAGGTGGCAATTGTCAAAAACTCCCAATGTTATTACAGTGCAAGGATCATAAACCTCCCATGTGTATTGCTCATTCCATTTAGGATTGAAAGTATTGAGAATTGTTCTGGTTCTGACCCATTTCTGGCCGTACTTAGCAACACAATAAGCATCAGTGCTGCCATGCCCATCCTTCATCTTCATTGGAAGAAGGCCATGTCCTCCTAATATTCCCACTTCAAGTATCCCAACGGGAGGCTTCCATAGTTGTCTTGATGTTGGTCTTTGATCACTTGTGTACAGAGCTGATTCATCCAGCACATGATATCCACCATCAAGACAAACTCTCATGTGAATTCTGCTTGCAAACTTGAGGTTGTTCCTCCTATCACCTTCCATTAGTCCAAAGCCATGTTTCTCAAGAGGGAACCAGCGAGAATGAACTGGCCTGTGGTCTAGCCGTTTGTCAAAATGCATCAATGGCAAGTTTATCTTCCCTAGAACCTCATCTTTAGTGGGGTGAACATGATCCTCCACAGTAATCACCAGGTGCTCCTCAAAAGGTTCTGCTACAACAAAAATCAAATCTTCATTCCAAAATGGAGTTGTTGTGGGATGTGCGCATATCTTGGTCCTTAGTACTTGGTTACCAACCTGGGCTTTCACGAAAGCATCTGGCAGGCGATTTCTGTCGCTAGGAATCACGTCATGAGCTTCAATGATGTTGACCCTGAGATACCATAGTTTTGGTGAGACATAAACCTTGGACCTGACATTGAAAATACCTTCTCCATAAACTGTGGCTGCATCAGAATGCCAAGCATCTGAAAAAACTTCATCAGATTGAGTTCCCATCCACACTGCAAGCATGACGTCACCCTTGACTTCACCTTCTCCTCTCCAATCCTCAAGTCTGTACCATTGAGGAGCCAATGGGCTATCAGGTGGAACTCTAGTTGGCACCTCGTTCAGGTCGAAAACCACCCTCCCAAGATAGTCATCCTTCCCCACCATTTCCTTATCCTTCACGAAAACTTCCAGCACAGAGGTCTGAATCCGATCTTTCGAGAAAGCAAAAACTTGGTTCCATTCCGGGTTCAATTTTTTCTCAATGTGTTTTGTTCTTCCTCTGTAATTTCCCAGCTTCACTTCCACGAGAGGATCACGGCTTCCTGTCATGAAGCTAGGAGTAAGATCCTTGGCTTTCATGACCCGAACATACAAATAAAACATCTGCTCAACTAGATCACACGTGCTTTTGAACTTTTCCCACGTGCACCACCACGCTTCCACTCTCTTACAATTCCACCATTTGACCACCTCTCTCCAAGCCGTGTGCTGGTGTCCTTCACTTTGTAATCCTCATCGTTTTGGCGAGAATGGACTTGAGAACTCGCTGGGTGAATATTTGTCAATGAAGTAACTCTTGGTCGTTGCTTTATGGAAATCACTTGCTGCTGCATAACTTGATGTTTGTGTAACTGTTGAGCTGCCTCTTGTATAGGTTCTCTGCTCTCCTCCTTTGGCACTTCGACCATATCTGCAATCCCACCAAACTTAGCCTCTGCTTCAACTGAAGAATTTCCAGCAGCATCACCGTTTACTTCCTCAGTGGTAACTTTTGGAGCATCAACTTCAGGACCTTCAGCTATTTCTTTCTCAGCGGAGTCTTCATTTTCTAGAAGATTAGCAGTAGATGTAGCTGCAGTGGAATCCTGTACTTGTCGTAGAGAGGATGAGATTTCTTCCAGCTGGGCAGTACATGATGGAGAAACAGCTTTATTGGGTTTGGATTCTGATGCAAAGTACAGTTTCAAGCCAATCTCACCCTTCACAGGTGAGAAAATCCATTTTTTTTCCAGTGGGAAAACTTGATAGACTTCTTCCCCTTCCTTCACAATATTGGAGCAAGGAATTCTCACCCTCCCAAGAAAGTTCCGCCCACTGATAGGCCTTCTCTCGTTGTAGACTGAGACGTCAATGCTCTGGCGATCGTAAGGTTTGGTTGCATCTAAATGAAAGATCAGTTTGTGATTCCAAGTGGGGTTGAGATTCTTTGGAACAGCTCTGGTTCTGCTCAACTGGTTTTCAAACTCAACCTCCACAAATGGACTCGCTGATCCTTCTCCATCTTTAGGCATGAGATCATGAGCATCAATGACCTCCACCACCAGCTTCATTTCCTTGTCTTGTCCCCTCACTGTCACAAGAAGCTAAATCTAAATTAACCATTCACAAGTGAACCGAAAAATAGCATTGGAAGAACAAAGGTTGTTTAGCTTAAGAAGACAAAAACATGACAGAAAGAACAGTTAAAGATTTCAGTTTTCACTAGTGACTGATACAGCCACTTTGGTTAAGCAAAGAATAATTTGATGGAGAAGCTGCTTGAGGAAAGCTTCGCAATGATCTAACGTAAAGCTGACCCATTCTTTTGGTTTAAAATAGGATATGAACAAACGAGCCATCCTTGCTCTCTATTGACAACGTGGAAGCTGCCTCAAGACCTCAATGACAGTAGCTGAATCAAAGGGGCAAAAAAAAAGTCATGGGTTTTTGCATATTTGTGCTTGGGGATCAGTTCTTTCTTCTATGTTGAGCAATGCAAAAGTGAAGAAAAAGTGAGAGAGCAGAGCTTGAAAGATACAGTGGAAGCGGCAAGAAAGAAATCGAAGGCAGCTTCAGTTTTTCTGGACTTGGCCAACGATGCCTTCCTTGTGCTTTATTCTTCTTTTGACGCTTGGTGTGTGGATTTTTTAGTCTTTCAAACCTTGTTTATAAAAATATTTGAGCTTCACATACGCAAACGCACACGCACAGAGAGTGTGTATATATATAATCCCTCTCATTTCTTGAATGCTGTACATATTTTTTAAATATTTGTAATTGTAATTGTAATGTAATTTCTAAATACCGAAAATTTTGGTCCCGCGTGAGTTTTGTAAACTCTTATACTTAATGTTTCTTTTATGCACTTTGTAAGGTTTAAGATGGATCACATTATTATTCATAATTTTAATTGTGTGTAACTTAATGTAAAGTTTATATTTTATATAGATATTGATGTTGATATTTAGATAGATAAATTTAATATGAGAATCGATGAAGTTTAGAAAAGGAAAATCAAATAAAAGCGCAGAGAAGAGAAGAGCAAGAGGTAAAGTTAAGAACAAATTACATGTGAGTTTATGTGAAATAAGAATAGAATTCTTAATGAAATACAAAACAATATATATAACCAAAAAAACAATTTTTTGGTTAAAGTATGTTGGAAGAGTTTAAACTATTGACTTCTACAGGTTCCCCCTTCTAAAATGCACATTTAATCATTTTATTTTACACAATTTATTTGTTTAGTTTTTTAATTTTATAAAGTATTTTATCAATTTTTTAATTTAATACTAGTGGTTTCTTTAATAATTTTTTTTTACATTAAACCTTTAAATATTAACAAAATATTTTTAAATATTGAATATTAAATTTAGTTTTTTAAAATAATGACAAAAAATAATAATCTGAAACTATTTGTATTAAGATTAGAAGATTAAAAAATATTTTATATAATTAATACACTTTAATCTCTATTATCTTCGCCAACAAATCATGGGATATCATAATGTTGTTTACTTTTTGTTTTTTTTTTGCAAGAATAATATCGTTATATTTAGAGTAAAATACACAAACTTTCTTTTTATTTTGTTTAAATTACAAACACCTCATTTTTTTTAAAACATATATTTTAATTCAATTTTTAACACTGTTAAAAACGTTCCATTAAAATTTTAAAATACTTAATTTTTTATTTAAAATTATGTAGCAAAAATTAAAAATTATTGATTTTTCCTTATAATCTAATTATCTATTTCTCCAACTTTAAATAATTAAGTATAACAATATTTAAATAAAAATTTTAAAATATATTATTAAAAATATAAAATTTACAGAAAAATATATATTAACTAATTTATCTCATATTATATTAGATTCTTATTTTATTGAATTTTTTACGTGTTAGTTTGAAATATTATTTTAGCTACTTATTTTTTTAAATTTTCTCAAAATACTAAATAAATAATTTTTCATAACTAAAACAATTAAAAAGGTAAAAATATATCTATTACTTTGTTGGCTAACTTAAATAAGTTTTTAAATAATATTTACATTTAAAGAGACGTATTTTAATTAAACATATATTATTTAACAGTTAACTGACAAGAAGGAGGTTTGTGTTTAATAATTATTAATGTTAGGAAAAGTTTGTATAGATTTAAAAATAAAAAATATATTTATAAAATAAAATATAGGGGAGGTGTTATATTTTATTGTCATACTTATGATTTAAAATTTTGGTGTAAAATGTTTCGTGCTCATGTCACGTGTGATAAAAAAATGTTTTGTACTCATGCCGAACCGGACCGGCTTTTTTTCTTACCCGAATACCGGTTTGAGAAAGCACAAGACGTCACATACAAGAATGCTAGTAATTGCTAACCACACATAACTATTTCTGTACTTGGCGCCGATCAAGTTGTCTCCCACAAGATTGGGCCATCGTCAGTACTCTCTCTCTCTCTCATACGAATAAAGGATTCAGCCTTTCTTTCTCTCTCTTTCGCTGTCCCCTTGCCTCAGTCCCTACTAGAACCTTCCACTTCTTCCGATTAGGGTTTTTCCGGGGTTTAGCGCTCTCAATTACCACCACTCGTATCCATCGTCTTTCCTAAACACCACCTTTGATCCTTAACACGTACATTAGAATCCTTAAGCTCCAATATGGTTCGCTCCAATGGCATCAGGCTGATTCGATGGGCTGCTCGTCGATCTCTCGCCTCAAACTACCCCCGGGACACAGCGCATGACGTACGCGGCCTCCTTTCGCGCCCCCCCTTTTTTATTGTTATATGGTTTGTTACAGTCATTTTTGCTGATTGTGATCTGGTAATGTGGGAATTTTTCTTTTGGTGGCGAATTGTAGGTGCACGAGGCTGTGTCCCAAAGAGGTTATAAGACATTGAATTCGGGGGTTTGCAAGCCATCTAGAATCATTGGAAGTTACACTTCAAATGGTATTTGTTAAAATAACATCTTTTGCAAACTCTTTGTATAGTTGCCTGAATGACTAAGGGAAGCGTTGATTTTTTCCCCCATATTTCTGTTTTTGAATTGGGGTTCTTGTAATTTAATTATGGACATAGTTCTTAGACAAATTAGAATTTGTTGGACGGTCCGATGCTTTTCTTCTTGGCTGTTGGACAAAGGTCCATTTCTTCTTCACCTGGGCCACTGGTCTGGTTACACAAGTTTCCTTTGGGATATTGATTCGCATCATTACTTAGTGCTAACCTTATTGCGACTTACATATTTGCAGTTGGAGATATTGTTCATATGAAGAACCGGTTACTGTTGGGAGCAATGAATTCGTATTGGGGCACAGCTAGATTCATTCATGGCACAGGTATAAATCATCCGTTTGAATCTGTGCACACTTCGTTTCTGTTCTTCCTGGAACCATACTGATACGTAATAATAATTTCCATGAGTTCGTGAGGGTTGGTAGGAATTTGGGATAATTAGCCGTTAGTATTTTTAATGACCCTTGGCTCTATATGGGTGGCTTTGGTTTGTTGTGATTGGGCTTGAACACTTGGATAATAAATTTAGTTTCTTTCCTCTCTCCTCTCTCTCTCTCTCTCGTTCTCTGTTGTCTATTACTCTATTCTCTCTCGTCTCTTTTCCTCTCTCTCTTTCCTAACTTTCTGTGAAGAGCATTTGAAAGAAAAAGACTCTGCTCTTCATGTTTTGCGTTTGGTTTACCAGTTTATGGTTTTAGTAAGGACTGGGTATAATATTGTTATCCTCCGCTTAGCTGATCCCTTTCTCATTATGTCTTCTGACCAAGTAGGATGAGATTTTATTAATTCCCTGTTCAACCTTTCATTCAATTTTGTCCCTATTTTATTACTGACCTTTTCTATGCATAAATGTTTATTGGCCCTGGCACATTAATGACTTTTTCTGCCCCAAAACTCCTTCACAGCTTCATTGGCAAGAGATTATTATGATGTTCTTGGTGTGAGTAAGAATGCAAGCGCGTCTGAAATAAAGAAAGCATACTATGGGGTAAGTTTTTCCCAACTGTTTCCTGGCTAACCTTGCAATGTCTTGTACATTTCGTGGACATAGGGTATCACCTTCTCATCCTCCCATCTCTGCATCCACACAGTGCTAGTGGACTTTTGAGAAGTTTTCTTTTCTTTTTTCTTCTTTTTTACACATGAAACGTCTCTATTCCCCAAATAGCCAACTTATAAGTATTAGCTTGAGTGACATGAGGAACAGTTTATTCTTTATCTTGTTAATCTTACTCATGGTTTAATTTGAAGTCCTTTATTCCTCAAACAGTTTATGCCTGCTACATATGGGTAAATCTATGCCAGAATACATCTTCTCAGAATGTATCTATGTGTACACTATATGTGTGTATTTTGCTTCACTATTATTAGATATATTATGCCCCTGCCCTTCTTTCTTATTTGACATGAATTCTTCAGGCAATGGTGGCTATGATATGAATAACTGCCTGAAGTTTTTCTTCGTTTCACTTTTCCTACTGCCTCAATTATTGTCTATATTTTACAGCTTGCAAAGAAGCTCCATCCAGACACAAACAAAGATGATCCAGAAGCGGAAAAGAAATTTCAAGAAGTTTCAATGGCATATGAGGTATTATTATATTCATTGTTCTTGTTATTACCCTGAAATCTAGTAGTTTATATCATCTCTTACGTATTATTTGATTTTTTTTTCCTTTGGTCAACTCTGCTGTAGGTTTTGAAGGACGAGGAAAAGCGGCAACAATATGATCAGGTCTTACACCTTCAGATATTTCTTGCCTCCCTTATCTATCATTTTATTGCTGTTGCTATATGCTATTCTGTCACAACATGAATGTAGAATTGGTATTTGAAAAGTTATCATATGGAAGAATGATAGTAAGTCACAGTTTTATTAAGGTGAATGACTGGAAATGGAAGGATTAAGTGTAACCCTCTTGAATTGTGATAGACTTATGTTCTATAGAAATGCTATTTATAGAAAGAGTTGGAGGAATTGAAAGGCCCGAGAGAATGTGGAACATTTTCTTGCATGACAATAAAATGAGTGTCTTTAATCACCTATGTTTGTTAATGAAGTTAAAATGATGTTATTACTAAGAAGGCGAAATGTGATCAGTTTCATATATTGCATTTTGCTAATGGCATGCTAAAATAGAAGACATTTTTTTTTGGGGGCATATGGTTACTAAAAAATATTTTATATTTCTGGTTGCTGTGAAACATCACTGCCCAGAAAATTTTCCTTGTATGCTTTTTGTTGTTGCACCCAGAATTATTTGACATTTTTACCTTTTCCCTTTCTTTTTAGATGAATGAAGAAAACGTATAGAGGGGAGATTGGAAGTTAGATAATATAATAGACATGTTAATTTTTTAAAACACCTTTTCTTAATGTGAGAGTAAGCTTGTAGATCATTGATGTGTGTGTTGCGCTTGTGTGTATAACTCATTTCATGTTCATGTTTCTTGGCTGTTGATGTGGATTGCTTTGTTAATTTGTTGAGTGAATCAACTCTGTAGGTTGGCCATGATGCCTATGTAAATCAACAAAGCAATGGTTTTGGAGGTGATGCTGGCTTTAATCCGTTTGAGCAGATATTCCGTGACCATGTAATGACTTGCCTCATTCCATCTCTAATCTTGTCTGTCTGTAGCTTTTATTCTTTTTATTTTGTAGGTCAATCTGTGTTGTTTTAGAAAATCTAAAAGAAGTATGTACAATGAAACTATTATGTGGTAATTCTTAATTTATTTTTGAATCTTCTCCATGTGCTTTCCAAATACCAAAGTAGGAGACCTTGAATAATTATACAACACCAGGATTACTAGTTCAGACCTGAAGCTAAATGAACTTAATGATGCATGTCCACGTTTGATTTTACTCATACTTAATTACACGGTTTATGGCTTTATGACTGTATCTGGGATTTAATATTTGGCAGCATTACAGTTTGGATCAGCTAATTGCTTGTTCATCTGTCCTCGCTTGTGCTGTTGTAGTTTTTTGAGGCCATGTTCTCTGTAATTTAAGTTTCTCTGAATTTGCTTGATATGTAAATCCCACGTATGAAGTCTGATATGGTTGTCTTTCATGATCTGTCATGGCCCTCAATGGTGAGCAGGATTTTGTCAAGAACTTCTTTCATCAAAATGTTGGAGGAGAGGATGTCAAGGTTCTGTCTTTCTTCCCATTTGGACATCTTTAGGTGTGCTAACAAGTATTTTTATAAAGAATCTCATTATATTATATTTCGTACAGACCTTTGTTGAACTATCATTTATGGAAGCTGTTCAAGGATGCTCCAAAACTGTGTCATTTCAAACTGATGTGCTTTGTAATGCTTGTGGTATGCCCCATCATGTAACTATTGTTTATACATTTCTGGTCCACTTATCCTATTATTTGTCAACTTTTACTTTGATGTCCAGTTTAGTTAGTAAAGGCAATGCACTTAGAAGTGAACTTTTCAGCACCATCGTTTGTTCTGCTGAGCTATTGCAGGTGGTAGTGGCGTTCCTCCTGGAACAAGACCTGAAACTTGCAAACGCTGTAAAGGGTCTGGTGTGGTGAGTAATTTAGTGAGGTGAAAGCTAATTTTTTGTAAACATGTGACACGTTTTAGTTTTAGTTTTCAAATTGATATTCTTTGATATATTTCAGAATTTTGTACAAGCTGGCATATTCAGGATGGAGAGTACCTGCACCACATGCAAGGGAACTGGGAAAATTGTATCGGTATGGTGCAAAGTATCTTTTACTTTTTTGTGGATATAATTTATGATTTAATTGTCGTTTATGATTATAAAATGTTCTCCTCTATCCAGAATTTGGTACGTTTGATGTTTTTGTGAATGTGTATATTTGAAAACAATCAATCCTCTCATTGTTAAAAGGTTGAGTGCAGAACACAGGATTCATTTGATTCTACTCAATTTGTGGATAAATACATATTTATTTATTGACTCTGGCTGGTTGTTTCTGCTGCTTTCCCTGTAGATTTTTATAAAATCATATGATGAACAACTGAAACTGCTTTATAGCTATCCTTTCTTTTTGGTAACATGTACAAGTAACCTCTTTATAATTTTTATAATTTTCTTTTTCTTGTTACCAGAGCTTCTGCAAGTCTTGCAGAGGTGCAAAGGTTATCAAAGGAACAAAATCGGTCAAGTTGGATTTCGTGCCTGGTAACCATTTTTGATATTTTTGGATGAATTATGTTATGTAGGCCTCATCGAGACTGCATATACTAAAGAAATGCATTTTAATGAGCAATTTCCTCATGGGTTTTCTTGTTGTGTTGATCCACTATTTTACTATATATTATATACTAACGGTTACAACAAAACGAGAAGAAGAAAGAATTCAAGAACGTCTTGATTGGAGTGAAACCCAACTTTTGAATATTTTAGCCTGCTAAAATTGATAACTTTGGAGCTATCTTTGGTCAACAATTTATGCTCAACCAATTCAGATGGCTAAATGGCAAGAATCATAAATATTTGCTTTAGTAATGGACGTCTATAGCCATTTTTTCTCCTTTCATCTATGAAAAATGTTAATTGGTTTATTCTTCCCCCCCCCCCATATTTACAGGGATTGACAACAATGAGACTATAAAAGTTTATAGAAGTGGTGGAGCAGACCCTGACGGAGATCACCCAGGTGATCTTATGTCATTGTCAGGGTATGAATTTTTTTCTCCCTTTAATAGCTAAGGTTCATCTTTCTTTTCCCTTTGCATCTCAGAAGTTGAACCTTTCTTTTCAACCTTTTTTTTTTTTCTTTTTTTCTTTGGCAGGTCAGAGAAGACCCTGTTTTCCGACGAGAAGGATCTGATATTCATGTGGAAGCTGTCTTAAGCATCACTCAGGTAGTTTTCCTGTTCGTTCTTGTGTGCGCTTTGAAATCTAATTCAATGCTATTCATATTCTAGGCTATCGAGGCCTATATGGAATGATAATAATTGAGATAAGTCTGAAATATCTATTTTCTTTTTCAGGCAATTTTGGGAGGAACCATTCAGGTCCCCACTCTTACAGGAGATGTTGTTCTCAAGGTTTGTATGGAAATATCTTATATCCTAACAATTTGGCACCCGTTGAAGTATGAATGACAGGCCCTGTTTGGCAGGTTCGTCCTGGCACCCAAGCCGGTCAGAAGGTGGTTTTGAAAAAGAAAGGTGAGCAAATTGATGGAATCCTCCGCAAGATGAAGATTTTATTGTTATAACTTGTTTGAGAAATGTGATTCTTGGATTTGTAAGTTGGTAATCTTAGCTAATCTCTTTTTTCATTATCATTGTTTTTCTGACAGGGATCAAAACCAAAAACTCATGGACATTCGGGGATCAATATGTTCATTTTAATGTCAGCATCCCAACGTAAGTGCCATCTAGATCATGTTCTGTGGGGTTAATGAGCTCCCAACTCTCTCACACAATGACACCCTGGGCTTTGATTTTTCCCTCTTCTGGAAAGAAACTTACGTATGATTAAATGCTTAGAACGTAAATGGTTTGGCTATTTCCATGTGTTGCAGAAACCTAACACAGAGACAGCGCGAGTTAATCGAGGAGTTTGCGAAGGAAGAGCAAGGGGAAGATGTTAAACAGAGGGCTGCTTCAGGTTCTGGATGAAAACGGTTCTTTTATTATCATACATACCGTGATCAACAAAAGAAGAAAAGGGGTTTCTACACTTATATCAATCAATCTAGGCAGGGAATCGCCTGGGGTAGAATTTTTGTAGGATTGGCAATTTTGTGATGTCCCTTGAGTGTATTTTTCATAAAATGATGGTTTACGGTCTAATTTGATGGAGAGGGCAATTCCTGAACTCAGTGATATGTACATATTTTCCTTTTGATTATCTTATGCATTGGAGGTAGAAGGAAGGTCCAAGTTTACCCGCAGGCTGTCCTTTTTTGCGGTGTAAGGTGCCCTTGCTAGTTGCTAGATAGGCTTAGAACCATAATAGAATGTAATATTATGATTTAAAATTTATTCAGTGTGAATTGTGGAAAATACATTCTTTACGTTTGACAAAATGAATAGCACAGAATTATGTGAGGGGAGCAGATGCTTAACATTGAAGGTCAAGAAATAATTTAATCTTATTAAGAATTACAAGTAGCTAAGTGCATTTTTTTTTTTAACATTTCTTTATAGGGCTTTAGATTATATGTTCTATTCTCCTTATTAGTGTCTTATGTTTGGACTTTTTTTTTTTTTTGGGGTAAAAGGTTAATTTGACAGATTGAAACTTGATTGGATGATATAATTAAAAAAAAGTTTAAATATATAATAATTAAAAAAGGCATGGGCTAGTAAAAAGAACTAAAAAAGATGAGTTGTATTTCTCTCACATATATACGTATATGAGCATGCACCACGTCAGTTGTAGTGACGTCTAATTAAATGTTTAAAGTAATTTAAATAGAATTGTGCATGATATTTTTTTAATTGGTTTTATTCTTATAAAAGAATATAAATTTAATTTTTTATATTTTTTTCTCTACTATCATTAGTATTAAAATTAATTTACATTTAATATCATTAAATGTATATTTTTATTAAACAGACTATAAATGATATGCTGCAGTATGCAATTTGATAAATTTAAGAAAAATATTAAAATTAAATTAAATCAATAAAAATTAAAGAGTTAATGTATTAATGTAGAAAATATTTTTAAATGCTAAAAATTTAATTAGATCTATTTAAAGAATATATATATATATATATATTACAAATAATAGAAATGTTAAATTTATAAATAATACAAATATCTAATTTCAAAATGTAATGTGAAAGAATAATAAGTTATTCAATAAATTTAAAAAGCATAAAATGTTGCTAATAATTGAATTTCAATGTAACTAATGTGAAAGTTTCAAAATTTAGCTTTTGGCCTAATTATAGTTGAGAAAGAAAAACTTACGACTACTATTACTTAAACATATTTTATCCCCTAACTAACTTTTAAGCTTACAAACTATAGTTTAAACTAACTAAATGGAATCTCGAATAAGCACTTAAAATATAAACTTTCCGCATATTGTTTCTTTGCCTGAACCCAACAGGATGTTATTCTCTCTTCCAACAACATAAAATATCAATATTATTCTGGTGCTTGGCGGTGATTATATATGTATGTTTTTATTAAAAAAATTACAAGATCTATAATAAAATACGAGCAAATTGTAAGAATGAAAAGTTATGTTTTTTTTAAATTAATTATTAATTTTTTAACCTGGAAAGTGCAATTTTAGACCACTTGGATGGAGTATTTAATCCGAACGAAAGCAGCATAAATCTGTCCCATTTCTATATTTCTATGTTATAATTATAATTCAGCAAATCATAGTTGAACGAAATTACAGGGTACAACATAGACTGGAACTTAAAAGTTTAGCACATAATAATCCTCGCCAACATCTATCTCTTTATCGCGATAATTCTTCGGTGAAGTACACCCAAAAAAAAAAAAACAAAGATAAAAACATTATTAATAATAGCTTTCATGCTGCTCTTCACTTCATGATATCACCTGCAAACAGAAAAAAGAGGGGAAAAAAAAAGAAAATTAATAATCATCCATATGCATGCAGATACTCTATACCTTAATTACTGTTTGAAAGTGATAAACCGTAGCCAACTTCCCATGATATTACAGATTTGCTTGTTAAAAAAAAAAAGAAAAAGAAAAAAAGAAAGACAAAGAAAGATAGACAACATACATGGCTCGAAGTTTGCAGTGCATCTCTCCGGGAGCTGCAAGGCCATATTCCGGTCTACGCCGGAGATCGGAGGGCCATTGGCAATGACACACAAGCAGGGCTGCCCTAAGGCCTTGAGGGCATTGCAGCAGGCATCACTTGGAGGAACAGAGCTGAATGGAGCCACTGCTAGCCTGCAAGGAATGAGCTGCACAAGAGCAGAGAAGAAGGTGCTTGTACATTGACTGTTTTGTCCCTCTGCCCCAAAGGATCTCACCACTATCAACAACACCAACAATACTGATACACCCTTTGATCCAACCATCTTCATCCTCAAGTCTTTTTGATTTCTTAAGAGTGAGAGGATTTGAATTTATAGAGGATGAAACTCGTGTCATGTCATGTCATACCTGCTTGTGCTCTAACACAGGGTCATGCTCATTCAACCACTTTTAAGTTTGTGGTATCAGTCTGATTTCTTTCACCATCAATGCTATTAGTGCTTGATCACTTCAGTTACTAGATTCAAATCACATGATGTCTCATTTTTTTTTTTTTTTGAGGTGGAATACAATTTCGCTTCATAATTCTTTGTATTGCATACTTGTTTTTATGAATGTAAAACAAATAGTACTTCCATGGTTCTACGTTATAATTTATAAGATATTTTTGAATAAAATTACGCACATTAATAAAATTCAATACATATGACCTTATATTTTCAAGGTAGAAATATCAACTTCAAGAAATGTCATTAATTTAATATTCTATTTGTAAAAAAATATTAGAAAAAGAGAGAGGGAATGTAATGGGAATAGTAATATGAAAAAGTATCATTAATGAAAATTTTATTAAAATATTTTATATTTTGAAATATCAAATTTTTCTCAAAAGTCTCTCATAAATTGTGGCGGAAGAAGTATTATTTAAAATATAACAGGTTTGATTTCATATTAGAATCCATTAAATTCATGGGTTTGATAGATTGCAAGTAATTATAATAACAATTATATGTTTTTGAATTACATAAATAATATTCTCACTTTTGATTTTTGAATCATGCTTTATCAACATATCTAAAATTTCAAAAATAATAAATGAGTTGTAAAAATAAAATATTCAAGGCTCATTTGGTTGCTAGAAAGGAATGAAATGGATAAAAAAATAAAAAAAATAAAATGATCAAAATATGAAAGAAACCTAATAAATCATATTCATAATGGGAAATAGTAGTTTGGTTCATGCATTGAGAGTCATTTTTTATAGTTTGTAGAGAAAATATTCGTGATATATAATATTAAATTTTATTACATTTATCATAAAAAAATAATTTAATTTATTTTTATTTTATTTTTTTAATTCATTTCATTTTCATCCTTTTAGCAACCAACATCACTTTATATATAATATAAAATCCATAAAAAGTTACACTATAAACTATAAATGAGGCCGCCCATCTTAGGTTGTTCAATACCCAGAGCAACAACCAATCACTAAATAATGGAAAATCTAAAGAATCATACTACTTATAACTTAATCAGTGCAAATTGCAAAGAACTTTATATTTTACATTAATATTGACATATATATTGATATTAGTTTAACTTCCTTTTAGAGACGGGAAAACCCAAAACTTGTTTCAGTAAATCTTCTACATTCACAAAATAATTGAAATATAAACACTACAATAAAATATTTCCTTGCATCTCTCTCTCTCTCTAAATACATCCTCTATGTTCACTTCATGAATTAATTAAAAAAAATCCAAAGGATGATTATCCACAAATCTCTTCACGAGAAACACTACATTCGTCATCGGCACAAGCACAACTCTGCCATTTTTCTCTACCTTTCTGGCAAGAACATTTATCTTTCACAGCAATTGCAATCACCTCAAACTCATGTACGAGCTCTCAAACTACAAGAGACCTATCATGATCTCATCATATTACACAAGCAAAATCATATTCACATGCAGCAAAAGAAACATTACAGAAAGAATTGATTAACTACATAAATATATGAATAAATATATAGGCAGTGAAGATAAATCAGAGCATGGCACAGCGCGTATGCATTTAATCTTTTTTTCCCTTCATTTTCTACCTTTTTTTATTTATCATTCAAAATTAAGATCTCTCAAGTAGACAACAAAAACAGGCTGTCCCAAAACAAATAGACCATACAAGGCCATACCCTATCCCACAAATTTTAATTCAACTCTATGGACGATATTTTGGAGGAAAAATGGATACCAAGATCCCAACAATTTCCATTACATTCTTCTCATCTTCATTCCATCAAAAATTCACGCCCTTGCAATGAATAATTTTACCAACCAGAGATATTTATAAGCATCATTAAAATTCATTTAGGAGAGCGTTCCAAAATGTATGTAAGCCAGATGACTTCGTGTGTTGGTTGATAGGAACTCCTTTCCTCGTAAAAAATTTTGCCCAACGGTCGTTCTCAGACGTGAAATTACTCAGCCGTCACTCCAAATATTTGATCTTTCGTTGTAGCCTAGCTGCCTTCTGGTTTCGACTCTGTTCTTACGTATGTGAGACTGCGAGCACCAGGCATAGCAATACTGCTGGTATTTACAAAAGCACCACCGTCAGGCTGAGCAGTGCCTTGGGCATCCCGCTTCCATTGCATGCTCCTAGCCCCAATTCTAGTCGGAGGCCGAGGCCAGAATGCACCAGGAATGCCTCTCGGAAAGGGAGCTCTTGAAAACCTAGCAGCAGGAAAGTGAGATCCCCGAACTACACGTGGCCATGCCATTGTTGGAGTGGATTCTTGCGGTGCAGCACTTTTCTTCACGACCTGCATTGGAAAAATCAAAAATCAGAAACTATGGTAATGGGCAAAGGAGAATTTCAGAATGATGATCAATGCTTAAGGAGATTTAACCCCCACACTTCCCACATCATGCACTCCCCGAAAATCCCATTAAATCTGAGGTTGTACCTTAAGAATCCGTGACATGAAAGATGTGCCATCCAGAGATAATGCGTTCTCTGCTGATTCTTTTCGCATGAACTCCACATAAGCTGACCTGTTTAAGAAATGTGGATCAACAATGCAAAAGAATGCATTGGACATATAATGAACGAACAGCACGTGAAACACCTTACCCTTTGGGTTGCCCTGTTGCTGCGTCAACAAGTATAACCACTTTTAGCACGTCCCCAAATTTATTAAAATGGCGAGATAAACTGTCTTTGGTGGCACCAAAATGAACCTGAGAAAATTAATATTTGGAAACTTTAGAAAATGGGCCGATTTAACATATTCAAGGGGCCTAAGCACCCCCACACAAATCAAAGGAGAACAAATCATTACATTGCTAACAAAAATGGTTCTGGAATCAGCATCCTCCAAAGGACGACCAGCAGCACCTGAACCTGAGAACCCAAAAGGTAAAAAGTCAAACTAAAAATATAGAAGCGAGGTTGACAAAGCCTGAAACAGAAACCAAACAGTAAAAAAATGCAAACCACAAAAGCATAACTCACTAAGCAAGTATTCTACCAGAAATATAAAATTCACAATATTTTCTTGGAAGCAAGAAGAATTTCATCGAATGATATCTAGCACTCACCAGAAGTGGATGCTGGTGTCTTCTGAGGTTCTTTTTGAACATTAAAAGCAGGGTTGGCCTGTTAAATGTCATAATTCCGTATAAAAAATGAGCAATAACCAAAACCTCAAGCACATTATTTTCTTTACTATTTAATGAAATTCCAAATTTAATCAGAATATTTGCATTGAATGAATAACTCACATTCCCATTACTAACTTTTGGAGTGCTGATATTGTCCTTCGTCAGTTGATGGCCAGACCTGGGAGCCCCTGCCTCAGTTTTAAGACCATCTATTTCTGCAAATTCTCTTGGTTCCTGATATTGTGATGGCTTCCAAGTATTCACATTTACAGAAATATTCACTATCTTATGGGACGTGCTAGGTGCAGCAGGTTGCTCATGATCTCTATTCCGCTTAAGATGCATAACATGATCAGTATTTTTAGCTACACTATACTGCACCATCGATGAATTATCACCCCTGTTTCCACCAGAGGAGGCAATCTCCAAAGCTCTGATCCCCCTATGACCCATGACATTCACATCATTATACCCTTCATTGTCTGAAGTATAATCAGAGGGAAAATCAGCTTCATCTTCTAACATAGTATTACAAGTGGCATACTGACCACTGTAATCAGTTCCTTGAAGATGCATTGATTGGTTTTGCTCCTGATTTTGATAATCATCTTCAAGTTGGCTGCCACCATCCACCAATGGATTCATACCACGACCAAGTCGATCAAATACACTGCCTGACGATTTAAATTTCATCACATCTTCAGCAGCTTCTGCCACAGCTTTAATCACTGTAGACATGGGATTTGACAACCTAGAAACAGGCTGTAACCTCTGATGCCGTTCAGCCAACGATGAATCACCAGAAGATGTAGAAACTACAGAACGAAGACGCTTCAAGGAGGGCTCCACAGATGCGCCTGAAATAGATGGCCTTGAAGTAGCCACTGCATCTCGTACAGCAAACTGAAGTAGCCGTCGAGGTGCATTGAGAGTTGCTTGTGAAATTGCATCCCTCTGTCAAAATTACTTGAAGGTTAGAAGTCAAAGCTCAAAAATAAAAAGTCATTGTCTTGTTTACTATAAAATTAGACATAAAATGGACAGGGAAAAAGACACAGAAGGGCGTCTACAGGTTTCATAAGTAATACAAATAGAAATAGTTGGAAACTGTTATGAAAACATCATCTTAACTTTTTTAACCAATAAAAGCAATATCCCAAAATCCTCCCTACACAGTTGCCGTCAACTACAAAACCGTTAAAGCAACTATTATACCTTCTCTGCTGTATGACTGAAGTCATTTGTATTCCCCTTGGCACTAATCTACTTATTAGCGTTGAAATATTCTAAACAAAATTCAGTTTACAGAAATTCATCATAAACATCACATAATCATCAATATAAATATTTGAACAATTCAAACCTTTGTCTTTTGTTCATCTGGATGGCCTCTCTTCCTCCGAACTGGAGGTGAAGGTGGTGACTTTGGATGATGGTCAACTTTGGTTTGGGTTTTTTCCTCTGAATGAAAATTGTCGACCACAGAGCTGCGCAGTGTAGGTGGCTCAATTTCCTCCCTCACTAATCCTTTCCAATCTTTATTATGCCGTCTTTGAGATAACTTATGAGTCTTTCCTCTATTGGACTCTGAATTTAAATGTTGAGCATCATCACCACTAGCCTGGACCTCTGATGAAATTCTTTTCGGAGTCCCATCCTGCACCTCTTTGGGTTGTACATACAAATCTATATTCAGATTCAGATGATCCCACAGCCTGTTAACAATATATACATGAATTAGTACATATCATTATGCATCCATCTACTACATTGATTGCAATGACAATGACATCAATTCCATCAATAAGATATAATATGAAAATTACCAGGATACAAAAGAATCACTATCATCCCCCAGGAAAACATTCAATTCATTCCTTGCTTGTTCTTTGCGCCTGCCATTCCTCAATAGCACAATAACATAATCCTGCCACAGCATAGAGTGAATTTCAAATTAAATTTGCAGTGGGTAATTTAAAATCTCCAAAACCCAAATCCAACATATGAAGCCAATGTTATAACATTAACATATGTAGCTGAAAAACAGTCTCAATATGACAATTGGAAAAGGCAGATACCCTCCTCCAGATACACATCATTGATCATACGTGCTTTTCCACTTAAAGACAAACTAAATTAAAGGTATTTAAGCCATGCACTTATAACCCTCATTCCCGCATCCAATATCACTACCAGACTACTTGAGGCCTCACTTGAATCAGGAACCCAAATCCCCATGTACTTATAACATCTAACCACCAAGACACTTAATCAGTGTCCTCCAATCAGTTTCTTCAATCAAAATCATACATAGACTTAAAACCAAACCCCATTAGATGAAGCAACACTGCAAAGCCAAACATATGTATTCAAATCCTTATCGTGGTCCAAAACAAGTTGAATCCAACTTGCTCACTCCAAGTATGACATCATTACAGTTCTCAACTAGGCTACAATTAAGCATCCTTTTTTTTTTGGAGGGGGAGGGTCAAGAATTAAGTTTTTTTTTTTTTGGAGGGGGAGGGTCAAGAATTAAGCATCATTTTGCTGCTCTCTTCCTATTATCTGAAAGTTAAAAACAGAAAAGAAAAGAAAAGAAAAAAAAAGTATCAGCACTGTGCTGCTACGAGCAAAGGCCAAAGCCACTCATTTTCTGAAAACAATATTAACATCTACTGAAAGCAAAGCACAAACTAGTACTTTTAACTGTCTCTCAGAAATTTGAACCATCAACAGAAATTTTCTGATTTATCTGCTCAGAACTGCAATATTTGTACGTGCACCAAATCTCTATTTACCACATAAATATGTTGTAGAATAAATTATATACTCATCAATCTGTATTTTCACATTAGTCTACATCCAGGACAAATCATCCATACAAAAGTTACGAATTTCATAAGGGGAGTGTAAGTGCTTGTGTTTCAAGTCATATACATAATTTACAGCATGACTGCAAGAAGCTCCCCCTGCTAATTCCATACAATAACATCATATAGTTCCCATCTAACCTGATGTCGAACTATATGATAACATCATATAATTTTTAATCCATTCAACATTCCCTCTTTATGTGATAAATAGCCTTCGTCTACAACTTAGACGGAAAAGTGACACATATGGGTTATCATAAGAGGCATAAACCATTGTGAAGAAGCTACTTATGAACAAAAATCTGAGCCAATTGAACCTCAGTTTCACTTTTACAACAACCAAATAATCTCCACTTCGTACTTATTTGAACCATATAGGATTCCTTAACATGTCGAACTCCTAAACATTCCCGTTACACTTCTAGGAATTATTCCACATAAGTCCTTCTCAATCATTCAGTCATAATTCCTAGGTAAGCTTACATCATTATCATCAAGAATATTCAGAAAATGTCTCTCTTTATTTGTTACGAAAATGACTTTTTCATCTGATGCAATTTGTGCGGTAAACACAACAGCAATAATAATTCACAAGACATTCTATTACACGTGAATCCAAAAATCATTGTAGGGACGATCTGGCAATGATGTTTCCCAAGTTCAATTTCGACAAATTCCATTAGAGTAAAAAAAGGGTAACAAGAAGTTAATGTGATGATTTGAGACCTTTAAGAGGTCCTACTTAGACAAAGAGTGGCACTCCCCTCACGGCACAGGAGGCATGACCAAGCCAGACTTCCTTTAATCACACTATATACAATACATTATAGAAGAACAAAGAGCCAACCCAGGTAAACATCCAAGTCTTTTGCTCCCAGATTGATAAAGTGAACAAGTGCACAAAAACGACTATCGTGACAATAAGCTCGTACCACAAGAGTGTCATCAGTGTAATCCCCCATGAACTCCTTCAGCTTCTCGTTCACTTTTTCCCTCAGCTTCAACACGCCATCAAGCGTGAAGTTAGCCTTGAATGTCCGATCGTCGACCCGATCCACGCTCCCCATCTCCACCTAACAAAACCCTAACCAACCCCTATACCTACAATAACCAAAAACCCAAAGAAAACAAAAAAGAACTCGACCAAAATCGCGATGGTCTCCGAACCCTAATGCACCCGCGAAGGTTGATCAAAATCTTCCCCGAAAAGACTAAAACTTTCGAACACTCCGCAGATAAGAGGATTGATGGGGTGATAGGAATTTGCTGCGAAGTCAGGAAGACGGTGGGCATTCATGGGAGAAAACCCCTCCCAGCGTTCTCCGTAAGATGGGGAGAGGACTAAAGAGAATCGTCAATTAAAAAGGAAATTTGAAGCTAATAGAGCCAGTTTGTGTACCCTATCAATACCATCAAGATTTTTTTTTTTTTTTTGGGGGGGGGGGGGGGGGACATCAAGATGGTGTTCGTGACGAGGGACTTGCTGGGGGTATTAATATGCAGACATAAGAGCGCATTTGATTTGCCCGTTTGTGAAAATGAGGTTCTTGATATGGAAAACTCGAAAATCATGCAAGGTTTCCCTTATGAATTATCAAATTAGGGTATCACGTTGGCCAAAAGAAAAGGCAAATTGAATCCAATCCAAGTTGAATAATAAAAAAAAAGAATGTGCGAAATTGGGATACGAGGGTGTTAATTAGGGAAACAAAAAACAAATATCGTAATTGTAAATGAAAAAGTTTACACAATTTATCTTCTCAAAGTCTCAACTTTAACACTTCTTATTCATATAGACAAAACGATTAGTGTACCGAAATAAATTAACATATATCACTGATTATGACGGAACACGACTTTCAATGTTCAAGTGATTTTTAATTTAGAAATTTTCGCAATTCAAATTAAATTATAAATTTTATAATGTTGAATTTATCATTTAAAATTTATATAATTTTTATCAAAAAATTTTACAAAACTCTTGACTTTAAATGTTCATCATAAAACTTTTAATTTTACATAATGTAACTTTTTTTATTCACTATTTTCATGGACATCTTTGACGTTGTTTAAGAGAGTAATTCGACCAAAAACAGACAAGCATGTTATCTTCAACCACAAGATATGGCTTTTATAAAACAAAAAGGCTTCTTTTAGTTCATGCAATTTTTATATTAATGGTCTTCTAATAATTAAAATAAATATTAAACACAAAATTTATAATAACCTGCACATTCTTTTTTAAAATAGCATGGTCATGGTTACAACAATGTAGGAGAAAACAAACATATATCATGTTGGATTATAAAAGATTACTACATTCTAAGGGTGACTTGTTGAAAATATACATATTTAAGCTATAAAATACTTGATGAACAAGTCTCCTCACCCAATAATTTCTTTTTTTAAAGACATAATTCAACATAACAACTCAATCTTACATGATGAGATTCTCAATTTGCTTAATATAGTAGAGAATATGACTCTAGTCATATTTGCCTAAGACAATAATGAGAATCTAATTGAGTCACAATAAACTATTAACTTAAATAACTTCTCTTCTCAACAAAGCTTGAGATCATGAAGAATGGTCAAAAATTCAACTACTATGTTAAGATAGTATCTAAAATATTTGATGAAATGTCCTATCCATTTACCATTTATAACTGCCACATGTTACTCAAATTAGATACATTTATTTAGTCTAAACCAAGTAGGTTTAGGAAGATGCCATTTGTAGAGCAAATCCCTTTATTTCAGGGCTAAAATGTTCAACCTTGTTTGCAGCTTGATATCATCGATAATGTGATGGGTGCCAATGAAGGCCATGTCGCTTTTTCGAGTGTCTTTGTCAAACTATAACGTTCGAGCATAAGAATTTTCGTATATTTCAGCAAGCAATAGTGAATAATCTTTGCCAATTTACTTTTCTCCCCGTCGACTGCCTCGTTCGTGGTGTTCGAAAGTATTCATTCTAGCAAGGAAAGAGAAGTTACACATTCATAGGCTATTTAGCCGTGCCAATCTTTCCATAACATACATATTAAAGTTTGGATAAACCAGAAAGTCGAATTTTGAAATTTTCATGATAAAAATTAAAAATTGCAGTACATGAAATAAAAAATTATGAAGTCCAATTTATATCTTCTTTCTATCATTGAAAGCGGTTTATCATCAACTCTGAGCCCAAACCGTTCCATTGGAGATGTGACTGTGTTCTCCTATTGGAACAAGGTAATATATTTTGTTCTAAATTTACAAAATATATTACATATAAAGAACTTATTTTTAAACCATCTAAAACTTAATCATAGCTGTAAATTTGGAATTTCAATAGGTGGGTTATAATTTAAGTATAAACATAAGAATTCTTATAAGTTTTTTTCTAATACAAAATCACTGAAAAACTATGCAAGAAAATATTCACTTCATGTTAGACGAGAAAATGCTTTTGCATATTAAGGGTGGATTTACAAATATTGTAATATCTAAAATGTAGTTAGCTACGTAACAAACAAGCCAATCAATACATTTATTCGTTTCATTAAAAAGTAAAAACATGCTCAAGTGAAGTCTATAATTTTGTGAATGATAATATGATAGCTACTATTAAAGGTGTTAGATTGATAAAAATAAAAGTTGATTTTTCTTCGCTTCATGTAAATGAGTAGTAAATTTCATAAAGTTAGATGCAATGATTTCAAAATCGAACTAGACCAAGTAATAATGATGCTTATTAACATAATGATCATAATTCCACAGTTGGCTGTTGGATCTTCTTAAAAAGCTTAAACTAACCAAGGTTGACTAAATTTCACCATTATAGATCTTTATAATAACCTCTATTTTCCAAGCTTTGTTCAAGTCATACATACATACATTGACATTATCATTTCAATAATCCAGTTTCCCATTGTAATTAATACAAGTTTAGTGCTGCTACGTAAGGAGTAGAACAAATCACTCATAATCGTTGTTTGAAATGTAATTAAGTGGACAGTAACTTTTTATTTATTTTTGAGTAATCTCTTGATAAATATTTGAACCATAATTTTTTAAATAATCCCTAGAAGCTTTTCATTACTTTATTAGTTCTATGATTCAGATCTCTCTGGTCAATAAAAGATGAGAAATTATCGATTTGTATGGCATTGGTTGCATGAAATCCAGTGAATCAAGTGATTTCATTTATTTAGCTTGTGGCACATAATTAAAACATGTGAAACACCAATATAGTAGTGGACGTAATTAATTTTGTTGCTTAATTTCATCTCCAGGAAGGCTGGAACAAGTTCAACACGGAATAAAAGTAAACAATTCTAATGATCTAATGGAACTTTTATTATGCATTGATCAACCACCTTTTTACCCCAAAACACAGCAAGAAGGCATATATGATAGGGAAAGAGTTCATGACACAACTAGGCTCAAAGCTTCAGCACTGCATAAGATAACGTACTCAGTTACTTGGCTCTCCAAGGGCTAAAACACTCGTATTTTTCCACTGAAGCTGGGGATGCAACTCAATGCAATTTGTAATTTAAACAAAGAGACTCAGAAGAACTGAAATTGAGTATTGAACTCCTATTTCCAAGGAGATCAATCAATATGATCACTAGTTCACTTTCCAAGCGCATGAAGCATTATTGCATTTTGTGCGTGTAAACGGTTCTCTGCTTGAGGGAAGACAATTGAATATGGAGCTTCAATGACTTCATCCGTAACCTCCACCCCTCTTTCCGCTGGTAAGCAATGCATGAAAAATGCTTTCGGGCCTGCCAAGTTCATCAGACCTCGGTCCACCTGTAAAATGAAATTGCAGATAAGATCTTCTTGTCAATTTAACTGTTCAAGCACGTGACACTATTAACAAGCCAAGCTCAAAACCGCTTTACTGCAACCAGGGCTTTTCTAAGAAGCACTTTTTCATGTGCTAAACATGCACTGAGATTCTTCAGTAATTCAGTGTAAGAATTTGAGGACACCCAGCTGAATAATTAAAGTGAAAGATGAAAAATAAGGGAAGGAAAACACTCAGGTCCTCTAGCTTTACCAGAGAGCTAGACTTGGTCACTCCCAACCATCGGCTTAATCCTCTCTCTCCTCCATCCCAAGCCGATATATATTCCTCTTCTGCATCATAGTTTGTTACGCTATTCTGTCTTTTTCTTCCCCACTTGCCAGCTCAGCTCTACAAACCATTATTTTCTCCCTTTCATTTAATTCTGGCTGGGCAATGTCAGAGAAGTTTTAGGCACCTAATTTAAGTGAAAAGGGTCGGAATCCTAGAGTAATTTTATAATCTAATCTAAATAGAACTATATTTCTATCATACGATTGTCATCTTGTTCATGAAAAGCTACATATTATTCATCTGAAATGGGCATGTAGAATTTAAATAATTGCCTATCATAATTCAAAAGTAACATACTCGTGAAAAATAATATGTTAGCTACCTGAAATCCTTGAAACACTTGGCGACGGTAGGCAGCTTCTTCCTTTTGGCCCATACTGGCCCAGACATCAGAATAAACAACATCAGCTCCTCTAACTGCTTCTTTAGGATTATTAGTTATCTCAATTTTGCTGATTCCAGCCTTCCTTGCTTTCTCGACTGTTTTCTCATCAGGTTCAAAATCTTTGGGGCATGCACAAACGAAGTGAAAAGGCACGACAGATGCCAGCAACAACCATGAATGAACAATATTATTTCCATCTCCAACATAGACAACCTGACATTCATTGAGCATTGCAGAACATAATCAGAGAATAACTTGTTTAGAATTGCTCCAAAACATTCGTAAAAAGAAAACTCTCAAAGACAAACTATATAACCTAACCTTGGTTCCTTCCAACCGACCAACATGTTCAATTATAGTAAGGGCATCAGCCATTATCTGGCAAGGGTGGTTGTAGTCTGTCAAGCCATTGATGACTGGCACAGTTGCATACTTAGCTAGATCAAGTATATCCTGGGTTGAAAAAGAAGAGGTAAAGCAAAAGTAATTAATATCAGCTTCAATCTCTATTATAGTTTATTCTTTCCACCTTTTTAGAACTAACGAGCTCTAAGAACATAACTCTGGTTTTTCTAGTATTTAGAAGTACAATAAAAAGGACCAATTGCCTAATATTTTGACACTCCATATGGCTATTTTTTTCATACACAGCACAACAGTTAAAACCTGACAAGGGTAACTTTATCACTGCTGCAAAATACATACGAATTTACTTCAATTAAAACTACCTGACCTGGCCAACCAAAAGACCAAGGAATTTATATAATTTGCTTTCTTGATTTAAGTACTTAAATTTGTCCAACTGCAACAGACCCACTCTAAGAAACAAAATTAGAGAAAAAGGGACACCTCCATTGCAGCCTGATTCAATGCAGCATGTAAAAAATAACTAACCAAGTATCGTGATTTTTAACTGAAAATGTAACAAATAAATTTAAATGAACAAAAAACACTAGTCTCTTGGACCAAAAGCCACACAAAATTAACAACATAAGTAACTCACCAGCATACCTGATGAGCAAAAACTCGGGCCATAATTATGTCATTATAGCAAGACAAAACACGCGCAATGTCACAAGTTTCCTCCCGCTTACCCATTTGGATATCATCAGGTCCTAAATATAAAGCATGCCCACCTAACAATGTAAATCCAGTCTCAAACGAAACCCGCGTTCTCATGGATGGCTTAGTGAAGATCATTGACATTGTCTTCCCCTTAAATGGTAAGAAGCTCCTGTCACCTGATTTTAACAGAGCCTTCACCTCAATAGCTCGATCTAAGATCTTCAAAATAGTATCCTTATCAAAATCATCTATATGGAGAAAATCCTTCAAGCCAGCTTTTTCTGCAAGAGCAAGACAACATTTAAAAAAATAAGAAGAAGAAGAACCTCTGGAGATGGCGCTGGTGGCCAATTTTTGTTCAAATATCACAATGGCTATTCATTTCCAGAAAGAGTTGAAAATCTGTTGCTAGAGTGCAACAAAATCGTATAGAAAAAACTACTTTTAGAGAAGTGCCCTTCTCTGAACATGACAAACAAGCATCAACTCAGTGAAATTATGAACATTGTGAATCATATAGCAGACATAGAAATAAAGTTCACTAGAAACATTAGAATGGTAATAGTGTACTACTTTAAATTGTGTGATATGATGAAAGTTGCATGCAATAAACAGTTTTATCGGCCAAAAAATTAGTTTTTCCTCTTACAAAATTGTTAATTCATGTACTGATGTAGGTGACAAAACTTTTGCGTCACACATAATTTCCAAAACATAAAGCCATCTGATTACCACCGAACTCAACTTATCATGTTAGCACTTCCACATTCCAAACGATCATAAAAGATTACTGCTATTATGAGCTATACTATATCTGATAAGGTTTTGACCTACTGGTTAGCAATTTTAACCTAACACAAACCAGTGTAATAGACATAAGAGTCCATAAATACTCACGCCAGGAGACACACTTGATAATGAATAATGAATTTAGTACTATATCTTCGTATCAAGCTTGTAGCTCAGACAGAGAATTTGGTTAAGGACGGTAACTTCAAACCGCAACCAGAACCCTTCCTGCGGCAGTGGAGAACTTTTAGACAATTATCACACGCATTTCCGCTCATATTGCAGCAATCGAAAATCCATGCACATAAATGAAAGTCCAGAACATCTAGCAAAGTTGTTTTAGCTATTGCAGATAGTATTGCACAAGTTCCAACAAAATAAATTAAAGTAGTTCCTGAAACCCTAGGACAACGATATTTACTCAGATCATAAAATAAATGATAAAGAAGAAGCAATGCATCCCATGAAATTGAGATGGGCATAAAGCAATTGAGGAATTGAGGAAGAAGAGTACCTTTACCCCTGACCGATGACTCAGCAGAAACAGCGGAAGAGGTCTGACTCTGGCATGATATTTTGAGGCGAAATGCCGGACAACTCGCCGGAGAAAAAATCATGGTGCCAGAGAAACGAGTGCATTGACGGAGATTCTGACCGGAGAGGGAGGGAAATGCCGAGGATAGCGCGTTTTTATCAGATCGTAATGCACAGTGACATGAAGTAGCACTAGCAGCCATTTTGCGGTGAACACTGAGCAGGACACACTGCGTATTTTTGCTGATTGGGGTTCGATATATATGGCTGCGTAGGAAATCAATATCAAAGAAGATATTTTCATAAATGAGTTTTATGACAAAACTTAATAAAAGAAAATGCTTGTAGACTGGAAATCGGGCCTCACAAGCAATAGGAAGAAACTAAAACATGTTAAAGATGCGCTAAAGATACATTACAATATTACACGCATATCAGGCAAGCAGTAACAATTTGAAGTTGATCAGAAACCTGTAAGAAGCTGCACTCTTCCTGTGGCAGTGGACTGTACAGAGGACTTCGATCAAGCGCGTTGCGGACTGTGGCTATGGGTGTGGTTAGGAGAACGATAGGACCTAACGACAGCAGAGGGGCAGAGCAGTATAGCGTATAGCCCGGTAGGGTTTAGGTTCAACTTTGAGTGACTTGGCAGGAAGGAAAAAACTGAGAGAATCGCACAAAAGCACGATGATTACACTCCACTTCTTTCAATTTTAAAATAATTGTCCACGCGACTCTCTTTGGAAATAAGAATTTTATTAAAAAAAACAGAAATACCTCTAATTTTTAAATATATATTCGCATATTCATTATTTACTAGTAGAGTTCATTTATTTACAATTAGCGGTTGACAAATTGGCGAGCATAGTGTCACGGGTTGAGAGTCTAGCGCAGCACACGGCGCCCGTGCGGCATCCTGGAGGACCCCATAATCCTCAGGACAAGCCTTACCACATACAGATCACACTGGTTTCGCCCTGCCATGGGCTCATCAGGAGACGGCACTAGCCCTCGACCAGTTGTGCACTCAGCCCGAAAACTGAGGCAGAACACCCCCAATGCTAATGTCTCCCCCTTTACCCATATTGTGCGAGGTTAACCAGCGGATCGTTCATTATCTTGGTCTCTACACGGTCACGGAAATATCATCCGTGACATTCTCCCACACCCAATCTAGCACGCTCTCGTGCTAAGGGAGAACGACTCTGCCCAATGATTGTACGTACAGTACTGCCACAAACACATCAGCTTACTGCTGAATGGCCACCCGAGTCCTGCACTCTTCGGACACACTCGCACCCGCGAGCCAATAGGAGTGGAGTCGACAACGGCCAATCTTCCCACCCGAGTCCCCACTTTTGGACCCACCTGCTCGGAGGCCTTTTTAGAGCGGTGTCGAGGTCGACCAGTCCAACGTGGGACCCTACAGGCACACGGCAGTAAAGTACGTCCTGCTCTAATACCACTCTGTCACGGGCTGAGAGTCTGGCGTAGCACACGGCGCCCGTGCGGCGTCCTGAAGGACCCCATAATCCTCAGGACAAGCCTTACCACATACGTATCACACTGGTTTCGCCCTGCCATGGGCTCATCAGAGAGGCAACACTAGCCCCCGATCAGTTGTGCACTCAACCCGAAGACTGAGGCAGAACACCCCCAATACTAATGTCGCCCCCTTTACCCATATTGTGCGAGGTTAACCAGCGGATCGTTCATTATCTTGGTCTCTACACGGTCACGAAAATATCATCCGTGACAATAGGCTTACATATTTACAATTATAAATATAAGTTTATATATTCACAACAATCCATTTATATATTTATAATTTATAATTATAACTTTACGTATTTACACACAAATCAAAATACATAATTAATAAATATGTAAAATTATTATCATAAATATGTAAACACATGCTTGTATATCAATGAACTTTTAATAGTATATATGCAAACATGAACTTGTGCAAGGAATATTTTCATCTTTTTAACAAAAATTTTATTGGAAAGAGGACTCTTTGGCCGAGACAATTATTTTGCTTCTAAGGACTTTTAAGTGTTTTGTTCAAAAAAAAAGGACTTTAAGTGTAATTCTTCTTAAAAAAAAAAACTCATTACGAGATAACTAGCAATCAAAATTTTAAAAATATGGACCTACTCGTCTAACATGTACATCTTCATGGTTCAAGTTAACACAACTCATTTTTTAAAATGAGGCAACAAAATTGAGGATCTGATAGATTGGCTTGTCAAGTTGAACCCATCTACTCAACTAATAAGTATAATAGCAAAGCTCACACACTACGTCTATGAAACTTTAGTATTTGAAGGAGTGTGAGATCATCTACTTCTACTTGTCAAAAAAACAAACTATTCACTTGAAATAATTATAATAATTCAAATAAATATGTGAAAGATGAGTATAGCTTACTCTTTTAATAAATAAAAATGTTCCGAAAAATATCATATGTTTACAATATTATAAATTCCATTGAACTCATTAGTATTTTATTGTTTAATATTATTTAGATAAGTATATCTAATTAAATTCAAACAAGCATATCAAGGCAGATGATATTATTACATACTCCCTCTGTTTAAAAATGCAAGGCATTTTTAACCGAATCTCACCTCTCAATAAAGTAATTACCTACTTTTCATAATCCTATCTTTTTATATTTATTCTTATTAAATACCCTATAATAAATATAAAGTCATTATCAATAAGGGCACTTTTGAAAAAAAAAAAGTCAATGATTACACCTCGAAAGACTAAAAATACTTTACATTTTTTAATATTTAACTTTTTAAAAAATGCCTCACATTTTTAAAATAGAGCGTAAATCACAAGATCTATATGAGCATATGAAATACATAATTTAAAATTTTAACAAGTGTGCACAAATTTACTGTGATGCAACTTATAACTTATTTCCCAAAAATAATAAAATAACTAAATATATCATTTTAAATATCATAATTTTAAAGATATTTCGACTGCCCAAAACCAAATCATACTTACAATTCATCCTACTATATATTGGCTTCAAAGATTTTTAAGCATGCAACCTCAAAATAATTTGGAGGACGCTATGAAATATGAAAATTTAGTTCAAATAGTAAATTTTCTATTAAGAGTGCATATAACTTCATAACTAAAGCTGGCGACAGTAAGGGACTCCATTTTGGAACAAATTTTGGAAATGGAAAGTACTGAAAAAGGTCAAGTAATTTCATGTGATAGATGTCTCATGAGAGACTAGTTACTAACTTGCTCAAAGTCAAAAGGGTTTTTTTTTTCAAACACATATCTTTGCTTGTTTGAATGTGACAACGAAGAGACCATATCAGGTATATTGAGAGACTGCCAGAGAGCAAAATAGGTGTGGAACCATGTGTGGAAAACTAACACTATTTCTACTTTCTTCGTCGGCAATTTGCAGGATTGGCTAAATTGGAATCTGAAGTATAGTCCTACCCAAGAGAGTTTCTCCCAATGGCCATAGTCGAGAATCTCTTCTCTAATTTACTGGACATTGTGGACATCAAGATGCAAGTTTGTGTTCAAAGAAAACTCCATGAACGCTAAGAAGATTCTGCACAAGTGCCCTTATTTGCTTATGGAATGCCCTATCAACAACAAGCTTAAACACACAATATTCCAAGGCAATTGCTAGCAAGAGCAGAGATGGACCTGGGCCATTATTATGGTTCTATAACAGATGCTGAAATTGTTGTGATCAGGACAGGTTCAATTGTTGCCACTCAACTTGGCCTGCACAAGACAAGGGTGTACGCTGAATCCCTTGATGCTATTAACATGTTAATGCAAGACTGTATGATTGATCATTCGTCAAGGAGTATTTCATCTGCAACCCAAGAGATATTGTACCATGACCGGGACTTGGAACTGCATTATACAAGGCAGGAAAACATCCATTATATTGTGCCGACTACAAGGCCAAGGAAGGAAGGACATGGGAAACATATTGAGACTGTTCTGTCATCCACCATTCCACTTCTTAAAAGATAAGCAATATGCTTCCTAATCTTTGTTTGGGGTATTTTGCATTGCCCATCTAGGTTGTAAGTCCTAGTACTTTTATCTCAGGCTTTTGCTTAAGCATGCAATTTTCATGCCATATTTCATTCTAATCAAGAAAACGCAGGACCATATTTCATTCAACATGAATCTCCGAGCAATATTTACACGCTTCTGCTGGATAAACCAACAGCAACTTCTGGACCCCAGACCTAAAAGTCTCCGAAGCTGTAAATGTTCTATTTGCTACAAAGGTGAGATCATTGGTGACAACAACTAGCTTCCCTGGAAACTGCCGCTGACAATATCACCATACAAAGTTCAACAGCAGCAAGAATGCGATCAAAGTCAAACATTTTGTTGTGCTTAATAACACCTTAGAACATATTATTTAGGTGAACCACCAGCAACCCCATGATGCTTGTAGCCATGGCAAGTCTGAATTAAATGTCCCTTCTCACCGATAAATAACTCTGGACAGAATCTGAAAATGTATAATATGGGAAGATAAGAATTGTCTTTTGAGGAACTTGAGCTTAAGAAATGGAAGAGAGTAATCCCAAATGTACATTATATTACTAAATTACCTGACTTGTTCTATTTAATCAAATTAATGTTTGCCCATATTAACTAACAACAAACCAGGATCACGTGCATGAAAAATTACTATGATTTATTAGCATTTTAAGTGAAACAGGTCAATTGGCGACTCATCAAAATAGGCCATTATGCTAACTTGATAATAACAGGATAGTGATGGCCTGGTGACATTAGGGCATTCTAATATCACACCATAGAATCATAGGTAAAACAACGAAGTTATGTCCTCCACTAATATAATCAAACTTACTTGCAAGCCATAACAGGAGAGGACTTAAGGAGGATAGAAACGGCTTGGATGAGAACATTAATTCATAGCCTTGAGGACCTCCATTGCAAACCAGACCCATGGCACAAACTTGTATTTGTTGGCACGTTTTTCTACCAGCTTTTTAGACATGGGATTTGACAACCTTGAAACAGGTTGTAACCTGGGTTGTAAAATCCCATGTCTACATAACATAATACCTTCTTTCGCTTTGTAACAAAGTTTGTTCTCAATAAGACCTAGAGTTGGGGAACAAACATATTGACTCGATGAAAACAAGAGCGTATGGATCCAAATCACTTGGACTGACTGAAGACAAAGATTTGTTTACAAGGTAAAATACAGTGACAAAGATTTGTTTACAAGGTAAAATACAATGACTTCCTGTACCCAAAAAAAAAAAATAATACTGGCCTCTCTTTTGTTTTGATAAAATTTTTAGTTTCAAAACTAACACTTTATTTCAGTTGTTAGCACTGTTAGAAATATTTGATTAAAACTTATATTTCTATTTTTCTTTCCCTTTTTCTTCAATTGATCTTATTCAATTTATCAAGTATGATGAAAAGAATTCTTAATTCTATTAACACTGTTCTTTTTTTTTTAAGTATAAAGAGTAGGCTCTGTCAACAAAAAATATCTTCCCGAGATGAGCAATTGGTAGGTCCATCATAATTAAATTATTACATATACAATGATTAGAGTTTGAGAGCCTTTAACACTTATACCAACTTTACTTAATTCATTTATAATGTTCTAAATAACCTAAACCTACGCTAAGTTTCAGAGCAAAATAACTTATAAAAGTGTGAAATAATTTAATAAGTCTAAATCTAATCCAAACTATTTATTTTAAAACATTATTTAAATTATAATTAAGACCCTGATAAAAATTAATGCAGGATTTTTCTAGTGTATGATGTTCCTAGTTTATGGTAGACTCCAAATTCCATCGTTAATTTCTATTCATTCCATCACATAGTTTATTAAGAGTTTCTATCTTCAATATGTCCAGAGTTTAGAATATTACAGATCCTTGTTTTTGTTTTTTTCCGCCAGAAAAATCCTTGTGTGTTTGAGCACGAAAACAGATAATTTAAAATATTCACTATGAAAAAATTAGTTGGGTTCCCATGTTTCAGATTATTAATTCGACTCTTTTTATTTTTTATTTTCCTCCTTGAAAGTCGATCATAGAAGCAGAGTACAGCCATATTAACCTCTTGCAATATTGTCGAGCTGTAAAGAAGTGTTCATGGGGTTGCCATCTTTATTTTGTTAAAAAATTGCACAGAATTTAATACTCCCTCCTTTATATGAATCGATCTTGTTGTGCTATGTAGTTTTTTTTTTTTTGGCCAAATTGGTACTATGTAGTTAAAATAACTTTTTTTAATGCAAGTTGTTAAATAATTTCAAAACCACTTCTTCTCATTAAACAAATATGTAACTAGATTAAGTGAGTGGTATTAGGAAGAATTACATCTAACTTTTTAAAAAAATTAATTACAAATAAAAACTAACAATAAATTTCATTCGAAAAAAAAAGTCATGTTCTTATTTTAATAACAATGCATTTTGCATTGATCCTTACCTGTGATTAATTTTTTTAAGGAAGGTTGAATGTGATTATCCCTTTTATTTATCACTTTCTTGTTTCTTCTCTTCAAAAATGAGTTATTTGGATTAAAAAAAAAGAATTTCATATGTTACTAAGAAATTATCTTACTCAATAGTAACTTATTGTTACCGGTCTTCAATTGACCCTTCAATTTGTCTTCGAAGTGTTATTTTATGAATTTCAAAATAGGAGGTCTCAAAATAAGTCTTTCTTAATACTATTTTTTTTTTTTGAGTTTATCCTCATAAATTTTAATTACTTATTTGTATATCAATCTTTTTATAAAAGAAAAGGAGAAAATGAAAGATATAGGTTCCCTTGTCAATTAAAATACTTTAAAGATATGAACTAATTACATTAGCTCGTAACTTAACAGGAGTTAGTTAAAAAATATCTTACAATGATAAAACCCTACAATCCTTGTCTTGCATGTAAGTCATTTCTAACTATTTTTTTATGATTACAATATAAGTCATTTTTAAAAAATTTTGCTTAGTGCAAAATATGAGACATTAAATGGGCATTATAAACTTTTTTTTCAATTATACTATTACTTTATTACTTAACTAATGAAAGTTTTTTAATAAGTTAAATGTTATATTTGTTACACTCAATGGTATAATTAAAAAGATGTGAAAATTTTTTAAAAATCAACACTCTAATCAACTTTTTTTTAGAAATGTAAATTAACTACCAATGACTTGTATTATAATCAAAGAGATAATTAAATTATTGATATTGTTTGGGAATATTAAAATTTCTCAATTTGGTCTCATTGGACGCATCATATTTAAAAAAAAATATCATATTCAATTTGTTACGCTACACATAAAAAATTGTGAAATAGTGAAATGGAAATAAAGTAATTAATATTTAATAGTCTATCTTTTTATAAAAAATAACTAATAAAAAGCTATTTTTTAAAAAAGTAATTTATACTCAATTCGAATTACAACATAATTTAATATTAAATAATTTAAATTTATAAAAAATTTGGTTAAAATATTAATGTTCTAATTTTTTTATATTTTTTAACTCTTGAGTAAAATAAATATAATTTTTTTTGAATAATTAGGATAATTATAATATTTTTTTTTGACAAAAACGCTCTCATTAACTACTTGAACAGGCACAATAAAGTAATTATATGATTGAAAAAAATATAAAATCTATTTAATGCTTTATATTTTAAATTAAATAAAATTTTTAAAAATGTCATATATCATAATTCCAACATAAGATATCTTATTCCCCTGATTTTATTTATAGCGCGAAGAGAAAATATTAAGTTTTGTTCTTTTTATAGAAAACTTTATTATTTTTTATGTTTATATTTATTTTTCTATCCTTATTAAATGTTAAAAATATATTAAAAATAATTTTTTTGTCTTCACTCTTTATTAAGGGATAGAGAAATTTAAAATTAAATTAATAAAGTTTAAATTTTTTTTAAATTTTAATAAAATATGTTGCATAATTTATAAATAGAATGAGAAGGAATACACTCTAATACTCCTTATAATTCAAACTACAAGCATTTTCTCTCAATCAATATTATTTCAAAATATAAGTAGCATAATACATGTAAATTTTTTTTTTCATTTTACTCATTATATTTATTACCTTAAATATTTGTGTAAATATATATTTCACTCGTTATTAAGTGTATTGATAATTGAAAATAAAGTAAAAAAGATATTTTATTTATTTAAAAATATAAATATTTTTAATCGAATCTCACCTCCAATAAAGTAGTTACCTATTTTTAAATTAAACATATCTTTTTAAATTTATCCCTATTAAATACCCCATAATAAATATAAAGTTACTATTAATAGGGATACTTTTTTAAAAAATAATGATTATACTTTAAAAAAATAAAAATACTTTATATTTTTAAATATCTAATTTTTAAAAAAAATTTTATTTTTTAAATGAAAAGAATGTATATTTTTATGATAATAAAAACTTCATCAGCATGTGATTTTTTTAAAAAAATTGTTTATAGTTTTTTTAAATATATAATACAGACAAATGGGATACGTATTCTAGATGCACACTGCCTTGTAAAGGAGAAAAGTTAATGCGGAAGCTGAACAACGAACACGCCTTTTGCTTAGTTCCCTTCAAAAAAAAAATATTTTAAAAAAGAACGAAGGAGGCGACGAAGCTTGAAGGAGTCGTAAGCGCGTGGAGGACACGGGGGAGGGGAAAGGACGTCTGAGAAAAGGAGAGGTGGGGTGCGGGGTCAGATGGGGCGGCTCAAAATCCCCGTGGTGGGCTTTTTGTATTTCCTATTTTGCCCCTCCCACTTTCCACATGGACGGTTTCTCTTTCTCCAGCGTAGAAGCCACGCCCCACACTCCCCCCACACCCCATTTGCCCCCAATTTGCACATCAATCAATTCCCAGTTCCAGACTCCCCCACTTGCGTTCATTTATTCACGGCACCTCCATATTAAAAAAAAAAAAACATTATTTTCTCCTTAAATTACTCCCTTTTAATTCAAAATCACATTAATTCCCTCACTCTCTCTTTTAATACAACTACATTTATATTCAATATTTTAGTTGAGGTTCAAATATTTTTTCCATGAAAAAAAATTAGGACCAGGACCATAACTTGCTTCCAGTTCAAAAAATATTTATAAATTATTCACCAATAATATTCGTATATTGACAATAAAATTTAAATTCATAATTTTATTAGTTAAACTCTTTTCAGCTAGACTAACCAGTTGAGGTTCAGATGTTATTAGGTTCAATTTGATATAGCCTTCCTGAAAATTATTTTTGCTTCCATGCAAAATTGAATTCAAGATCTTGAGCAATTATCCTGTGATCATATTAGATTTTCCTATGATCATCTTGGGTTAGTTATGTATTTTGAAAAATATTTAAGTGATAGATTTCATACGTCATGTCATTTATAATCTATTCAATTAAAATATTAATAAAATTTTATATAATATTTTTAATTAATTTTATTTTTATAATAAAATGCAATGATTTCTTGCCTCTTCCCTCTCTACTATCATTAATATAAAAATTAATTTATATTCAATAACATCTAAATATTATATTTTTATTTCACAGACTACAAATGAACTTAGTAAGATACAGTATTTAAACTATGTCAATATGCTGTGTATAAATAGTTGTTAAAAAAATTGACTAAATTTTAAATTAGTTAATGAAGATATTTTAAAAGTACAGAAAATAAATATAACACACACACACACACATATATATATATAAATGGAGATGTGTGCCAAACCATAAGCCATTCAACCATCCCTGCACGGGACAATGCTAGTTTAAAAAAATCCCATGCAACACAAGCATGCAACTTCTAATTAAAAACAATAAACGAACATTTTAAATGTCAGTGGCATGATAATATCACACTGGGAGAGGATAAAGAGATTTTTTTTTAAAAAAAAAAATAGTAGCAGGTGCATGATGACCCACACGAAAAAATAATAGTAGTAATTACTAAAAATGAGACCTATTAGCTCATTATATAAAGTTTAGGGTAAATCATGCTACTCATTTCTTACGAATAATATAGTATGCTGTATTTGTTGTAAATTCTATATCCACGTTGATGAAATTTGTGCAATTCCACTATATCAACTATTTTATTTTGAAAATGAAAACGAAGTGACTCAAGTTTTGAAACTAATTAATATAAAATAATGTAATGTTGTCTTACAACAACGAAAATCACTTTTAACAACATTCATGGCTTCCGCTGAATATAACCGCGGCAATTGTGTCTCTGTGTAATTGATATTTGAGACATGAGCTCGTTTATATGTCAATTTTTTATTATTCTAATAAAAAATTGAGAAATTTATTATGGGCAGTCTTTCTATTTATTAAATTAGGAATTAGGTAATACTGGTAATAATATCTACCTCCTCCAGGGACGCCCGACACTGTTATTAAAAATGTAACGTTCTTGATGTTAATCTTCAACCTCATGCCTTTGTCTCTGACCCTACGCCCAAGATATTGAGCACGAAAAAAAAAAGTTATTTTTAAAAGTGGCAGCATAAGAAAATAGTAATAGAATATTAATGATTTTTAAAATTTTATCGATTTACTTGCTAGAAAGGTGGCCTATTTTTTCCCTAATTTTCTTGTCCATTCCACCACCGATAAGCATCTACTAAGTTTTTTAAATATTTAATCAAAATAAGTGTGATTTTTAAAAATTGTGACATTAAATTAAGAGAAGAATAATCTCCCCATGATTAAATTATTAATTAGCTGAAAAAAAAATAAATAACTACCTATAATGCCTTCTTTGGGTGGGAACTACCCAGGCTATGAAAGATCCCAAATCATTTTTTTTTTTTTTGGCCTGACAAATCATTCTAATAACAACTAGGCCAAAAAAACGGATGTTTGTTTACAATTAACAGTAGCTCTAATAGTCTTCAGCATGAGAAACACAATTTAAAATTAAAATTAATTCTTATTATTTGGATAAAAACAAGTCACTCAAAATTATACCATACTTTAGAGCTAGTTTCTCATTTTCAACTTTGATTATTTAGCAACATAATTTTATTATTATGAAGTACTTCATCCGTTAAAAAATATAAAAAATATTTTTAAATGTTGAATATTTAAAAATATAAAATGTTTTTAGTTTTTTAATTTGTAATTAATGATTTTTTAAAAAATGTCCTATTAAATAAAGGTTAATATAAAAAATAATGTTAATTTAAATATATTTAACTAATTTATTAAAACATATAATTCAATTAAAAATTAAAGAATATTGAATTTCTAAGGGACGACTTTACCACTCTCGCAGTCGCTCAACAAACTGTGCCAAGAAATTCTTAACATATTTTAATTTTTAATAGAAAATTACTATATTTTTCGAGCGCTTCGCCAATCATATATTAACAAAATGGGTATCACACGTAGTTAGAAACGCTGATTTGGTTACAACTTGGATGTGATAAGACCGCGATTATAAAAACAAAGCATCAAAGATAAATATTCACTTAACTAATCAATTTTCGCTGATTTCAAAGTTTTTTAGTATTTTTTTTTAGAGACGTGTTATGATATTTAATCAGTTTCATTTTAATATAATTTTATCGTTTTAAGTTTTTATAATTTTTTAAGTGTTTTCAGTTTTGTAGTTTTAAAAAAATTGAATGACTTTTATTTTTTAAATTTTATAGTTTTTATTTTTTTTCAATAATTTTAGTTTGCATAGGATTGAAAATATTAAAAACAATCATATGAATTAAAAGTAAACTGACAAAAAAATTATGAGCATGTTTAAAATTATTTTTATTTTATTATTTTAAAAATAATATTTTATAAAATATGTTTTGAGAATAAAAAAATAAAAAAATATTTTTTTATTTTTTTTAACCTCCATAACTCACAAAACATTCAAAAATTATTTTTTTTTTTTTAAAATAATATTTCATTTTTATTTTTTAAAATAGTTTTAAAAATATTTTATTAAACATATTTTTTATTATTTTGTCATGAATAATAAAAAATTATTCTTAAAATAGGTTGTCATTCTCAAAAATAAAAAATAAAAGCAGATGGAGAAGCAGAAGAGCTCTGGTTAACAAAACGGTGCCGTATCAATCATTACTAAATCAATTTCATGCGCAGAACAAAGAAGGGAAATGATTGGAGGAATAAAAAATAAAAAGGACATGGGAGGAGAGAGAGGGAGAGGGAGAGAGGTTGGGCGACAAGGACGTGAAAAAGAAAAGGAAAAAAGTCTGACAGCATTAAAAAAAAAAACAGTTGGACAAATTGGTCATTACAGCCGCCATAAAGATGTTAAGTTGTTAGATACGCGTCTCTATGAGGCTCATATTCCAGCGCCATTACCCACCTTACAATCCCTTCATATCCCCCCACCAACACCACCGTTCTCTCATCCTCTGGAACTCTCTCTCCCCCCCCCCCCCTCTCCCTCGCTTCTCTAATTTCACGTCCTTGATTCCCTTCGCCGTAGCATTGAATTACTATTATTGTTATGGCTCAGAGAACTGAAAAGGAAGAGACCGATTTCAAGGTGCCTGAAACCATAATCCCCTGCGTCAACAACTGCGGCTTCACCGGCAACCCGGCCACCAACAACATGTGCCAGAAGTGCTTTAACGCCACCACCTCCGCAGCTTCCTCTTCCTCTTCCTCTTCCACGTCCGCAGCCGCCGGAGTTTCGGCGCCTTCTATATTTGCCGACGACAAGTCTTCTAGATCTACCGCGTCTCGCTCTCCCAAGAGATCCTATCCTTCCGATGACTCTGCTCAAACGCCGGATCGGTTGAAGACAGACAAGGGAACGCCGTCTGAAGCGAAGCGGGTTGTGAATCGGTGCTCCGGCTGCCGGAGGAAGGTCGGGTTGACGGGGTTCCGGTGCCGGTGCGGGGAGCTGTTCTGCGCTGAGCATAGGTACTCCGATCGTCACGATTGCAGCTACGACTACAAAGCCGCTGGACGCGAGGCGATCGCAAGGGAGAATCCGGTGGTCAAGGCAGCGAAGATCGTGAAAGTTTGAAAACCAGGAAAGAAAAATTGTCTCGAAGGGATTATTGAACGAACAAGACCAAGATCCGTTTCTAAGCGATCGAGTTTTGGTCCTCCAATCTCTCTTGCTCAGAGATTTTAGAAAATTGTTTGGCAGAAAAAAGTTTGTACGTGTGTGCGACAGGGAAATTGTAACCAAGATGAATTAATTCTGTGATCCAGTTTCCAATCAGACTTTGATTTTTTAAATGTTTTTATATTTTTCTTCTTGGCTTGGAAATGATAGATTATTGTGATTTACGATGTTCTTTGTCTTCGTTCTGGCTTTATTTTTTTCCATTATACTTTTCCCCATAATTTCTGGTGCTGCTGCTCGGAAATTCTGACAACGGAGGGAGGGGCATCTTGGGTAAATTTGACCGGAGTTGGAGGGCATAATTGTCATTCAGCCTGTACTTTGAAAATGGAATTTTCGATGACGGTGATGACAGAAAGTTGGAGGGACCCACAGATAGTGACATGCGACGTTGATATGCCGATATATTCACAATATGGCGAGTTGGGTTGCGAATATATCGTATTGGGGTCGCTTTCCGAAGCCAATGATGTTGCGCCAGGTGTGGGCAGCATGAAGCTAAAAATGACGAAAAATTTGAGAGTGGAAATTCCCGCAAATGGGAAACGTACGTGGATTGGCTTTTGGGTTCTTTCATTTGTTTTTATATGGAATAAATTATTAATTATTAAGTAAGGGAATTAACTAAACAAATAAAACAATAGTTAGTGGGAATCTTGAGGGATATCGTTATCCAACGACTGTAGTTGGGTGAGGTTTCTACAGGATGTCCACGGGACATGGCTTCTCATTTGATAATCTCATTTGATAATAATATAATATTGGTTGAATGCTAATGCGTATTACTAAATGGTTTAGAGACATGGTGAATATTATGAAATCTTGCGAGTATTCGAAACACTGTTAAAATTTGTTTACGAGGTTAGTGTAATTGTCAGGTTTTATATACTTATCTAGTCTTATTTGTAAGGTGAAAAGAAAATATTTATTTTGACTTTATTTATAACATACTTTAATAATTATTATATTTTATTTTTTTAATTTTGTCCCTATTAAATGTAGGGAGTATATTGTTCAATGTTTTGTTAGAATATTATTTATGAATTAACATTAATTAATAAGCCTAATAAATTGATCTTTATGATCTTGTGTGGATCGTGATAGATGAATTACACAAGTGAGCTCAATAAACAGACGCCCAACCCATAACCCAGTAGCCATCAGTTATTTCCTATCTCTTAACTGACTAGTCAGAGATAATAAAATTAATTATTTATTTTATTTAACAAGGCGGTTACTAATCTGATCATTATAAATCGATAAGTCGATAACCGCAAATACATAACTTATTTTCTTCTACTCTATTATCTCTAAACTCTCCAAAAGACTCTGGAGACTTGTGAGTTGTGCGTCTATCTACACTCAAATAATTGAAATTTATCAAATGCTAGTAAGTTTTTCGGATACGCATACATTCTTTACTTGTTCATATGAATTGAGATATACAAAATCCAATAGATAATTTCAAGTTTTGTGTGTGTTTACACTTTGCCTTCAATGTTTGAGAAGATTAAACTTCATAATATTTTCTTTTATTTTTATTATAAGACACTTTTTTTTAATCAAAATTAAGAATATATGGTTCAGTCATTCACTTCATTTAAAAAAATAATAAACTTCAAATTTTATTCCTATTTAAAAGATTTTTTTTAAATTTGTATTACATTCTCTATCATAATTAATAAGTTTAAGTAGGAATGATATTACATTAAGGACTAATAAATCATTTTAGAAGGAGCATATATTTCTTGTGTCTTGTAAAGTTTTATTTTCGTTGCAAAGGGTGGAGTTTTTGCTGACAGTGAAGATTATTTCTCTCAAAATATTGAGAGTAAATGATAAATCTCTTTTAATTAAATTGCTACCTACACTAACATGGGGATTATAATTACTAACTAAATGTTTGATTAATAAATCGTGTAGGAAATTGCTTGATCCATCGTTCTCCTTTAATGTTCTTATATTTTCTAACCTTTTTACATTTTCATATTTCTTAATTTCGTAACAAATAGGAGCTTGATTCTCATTATTACGGCAGGTTTGAATTCTTACCGGAGACAATTGCTTGAGAGGTAGGGGTTAGTTGGTGACTTGGATATGAAAATATTTATGGTTTAGGCTTATAGGCCTGTCTGTAATGATTTCTCCAGCGTGCCATTAACACTTAAAAAAAAATAAATAAAATTGGGGAGCCTCCCCTTGTTACTCGTGTGTTTGGATTGAGGAGAAACGCGCGTTTTCAACTCCAAATTAATTTTTTAAAAAAATATCCAAACAGCAAAAAAACGTAAAAATCGATTAAAAACACAAAACGTTTTTTAATAAGCTCCTCCCACCAGCCAAAAAATTTGTCAAAAATGTTAGGAAAAATTACAAAAAAAAGCTCATGAAAAAATTACAAAAAAAACACATAATTTAATAAAAATAAAATTAAACTCTCTTCTTTTTCCTTTTTTTTTCTTAATAAAATTTAAACTTTGTATATTCAAAAAATTAATATTTGATATTTAAAAATTAAATTATATAGTAATTTATATAGTTAAAAATTAATTTTAATTAAATTATCCAAACAACTTCAATTTTGTTAAAATTAATTTTAGAAAAACAGTATCCAAACAGATTGCGTTATAACATAATCAATTATGATTAAAATCTACTACTTAATCAATTATTTTCATAATCTATTATACCAACTGAAATCCAAACGGACCCTACAACCCCCAAAAAAAATCGAAAAATGAAATTTGATTCAAATTTGAAAATTGTAATTACCATAATCATTTTACTTTTTTTTTTCCGGACTTAGTTCACTCAATTCAATTAAAGTTATCTGTGATAGAAAATATGGGAAGTGGATCTTAAAAATAAAAAAAATAGTAAAATACGCTTATCTCTGTCCTATTTACTAAAATTAAAGAGATCTCTCATCTGTTTTTAAAACCCACAATAAAGTTAATTTTTGATACCATCATGAATATTTCGTTAAATACTTTAATGTACTTAATTTTTTTTATTTGTAATTATTTTAAAAAATTTAAATTATTAATTTGCTCTTAAGATCTAATTGTATAGTCTCTCTCAATTCAAAACATTTTAAGTAATTAAATATGTCAATATTTAAATAATTCAAAGTTTTTACTTCATTGATTTTTTTTTCACTGCATGTTTGAATTTTTTAAAATTACTAAATAAATACTTTTACATAACTAAACAATTTAAAATATAAATTTAAAAATATATATGCATGAATTTTGGATGATTTAAATGTTTTTAGATAATATTTATATTCAAAGAGAAATATTTTGATTCAACATATATGACTTAATAGTTAGCTATCAGTTGGGTGAATAGAAATGTAATCTGGACAATATAAAGGATATTTGTATTTTGTAACTACTTATACCATGAAAGGTTTGCAAGTTGCATTAGGTTTTAAAAATAAAAAGGAGATATTTATAATTAAAATAAAATAGAAGAAATGTCAAAGTATTTTACTCTAAAAAAAATCAAAGAAAATTGCAAGCCAAGTTTTTTTCGTCAACGCCGAGTTTTTTAAATTAAATAAGTATGATAATAATTATTTTATGATTATAAAAAATTATTTAAAATGTTAATCTCTTAAAAAATTGTATGCCTTTTTATTATATCTTCATTAAATATTTTATATAAGTATATTTATTGACAGTTAAAATTTTAATGTATCATTTCAAAAAAAATGAATGAAGTATAAATATAGTAAAAAAATAATTGTAAAAAATATTTTATATTTTATGTTTTTAATTAAATAATTTTTTATAAAAAAAATATCATATATTATCGTAGATGGATCCAAGGGGCTCCAAGGGATAAGTGAGGTGCTAGCCCCAACATTTGCATGTTCCTTCGGTAAAAATTGTATGTCTTTCCTGTGAAAATTTTAAAAATAGACTTCTTTGGCCCTGCATTGAATGTCTTATGTTCAGCTTGACCCCATTTTATTATATACTTATATCAGTTTAATAAGAATTTTTGAATTTGAGTCTAAAAAATACAGCAATATTTAATAGTAGAGTTCTTATTTGAAAAAGTCTCTATCTGTCTCAATACAAATTAGTTGAAGCTATAATTTACTACCAAAAAAAGATCTAGTACCGGCAAGTCTTGTTGAAAGCAGCTTCTCTCGAAATTTAATAGATTTGTTTTGAAAGTTTAATATTGTTTTTTTTAAATGAACATAATGAAAAAATTATAAATAAAAAACTAAAATTGAATGAAATAATTATAAATAAATATTAAAATTAAAATTGTATATTTTTTCATTTATAAGTATATAGTGAAAATTAGATGAATATCCTAGTAAAGTAATAAATTTTATTATATATAACTGCTTTCCTAAAAATAGTACGATTATTGTTGTCTATAAAAAATTAGTCACTTTCCATTTCTTATTTTCTCTTTGTCAACCAAGCACAAAAGAGCATTTTCCATTCCATCAATTTTTCTCTCATTAATCAAATAAATGTAATGTTAATTTGAATGATCAAATTTTATTAGTCACAAAATAGCTCCTGAGGATGTCCTATTGAATAGGATTATATGATTCCAACCTTGAATTTGATAATATTAAATTTTAAAGTTATGTGCATTATTGAGCTCATTTTTAGTACTTATCACACTATCATGCTCATTAATGTGATAAGATTTGGACTATCTAAATCAAAATTTGATGGTTTCTATTTAAAGTATTATTTTATATTTATTAAAATAAAATTTTATATAAATTATAAAAAGTTTTGATAAATTATTTTACTATCAATTTGGTCTAGATTTAATTTGAAGAGTTTGCTTTAAGATTGAAGTTTTAATGCAGATATACTTTACATAGTCCAAAGTTAATATTAAAATTTTTATTTTGATAAATATAATATTAAATATCAAAATATATAAAACTAGAATTTAAAAAAATTACTAGTTAAAAATTTTAGAGTACATTGAGATAATTAATATATAAAAATTATAAAAATTTTAATATTAAATTAAACCTTTTAAATTAAATCTAAATTGGATTGATGAAATTAAATTTTTATAATTTTTATTTTTAATAAATATAAAATAATATTTTAAATCTGAATTATCTACATCAGATGGCTCAAATTTTATCATATTGATAAGCACATCCTAACCCATATAATATTAGAGAAATTCCAAAGTTAATATGTTCTCTTGGGGGCTCGTGGCATGCATAGAGTAACACCAAAGGATGCACACACATCTACATATATTAATTGAATGGTCATGTAGAATTAGTTGGAATATTAATTTTCTATTTAAAATTTGCATATAGTGTTGAAGGTAATAGACTAATAGTTTAAAAATCATATTTTGTTTTATTTTCAAAACGCAAGAAAATTAATATTTTAAAATTCAGGAATATAACTACGGCCCTCCAAGTGTACAAGTAATTTCAAATTTTTATGATATTTCGAAGCAAAGTCTTAATCTTTGAAGTTGAAATAATTTAAAAGTCAAAATTCTTGACTGACTTTTTTCTATGATAAAAAATATAATTAGTTAAATGGCCAGCTATAAATTGCGAAATCAAATTACCCTCGAAGGAAAGGAGACAAACTGTAATTTACTCTAATTAGGCCAAAATAATGAGATATGAAAAGGAATTAAATGGTGATAATAGTGACCATAGAAAATGAAAATGAAGCTTCAAGGGACCGCCTTGCTTTCTGGGCAAAACAAAAAACAAAAAAAAAAGAAAAAGAAAAAGAAAAAAAAGGGACCGCCCGCTTCTAGAATAAGACGTGACATTTGAATAATCAGCAAAAAACACATTAAAAATTAAATTAGCCATAGGATTCTGGAGCATAAAAAAAACACGTATAGAACAATTAGGTGCCAATGAATTGATTTATGATTTTCTTGTCTCCTGGGTTGGCTTTGCATGTAATTACAAGATTTGGTTAATGAAAGCATCGCTAATTACAGTAATTAGTGACAAGACATGACAAGATACAGCTAATTGTGGGGTGTTTCAGTCATAATAATCGTAATTTCACCCACTCCACTAACATTTAGATTCCCTTTCTCCAACGTAAAGTTCAAAAAAAAAAAAAAAATCCTACCTTCTCTCCTTATCACATGTAAGGTTCCTTTCTTTTATTTTCTTTTCTTTTTAAATAAAGGGATGGGTTTAATGGAATGAGAATACATATGAAATAGAAGTAACGACCTTCCACGAGAGTTTACATGTCACTAAGCTACAAAAGCCATTAACATTACATGTCAGATTCTAAGCCACGGTTATATGGAGCAACATGAAGTGGGATTTCAAATCCAATATGCCATAGAAAGTTTTTTATATTTTTAAATGGTATTAAGGATAAGGAGCTCTTTTGTTTGGATCAAGTATTAAAAAAATATAACATCATAAATTTTTTTATGGTGCAATATCAAAGGCGCATCTAAAAACAAATATATGGCGGCAAAAAGGAAAACTACCTAAAATATGAGAAAATAACACTAATTTTTACATTTTTTACGAGTAAAACAAAAAATTTTCCCAAATTTTTCAAATGACCAATCAAATTGTGGGGGAGGGCATCAACCCCTTGACCTTGCCTCCGTCTCTATGCAAGGTCTCTCCTCAATATTTGTTGAGAACAGAGCCATATTGCATCTATTCAACACAAAGATTAACTGACTCATAAAATTAGAAAAAAAAAACAAGTTTTCCAAATTATAGGAAAAGACTAAATTGTTTTCAAATATTTCATATTGTAAAAAATTTAATATCGATTAAATGCCTTAAATTACAAATAATATTTTAGGATACTAGTATTTTTTATTACCTATTAACTCCTTCTAAATTATAGAAGCTGACACACACACGCCCCCTCCTCCAGTTTAAAATATAAACATTTTTTCTTGGTTAATTATAATTCAAAATATAAGCAATTACATACATGTAAAAAAAAATATCTTATTTTACCCTCTATATTTATCAACTAAATATATCTTTCACTCATCATAAAATACATTAGTATTTGGGATTAGTAAAAAGAAAAAACAAATATATATTTTTATTAGAACGGGGGCTTTATTGGTTTGCAAATTCTTCCCAAAAATTACTTATGTTTTGGACAGGAGGGTGTGAGAGAAGAGAAAAACTTGTATACCTAATCCTATATACTTAAAATATATATTTTCAATTTAATCAAGATAGGTGAATAGTTTATATATTATTTATTATATAACAAATTCTTGTATACCTAATCCTATATTATTTATATATTATGTACTTATGTTTTCAATTAGTAACACATTAAACCTCACTTGTTTTGATTTGATTGGATAAAAATATATAAAATATATAACACTATTTAATTAAATCTTGCCCATTGGAGAAAGGAGGGAGTGTATTGCGTTGGAGAATTCATATTTATAGGAATTGAATAAAAACAATGAAGCCTGAATGATGCTCAATATTTGTGCAACTGTGTTTTTTTTTTTTTTAGGGCATCATGAAAGATGGAGAAGATGGAGAAAAGCATGCAAAATACACATTTACAAGTTACAACTGGCTGCTTCTTTTTAGCCATGTCAAATTACTCGTGATTATTTCCCACTAAATATTTTTTTGGCATAACTATCTTCCCACTCTAGTTCAAAATATAAATATCTTTTGACAATAATCTGATTACTAATAAAATTCTTATTGTTATGAAGATAAATACTCCTTCTATTTAAAAAAATATAATATAGTTTTAACTGAATTTTACTCTCTAATAAAGTAATTACTTACTTTTAAATTAACCTTATTTTTTTATATTTATTCTTATTAAATACTTTACAATAAATATAAATCGTAATCAATAACGATACTTTAAAAAAAAAGGCAATTGTTATACTTCAAAAGACTAAAAATACCTTACATTTTTAATATCGTACTCCTCAAAAAATACCTTACACTTTTAAATGAAGGGAGTATTCTTTGTTTCAATTTATAATGAGTGAGAATAAGGTCATAAATTCACAAACACAAAAATTTGAATTAATAAATACAAGAGATAAAATAAAAATTCTTTTATAAACAATAAGTTGTTTATATTTTGGACTAACATTAGTTGCAAAAAAATATTTATATTTCAGACTAAAGAGAGTAGGTGTTTTTTGAGCGCAGTTATGTGAAATTTTAGGTTTGAGAACAATATTATATGCAATTTAATAAAATTACATCACTCATTAAGTTATTTATTAATTATTGTGCTAAAATCTCAGGTGACACCTAAAAAAGAATGGATAGAGTTTTGTGCCACTCTGTTATTCAAATTTAAGTGTGCTTAGATTTAACGAAGAAGTCTTGGTTTAAAAAAAAAGGATTTAAAGAAGAGGTAATTCTTTTAATACAATTGTTTTCATTTATTTATGACGTCCTAACCTACAATTTTATCCAAAAAGTGCTGGACATATGTTTGGATTTGCATTGGAAGGCGTTCATTATGATAGGTTGGGAAAACACTAATTTACATTTTCTCAAGTAATTAAACAAACATACATTAAATAACTTATTATTCTCAACCTAACCACCACCGCTATTGGTAAAACAATACTATCAAGCATTGGTATAACATTAAATAAAGTCACTCCTATATCCTAATCATAGAGTTTGCTACTTTTGGCAAAAGAAGCTTTGCAACTTTTAAGATTCTTTACATTATGATTATGCTATTACATGATCAAGTTGGTATTCTTTGGTTATTAATTAACAATTATATAGAGGTGGACTTGGTGAGAGGAAAATAAATGGGTGCAACGATTCTATTGGATCCTGCTGAGGTATCACATTTCTCTTTCCCTTTTTATCCCTTGAATGTCCCTTAATTCTTGCAAAAAAATGAAAAATTTTATATACACAAAAAATATTCTATCAGGCAGAAATGGGAGACGGATTTTCTAAAATCAATCCTCATTATCAACATGCTTTGGTCTTTATTCAGTTATTTTTGGGGAGTGATTTTCATGGTGAATACTCTCTTCATTAAAAAATATAAGATATTTTTTAAAGAGTTAGATATTAAAAAATATAAGATATTTTTAATCTTTCGAGGTGTAATTATTTTTTTTTCAAAAGTGCCTAAATTGATAAATGACTTTGTATTTATTATAGGGTATTTTTTTTAACAATATTGTAGGGTGTTTAATAGTGATAAATATGAAAAGATATAATTAGTTTGAAAACAGGTAACTACTTTATTGAGAGGTAAGATTTAATTAAAAATACTTTATATTTTTGAACGGAAAAAATATATTTTAGGCAAACTGGCCAAGCCTATTATTTTATAGCTAGGCCCAAATAGGTAAATAACTAACATGCATTTCTTTCGGTACAAGATGCATCTAATTTAAGTTGATTACCCACTGGATGTGGCACATATGGTAGCGATTTAAACTTTTTAAGCATCATTTTAAGATTTACTTTCTAGAGATATGCATGAAAAAATATTATTTAAAAAAGGGCAACCTATTAAGTGATATTTAAATTTTTTAAGGGATTAATTTCATGATTGTTAATTGTGGAGATATTTTGGATAATAAAAAAAAAATCCAAGTTGGTTAATAATGGGCCTGGCCTTACAAAGAAATTTATAATGGGCCAATTCGGCACAACATTGTGTCAGAGAATTGTCCTTTTAGTAATTCTGCGAAATGTTGAGGGCTTAGTAGAAGACAGTCACAGGGATGCTATTTGGAGTTAGTGTTTATAATTCAGCATGGGAGGTGTGGGATTGGCGAAGCAGCAAAAATGTGTTCTTATTCTGCGCTCATCACAGCAGCACCGGTGCACATCAGTGCCTTGGCTCATCCAAGTTCTTGATTTTACCTCCCGTTAATCGTTCATTTTGAATTTTTTTTTCAGTGTTTTTAATATTATATTATTAAAATAAAAATATGAAACTTTTAATATAAAATCTATATTGTCTAAAATAAATTTAGATAATTAATTTATAAAAATTATAAAATTTGTTAATATTAAATTGGATCACTTAAATAATATCTATACAATTCAAAATATATCTGAATAGTCAATTTATAAAATTATAAAAATTTTTATTATTAAATTGAATAATTCAGTTCAAGCTTGTACTGGCTAGATTGATTATAAATAAATTTATTTTAAAATATATAATCTTTTATAAATTTTTATTTTGATAAATATAAAATAAAAATAAAAACTTTTAAATTTGAATAGTTTAGATCTCATAAGTGATGATAAATAACATGGTACTTATTCCTACTGAGCACTAACTAAAGACAATCAAAATTTAATATTAAAAATTTTCATATTTTTTATAAATTTTTATTTCAATAATGTAATATTAAAAATACTGAAAAATAAATTTAAAATGAAATTAATCAAGGATGAAATTAAGGGCTCAGATGAGCCCAAGCCGTGATGAGCACAGGATGAGCACACCAGCAAAAATGGTGGAGAAGACAGCCAAAGGAAGAAAGGATGAGGTGTTGGAATATTATTTATGAATTAGCATTAATTAATAAGCCCAATAAATTAGTCCTTATGATCTTGTACGGAACGTGATAGGTGGACCACACAAGTGAGCCCAATGGGAAGAGGCCCAACCCACAACCCAGTAGCCGTCAGTTATTTCCTATCTCTTAACCGACTGAGTCAGAGATAATAGATAATAATTATTTAATTATTTAATAAGGGGGTTATCGATCTGATCTATATAAGACGATTAGTCGGTAACCGCAAACACACGACTCATTTCTTCTACTTCCATTATCTCTGAACTCTCTGAAGGCTCTGGGGACCTGAGGGTTGTGTACCTGCCTATACTCGAGGTAATCGAGATCTCTCTAGCACTCATGGATTCTTCAGGTACGCATGAATTACTCCATTCTATCATATTTTATTATACATATGAATTGAGATATTCAGATTCAACACATGGCATCAGAGCCTGGTTACGAATTTTAAATTTATATATATCTCAATTTTATTTATATGTTTGAATTCATGCTTCTTCTTTAAGTTATCTTCAGTGTTGTTTAAAAAAAAAGGGGGGGTTCTGTTGTCGCTGCTACACTTGATTGTTACCATCATCATCGAGCATCATCGAACGAAGGCTGCATCTCTACATTCGCCGGCGTTCTCTCTCTCCCCGCTTTAGGTTCACGCCGTCGCATCGTGAGAGGTAGTAGAGTGACGGCTGACATAGCCTCGTCGTTCTGGTTCACCGCTGCCACGGCGGCGTCCCACCTGCGTTGTCTTCTCCGACGACAGAACTCCATAAATGCCAGCTTTCCCTACCCCATCTTCGTTGGTTCGTGTGCGCAGCACTCCATGAACGTCGGCGGCCTCTCCCTGAATTCCCAGCTTATGGCTGGAAAAGACCCTCTGGGTCAGGAACCGAATCCTAGGGATCCGGTTCCACGAGCCCTGGGCCCATTTTTGTATGGGCCCGAATCTGGTTGCCAAAAAAATATATATATATATATATATATTTGTAGTGGGCTATTCTTCTTGTTTTTTTTTGGACTGGTACTGGGCCCAAATCATATGGGCCCAGCACTGCAGCACACCAGATTTTTTTTTAAAAAAAGGGTTTCTGTTAATTACATTTTGACCCCAGGATAGAATTACCTCATTGGGCCCAAAATTTATGGAATTTCCTCCGTCACCCCAATAAATTTCTTAAAATTATATTTTGGTCCCCTTAACTTCCAGAATTGTCATTTTGACCCAAATCTCTTCCAGAATTACTCATTCCCCCTGATTACCTTTTAAAATTTCACTTAAGTACTAAATTCGTTTTCTAATTCCTAAAAGACCCTAAGGACTTTTAAAATTATGTTGTTTTGTCCTAAGGTCATAAAATTTGTGACTTTATGAATTATTGATGATGCTTAGGATCTTGTAGTATAGATAATAGACATACCCCATAGGTGTGACATTATTAATATGATTTTGATGGTTGGCTTTGAGGATAGGCTAATAGCACTCCTTTAATGTGTTAGATATTTGTTGTACCCTATAGGTATGAAAATGTTTAATACATTATTTTGTATGAACTTTTGTATGAGCTAAATTTTATGGTATATGAGCCTTCTTGGTGCATGATTATAGTTGCCTAATTGATAATCGCTTGTTGGGGAATTCTGTTTTATAATTATGTTGTGCACACATAATTAATATTTCCCATTTTCTGTTTTGCGATTTCAGTTTCTGCTTTTACGCAACTATCCTTTGTGAAGGCTCTCAATGGGACTAACTATGATGACTGGAAAGAGTCCCTCAATATGTATCTGACTATTTTTGAGAAAGATTTAGCTCTGAGAGAGCCCAAGCCTGCGGATCTCTCTTCCGAGTCCACTGCTTCTGAAATAGCCTTCCATAAATAATGGAGTGAGTCCAACCGGATCTGTCTAGCGATCATCAAGTACACAATTGAAAAGGGAATTAGGGACAACATTCCTGAAAATGATACTGCAGTGGAGTACTTGAAAGCTATTGGTAACAAATACAAGAAGCTTGACAAGACTCAAAAGAACTACTATCTGTCACTTCTTGACAATACTCGATACGACAGAGTTTTTGGTGTCAGGGAGCACATTTTGAAGCTTGTTCATTACTATAACAAGCTTAAGTCATATGGGATTGATTTGGGTAAAAGTACCTTGGTTTACTGTGTTCTTCAATCATTGCCATCAGAGTACGCATTCTTGATGACTTCATACAACTCACAAGAAGCTGAATGGTCTGTTGACCTGATGATATCGATAGTCACTCAAGAAGAGGAAGCTATAAAGAAGAATTCCTCTCACTCAATAAACTATGTTTCCCATGGCTTTAGCAGCAAATCTGGAGGGTCACATAAGAAAAAGGGGAAGAAGCATGATGCCCCAAAGCCTAATAATCCAACTTTTAAGAAGGATGGTGATAAAAGTGAGAAGTCGAGGAAGAAACCCTTTAAAGGGTTATGCAATTATTGCAAGAAACCGGGTCACATTAAAGCTAATTGCTTCAAATTGAAGAACAAACAAGAAAGTGAAGGTACAACTCTTCAAACTGTCCCTCTAGCTCTAGTTTGTTTTAAATCTAACACTATTGAAACTTCCTTTGACTCGTGGTGGCTGGATTCTGGTGCCACTGTACATGTTGTGAATTCTCTACAGGGGCTAAGAAACCAGAAGGTTCCAAGATAGGCACAGAGGTCAGTCTTTGGCATAGCAGGGAGTAAGGCATCAGTTGAATGCATTGGAACTATTTCTTTGTATTTAAATTCTGGTCATGTTTTACATTTGAACAATGTTGTTTATGTACCTTCTGTAAAGAGGAATTTAATTTCAACTTCTGCATTGGATATTTGTGGCTATTCATTCTTCCAAGGAAATGGGAAAATTGACATTTCTTTTGATTCCATTAATGTTGGTGTCGCTTCCTTGATATATAGTTTATATCGATTGAATGATTGGTCACTTGAACTTCCTAATCTTCATGTCAATGCTGCTATTGGGCATAAATGTCAAAGGCCCAATGATAATTCCTCTATGTTATGACATCGTCGTTTGGGTCATATTTCTAGAGAGAGATTCGAGCGCATGATCAAGCAAGGTGTCTTACGAGACCTTGATTTCTCAGATTTTGAGACTTGTGTTGACTGTATAAAGGAAAAATTCCCTGCTAGAGCTAAAACCAAAGGGGCAAAGAGGTCTGAAAATACTTTAGACCTAATCCATACTGATATTTGTGGACCTATCACGCCTCCGGCTATGGGTGGTTTCAGATATTTCATCACCTTCATGGATGATTACTCTCATCATAGATGGATTGAAATCTTGCGTGAAAAGGGCGAGTCCCTTAATGCATTCAAGACCTTTAAAGCAGCAGTTGAATTGAAATCTGGCAAGTTGATCAAGTGTGTGAGATCTGATAGAGGGGAGAATTTTATGGGAGATATACTGAGACTGGCAGGAACCTTGGGCCATTTGCTTTGTACCTTCAAGAGCATGGCATTGAAGCTCAGTATACTATGCCTGGCACCCCGCAGCAAAATGGGGTTGCAGAAAGGCGAAATCGTACTCTCATGGATATGGTTAGGAGCATGATTAGTAACTCCTCACTGCCGAAATTCTTGTGGGGTGATGCACTTAAAACTGATGTTTATATTTGAATCAAGTTCCTAGCAAGTCAGTTCCAAAGACTCCATATGAGTTGTATTTTGGAAGGATTCCTGCGCTGAAGCATATGCGAGTTTGGGGTTGTAAAGCACAGGTAAAACCTTACAATCCACAACAGATAAAGCTTGATGCTAAAACTGTTGATGGTTTTTTTATTGGCTATTGCATCGGATCTCGTGGGTACTGATTCTGTTGTCCAAATCACACTATTAGGGTAATTGAATCTGACCGAGCTTACTTCTTTAAAGATGCCTTAGACAGTGGGAGCTCTGTGCCTAGGCATATTGCCTTGCATGACAAAAGTAGCATTTTGCCTATGCCTATCTTGACAACTCCTCATGTTGACAGAAATAATACCGTGGATCAGAATGAAGCTCAGGATGAACCACCTTTAGAGGGTGATAGGGATATGGTTGTTGAACCGAGACAGTCCTAAAGGGTTCGCAGGTCTGCTATTCTAGATGATTACATGGTATATTTGCAGGAATTTAATTCAGATGCTATTGATAGCTTAGACCCAATGTGTTACCAGGATGCTATTTGTAGCTCGCATTCTTCTGAATGGTTAGAGGCTATGAGTGAAGAAATTGCCTCTATGTACCACAATCACGTATGGGAGCTTGTAGAGCTACCAAAGGGGTTTAAACCAATGGGTTGCAAGTGGGTCTTTAAAACAAAACGAGGAGCTAAGGGTGAAATTGATAGATATAAAGCTAGACTTATAGCTAAAGGCTACAATCAGAAAGAAGGTATTGATTACACAGAAACCTTCTCTCCGGTATCCACCAAAGATGCTTTTAGAGTGGTAATGGCTTTAATTGCACAGCTTGATCTTGATCTACACCAGATGGATGTCAAGATCGCGTTCTTGAATGGCGATTTGTATGAAGAAGTCTACATGACACAACCTGATGGTTTTGTTGAATCCGGTAAAGAACATCTAGTGTGCAGATTGAAGAGATCCATCTATGGGCTAAAACAGGCCTCTAGGCAATGGTATCTGAAATTTGATGAAGTTATCACCTCTCTCAGTTTTGTTGAGAATATCTCAAATCAGTGCATCTATCAGAAGTTTGATGGGAACAATTTTGCCATTCTTATTCTCTATGTTGATGATATCTTATTAGCCAGCAATTCAATAAATTTTCTCAATGGATAAAGCACCTAATGTCTTGCCATTTTGACATAAAGGATATGGGTGAAGCCTCCTTCGTTCTTGGGATACAAATTCATCGTGATAGATCTCATGGTATTCTTGGTTTATCACAAGCCACTTATATTGAGCGGGTACTTAAGAGATTCAAAATGGATTCATGTTCTCCTTCACCTGCTCCTGTACAGAAAGGTGAGCTGTTGTCAAAGTTACAGTGTCCCAAGGATGATAAGAAGAGGGCTGAAATGAGAAAGATACCATACGCTTTTGCTGTTAGCAGCCTTATGTATGTTCAAGTGTGTACTCAACCAGATATAGCTTTTGCCATTAGAGTGCTAGGTCGATACTTAAATAATCCAGGTCCGGATCATTGGAAGGCTGCCAAGAAAGTTATGGGGTATTTTCAAGGTATAAAGAATCATATGTTGACTTACAGAAGGTCAAATTTTCTTGAGGTTGTTGGGTATTTTGATTATAACTTTAAGGGATCAAAAGATCTTGAGATTGTTGGCTTTTCAGATTCAGATTTTGCCTCTTGTCTGGATGATCGTAAATCCATGATTGGCTATATTTTCATGTTGTCTGGAGGAACTGTCTCTTGGAAGAGTGTGAAACAGACACTTACGGCAGTTTCATCTATGGAAGTTGAGTATATTGCTTGCTTTGAGACTACACGTCACGCTATATGGCTGAGAAAGTTGATATCTGGCATGTACCTAGTTGAGTCAATATCACGTCCTCTAACCATTTATTGTGATAACAAATCTGTAGTATACTATACTAACAATCACAGAAATTCCAGTCGTACAAAGCATTTTGATATCAAACTTATGTTTGTGAAAGAGAAAATTGCTGAATCTCAAACCCGTATGGTACACATTCCTGGCACGCAGATGCTTGCAGATCCGCTGACTAAGGGCTTACCTGTAGAAGTTTTTCAAAATCATGTAACTTGTATGGGAATTGTGAATTCCTTTAATGCCCTAATTTAGTGGGAGTTTGAGAACCTTTATGTTGCAATTTCTCTTTAGGCTTTGTTTTTTTTCTGTGAATTATGTTCAGTTTAGTTAGATGCGTCTATATTATTTGTATCCCTATAGGATTCAATGATTCTATTATGGTACGCTATGCATGTCACTTGTTTCCCCATAGGAATCAGTGATTTATGTTGTTATCTTACTGAGCTGCGTTTGAAATAAAATTTCATGTTTTACTCAGATTATGAGATATCATATCACTTGTTTCTCCATAGGATTCAGTGATTTTGTGGAGTTTCATTTTCTGAATTTGTTTGCGGCTTGTTTATACAACTTGCTTAATTAATACAATCCAAGTGGGAGATAGTTGGAATATTATTTATAAATTAGCATTAATTAATAAGCCCAATAAATTGGTCCTTATGATCTTGTGCGGACCGTGATAGGTGGACCACACAAGTGAACCCAATGGGCAGAGGCCCAACCCACAACCCAATAGCCGTCAGTTATTTCCTATCTCTTAACTGACTGAGTCAGAGATAATAGATAATAATTATTTAATTATTTAATAAGGGGGTTATCGATCTGATCTATATAAGACGATTAGTCGGTAACCGCAAACACACGACTCATTTCTTCTACTTCTATTATCTCTAAACTCTCTGAAGGCTCTGGGGACCTGAGGGTTGTATACCTGCCTATACTCGAGGTAATTGAGATCTCTTTAGCACTCATGGATTCTTCAGGTACGCATGAATTACTTTATTCTATCATATTTTATTATACATATGAATTGAGATATTCAGATTCAACAGGAGGTGGTAACCAGAGAGTACACGGTCAACCTTCACAAGCGCTTGCATGGATGGTTAGTTGACTTGGCTTTTTCTATCACTCTTGTTGTCATATTCGATTTCTCTGTATGAGTCTATGCTTGTGTCGGGTTCATTTGAGTTTGTGAATTGTGACTCCGAAAGCATGGCGAATTGAATAGGTTTGAGATAGAATTTTAACATTCCAATTTTTTGACATTGCTTATAGCTCTGCTGGTCTTACCTTCCAATTTCCCAAGCTTTGGCAACGAAAGCGACAATTTTCAATACACATTTAATGAGTTGCTTCGATAAAATATGTTCTCTTTTCAGTTTATGCTAGTCATAGACAACGCTTATCTGGTTATGTGATCGACCTTAATAATGGGCAATGTGGGATGAATTTGAGTGTGTTCACTTGCATGGTGCTCTGTTTCTGGCAACTCTGAAATATTTAAAACGAAACTCAAACAAGGACGTCGCTCATGTCACTTTTCGATTTCATTAGTGGTCCGTTATTTGACTGTTGCTTTGATATCAAATTACGCTTTTATTGTATTATAGCGTTGATATGGGCACTCTCTGTATTCCTTTCTAACTTCAAAATTAGAGAGTGAGCCAATTTATACCTTTTAGAAAGCATTGAGAGGGTTCAGTGAGTTATTTGATGGTGGCCTATTCAGGGCTAATACTGTTCCCATTAGAATATGTTAGACAGCTTTCATCTGTGACTTAGTTTTTAGTACCGTTGTTGTATTGATTTCAGCGATTAGTTTACTTTGTTGGTTGGTTGACAAGGGCAAATTGGAAAAATGCATAGCGGACATCATTAGTAGACTTTAAAACAGTTGTATGAGATTGCTGTTTCAGTATTCCGGTGTTTGCTTTCTGCACTCATTCTTTCTGCAGTTATGTTACTAAAGAAAGCTTCAACCTTCTATACAAAATATTAGTAAAAATATGCCTTGTGTTGGTTATGTTGCACAAGAAGCAAGGCCATCAGCTCTGGAAAATTTACAGGTTGTCAAGTTTCTGCTATAAGTTTTTAGTGTCAGTGCTTGATTTACTTCAGAATTATGTCTGATTACTTTCCTTGTGGATCTTGTGTATCTTTTGTGTCATCTAATGTAATTTTTTTTTTTAATAGCACATTCAAAAAGAACGCTCCAAAGGCAATTAAGGAAATTAGGAAGTTCGACCAGAAGGCAATGGGAACAAGTGGTGTGAAGGTGGATGTCAAGCTTAACAAACTTGTGTGGAGCCAGCCAAGGAATTCGAAGTATACCAAGAAGAATACATGTACGCGTTGCACACAAAAGAAATGATGAAGAGGATGCCAGGGAGGAGTTTTATTCATTAGTCACTGCTGCACATGTTCCTGAAGAAGAATGGAAAGGTCTGGGAACTAAGGTGGTTGATGAAGTGGATTGATCACGCTGAGCATTCTTAAGTAGGTAGTGGTTTCTATGCTCAATTTTGGCTTGTGTTCTCTTTAACATTATTTTTATCGCAAATATTTTGGTTGGGTTGGATACATGTAGGAATTTTCACTTCCAGTTACACATGCAGTGTATTCAACATTTCTATTGTTTTTCCTATAATCAACAAGTTTAATATCAATTGCTATTCAGTTTTGAATATTTTGAAGGTTTCCTTCCAGTGCCTTTCGCAATCACCAGTCACATGTTTGTGAATAAAGTAAGAAATACCAAGTTTTAAATGTCATATATGAATCCCTTTTTAAATATATTTTCAAGTTCTTTTTGGTTTGAAAGGTTTTGGAAGATGAAGTATCTCTATATAAGAGAAGTGAAATTATCATTTAACGCTTCCTTTGTCCTACATTCCTCTCTCTGTCTTTCTATGTTTTCTTTATTCAGGCCTTTCCTGCATTATGAGACGACGGAACTAGAGGAACTGGATAAATACACGGAAGGTGGAGGGGCTGGAAAGATTTCAGAGACAAACATGATTTATAATCTGTTCTACAGTTCTGATAATCTGCATGCCAGGATCATGCTTGACCAGGGTACTATCTCGATAGAAGTTAAATAGAGAATTGCATTCTTGTTGTCTACAAGTTATGAATGATGCAACAATGTTTACGTACTATGTCAATCCTGATTTTTTCCACGGTCATAGGATCTCTTTTCTTCAAGCTATTTAGATAACGTGTTAGATGTTTCATTCTTGATTGCTTGGATTGAAAAAGCAAAGGATCATTTAGCTGGAAAACAAACAAAGGACGAAAGATAATTGCTTGAATTCTTTTGCGTTTATCTTTTGGCCAGAGTCTCATTATTTAAGTGCATGTTTGGATATCGATTGTAGAAAATGACATTGAGCAGTTTAAAAGTTCTCGCTTTTGGTAAAGTAACCATCTACTTGCATTGGAAAAACGAGGTTTGGGAAGCAACATTTAGTAAAAGTAGTTAAACAAGCAATTAATAGAAACTAGGTTTCCAAAATTAGATTGGAGCCTCCAAACTAATATCCAAACACTTTCTAGGTCATGCTGTATGTGTACAGTTTAATAGTAAAGATCAAATAGAGGCACATTTAAAAACTTACTCTTTCCATTTAAAAATATAAGATATTTTTTGAGGAGTTGAATATTAAAAAATGTAAGTCATTTTTAATCTTTCGAGATATAATTATTACTTTTTTTTCAAAAGTGTCCCCATTGATAATAACTTTATAATTATTGTAGGGTGTTTAATAGGGATAAATATAGAAAGATCAGGTTAGTTGAAAAGTAAGTAATTACTTTATTAGGGGGTGAAATTCAATTAAAAATGCCTTACATTTTTTAACGGAGGGAATATTATATAAAATCTTAAATTTTTATAACAAAAAGTGTCACTTAACTTATTTATTTTGATTGGAAATAATACAACATTAAATATTAAAAACAAAAAATAATTCTTCTTTGTGATGTGAAGTGAGCTAGTTAAAAATATCTTATATATTTCTCTAGTTCTATTTATAAAAAAAATATTTATTTTGATTTTATTTACATGGCATTTCTATAATATTTGTGTTTATCTTTATCGTTTTGCTCCCATTGAATCCTTGTTTTTTTAAATTATCACTTATATTAAATATTGGAGTATTTTATTTTCAGTGTACACACATTTAATAGAGTTCAGATTTTTTGACAATGTTAATGAAATGTGAGATTTTTCTTACTTTTGATAAAATATGTTGAAAATAATTTATAAATAAATCAAATGAAGTAACATGAGACGTTTCCTAAACCAAAAGGTAGCAATATGAAACGAAATTAATAAATATGAAGTGTCTAACCTGATCCCAAAATGTACAGGAAAAAACTGTCGTTTCAGGCGTAAATTATAGTTAGGGAGGTGCGTGTGACAATGCCTAGTAAGTAAATTATAGTGAAGCGTGAGGCCTTGGGCTCACAAATATTCAAGGAAGTGAGCTGGCCAAGTTAATGATATCTATACAGAGAGGCATGTGCTCAGTGAGACATTTATTAGTGCCAAGATTTGGAGATTGCTTGATGCAACTAAGAAGGAGGGGTGACGAACTTACCTAAAAATGGAAATAAAAGAAGAAGAGGCACTGCATGTGCCCTCTTCAATATACTAATTCATCCCGTCCCTTACTAATTAGACACATTTTCAGATGAAATCTGAGAAATTTTTGGAAGCTAGTATCATGAGAAGGTTCTTGGAAGCATTCCATGTAATTTGGATTCATTGTAAATACTAAAAGTAAATACTCTCAGCTGTGCCATGTGCAACCTCGTATTTTATTGTGGCCCACAATGGCAAAAAGAGCAAAACAGCATTGCCAAAACTACAATTCCCAGATCTTATCATGAACTGGGAACTCTATAACTGGCCAAAAAAAAAAAAAAAAGAACAAAACAAAACTGGGAACTCTATGCCTAGACCAGGAATCTAGGATAGGACCACATACACATTTTCTTGCTATTTAATGAAGCCACAAATCTAGTTCCATTGAATATGCTTCATCAAGTAGTTAGCTGAATCATTTTTTAAAATAAATAATCGTTGATAGTAACCTTTAAATCTGATGAGAAAAAGAAAGGGAAAATTACTCGAAGGTCATGCTCGATACTATCATTTTTTGAAGTTCAGTCATCGATGTATGTAAAAGTAATTAATTGTGTTTAATAAAATTTGTATGTAACTCTTTTAAAAAGAAAAGGAAAAACTACAAGCAAAGACTATTGAATAAAATTTATTACTTTGTAGGATTAAATAATTCTAATATTACTTTGCAAGATCAAAGAACTTAAATATGATTAAAATTTATTGTGAAAAGACAAAACTACCCCTTATACACACACACACACAAAATTTTTTTAATAACAATTAATTCTTGCATTAATAACTCCAAAAAAATAAACTTGATAGTGGAGATGAAGAAGTATTGTAATTTGATAAACAAGTCTTCATAAAAAATAAATTTTATTTTCATTCTAACAATAACCATTTCTTCGTTAATAAGTCCAAAATATTAACTTTTGGTGACAGAGAGAAAGTTTTATAATTTGATAATTATAAGTAAATATTTTATTTTTATTTTAACAATAATCAATTTTTCCATCATAATAAATATAAATATATATATATATAAGGGATAGTTTTGTCTTTTTATAATAAATTATAATTATATTGAAGTCATTTGATCCTGCAAAATAATATTAAAATTATTTAATCCAATAGAGCAATTAATTTTGTCTAATGGTCTTTGATTGTGATTTTTTTAAAAGAAAATCTAACCCATATGTTATATTGAATTTGAATTAAGCTAAGCCGTTCATGATTTATAAATAATAAATTTCATATTGTATATTAAAAAAATGAAATAACTTGACATTTTAGTGGTTAGAACAAGGCTGTCAAGATAGAACCAAAATCGACAAAATAAAATGTGAATCTAACCAGCTCATAAAAAAATTAAAGGGGAAAAAACAGGATTAGGAGGTTTGCTTCATGTGTAAAGCTAATCCAAGGACTTGGAGTTATTTAAGGGGTCAAGTTGACTTTGACCACCCTAATTATATGTTGAACCCATTGATACATGATTATTGTGCGGTGCAAATAATTTCATTAAAAAAATACACTGTGCCTCTCTTTGGGGACACAACAATCTTTAGTATTCAGGTAACATATCATAGAATCCGGATGTCTCCAATTGTTTATTAAGTGGCAAACAATATCAACCCAGTGGATTTTGGACGATTTCAGTCTATAATGGTTAAATGTTATTATTTTTAATTTGCAGGTATATGAACTTGGTCTCTCATGATTTTTCAAAATTCAATACTTAATTTAACTTTAGCCACTTAATTTATGTGATAAAATTACTAAACTGAAAAGGGTAATCATACCACAATAGATGGTCAGATCAGATAATCTCGTGACAACCTCTGGAGGGAGGATCAAAACAATCAACATATAATGATTTTGAATTTGACACTAAATAGACTTGATACTCAAGCAAATGTTCCCACAAAACCATGTTTGTTCTGTTATTTAATCAATCATTTGTTTGATCGATGCAAGAATCGAGTTAACATGTCAGCCCACGAGCCTCTAAGTATGATTATTTAACATACATCTTTTATGCTAAACTCATCACTAACATCTATTATTATTTAATAATTTGGCAATCTTTATTATTTTTCTTGATTTCTGATTGTTCAATTGATCAATTATGGCCAGAACATACAGGCACCATGAGATTGATGCAACAACAATTAATGGATCCAATCCATGATAATCCAAATCCAAATATTTTACAAAAATCTGCCTGTAAACCTCACATGCCACACACGCTATGATATTCATTGCTTGCTTGACCATTGCTCTCACATTATCACTAAAACATCTTTCTTTTCTCAGTTCCTCATGATCTTATATTCTTATGGCTTTCTCTAATCTTATCCTCTCAAATAAAAAAAAAAAAAACACACACACACACACACACAATAGCATTCAGATTTACATCACACTTAATTGCATTCTAATCACCAGTCAATAATAGATCGATAATATAACCCCTTCTCAATCGTCAGTATACCCGACCCCGGTTTACTCGGGAACCCCGATTGTGCTGTTCGTTTTCAACAAGCTCTCAATGGGTTGCCACACAAACAATCGTTGTTGCTAAACGACGGCGCATCGAGATGATCAAAGGGGGACCCGATTGGGATGGTTCCGCAAAGGTGATTGTTGCTGAAATCTAAGTGGCCGACGAACTTGGATGACGATAACGAAACGGGCACCGGACCCGATAATTTGTTGTGGGACAAATCCAATACCATGAAGTATGATTTTGACCCGAATACGTTGGGTATGGTGCCTTCCAAACTGTTTCGGCTCAAGTTTAGGATACCCATGCCCCGATTGCTTAACAAACTTGAAGGTACTTGACCCGAAAGTGAATTGCAATCCAACGTAAGCGTGGAGAGAACCCGCATTTCGCCGAGTCGGTCCGGAATCGAACCGGAGATCCGGTTCGTGGATAGATCCAAGTCCGCTAAGCGTTTCAAGTTGCAGATGGAGGTCGGAATCGGACCAGTGAGCTGGTTTTGGCCTAGCAATGCGCGGCTCAGCATGCGGAGATTGCCTAAATCGGAGGGGAGTTCGCCGATGAGCTGGTTGTTCCTGAGGTCGAGGTACCTGAGGCCGGCGAGGGTAGCAATCGACGCCGGGAACTTTCCGGAGATGGAGTTGTAGGCGAGGTTAAGAATGGTGAGGCTCTGTAACTTCCCGATGTCCGCCGGAATCTCGCCGGTGAGGCTATTACCGATGAGGTCAAGGACTCGGAGGGAGGAGAGGGAGGTGATGCACGATGGAATCTCTCCGGAGATTCCCTTCCAATCAGCGAGGACGAGACTCGTGAGGCTGTCAATGCGGCAAATCTCAGGTGAGATTGTTCCATTGAGGTAACCGGAACGACCAGCCTTGAGGAAGATCGGGTCCTGAGACTCGCCGCGGAGGTTGATATCGGTGATGCGGCGAGTAGTAGGGTCACAATGGACACCATACCAGTTGAGGCAACAGTCGCTGCCGTTCCAGGAGTTGAAGATACCCAAGTAAGGGTCGGTCAGCGAGTCTCTGACGGCCAGAAGAGCCGCCCGGTCCGACGGCGAACATGAGCTAACGGCCGAAGTGACGGCAAGAATCAAAGTAACTACTAACAATGGCGAGAAAGTCATTTCTTCAATGAATGAGAGCGTGTGGCCTGTGGGCTTCTCTGTGTGGAGAAGGAGGAGAAGGAATATGGGAACTTGCGCTTTGTAGGGAGCTCGTGAATTGGTAAGATTATATATACCTGTCCAGTGACTAAAATGTCCTTCATAATTGCTTGTTATTACCATTGGGTCTTCATCAATGTCTTGCACATGCCCCTTGCATTTGGTGGGTTCAAGCTTCAGGGGTTCGATTAATTTGCAATGAAAGGTGGCAAATACCTTTTCTTTTGTCTACTAAAACAGTAGTACTTATGGATTTTTTTTAAATGTTAAAAAAAAGGACAGTGTTAGAGCTGCCTATTGCATCTTGATATGAAAAATTTTAATGGTGTGAATTTAACCTTCTAAATTTCCTTTTGATTAACAATGTTTTCATTGAGTCAAGTTCAAAATGAGATATTTTTTAAGATAATAAAAATTATTAATAATTTTTAAAGGTAAATTGATGATGATGATAATGTGTTTCAAAGAATAGTATAAATAATACTCCCTTCACTTAAAAAATATAAAGTATTTTAATCGAATCTCACTCCAATAAAATAGTTACTTATTTTTAAATTAATTTTATCTTTTTATATTTATTTCTATTAAACACCCTATAATAACTATAAAGTTATTCATCAATAGAGGTATTTTTTAAAAAAGAAGCAATGATTAAATCTTAAAAGATTAAAAATGTCTTACATTTTTTAATATTCAACTTCTAAAAAAAGGACTTACATTTTTGAACAGAAGGTGTATAACTTATCAAGATGACTTGTAAGAAATATGGAAAAAAGAAGTTGGAAAAATTAATCATTTTTGAGTTGATTGCAACTCAATTCCTACAAATTAATTTAGTTATAATTTAATCTCTAAATTTTGACATAGTGTAATACAATCATTATAATTTTAACTATTTTAATAATAAATTTATTTTATTTTTTATAATTTTATTTTTTAAAATACAGGGCCTGATATTTTAAATAAATAAAACTATAAAGATTAAGTTGTAATAATCAAAATATAAGGATTAAGTTATATCAAATTAAAATTTAGAGATTGAGTTTCACTTCAATCAAAACTATAAAGAGCCAAATGATTAAGTTTTTCCTTAAAAAGAATGAGCTGGACTTATAGCGATCCAATATTTAAGTTTATTTTTGCCTAATCTGCCTTCATTATGGCCTTTTGATACTAACTGCATTTGGCATATCAATTTCTTATAAGGTTAAGGTGAGATCCGTAAATTGTTGATGCGTGATTTATGTGTTTAGAGTGGAAATCGGTGATCACCCATAATCGGTGATCACCATGATGATTACTCTTGAAATCTAAAATCCAATTATTAAAGGCCACTTTTCAAGCATTATGATGTTTTCTAATTGCCACGTCATGATTAGTCCCAGACTCAAAATTTGATGATGTCGAACAACATAAACGGCAAATTACATACATCGTAAATAACTGTAGTTGGAAGAGCGGAAATGTGGAATAAATCTGATTTTTCTTAATAAGGTATAATGTCTAAACATTATTGGGAAAAGTGAATAGACTCAATAGAGAGTTGTCCTGTGTTAACTCAAGCTGAAGAAGTGAAGGATTTCGAAATTCAAACAGCTGTATATAGGAAAAAGAGAAAATTACATTATATCATTATTATATTTGTAAGCATTTTGGTATCTTGGTCAAATATTTTTAAAGTTTATTTTCTTAATTTTTTGTTTTTATGTCACGATTCAGAATCATGTTGATTATTTTTTCACTTGAAAAAAGCTTCAATAATTCTCAATATAACATTAATTATTGAGTTAAACTCATTATTTACCTTAAAAAAAAGAATAATAAGGGGTAGAATACATGAATTTACATTATATTATATTGCTCTAACTCATTCTCACAGTCTCACTTTTCATCTTCCTTCTCTCTTATTTGAAAGTTAAACGCATTGTCAAGTATAAGTATCAGTGTTGTGTGTGACTTTAGATTATCAATGCAACATCTTTAAACGTTGTTAAACTTTTGTTTATAATTTATATAATTATTTTGATTTTTTTATTAACCAATTGATATCATCAATCTTGATTATATATTTTTGTTAAAAATATATTATTACCTCACATAAGTGTCAATATTCAAATACTATTCTAATATATATATATATATATATATTTCAGTCTACACGTTAAGTTTTGCAAATAATTTTGCCTTAGCCCTCACTGTTTCTTTACACGTCACGTCCTGTCTTGATGGGCACAGACAAATCAAGCACGGTTGGTATTTTATAGCAATTGCTTTCGAATGGTTGGGCTCTCGTCCATTTTATTGTAACATAATTGTAATCTCTACGCAGCCTTGTTTACCTAAGGCCTCAAAAACATTATTTATATACAAAACCTATTGATTTTTCTTCTTAGAGTTAACTAATGCATCATGATCTTAATTATAATATAATATATTATTTGTTGTTTCCATAAGTGAGATCTTATCACTCATTTATTAGAAAGCTAGGGGAAAAATAGCTTTACATATGTTTTGAAATTAAAAAAAACATTGAAATGAATTTTTTTGACAGTCACTATTGAAAGAAATGTAATCAATTAACCTAGTCTTAATGAATATTGTATCATTCAATAATTATAATACATTCTGGTCAAAATAATAATAATTATAATACATTAAGTTGTTGTAATAATTTTGTCTTAAGTCTCCAAATTTCTTCAAACGGACCTTATCTCTAGCGTGAGGTTTTTCAAACCTATACAATTGATAAATGATTTTATATTTATTATATGAGAATGCAATGAGACTTACGAACTCTTCACATATAATACAACTAGTCTCAGTTGAGTATATCATTTTTCTTCATCTTCTTTATTTATTAACATAAGTATGCTTCAAAAGAAAATTAGTTCACTGTAGCAAACATATTTAGAATTATAGCGAAAAAAGACAATCTATAGTAAAACAACGTAACGCACTAAATCTTCAACGATAGTAATTTTGTTACGTTGTAGTTTGCTAGTTACTGTTTCGAGATATTTCTTCCCTGCACCATGTTTGGCTTCACAATTTAATGCCAACAAAATGTGGTTTCGATATACACTTGCAAGTCTCTAGGCAAGTTTTTACTTTTTACCAAGTAAATCAAATGGCGTACGTCATGCACATTTAATTTACATCCAAATTTGCGGACCATAGTGTTAGTCACCGGAATTTCAAAACCATTTGACTGAAGAAATATTAACTGCAATCATAAAAACCAAACTAAAACTAAATACACTCTTCACGCGTATTTTTACATTAAATTCTTATTATTAATATTTTAACACATTAAATCCTAGTTATTCATTCATTCATTATGCTAGTTTAGGATGATAAATATTTTGTAAGGAAGCCTTCAACAAATTCATTTGTTTAAGTAAAGAATTTGAATTTTTGAGTACTAGACAAATTTCTTAACGACTTGGATAAAAAGAAGCAGAGTTTATGAGTTGTACGCGGATTAGGGTGTGATGTTTATATTTAATTCACTTTATTTTTTTGGCCAATATAATTCACTTTATTTGATTCTGATTGGTTACCATATATCTTGTGATTTAATTTTTGGCCTAAAGACATGTGTAGATATTTATAAAGCATAGGAGTATTTTTTTTTTTGGTCATGGAAGCATATCTTATTTTGATTGTAGCTCATATTGATATGATACATAAAAAATTATTGAATTTTAATTTCACCAATTTTTTTATTAATATTTATTCTGACAGGAATTAAATCATTTAGAAGCAAAAATTTCAAGAATTAACTAAAATTTAGGAAAATTAAGATGTTTAGATGGCTCTTTCCTGGAACGATGCTTTTAGTCTTTACTCTTAAGGTATATAAATTCCTGGATGAGATCCGAAGGATATACCTCCTGGCGGCCTTCGATGATAAGCCAAACCTCGATGTCCTCAACAACTTAGAGAGAGAAACAGGCGGAAAGAGAGAGAAAGAGCTTGTTCATCTTAATCCTATGCTGCTTTCCTCCAATTCTCATGGAATCGAATCCCCAAACATCAGGTTCGTAAAACCGCAAATTTTCTCGTGAAGCTCGAACATTTATTTTCCGACCTCTCACCTTTCTATGCACTGTTCGTCCTTGATTGCATCTCTAATTCGTTTAGCTAGGGGATCGATTTTAGTTCGATGTTGATGAATTTGCCATTTCATATAGGTCAGATTGTTTTGGTCTAGCAATTCTGAAAGTTGGCACTGTTTGGTAGGGTGCACTTCATTGCCGATAAGGATTTTTTAAAACTTGACTTTAAATTGTTCATACTTAATTGTTTTGGATGGTCATATATTGTGAGACGATGTTTATTTACTTGTTGTGAACATCATGAAAGATGTGTATGGAAGGGTTTTCTGTTCTGGTGGTTGAGTCTAATATTCATTTGGTTCCCGGATGCCATTCTGAAATCTGAAAATAATTATTTTGTTGCTTGCTGTTCTCAAATATTAGAAGCATCTGTACATCATCCATTTCTTATTCACATCCCAAAGATTGAACATTCTGATATGTTTTTTTTATGTGAATGCTATGATGAATATTCCATCCTCTAAAAAAGTCTCTTTTAAACGATTCTCTTTGCTAACCAGTCACAGGTTAACTTCACTTCTGCAATATTATGGAAATCTGGCCTTCATTGTGCGTCTATTATTTGTTTTCTGTCCCCCCCAACCCCCACCCCCCCCCAAAAAAAAAAAAAAAAATTACATACCTATATGTAGCACGATATATCGTGCCATGTGGTGCTGTGTGAAGGATCTTTAGAGTACATCATCCCGTCCAACTCTCAGTGTTAGTTGTAGACATTACATTTATACAATCGAATGAGATGATCGTGTCACTGTAAACAGGATTCTTTGCTTCACTGGTTGAGGTCAACGTACCTTGAATTGTTTGGTTTTCAAATTCTTGATCCTGTTGGTCCTTGTGGATGCTTACCGTGATTCTTATCTTACACCCGCATTCATAGTAAATTTGGTTGAAACCCCCTCCTCCTTCTCCCCTCTGAAAACAAAACCTCCTAAAGAATTACTTGACTTTTTCTTGGTATGAATAAATTTGTGCTTTGCAGCTAGTAGTCCTCCACCAAAACCATGGGAGCGTGCAGGATCCTCATCTGGCCCAGCACCTTTTAGACCCCCATCAGCTGGCAACACAAGTGATGTAGTTGAGGCTTCAGGGACTGCAAAACCTGGGGAAATAGTTTCTAGTTCTGACAGGACTGCAGCTGTTAACAGGAATTCTCTTGGGAGACCAGTTCCCACAAGGCCTTGGGAGCAGAACTACGGAAACAACACCTATGGAGGTATACTGGGTTTCCTTCATCTTCTTTCGTTTTTTTTCTTTCTTCATTTATTTCTACAAATATTTTGACTTTTCTTTTATGCTGCAGGTTATGGTTCTACAGTGAATAATTCTGGCTACGGGTCTGGAATGTATGGATCTTCTTATGGTGGATTAGGAGGGACGTATGGTGGAGGAATGTATGGTAACAGTTTGTACAGGGGAGGATATGGCGGGCTTTATGGATCATCTGGTGGAATGTATGGAAGTGGGATGTATGGAGGTGGGATGTATGGAGGTGGGATGTATAACAGTGGCTTTGGTGGCCCAATGGGTGGTTATGGCATGGGCGGCCCTTTTGGAGGTCAAGATCCCAATGATCCATATGGTGCTCCTCCATCTCCACCAGGATTTTGGATTTCTGTTCTTCGTGTGGTGAGCCATATAATTCTTTGGCTAAATTAATTTGCTGCAGTATGGATATGCACAACTGACATGAGCTTGCATTTCTACCACTTCGGATGATTAAATCATGAAGTTATATAATAGTTTGTCATTGACAATTTATTGCCCAATATTTATGTGCTCATGCTCGTGTACAACAACAACAACAACAACAAGCCTTTATCCCACTAGGTGGGGTCGGCTACATGGATTGCAAGACGCCATTGTGCTCTATCATTTATTAAGCTTTTAGAAATATTATTAATTAAGAGATCACGTTCAACAACTTCCAAGAGTGTTCTCTTAGGCCTTCCTCTACCTCTCTTAATCGGACTCAAAGTTATATGTTCCACTCTTCTCACTGGTGCCTCCCTTGGTCTTCTTTGTACATGCCCAAACCATCTCAACCGATTTTCTACCATTTTTTCCTCAATAGGTGCCACCCTCACTTTTTCACGTATGTGCTCATTTCGAATTTTATCTTTACGTGTATGTCCGCACATCCATCGTAACATTCTCATCTCTGCTACTCCAACTTTATGCTCTTGCTGTCCCGTTATAGCCCAGCAGTGCTCATGCTCGTGTGTGTATTAATAATACTATCCATATTTTCTTTGTAAGCTGATGTGCCATGACAAAGATTCTGAAACTCATGTTTGAGTTGAAAATTTGAGATATTAATTAGGTGTGTCATTGCGTTGTGTGTCCAAATTCAACAGACTGGGATAATGTTATTGATTTTAGCTGGATTAGCAATTTGATATGGAACATCTTGTTATTAGGAATTAGCAGAACAGGGTCATCAAAAAAGCGGAAGAAATGGACTTGATATGTTGTATGCATTCCCATTCTCTCTTTCTCTCTTCCCCCTCCACCTTTTTTTTTTTTTGAAAAAACATTAGTGAAATTTTTAATTTTGATACAAATGTGGTTTTATGATGTTACTTTGAAACTGCTTTGTAGTATGTTTTACTTATTCTGATTTAATGGCAGATGCAAGGTGTGGTTAATTTCTTTGGTCGGATATCAATCCTCATAGACCAGAACACGCAGGCTTTCCATATGTTCATGACCGCTCTTCTTCAGGTTTTATCTCCCACCCATTCTCCGTCAATTTACATGATTTTGTTTAATTATAACTAATTGTGCATTTTTTTTGTTGCTGTTTGGGTAAAATTCAACCTTGAATAAATAGATGATACTGAGATTCAGTTTTGTGGTGTTCGCTACTAATTTTTCCAGGAAAAAATGATAAGCTGAATCTTTTTTTCCAGTTCAACATCCAGATTATATTTTTCCAAAGAATATTCTCCATGTATTGTGTCTTTAAATGGAGCCTAATAGCAAACACGATAGGAGTTTTACCTAAAATGCAGTCATAAAAATCATATAAGCGTTAGTGTTTGAGGTTGCCGTGAAACCATTGCCTTGGGGAGTTAAATAACTTAAGCGAAGGCTGTCTTTGGAAGGATTCGTTTTTCATGGGTTGGTTTTATGTTTGGGAATGTTTTCTTAAAAGTTAAACTGTTGAGTTGTTTTGTTGTTTGGGTATTTGCTGTGAAAGTCTTTTTTTTTTTTAAATAAAGAAAGTCACTTTTAAATATCAAATTATGTAAAGGGTTATTTGGTTATGGATGTGATGTCCTGTCCTGACTATAAAATAAATACTAGGGTTAGTAGGTCAAATTTTGCTTGCTTGATAATAGAATTATTTTGGCTAAATACAATCCAGTCCTTGACTGATTCTGCCAAATTCAATATCTACAAGAAGTATTCCAACAATTTAAATTTGTAGCCAAATCTTTTCATTCACTATGAGTGTTTTGAAAACATATCCAATTACATGGCATTGATGGACGTCATGTCCGAAGTAGCAGTTTACCATTCTGATTTTAAATTTGTTGTTGATTAACGATAATTTGTTTTCGCTGAAGTGGCACACATTTATTTGTTTCTTTACAATGTTTCATGGTTTCTGGGTCTGTTTGGCAGCTTTTTGATCGCTCTGGGATGTTATATGGAGAGCTAGCAAGATTTGTGTTGAGACTGCTTGGGATTAAATCAAAGCCTAGGAAGGTGAACCCACCTCCACATGGTCCAAATGGACTTGCTCTGCCAGGACCATCAAATCCCCATGAAAACCTCAATAGCATTGAGGGACCTAAGGCTGCTCCAAATGCTTCTTGGGACAACGTTTGGGAGAATGACCCCACTAAATGATCTCTCCTCAAATTGGTTTTGCTTACATCCGATGGCAGTCCTATAGAAGCAACACAACCGTTCAAAGGGGATGATGACTTCATGTACTTTTGAGATTTGAGTTGTATGTTTTGCTGGGGTAATGCTTTTTTGTTAGCATAGATGTCGTGAAAGATGTATAAGGAGTGCCGTTGAAACGGGAATATAGTGTATCAATCAAGAAATTTATAAGCATGTTTTCCTGATAGCATGTATGCCATGTGTAATTTATAAATTGATTAATATAAAATATAAAATCTATAATAAGTTTTATTTACAAGATGTAAATAGAAGACTCTTTGTTGCAGTGCGTACTGACTTGCAAAAATTTAGGCGAATGAATTAGAATTTTTGGTATTGCTTGTTCTAAGCTCTGAGAAGCCAAAAATACAATAATCTTCGTTCAAGCCATTGGTCTCGTTAATTCACTTCATCTTTTACTAGTTACTCTGTATCCTCCTGCCTTTGCATTTGGGGCATCTCTTGTGAGCGCTTGTCAGACTGGGAGCAATCCTGGTCCATCATTTTACTCTAAAATGTAAAATGATTTATGTCATTCATTTAAATTAATTTTTGAATACTTTTAATGTTGTATTTTTTAATATAAAAAATATAAGAGAATGTAATATTAAATCTAGTCTATCTTTAGTGTTCATCAGGGAATGATCAACATGATACTCATCATTCCTTTTGAGATTGGACCATTCAAATGTAAATTTATTCTATTTTATATTTAGTAAAATAAAATTTATAAAAAATATAACAAATTTTAACAAATTTGTTCATTATCAATTTAATCAATACAGATTTAATATTAAATTTTTTTATAATTTTACAATTTAACCATCTAAATAAACTTCGTACAATTCAGATATAATTTGAATAATCTAATTTAATATTAAAAATTTATAAATTAACCATTTTAAATGTGCTTTGGATAATCCAGAATTATTTTTAAATTTTTTTATATTTTTATATTAATAAATACGATATTAAAAATATTTAAAAATTAATTTAAATAAGTGACAAATATCATTTTAATGTTTTATAGTCTTAGCCTGGTGCTCATCAATGCACACGCGCATCCTCACTTGTATTTTTTTCATTTATTAATGAAATCCGGCCTTTCCAAGTTAATTGTAATCATCATGTAGAGGACATGGATACTATTTGAAGCCTCAAAATTAAAGACAAGCTAAGTCCAACTAATGATTTCAATATTCCAGATTTTAACTTTAAATTAAATTATGATCGATTATCTGATAATATATTTTTTTTAAAATGTAGCATTTTACTATAAAAATGCATCGCAAATATAGTTTTTAAAGCTCTTTTTTTTTTCCTAATGCCAACAAATTGTAGTTGACTTATTATAATTAATTTAGATCATTGTATAAATTTTTTATAAAAAAATTTAAATAAAATTAGAAAATATTTAAATATTTTGATCTATTATGTAAAAATATAATATAAAAGGAAACTAAAATAAACATACTATTAATATAAACTAGAAAATTATAAAAAATTTTAAATTCAGAAAATTTAAATTGTACTACCTCCATTCAAATTTATAAGGTACTTAAGACAAAATTATGCAGATGAATAAAGTTAGTTAAATGTACTTTACAATTTAATTTTTTTAAAATAGAAATATAAACTTCTAAAAAGCCTTTCATTTAATAATATATTCATGAAAGAATATTAAGGAGAGAGAAAATATTAAGGTAAAGGTAATATTAAAAAAAGCATAATGAATAAAAATATATTTTTATTAAAAGTATCTTATATTTTAAAATGTTAAATTTTTTTAAAAATAATTTATAAATTAAATATGAGGAAATATATAAGTTGGTTAGAAAAAGAATGCTATAAAGATTTTGACTTATTCTAAGGACATAACATGAGTCTGTTTGTTTAAAATTTAAAAATAAATAATTTTTTAATAGTCTAAATAACTTATAAAAAGACATTTATTTTATAAAAATTTTATTAAAAATTAAATATTATTTTATATTAATTATAATAATAAAAATTGATTATTAATTTATTATTTTTAAATTTTATAAATATATTCCTTAATTTTTGTTTTATAAAAATAATTTATTATTATATTGTTTTAAAATTTTATAATATATTTGTGTATTAGGTCTTTTTTTCTTTCTCATCTATCATATTATTATTTTTAAATTACTCAAAATAAATTTTTAAAATAATTAAAAATATTATATTTTTTATATTTTGATTTTTTAAAAAAATTTAAGCACGATAGATTCTTTTTAAAAAATAAGTAATTTTTTATGAAATAAAATAAAATAAATGAGAACAAAATAAAAAATTATTTGAACTTAAAAAATTGTAAAAAAATTAGAATTTAAATAATTCAAATTAAATAAGGAGGATGGATGTATTGAATAATTGTTTTTCATCATGACCACAGTTAATATTATTTGTAAATAAAAAATAAGATCGAGTAGTTAGTTTATAATAAAATAATTTTTTCAAACTTTATTTTATGTTGATTGATTTATTATAATCAAATCAAATCGATCAATTATTATTAACATTAATTTTTGTGCATTTATTTTGATTAAAACGATAATGACAAAGTTTTCTTCAAAATTAGTATGCTAACCAGCAACCAGGTCCGGATGACCAGCGCAAACATTTGCCCTAATTCATTCATTTAAAACGACGCCGACTTCAATCACCAGTCACTCTCCACTATACTATTCCTTTACCTTCACTCCTCCCGCCACCCACTCGTAAAAACTAGCACAGTCAAACTCGTTGCCGGAGCTATCAGATTGACGTCGGCGACAAGAAGGCAGGCATCTGTATTGAAATAAAACCGCCGTCGGCGTAGGTGCCACAGGTCACCTCCTCTAGCCTCCGGCTATCCTCTTCCACGCGCGGCAAGCCTTGAGATGAAGGTGGCTCCATACGCATAGAAACAGAAGCAATGGGAAACTTTTTCTGTGCGCCAATCTTTTTGTATGTTGCTCTCTTTGTCAATAAAGTGATTCGCCATCATTATTTACTCGTGAGCGTGTAGGCGGTCTAAGTTCCTGTGAACGAGTTTTTCTCGCTCCTCTGAACATTTTTTTCGGAGCAGCTCGTTCTCTCTTTTCTCCCATGGAACTAGAGAAGGTAAGCCCTGAGTCCTTTCTCATAATTGAAGGAAGGTGATTTTTGTTGTATGTTTCTTTGTTGGATGATAATATGTGGGTTGAGCGAGGGTAGACACTATAGCAGATGATTGGTCTCGAGTGTGGTGGATTTGACTCTTAGCATGAATATGTTTTTCGAGGACTTGAATGCTTGTGTGTTCTGTAGTATTGTCTGATGTGTACGCCAAGTGCTTGTCAAATTGCTTAAAGGAGAAACTCAATTTAATTATATGCCTAGTCATTTATAATTGTAATTTTTTCTTGGTTTTAATCGTATGACATTCATTCTCCTTATTTACTTGAAAGTGTCAAAGTGGTATCCTTATTTGAATCTTGTTAGATTCCCAATATGATGCTAAATGCTAGTTTAGATATTAAATTATTTTTATCTTCAACTGAGTTTACTAAAGTGATGTGAGTCTTGAATGAAAACTAAGTCTGGTTGACTACGGTGAATGCTGTTTAATGTTAATATAGAAGCCTACTTTTTTTGCTGTCAGAAATAGGGTGAAATGCTTGGTGCGTGACAATCCTTGATCACTTGCATCAGATTGACCAGTCTTTGATGTTATTACATGACATGTTTATGCATGAGAGTTGTCCATGGCTTCCATTTTTTTTTACTGGCACTTGCTCTAGTTAAGTAAATGAATCAATGTTAAAGACACATTTGATGAGGTTTTTGATTTTTGGAAACATCCATTGAAGTACCTTTACTATGTCAAAAGCGCTGTAGTAAGTTGGGCTTCGAGTTTTTCTTTAATCCAATGAGTAGTTTCTTTCATAGGTAAGCCTGCATTATTTTGCATGGCAAGTTTTATTCCTTTTTATTGTATGGTTTTGCTATTTTAGTTGTAGCTCAGAGTCACAAGCAGGATTCCCCACCCTAGTATAGGATACATCAGATGATAGTAAATGAAAGCAGAGCTCTCCCTATTGTATTGCTGTTGGTGCTGCAGAAATTATTCGACGTTCTATTTTTAGTGGACACCAGCCAAAATTGCTGTAGAAAATTTCAAGTGATTCAATTAAGAAATTGAAGTCACTCAGTATGGATTTGGCATTTAATTTGGTTTGTATTCTTCCATTGAATGTAGTAGTAGTTGAGTTCAATGGTGTAATGAAATATAAATCTAGCAATCCTTTTAGGGTTATGATATGAGATTTGTCTTTGTACCTGTGCCAGTCACAGGCATGTTCTAAATAATGCCTGGAATTAATGATATATTATAATTGTGTTATGATATGATATTTGTCTTTGTACGTATGCCAGTCACAGATCCAGATTCTGGTGTGTGACACGACCCAAAATCTTTTCCCCCTGGGCTCTGAATTTACTGTTGCTTAGTATTGAAATTTTTGTGGGCAATATTTTAAAGGAGCTGTGCAGTAGATATAACGATGGTGAGCTGCTATTCTACTGTGGGGTCACCTATTTCTAACGTTGTGAATGGATTTGATATCCAGGCCTCTCTTTTTAAAAATGTGGTTCATCGATCAGATGCTGGATTAATTGTGTCCGAAATCAAGCATGATGAGAAACATATTCAACTTAAGAAAAGGTATTTCTTTCTTTCCTTAATTTGTTTTAATGCTAATTATCCCCTTCTCACTCTGACTAGTAATTTGATCCGGTGTAGGTGGTTGTTGGGCATTGCTGCTACAAAATCTGATCAAAAGCGCTTCAAGAAGTCTGAGTTTTTAAAAGATAGGTTTTTGCATGAGTCCTTGCTTAGGGAAGATGATGTAAATATTTCCTTATTCTCTGCCACCTACATATTCCATTGATTCCGCTTTACTTTACACAAGCCAATAGTATGCTCCATCAAAGTATGTTCTAAAGAATATACCTGAACAAAAAGCATGTTCTAAATAATGCCTGGAATTAACGATATATTATAACTGCGTTATAAAATTTGCATTGTAATGCATCATGTTCTTCGTTTGAATTTTTGGTGGATTGCTGGTGTATGAGCAGTGTAACACCTCCAGCTATGCAGGTGGTTTGGCTTTTTATCATGTGGGGAACGTGACATGTTGACATGTTATAGAAAATTGTAAATAATTACTTTTAGTGTCAGTTAAATTTACTCTCTTAATCCTTGGGGGTGTGCTGATAGCTGTCACATATTTAGTCTTTTAGTTGGTAGAAGTTCTCAGCGTTATTTAAATCCCTAGATAGTTTGATATATAAACTTTCAATTGAGGCCTATACATTCTTTAGCTTGAATGAATTCTTCATATGAAGTTATTGAAGTTTTTACCTCAGAAAGGAAGTGGATATTTGTTCCCACACACTCTACCTTCTAGTTTACTGAGATATTCTCCTTCTATAGGCTGTCTTGAAGTTTGATGGTTTATCCATAAATAGTAGATATTCTTGTAGCATAGCATTTTCATTCTTTCACTAGTTCTAGTGTCAATAACCGATGCATATGGATTTACCCCTTCACAAACTTCTCTGCTATCTACATAACATGGGCTGATTGAAAGTAAAGATATGGGCACATTTGATTGCTAAAAAGAATGGAAATAGAATTGATTAAAAAAATTAAAAAAAATGAATTGAAACGCCCTCCTCTCATGGTAGCATGATAAAATCCAATATTACATACCATAAATGTGGGAATTATCACATCCTCCACAAACTTCATGAATCATGATTCTTAACCTCATGAATAGAGTTGGGAAACGGGCGGGCCCGGCCCTTATGGGCCCGACCCTTAAGGGCCCAATTTCCTTAAAATGCCTCATTTTTTAAAACCCGGCCCTTATATAAAGGCTTAGGGCTAGGCTCGTAAGCCCTTATTAATATTTTTTTATTTTTTAAAATTTTAAAAAATTAAAATTTTTAATTATAATATTTCATATATTTTTAAAAAATACAAATTATAATGTTTAAAAATTAAAAATAAATAATAGAAATTCTAATTTTAAAATTTAAAGTATAAACATATATTTTAAAGTTTAAATTCAATTTAAAGATTAAAACTATTTTATTTTTTTAAGGGGAAAATAAAAATAGGCTTAAAAGGGCTACCCGAGGCAGATGCTGTTTTTTCAGGGCTTACTAGGGCCAGGCTTGAAAGCTTGATTTCCTTAAAAAATGTTATTTTTTTCAAGCCCAAACTCTTATAAAAATGGGCTTAAATGGGCGGCACTCTAGGCCTGGCCCTTATTCCCGACTCTACTCATGAACTAAATTACCCTTCCCTCTTATAAACATGGTTGACTTATCTTCCCTTCACATTTTGCTTATTATCTTTTCCCTTTATTTTTTTTAATCCATTCTGTTCTCATCTTTTCTAGTAACCAAATAGGCCCTATGTTTGTTACCACCAGTCATATCAGACAGGAAGACACAATGTGATGCTTCAAACTGCACGGACACTATAATAATTATTCTTCTGTTGTGTAGTAACTAGCAAAGATCACTGACGTTTCTGGTATGTAAAGATATGTAATGAAATTCTTAAAATTGACGATATTTTCTTTCCATTGAATGTTTTCTTCACCTGTTCAATATTTCTTAATGGTTATCAAGGTTACTTTGTGCTTTTGTAGATTTGCTTTGGTTTTGTATTCGTTATGAGATTATACAATTTGTCTTTCCTGAGAGCCTTCTATTTCTTCCTTCATTATTTTCAATTGATCTATTAAAATAATATTTATAAGGTACTCAAATTGAGAAAGCTTAAAAATATGGTAGCATGAATTCATATGTTCATATATTTATAATTACTAGTATGGTATTTTTTTTCTTTGCTTCTTGATTTGGATTAATTCTGTCCTTTTGGAGTAAATCTGTGTTCTTTGTTAAACCTGTAAACATTCTTATTGTATACATGTGCAACTGTTTTGAATAGAAGCAGGCTTCAAAACTTCAAAGCTATTTAGAAATTTCTTGCTAATTTCCGATAGATAAACTTGGAAACCTTTCTCTTGTTCTTTACTATAACCAATCTTTCACTGGCTGAGTTTCTGAATTAAGAGGTTTACTTCTTTATGACTATGTTATATATGCTTTATAATCCAAAAATATTTTCTAATGGGATTCTAACAACTATTTCAGATATTTTATGAATCAGCAAGAACTTATGTTGAAGGTATCTTTGGGGAATGCCATATTGAACGAGAATTTAATGTTATTCAGGATGAGATGTTATCTGTTGACATAGCCATCATTAAGAGGATGATATCATGCCTGGATATGATGACCACCAAAGGCCTATATCTTCTTGCCATGATAATTACTGGTGGTTCAGTCAAGTTTGAGAAAACTCGTTGCAAATTGAAGAAGATTGTCAAGAGTTTTCTTTCAAATGCTCTTGGCAACCAAAACCATAATTGTTCCCAACTGGAAATTTTCAAACAGCTTTTTGGACTTATCAATAATCAACAGCATTTTCGACATAATTGCAAACCCTTATCTGCTTCAAGATCCCAATATAAACATTGTGCCATAAAAAAGGTATTGGATGGCTTAAATCACTTTCCCCATCAAACCCTGATGGCAATGCGAAGAAAGCTTAGGGGAGTGAAAGCAACCATGCCTCAGTTACGGACTAGCAGAAAGGGATGGAGACAAAGAAAATTGGTGGGTGAAGTAGTGAGGAATATGATTATGAAATGCTTTCTCAGCTTGATGAAGGAGATGAACTACAAGAGCCCTTAGCCAGAGCAATGGCGGTAGCTGACTTATCACTTAAACTTGTGACACATCGTAATGGTATATTTTCAGAGGAATTTTACCAATTCTCATCTGGAGTAAAGTCCTTGCAGAATGATATTATGAAAGCTATATGGTTAGTTGAAAAAGAAGTGGGAATACAAGAGCTGAGAAATTTGCAGATCCTTTTAGAACCAAAGGCTAAAGTATCAAATAAGATACTACGGCCAGCTTTTACAGAATTGTTGACTGAATTTCTTTTCGAGTGTGATGATGTGGAGAGAATACCAAAGAGTCTATTTAAGATCTTAGATTTCATTAACGGGACTTCGGGTGTTAAACCTCTTCAATTGTTACAGGAGAAGAAGGAGAAAATTGAAGAAGAGGTTGATTGCATATTAAGTGTCAGTGCTCAGACAAAACAAATTGTTTTGGATTTGTTGCCTGACTATGGGTTTGAGGAAGATTTTGCTGATGCATATGTGGAACAATTAGAAGAAAGTGAAGATGACTATGATGATTGTCCAGTAGGGGAAAATAGACACGTCATAAATGGCAACTGTGATTCAATGGATTCAAAATACAAATCAGAAAGTATTGGGCAGTTTGTACCCTTTGGTTTCAATCCAGCTTCCTCTATGGCTGGCGAGAGAAATTGCAATTCTTCAACAGTTTCACCTGAGAGAGTGTTAGGTGAAAATTTTGTTAAAAGACATAATTTGATTGAATGTAATGCTGGGATGGATCCGGGAAACGTAGCAACAAATTTTTCATGTGAGGCAGCAGAACCGGAGCCAACAAAGAACATGAGAGAGAACCAATACCTTACCATTCAAGATGCTTGTGATGAGACAAGTCTGCTTACTCATAAACTTATAGGTCGTGTGTTGTGGGAGTTTGCTAAATTTGAAGGCCTGAATCTAAATGCGAGTCAGAGTTTATACTTGAGAGGTGATAATGATACTAAAGATGCGAAAGGTATTATCAGTTTCTGATTTTCTACCATTTTGCCTGTTATAAAAGACTGAAATATTTTATCATAAATCTTGAATATTCCCTACTCACTACTCAGTATTTACATACTGCTATTGCATGTCATTGTATTTGAAATTTTGGTTTATGTCATAATTGTTTTGGATATGTAACTCCTTTCTGCACAAGTAAATTGTAATTGTCAGTCCACGGGTTCCTGTTTTTACTGCATAAAGTGACCTTTGACAAGGTAGTATGTAATGTCAAGATTATATGTATTTTATACACACACACACACACACACACAACATCTACAGCAATCAATATTTTATCATAGGGAGTAATATTCTGTGATTCAACAGAGGATTTAAAGTAGTATCTTGTTCTTGTATAACAATTGACGTTTGTAAAATTAGTTGACCATTTGTATGTAATAAAGTAATGTTTTTTCTAATTTAGAAGTATACTTTACAATTATCTTATGACCTATTAATGGAGTACAAGACAAATGATGGATTGATGTAAACTTATGCATGATTATTTATGATTAGAACTTTTAACCCAATGGTGGATTTTGTTAGAAACTTTTCCTATAAAAAGTTATTTAAGGAAGTAAGACTAATTCTTATTGCTGCAAGTCTCAATTGTCTATGCTCATTTAAATAGGATTGAAGAAAATTGTTATTTTATGTCTATGCATATCAATACGTATCAGTTATATCTTAAGTTCCATGATGATAACATTGCGTTGGTGTAAAATTAAAATGTAGATTTAGCAAGTTACATACTTCAAACAAACATCTTAGTGGTTATTGTTTGAGTTTCTTACTCTGAACACACGTCTGACTGCAATACTTGTATTCATATGGTTAACATGGTTTCTAATGTTCAATTTCATGCACTAGCAGCAGAACAGTCATCATCATCTGAAAAAGACGCCAGAAATTCAGCTATTGTTCGTATAGTAAAAGAGCTGGTCCCTTCCTTTTCAGATAGGTAATTTTGACTTTGCTTCTTTCCCCTAGTAGATTCATCTATGCTGGTCTAATTATAGGATTATCTGTAAATGGTGTGGATTTGTGTTTCCTGTTGATTCTTGCTTGAAAATTTCTATCTCTTTGCAACTTGTGGAGGGCAATTCCGATTCAAATTCAACTTATTACATTCTTTGATAAGAATTTTCACAATATAGATATTTGTTGATTTATAAAATTCAACTGTAAAAAAGTGAAGCTTTTAAATCTCCGTTCTTTCACCGTCTTTCTTTGTTTGTTTGTTTTTGGCTGAAAATCTCAAGTATGTTGTCCATTGCCAATTACAGTGCCATGGAAAGACTGAAGATATTGATTGACTCATGATAATGTTCTTCAGTCCCAGATTATAAGGGGGTCAACAGGGGAACGGCGTTTTGAAATACTTTCAGCTATGTATTAGCCTCATCAAGTGGTGAGGTTTTAGCAAGCTCGCTCTTTGCCTTGCTCATCCCTAAGGAATTTCCATGTAAGGGGATCTTGATCAGTTGCAAAATACTATGATAATCACTTTGAAAGTCAAGTCCAGCAAAGAAAAAACTACGGTATGTTTATATGATGGATTTTTTTTACTAAATGTATCATTTGCCTACGTGTGTGATTCTGTGGCCAAGCTGTTTGTAACTTAAAATGTTGTTGCATATTTTAATGAATTGTACCTTTTCCCCCTTCTATTTGTGTGTTTTTTTTCCCCCACCAAAGACAAGCATTTGATATAATTAATAATGTATTTGATATATGACGTTGGAGATTGGATTTCCCTATGTAAGAAAGTAAAAGCAGAATACTGAGATAGTTTCGATCATCACTTAGTAAGTTCAATGCCTGCCCTTTCAACGTATTGGCGTTATAATAGTTCAGCTACTCTTTAGTTTCATTTGACCTAAACCGTGGTTGTCTAGTTAGGACACTTACTAGTCGCCATCATGTGAAATATTTTTACTCCCCAACTCTAAATCTTATATGTTAGTCCATATTATGAGATTTCTGACGCTGGATTTATGCATTTTTATCAGGAGTTGATGCAGGAGATGGAGAGGCATTTTGGATCAGAAAGCAGAGATTTTAGTACATTTACACGCGACCAGTATTTGGCAGGAAAGATGGTGATAGAAACAGGAAGTTACATGATTTCCCTCGTAAAGTCACACGGGGATGCGTTCCCATCAAGTTGATGAAACAAACTCTTGCGATCCAAGTGCCCTTGAGGTGATAGGACATGATTTCGGCCGAGCCAAGTGCTATGTTTGTGTGTTTTGGCATAATCATGAGCACTTCTGCAAAGAAAAAGTGTAATCCCGGGCAAGTAACCTCAGACTTGGATTCCCTATGGTGGCTAAATCCAGGCAGTGCTCAAATGCTGTTATAAAGTTAAAATATTTTAAATATAACTTTTAGTCCTTGAATTTTTCCTCAATTATCAATTTAATCATTCACCTTTAACTTGGAACAGTGTAGTCTTTATAGTTTCTTGACTCAAAACAGTTCAATTTTTATAGCTTATTGACTTGAAATAACTATAATTCCTTAATTTTTTTTCCCTTTTGAGTCAAAGTTTAAGAATGAAATTGATAATTAATTTAGTGAGTTTAGGGCTTAGGAACTAGAAGTTATATTTTTTGGAATTAACTTTTCCATCTCTAGTACCCAGCGCCTGAGCATTTGACTTATTTTGACACTTGGGGAATCCAAATCCTTGTAACCTTTGTGATAGTGTTGAAACGCTATAGAGGTAGGTTGCTGCAGTCAACACTGAGAAGAGCTTTTTGAAATGTTGGCGCATCATCAGAGATTCTGAGGTGCTTGTTTGGAAGATTGTTGTTGTCAGTGGATTTTTTTCTTCCTTTTGTTCATTTTTTAAATGACAGGCAGGGCTAAGAGCTGAACTTGGGGGGGGGGGGAATCTCCGAATTCTTATGAGGAGAAACAGTAGCAATAATCGGTGGAATTTTTTCTTGGGGCAGTCCTTGTATTCTTCATCATGAGTACCCCTGGCTTTATTATTGTGATGTTACTTTTAGTGATGAAATTTTAAACCCTGGGGTTTGGATGAAATGATTTGTGCTTGATTGATGATAAGGTGAATAGAATTCTATTCCATTAATCTATTGTTTCAACAATTGATTCAGTTATCAAATAAGTTTGCTCGGGAGAATTTATTCATTGAACTTTATTAAAATTTTGACTCAAAAGTTTAGGAGTGTAGTAGAACAAACTTTGCATTCTAGTGATTAATTTTAATTGACTTGATAGCACCAAAACCAAAACGAACACAGACTGCTATACATACAAGGTGGTTATTTAATTTTATAATGCATAATTAATCAAAAAATTGCTGGTAGTAATTAAGTTATTTTTAGTTCCAAACTTTATTCATTAGACTCTTCAAAATTTAAGGTAAAATATCTTTTTTCAAATGGAATATAACGTCATTAACAATTTATTTATTTATATCAAATAAAAAGGCACTAGGAGTGATCTAGGGTTTGAAAAGTGGATTGTTTAGCAGGAACCCCCGGGTTTATAACTATATTTTTGGACCAAACTTACAAGACGCTTAAGTTCCATTTGTTTAAAATTAAAAAAAAAAACTGATTTTTTAGATAGTTTAAATATTTTACAAAAAAATTATTTTGTAGAAATTTAAAAAAACAGATATTATTGTGTTTAGTTAGAATAATAAAAATGTGATTATTAATTAATTATTTTTAAATTTTATGACATCTTTTTTACTTTTTATTTTATAAAAATAATTTATTATTATATTTTTCTAAAATTTTATGATATTTTTCCATATCTTATCTCTTCAAAACATTTTTTTTCATCTATTACATTAGATTATTTTTAAAAGTTACTCAAAATAACTTCTTAAAATAATAATAAAATTTGCCTTTTTTATTGTAATTATTTTTAAAAGTTCAAACAAACATAATAAAAATTTACAAAATATACTTTTTGATAAAAAGTAATTTTTGGATAAAATAAGTTAAAACAAATGGGCCCTTGATCTCTTATAGGAAGGACTCTAAGCTTGTATCTCCCAAAAGTGATCATCCTGGATCATTTGTCATCACATTTTGGACATCTTTCAAACGCAAAAGTCCTTATGAAAAAGCTCAAAATTTTTTTTTTCATTAAAATGGGAGGGGTAGAAGTAACTTAAATTATTGGATAGTAAGCTAAAAAGTAAAATTACTTGTACAACTTTTCCTTAAGATTGAGATCAAATTACTCTAAGGAAACTTAAAATTTAGCATAATCATGCTTAACAGAGCACAGTTGTATAAAGAATGTTATATCTGTGTCAAGTTAGAACAAATATGGACTACAACATATGTAATCAAGCAAATATATCCTCTGTAAGAAATGCCTGTTCAGTGTCAATACAACTTAAAGAAGGCACTTGAAGGTGCTCATAGTTTAGTTGTCTGGAAGCTTCATATAATGCTATTCCAACACTTACAGAAAGATTCAAACATCTGACATAGGTTTCTACCATAGGGATCCGGATCATCCCGCCACCAAACGGTTCAGAGGTGCAGTCTAGCAGGGCTTCAGATGGCAAGCCACTAGTTTCAGAACCAAATAAAAGGTAGTCTCCTTTTCTGTAGGAAAACTCCTGCAAAGAAAAAAAGAAGCCAAACCAAAATTATTGTTGGCTTATAGTCAATTTCCATGACTGCATGGTTTTGTAGGTAAAAAATATATAATCATTTTAAGCAGAATAAGTAACCTTCTTTGTTCTCTTTCTTCCCAACACTTGGTTCTCCAAACCAAGAAGAAAGGAAGAGAGGGAAGGAGAGAACTCAGAAACCACACCAAAGGTGAACTGATCACATGAGAGTCATCTCAAGATCTTGTTTCAATCAATTTTTTTTCTCCCAGCAAGGCAGGAAATAGTTGAAAAGAGTCATCCATCAATCAAATGTTTATAAGTTTATGCTCCTTTTTCTGATATCAAATAAGAAAATAGAAGTAAAACAGAAATCTGTCTTTTGAATAAACATTCATTTAAAAGGGGGGGGGATCATAGATAGCGTTAAGGACGAAACCTTGGGAGCTGGGAGAATTCAGAAATGATACGCTTATCAATTAGCTAGGGCAAAAATGCATTAGAGAAAGATGCTATCATTGAAAGGAGTAAGACATTCAACATAAAAGACACTCACAGAATGAACTTTTGTTCCCCTTTTAGTAAATGCTAGTAATCGCTTTTCACCATCCTGTTCCAAACAATGGTGAATTGTGGAGTCAAAGAAAGAGCATGATGAATCTTTCTGGTATTTATCTTTGGGAATGATAATTACCCGTTGCCTGAAATAATCACGGAAATCTTCCCAAGAATCATGAACTTTAACAACCACATATCTGCAAACATGCATTAAGTTGAAAAACAAACAAGTGATGTGATTATTGCATAGTCACAAAGCAATGATGCCATCATGTTGATGTTAGAAACAAACAAGTGATGTGCTAAATATGAATAACAATGTATCCAATCATGTCAAAACAAAATTTCAAGAAGGGGGCCCTCCATATTCTGGAAACTTATAACTATATATCAATATTATTGGATAAGATTCAAGTATTATCGAGTTTAATTGGAGATAGTTATCTCAAAAATGTTTTCTGCATTTACAAGTACTTGAACTTGAGACCTGGTGTTTGAGTGGAAAATGTCCATGGCTGAAAGAATATTCTAGGAGAAACAGAAAACTATAAACATATGCCCATGGATACGGCCAGTAATCCAGTCCAGCACGCTTCAGCTTTGTATCATCCACTTGAAATCCCAATGGCTGAAAAGATAGGGAAGTACTACCATGATCAACTGGCAAATTTTTGCAATAAAGCACAAAAATGGAATACAAGCATAGATTTGATCGTAAAAGAGATTACATTTAGAAAGGCAATGCCTACCCCAACTAAATGTAGTCCAACAGCGGAGGCTGCACAAGTTCTAGCAATACATCCAGTGTTTCCTGGTATCTGCCAAGAACAATATAAATCTCAGAGCCACCTTTAGAAATTGAGGTTGTCTGCAACCCGAAGAACAAAACATGGAAACATTACAAGTCTCTAAGTGATCTAAATGATACCAGATATAATGCAGTACAGTAGAGATTTTTTAATCAACAACAATAACATTATCCCATTAGGTGGGGGCTGGCTATATAGATTGTATGATGCAATTATACTCTATCATTCATCAAGTTTTTAGAAATATTGTAAACTAAGAGGCCTCAATCAATAACTTTCAAAAGTGTTCTCTTTAGCCTTCCTCTATGCCTCTTGACAGGACTTAAAATTATCTGTTCCACTCTCTTCATAGGTGTCTCCTATAGTTTTCTTTATATATGTCCAAATCATCTCAAATTATTTTTTACCAATTTAAAATGTTTTAATCAAAGCTAAATAAAATGGATTAATAGATCCAAACTTCTGTGTCGTCCTGGTGGTATAAACATTATTGTTTAATAAATTTGAAATGCACAATCATTTCCAATCAGATTGACTCTACATAAAACTCATTGTTGTGTCAGTAATTAATCCAGAATGAAGATGATGGGTACCTAAATGGGATTGGGAACCCTACTCCAAAAGCTAACTATCAAAATGAGAGAACCAACCTACTTAAATATCTCATTGAGCATCAAATACTGCATAATGTGTGACTTAGTATCTCATACTACTAAGTCTCCGTCAGAAGCATGGATCAACCATGAAAATTGATGATGTCTATTATCAAATCTGAAATAGAGGAAATCCGAATTGCGTGGTTAGGTGCATTCTAACATGTTCAAAACCCAATCTTGCAAATTTCAGGAGCTAGAATGCTCGATGATAAGGAATTTTCTTCCCAATAGCCCTAGTATGGACGATCTGCTTTTGACTGACCCAGGAATTTGGATGATCTGAAGCATGTGCAAGCACAATATAAAACAAAGAAAAGCAACCGAAAGGAAAATTTACAAATAGCTAAGAGAAGTAACAGAAAGGAAAATTTACAAATAGCTAAGAGAAACTAACAACCTAGACTTGGATTGAAAATGTACCTGAGGAGACACCAGCACAACCTGAAGAACCTTGGAATGAGATGCCCCTCCCACCACTGCCTCGCCAACCCCCTGAGGCAAAGTACCTTGACTGTTTATCTCAGCTGCTCCATCTGTAAGCAACAAGAACGTTACACACACCGACTCATATCACATAATTAAACTCACGAAGAGAAATTAACCAGAAATCTGTATTTAGAGAAGGTTCGTAGAGAGATATGGGTGATTACTGAGATAGCAAATGGGAGAAGAGAGGCGGAGAGAGGGAAGAGATAGACGAAGAGTGTGCTTGAAGGGAACTATGTTGAAGGGACAAGAGAGACGAGAAGGTCTTGGTGAAAAATGGAAAGGGGTTGCTATATTCAGAGATTTGAGACCAGTGGAATCCATTACTGAGAGTCCGAGCTCTATCCGTTAAGCCTCCATTGCGTTCTGCTCTTGCACTAGTCTGAGCTTTGATTTCTTTTTGACAGCCTCCAACCTTTTTTATTTTAATATAAAATTAGTGATGTTAATAAAGAAAAAATTACTTTGTTCAAAAAAAAAATTACATTTAGCTCTACCAAAAAAAATTATTATCGAGAGGTTACAAAAATTTTATAAAATACTCTCAAAGTTTAAATTTTGTGCATGAAAAACTTAATTGAAGATATTGAAAATTGAGCAATGATCATTTATAATTTATAAAAAAATGAGAACTTATAATAACAAATTATAAATAATCATTATTTAATTATTAATGTCTTAGTTAATTTGTTAAAACATAGAATTTGATCTTTCAATAATAAACTTCTTTTTATAGGATTTGAATATAATTTTTCTGTTAATAAAACTCAAAGATGTTGCAAACTTAATTTTTTAAAATAAATTTATAAATTTTTAAAAATATCTTTATATAAATATCATTTTAATTTTCTTTTTCACTTAAAGATAATATTAAAAAATATTAATAAAATTTTATTTTTTAATTATCTTATATTTTAAAATAAAAAATATTTTTTAAATTGTCTTATAGAAAGTGGGTATTAGCTCACACCATTCTCAATATATTTATACATAATAGAAAAGTTCTCCAAATTAACCTACAAGCATTTATTTCAGTAAGAGGGTTATCATAATGAAAAATGTTGTGACTACTTAATCAATAATCAATCTTAAATTTTCTTTTTCTTTTTTTTTTGGGAAATAAAAGGCAATAATAAAGCCTTGAAAAGACGGAAGCTGAGTAAAATAACCGGTAAAGATAAAAGCCTACTGCCATGACCATTAAGAACTTTCAAAGGAAGGGGAAAAACCTAAAACTAAGGATAAAAAAAGATAAATAAAAAATTAAAGTTGAGTGTCAATTTTTTAAAAAAAGTACAGACAAAAAATCAAAGCCAAATTATAAAAAAAGCTAGAAATAAACATGAGACGAAAAACTAAATTAAATAGGCTAGTTCATTAGATGAACTGACAAATTAGCCTCCCTTTTAATTTGGTTTTTTGTTCAATTATTATGGGACTAACTCGATCTAACTAGGCTAACCTGATGCTAACTCGAAATAACTTGATGGATTGAATGGATTGGCTAAGTTAACATTTTTTTGGCTGTTTTTAAAAAGGGAGAGAAGTAGAGGCATAAATGACTAAATTTGAAGCTTGGAATTTGGTCTTTGCTTCTTTAGATTCCTTAACTTTGAGGCTCCATCTCTTCTCATTATCGAACTTGTTGAAGTTGAACACCTCACTATCAGTTGCTTCTCATTATTGAATTTCTTTACCATCAAACTTCTTTGCAGTTGAGTTGCTCCTTATTTTTGATGTTCTCTCCCTTTTTTTCTCAATTCAAAATATGAAAAATAAAGTTAATTCTACTTTTTCAAAAATATAGCATTGATGGCTATGGGAATCTGTTATGATTGACTTTTCATATTGCCAACTGATGCACGTCTTGCATTTTTTTTAGAGACCTACACTACTTCTTTATTTTTTTTATTTTTATTTTAATATTACTAATACCCAATCCTGCTTTTCCTTAACTTTGTTAGTATATTTTGGTACCTATACATATTTTTCCTATCTTTTAGTTCATTAGATTTTTTTATTTTATTAATATCTTCAACATTAATGATTTTTTAATTAAATATTTTTCATGATTAAATAAATATATTTTTATATATTTTAATTAAATTTTATTATTTTAATTATGAAAGATTTGATTTTGATTCGATCTCTGATTGAATCACTATTTAGATTGGTTTGATGATCAATTTAATTTTCAATACCTTGAAAATTAATACTAAGTAACAATATAATATTTCCAATACTATTAGCACTAAATTTGAGCATTGACAAAATTAGCTAAGCATAGTTTTTTTTAGAGACATTTTTTATGTTTACATAAATTTAAATTCAAGATCTTATATTTAATTTAAGTGGTTATAATTAAAGTAGTCAATTAGGGTCGACCTTATTGGCCTAGCCCTTTAAGCCTAAAAATTTAAAATTGGGCCATTACTTTAAAGTGTAAAATAATAAATTTGATTTAAAAAGATTAGCCCTTTTAAATCTGAAAATAAAAAGACTAACCCTTTTGAAGCTCATATATATATATATATATATATTAAAATTTAATATAAAAAACACTACACTAAGAGAAAACCCTAACCACTTATAAGGCTCAATAAGGAAAAGTATCAAATTATATTAATATTGATAATAATAAAAATTATTAAGACTTAGTTGACGAAATTTGCAAAATCTAATTGTTATAGGTATTGATTTTAGGATGTTTCTATTTTTTTATTAGACTTAAACTTGTTGTTGTCACGTAAATTGATTTAAATTATTTTTTTTAGATTTAATATTATGTGTAATAATTTTTTTAAAATTTTTAATTTAAAAATAAAAAAATATAGGGTTAAGGCCCTCAAAGCTCAAGCCTAGCCCTTCAACTCTGAGAATCAGAGTTCAACTATGCAAAATGGTGCCCTAAGATATAATTAAACTTAAAAGGATCATCTCATTTAAACCCTTGCTTTTTAGAACCACACTGACTTTAATTAATAGTTTTAGTTATAATATGTTCCACTATAAATAATATTGGTTAGTTGCATGATAATGAGTTTAATTTGGTGCTGACAAAAACAAGCATTTTAATCAAAGGAATTTTAATTCTAAATAACTACATCTTAATATTTTTAATTTCTATAATCCTCAATGATTAATATTTTGCGAAATGCTGGCAAAGAAAGGAAATAATAATAATATTTTGCGAAGTATGCCCTGCTTGTGCTCGCGGGCCAGCCCTTAAATCTTGACCGTTAAATACAATAAACCAACGCACAGCGGCACAGAACAAGCCAGTCAAATTGGGGGGGAGGGGGGGGACTTTAGCGTGAAATTATAAAGTCAGTGGGCCAATTTTAAGTATATCTAGCAATGGTAGGATCAAAGACTTAATTCTTATTTTGACAATTATTATCTCACCCACAGCTGCCTCGGCTTTAGTTCGGTGCGATAGGCCCTCTGTGCCCGCTTGTTCCTCCGACAAGGGAGCGTCACCGCCTATGCGCGCCATCGATCCAAGTCTACATAATCGGTCTCCGACGTTGATGATCAAGGTGGAATTATTGTTCAATACATCAGTTGTAGGAAGAGACCGGTCTTTTACCGATTAATCTTGTTCAACGAAGAAGGCGGTTAGGTACTGTATCTTACCCTCTTATCGTCAAGAAGTTTTATGCTTTTTTCTTTAGATTTGATTTCTTGCGTTTTTCGAGAATCGGATCACTATGGATTGTCTTGTTTTTGGGTGGTTAGACGATTTATTGGGGATATTGGGTTCAGTGTACTTTCTGACGCTCAAATGTTTAGCTAATTTCGGTTGTTCCTTTTTATCGTCGTTGCATTTTTTTGGTTGGACAATTATATGTTTGAATTTGATATCGGTAAGTAGTTTGAAGATTAGAGTGGGAGATGAGGAGTTAGAACAGATTGTGAACCATTAAATCACGCTGTGCAAACCTTAAGGAGTCAGAATGTCACTTTTTATACCATCACAGAAGGTTAGATTGTCTATGATGGTTTTGTCGTATGCTGGATGCTGGTTGTTTTGATCACTGAGCAATTGAATGTGTAGACTACTTAACATCTTTAGAACTAAAGCCTTTTGAATTCAAACAGTGCTTTCTTTGTTTTATTAGCCGGTCTGATTAAGAGGAATTGGTGCCATGATATCATTCTTTAGCATCTGTTGTTATTTATGCTATAATTCAGTTTCTGTTGAGCACTATTTTTCTTGATCATTTATGTTACGATGTAAGCATTGTTGTTATGTTGTATATGTTGTTAATCCAAGGTGTTAATGAATGATGGTTTCTGTTTGGTATTCGATCATAAAAAATGTTTCATTTCTGAAAATAAACAGTCATACTCAGGATTACTTGCATTGTGTAACGAGCATTCTAAACTTGATTGTCAAACAGTGTTTTGCTGCATTATTGGCTGTTTGCTGATGGATGATAGAGTGCCTCCAAGCCTTTTTGTTAATGATGGTTCATTCATGGAGAGATTCAAGCAACTTCAACAAGAGCAGGAGAAGAAAAATGAAACATTAGAGGATTCTAAACCTATTAAAATTGTGCCAGGCTCTTTGACTCCTAATCTTTCCCTTAGCAAAAAGGCCTCTGCAGACTTGAAGGCTAATACACAGAAAACATTCCAGGCTGTTTCCGGTGGTAAACTTGCATTCAGTTTAAAACAAAAGTCAAAGCTAGTGCCTCCACCTGTTAAGTTAAGTGCAGATGAAGATGAAGAAACGGATAATAGAAATGTTTCAAGTGATGCGACTCCAAAACGACAAAAGGTGGGGCATGAAGATGGCATTGAGCGGTCATCAAGACAATCTGATGATGGTAATTACATCTCTCACAATCTTTTTCCTTGTATAATGGCCTTGTAGTTAGTAAGTCTTGCAACTGCTGAGTTAGGGTACTCAAAGTAATTCTTTTTTTTTAACTATTTCTATCCTGACCTTTACTGATTAATATTCTTCATGCATTGAAGCACTTAAGAGGATCCATCCTGTCTGTGCCATGATATTGAGCTGGCTTCTGATTCTCTTCCTCTACTTCCATTTTTAATTTGTTCTCAGAATCTTTTTGTCCTTTTTTCCTTTTGTGGATTTTATTATCTACTGCTGGTATCTGGCTCATGAATGAGGATGCATTTTATGTTTTCAATATATCTTTAAGGAACTATCTTTCATGTAGTTGCCTTTGCCTCGTAGGTGACATTTGAGCAATGAATTCTGATATTCTGCACTATTGGAAGATGTTTATAAGAATTAAGGAGTTTGAATGAGATCTATGACAGTCAATATTTCAGTGTTGGTTATGGATTTGACGTCCATCATGGAAGATTAAATTTTTTAAATATTTCCAACACAATGTCTTCTAAAATTATCGTATGATGAACATCATAGAGCCTTTTTATCATTGATGAAAATGTCTTAAGCACAACATATTTTTCTACTTGAGGAAGGAAGATTTAAGGCTAAAACACTTTATGAGGAACTTGCCATTTTTATAATAGTTATGCAAAGGGAATAAGAAGGATGTGAACTTGGGTATAATGGTGCAGTATGTTTGGAACTTGCCTTGAGATATTTAGGTAAAACAAGATTAAAATATCTCATTCCTTCTCAGCTAGTTTAGGCATACAGTTGACATTGTGATATTTTGCTCCTTTACTTTCTCGTCCTGAAAATAGAGTTGTCCTCCATATGGAACAGAGTTTCATTATTGAAGAGGTATCTCGGTGTATGCGAACTTTGCTCATTGAAACTTTGTAGCAAAGAAAATAAAATATCTTGGATATTTGTCTGATGAATGCAGCTTATTCCTCAAGTTCCTATCGAGAATGGTCTATTGGCACGCCTGGTACAAGGGTAATTTGCATTCTCTTGTTCATGCTCTCGGTATTAATGAGTTTTGTAAGTGCTATGCAGCACCTCCTTCCCCAAGTGATCCTGCAGTAAAGAAAGTTGCTGAGAAACTAGCAAGTTTTGTGGCTAAAAATGGAAGGCAATTTGAGGATGTTACACGTCAAAAAAATCCTGGGGATACACCTTTCAAGTAAGCTTTTGCGAACCTTGACCATATTCAACTGCTCTTTTTCTTTTGATCTATAAATTTTCATTTTATGTAAACACATTTTTATAGGTTTTTATTTGACGAGAAATGTGATGACTACAAATATTATGAATATCTACTAGCCCAGGAGGAAAAGGCTCTATTGCATACCCGGGAATCACAGACATCACGTAATGGTTTGTATCTGAATAGATTTTCTTTTCCAAATCAAATTTTGAAGGACTTGGCTAATGTTTGAAGAATGGATAGTGGGTAGAAGCTAGGGATTTGGAATCGCTAAGGGCATAAAACACTGCGACTGATGCAAATACCATATTTATTTGACACAGTATTGAGAAAACATATGGCTCTTGTTCTCTCTTAATTCTTGGAAATTTTGTTTTCTTACCTCACTGTGAAGCATGGGAAACATTTTTATATGCAGGGGGTACAAGCTCCTCATCTTCTAGACCAACCAATGTTCCTCGGAGATCATCTCAGCAGCATTCAACTTACCAAATTCCAGCATCTGCTTTGTATGAAAGTTCTGAAGATCCTGGAGTTTATGGATCTTCAGGTCAAGCAGTGTCAGTTGGAAGTGCTGGTAAGAACTGTATCAGTTTAATTGTTCTTGGTCTGTTAACATTTTTTTACCTTTTTGATATATGTTTATCAGTCAATTTGACGAATTTGAATATGAAGTAGACAGAAATAACTAAATTTGTTTGTGTCGTAATTGGTCTAAATAAATCAAAGATTTGAGGACATGTGGGATCTTTTCAGTATTTTAAACTCTTCCCATGTGCTTGGTGTGCAATCCTCTTGATGTTTGTCATGTATATATCACTTTTAGATGAAACTAGTGGATCATCAAATGCTGATTCTTTAGCATTAATGGAGTTCTACATGAAGAAAGCTGCACAGGAAGAGAAGATGAAAAGACCTAAGCAATCTAAAGATGAGATGCCCCCTCCTGCATCTCTTCAAGGTTTGTCTTTTTCCTTGAGTTGCATACCATTCAAAAACAGTTCCTATTGCATTCTTTTGCTTTCTATGGAATATTCTTCTAATTGCTGCCCTTTGGGTGGCACAGCTTCTTCAAAAAAAGGTCATCACATGGGCGATTACATTCCCCAGGATGAACTAGAGAAGTTCTTGGCTACCTGTAATGATGCAGCAGCACAGAAAGCTGCCAAGGAGGCTGCAGAGAAGGCTAAAATTCAGGCTGATAATGTGGGCCACAAGCTTTTGTCAAAAATGGGGTGGAAAGAAGGTGTTTTTTGCTTTTCCTATTCTCTTTTCTTTCAGTCACTTGAGTTCATTTCATTCAAACGTGCTCAATTAGTTGTGGCTCAAGCTCTAGCGGTTGTATTAAGACATTCCCCCCCCCCCCCAAAACAATATGCTTATTTGTGCTTTAGTGAGTATGACATAGGAGGTAAACTAGTGAGTTATATGAATCTGCCATCCGGTTGTGTTTTCATAGAGGTCAATTTTTATGTCTCTGCGTTCTGTGAAAGTAGTTTTATGAAGTTGATTATTTCTTTTGCTAACTATTATCATCAAAATTCCAGGTGAGGGTCTGGGCAGCTCTAGGAGTGGTATTTCAGATCCCATCATGGCAGGTAATGTTAAGATGAACAACTTGGGGGTTGGTGCTAACAACCCTGGCGAGGTGACTCCTGAAGATGACATATACGAGCAGTACAAAAAGAGGATGATGCTCGGTTATCGTCACAGACCCAATCCTCTGGTACATATGGCTATTCCATTCTTTTCTGTGCAATGTCTTAGACTTGGGTCCCATAGTGTGATGTGGTTTTCTTGTTTCTGTATTGGCAGAACAATCCCCGCAAGGCTTATTACTGAACTTCCTGGATGAAGCATAAATGTTAATCTTGTGTTGGACGACGGTGTGTTGGTCATTCTGTGGTGTGCTTCCACCTGCAGGGCGATTTTTTGCCCCTTAATTTTTTATTCGTCTAGGTGAAATTGTTCTCTTTTATTATAATTACCCTTCAGCAAAGAAAGAACTGTGTTAGAATTTTTATTTAATCTTTTATTTGTCTTGTGGTACATTTGCATGCTATTTATGGAGAAGGGATTTGGCTGTGTTTCATGTCGATAATTAAGCGTGTTTCTTAGTTAATAAACAAGTAAATGTATTAGGCGAATATTATCCAAAGCAAAATGGAGTATTGGTGTATTTTACATGATTGCGTTCCAAAAGGCTATTTTGTCTATTTCATAAATGGCTTAACCTAGATTGAGCCATTTATGAAATTTAAAGGTTTACAATTTCGGAGCTGCTAAATTTTCACAATTGTAAGTTTATTATAAGCATATGGAGGAAGTAAAATCTCGTGAGCTATTATTCATTAATTTGTGAATGCTCGGATTTATTTTCCATTCACCATCACTACTTTTTTTAAGTAAGTATAAGGAGGCGGCTTTACTGACAGCACATTCTCCTGAAGTGCTGAGAGCAATGGAGATAGGGGTTGAGGTTCTAACATCCAATCACGTGCCCGAGTGACTGAAAGTTTCTAGACTTATGTTAGCTTTAGTTGTTTTATCATTACTACTTTTAAAGTGGACACTGTTCACTCACGATGTTAATGATTAGAAGGCTTTGAGTTTCAACTGACACATTATGGGCACCATGCCTTTTTTGTCTTTGTTCTTTTAACAATTTATTCTCAAGGGAGGCACTCCTAATTCGCAAAATGAACGTGGAGAATGCATCCAGAGTAAAAGTGAATTTATGAGTCCGTTATCCCGAAAAAAAAAAAAAAACCATTTTCCATGCCTATTTTGTGAATTTGAAAGATCTAAGCCATTTGTTTTGTTGATAAAGATGATAGACTCCAACTATAACAAAGAACTTTCTTTGGGAAAAAGAGTGAGTATTGTGTCACTGTAAAATTATGAATCCTGTTCTTATCAACTAAAACTTTTATTTAGAAAAGGAGAGAATATTGCTTCATCATAAAGCATATCCTCTTCACTCAGGGCAGACATTATCAAATTCAGCAAGTAGTTCTATTCTTCTACTAAACACTTACCAAAAGGCTGACCAAAAAGTTGTACAAGTAGCTTGAAGAAAACGACCAGTAATAACAAAACCAGTAATATGCGCCTAACATAACAAAAATAATATGATAAAAAAAAAATACTCATTATATATAGCAAAAGAAGGTCCAATTAGCTCTCTCTCTCTGAGTACTTTTCAGTTTGAGTAATGGGAGACAGTAATACATCCATAAGAATCACTTCATTCATAGGCAGCCAACAAATCCAATAGCCAATCCTATTTAAATATAATCTTCTGTTTTATCCCACTTGTAAGAAGCAACACATCATTTAAACCAGTATTCTATATACATACATAAATACACATATATACTATTAAGATTTGATAGATCATGGTATATGGGATTATCAGGTGGGTCAAAAGCATGCTTAAGGCCTTGACAATATATTTTTACCAGTTTCAGAATATCTTCTTGCTTTATCTTCTCTTTTATGCCTTAACACATGGTATCAAAGCTTGGTTATGTCTACATAGAATGCTAACTCGTGTATTGCACAGAAGCATTCTAAATTGTTGACTTATGTGATATGCATGTATTTTCTAAATGTTTGTTCATGTGATCGCACAAGCGAGAGACCTACTGATGCGATAAATTATAATTACTAATAAAAAAACATTTCTAAATGCAAGCTATTATTTATCAAATCAACCAAACTATTTAGGGAAAGTCATACTTAGGTACCTAAGTAGGTAAGTAATAACGATTGAGGACCTCAAAATTGTGAAATTAAATTTAAGGACCATGGTCTTTTATTACAGTTAAAAAAAGTCTTTCCACTAAAAGATTTTCCACACTATGTAATTGTGTATTTCAAAGAGAGGTGTTTCAGTTAGAAGATTATTTTTTAAACTACAAAAAAAGGCCATGGTTCTTAAATTTAATTTCACAATTTTGTGATCCTCAATCGATATTATTAGTTTGTCAAGGTCTTTAATTATAATTTTTCCTACTATTTATGAGCCACTAGCTTCCTAAAGAAATTTTGTAATGATTGAATGATTGTTGCACATATCTGTATAAATGTTGGAGAACATGCCACACTAGCTTGCACACACATGCATGCGTGTAGTGATATGTCTAATATTTAACAAAAAGTGTTCTCTTTTTTTGTGAAGATTCTTGAGATTGTGCGTCTTGTGACCAATTCTGATTCGAAACTCCACTAAAAGAGGACAAACTGAATCCAAAAATGTCTAAGCAGTGACACAACAATCCCATTAATGTGAAGTTTCAAATCAAATGAGAATCCTTTATTCCTTAGTGGGAATGAGATCCTGTGCTCCACCGTTGCACCACCTCAGCTTCCAATATTTGCAGAGCCATTTTAGCAATACGTGTTTCCTCAGATGCCAGATGACCCATTTGGGGTTTCAGTTCATTTTTTCCTCTCCCCGTGGCTATCAAGTGTATTGGAGTCCAATGTGAGTTAACGTGACAATTAATAAGTCTCACTTTGGATAGAGTTAAGTTAATTTGAAAAGAAGTACATAACTATATAGATCACTGAATTTAAAAGAGTTTAATTTAGGGTATTTTTGTCCTTCAATTATTCACTAAAAAAAATGCTTGGTATCTTAAATCTTTTAATGCCCAAAGATTCCCCCTCCAACAATTAATTAAAATAGTAAAATATTATCCTACCGTTAACAAAGTTAACTTTGAGTATAAATTTATTCCAAAAATGATTAAAAAATTATTTTTAAAAAAGACTAAAAAATATACAAATAAGCGTCCTATGAGAAAATTAATACTAATGAAGTCCCCTTAAATTATAAATAAATATCAAGAGATATGTCTTACCATATAAAAGGCCAAAATGCCACTTTGACAGGCTACTAGATTATCATCAAATCACTATTGTTGACAACAATAACTGAAATCAATCAAAAAATAACATATTTTTTTTTATCAAAGTAGCTTGTCAAAATGATATTTTGGTTTTTTTATATGAGTAAGAAGTTACATTCTTTTTGAAATTTATTTGTAATTTGGGAGACTTACTAATATAAATTTTTTTATAATGTCCTTTAATGTAATTTTTAAGATTTTCTTTTTAATTTTTTAAGTCAATTAATGATCAAACTTAACCTATGTAACAATAAGGATGAAATTGTATTGTTTTTAAATATTAAAGAGAGACATTGCAGCATAAAACAAATTTATAATACTAGATGCTCATGCGATAGTTAAGGAGGGAAAATATCTTTTAATTCAATTTAAAATCTTAATTTTTTTTTATCAAAATGTTATGTTAACCTTACCGATGTTAGATAGAGTTTGATTTTGACATGGACTTGTATGAGGATGATAAAACTTGCATTTTCTTTTTGAATAGGAAAAGAAAATTGATGACATCTATCTTCTCCAAAGGAGGGACGTTCATTGGACAATGAATATATTATTAAAGAATAAAGATAGCATCTCCAAAAGGAAAGTGAAGAAGTATGGGGAAGTGATTTTATACTGCTTATATTTCACATGATAGAATAAAGAATAGTTTGTATTTCCATTTTCTTTTTCGGATAAATAAGGTAGAAGATTCCCCACCAAACAATGGAATTTCAGAACAAAGTATTTATGTGATTCTAAGATTAGAAAGACAGATTCTAGGGATCCAATCACTAAAATGGTAGGCTATTTTTTGGGTTTATTTTTTTCCCATTGGGAAAACCTATCCTTATCTTTTAGTCCTTTTTTTTATATACCCAGGGCTTTTGAAAGAGATGAGTGCTCATTTAAGGCCACTCATTGGGCGTTTCTTTATTTTGTTTTTTTAAACCAACAAAGGGAAGAAACAATAAGTGAAAAGGAGCCAACTTTTTTTTGGCTTCGTCCTAAATGTTTGATTTTGTACCTAATTAATATGTAGCATCAACTGAGGTCATTAATCAAACTAAAGGTTTAGAATTATCCATTCATTCTAAGGTACTTGAAAAGGTTGAGCAGAAAAAAAAAATCAAGAAAGTATTTCCTGGGGTAATGTTCAGAGTTTAGTTTAATTGCTCCTGCTTCATTATTTATGTTAATCACTCAGTTTAACTTAACTATACCTGGAACATTGTAGGCCATGCAATTGGCCTACTCATGCCATATTTAACAAACATTGTCTTATTAAGTAAATGGTTACGAATTCAAATTTTAATTTTTGTATATGATAATTTATTTAAAAGAGACTATTTTTTACTTTCAAATTTAATATTCTGTGTGAGATAATCTTTTTTTTATTGCTCATAGGTATATTCCTATTGAAAACAATTATATTCGAAATACAATTAGGTACTAAATGTAAACATTTTTTTTAATGAAGATTCAAATCTTGGTTTACCACATTATGAGAAAATAACTCTTTCTACTAAACCTATGAGATAATCATTATTATCAACAAGGTCTATTCATTGTGCTAAAAGAAGACACTGTTATATTAACAAAGGTTGGTCTCAATAATAAGAATTAATTCCATGCTCTTTTACAAGGATGCGAGTTTAAAGGGCTTGGCTAACACTGATGAATTTTTGGAACCTAGTTCATGAAAAAATTTTATCACAAAAAATATATAAAAACATACACACACACATAATGTTTTTTTATCAATGAGGAATTATATTTTTATGGAAATTTACATAAAACTATTACATGGAGGAGTCAAATAAGTAAATTTGATCAAAATTAATAATAAAAAAGACTGATTAATCTGAGATACTAATCTACCCATGCTCAATATATATAAATTATTGCATTAAATTTTAGATTTAAAACTCGAAATAAAAGTTAGGTTTAGGTCAATATGCCTAATTTGACTGCAATCTTTTCACCAATGAGAGAAGAAAAGAGGAGAGATAAAGAGTTTAGGTCTCAACTTACCCATTCCTAACTTATTGGAATGCATTTATGACTGCAACTTTCAACCCCAACAAGTAATGACTAAATCATCCAAGTATTTTTTTATTTTAATATAAAATTCTTCACAAAATTTCTTAACATGTCCTTCATAATAGTTTAACTTCTAATTTGCTTCTTATGCCCACTTTAGTATCCTTTTTTTTCTTTTCATTTTTGTCTTTTAGTGAAAACTTGGGGTTTAAACTTGGCCCTTGTGAATGTTAACAATCTTAAGAAATTTGATTTTTTTTTTCATTTTGACTTGTTAATAAATTATAACAGATAGCTTTGTTTTAAAAATTGAATTGAATCAATTAAAACCAGACTGACTCAAGGATTAATCAGACATGTAAAGTTGAAGGTTTCTTTTTCTTAAAGTGTAACCATATACTTAATGTCCACATTAATCAAAGCTCATGCATGTCAATTATTTTTATTTTCACGTTATGCATTAAAAATTTTTTTATTGAACATCTATTTCCATTCTTACAAGTAAAATTAATTTATCTATTCGGTCAAGTTGCATCCCAGTTGCTGGAGCGTAAATTTCCCACTCAAATATCTGAAACTTGTGTCTGAAAATTCTCTATTACATATACTTCTCATGTATTTGTGGACATGTCGGCAATGTTAAAAACATTGAGATTAAAGTTCTTCGAAGACATAAGGGTTGAATACTTAAACAAGTAATTTAGAAAAATTATTCATTGAAATTACTTTGTAAAGGTATTGCGTTGACATTAACTTTTTAACTTCTTTTTAGAATGTCAAACGTTTGACTTCCAAGCTCCACGAGGAACACATGTAAATGTGAAATGCGTTGACATTAAATTTTCATATCTTTTCAAGTTCATTTGTTAGTTGACCTTTTATAACATTACGATATTCATTAACCAGACACGGTTTACTCAGGCATTATATGAAGTTAAAAAAAAAACCACGATTTATAGGTTATTAATAATAAAATTTGTTATAATTTTTATATCTTGATATTTATTTTTAAAAAAACAACACACGGAATCCTGGAAATAATATCTCATCAAATCATGTAAAAATATGAAATCAAAGAAGATAGCCCATCTATGGCTTCCAAATGCTATTCTTAACAAGCTAACAAAGGCTGGTATTTTTTATATTAAATTCTTTGACCATGAAATAATTTTTATTGTTGTTTAATAATTGATGAAGTATATGAAAAAAAGGTTTCGACGTACGATATATGCCAAATGGTGAATTGGTCAATCATACTTCATACAGCCTGGAGGCAAGCGAATTGAATATGAAATCATATAATGAAATTTATGGTCATTGTTGAATTTAGAGCTACTCACATCATTGACTTTGACACTATTTTATTTTATTTTAATAAAAATTAAATATGTTATGGAAATTTTGAAAACAGGCTCTTTGAATTTTCTTTTTATATCAGTCGTTTAAACTATATTCTATCTAGGGACTTCGGTTCCTTCCATCGAAAATTCAAAGCATGGCCCTGTGAGGAATTTTTAAAACTTAAGGTAAAATTATTTTCTAATGTATTGTTATTTATATAGGTCTATATTATTTTTATAATTTTTTTTAGCTTCAAAATCAAATATTTAAATTTTGTAATCAAATAATTTTAACATTTTATTTTGAATAGCTAGATAATATAACTAATACATCTAATTTATTTTGTAACATAGCTAATCTTAAATTAAATTTAAGCAATTTTAATTTTAAAAATTTGTGTTCAACAGTAATAACTGTTTAGTGGTACTATCAAGTATCAACAATACTTTCTAAGCAATATACATATTTAAAGGAGAGTTTAATCTTTTAATATAGTATATGCATGCTACCCTTTTAATTAGAGAATAAGTCATTAATATTAGAAATGAGAGTGACAGGCAGCAATAATTTTTTGATAGAAAGGTGTAGTTAATGCTTAATGTCAAAACTTAGGCCTCCCTAGTTTTTCTTTCTGTTTTATTTTTTCATGCTTCCGTGTCTATTAAAAAAAAAAAAGCTTAATGTCAAAACAATGACCGCTTATATAGGATTTAAGTAGGGAATAAATTCATAATGAAAATATTTAATTAACATATCAATATTTAACAGAAAAAATAATGACTCATTTTGTAGGATATAAATAAAAATTTTTTTTGAGACCTAGAAGACTAGAACCATGGCCTTGAAGTATACAAGACCCTGCAAAGCATAACATAATATTAATGTGTGTGTGTGTGTGTGTTATTTACCAAAAATTTAGTTTCGAAATCCTTTTTGGCAAGGATTGAAGTACATATATAAGGGTTAGGTTTGAACTTCTAATTACTTGGATAAGTGACAAAAATTTCAATCACTCACTGATTACTCTTAAAATTCTTATCATAACATAAAAGCATTTTCTTTCTAAGAAGCATTGTTTCGTCACTTCCTTTAATTTCGTTCCAATTTTTTTCTTCCTTTTTTATTAAGTTCTTTTTCATATTCATTTAAGCTAATTTTTTTTCCCTTTTATATTTTGTTATAAGAGAGGCACCATAGTTTGGAATTAAGGAGAGAGAAAAGGAATCAGTAGGAAGTAAACATGGGACTCCTATATACAAAGTCTAAAATAAATCACGCGATTTACATTTTATAAAAAGCGCATTTTTTTCAGATATTATATAAATAAATATTTATTGACCAAAACCAAGCACATCCCATTTTATCATAATTGATAGATTAATTAAATATCTTTTTTTCAAGGATTAAATTATAAAACAATAATTTTTAAGAACCAACTCATACATTCTTTCCCTCTCTCATAAATATAATCAGCCTTATCCATAAGTCCTTTCCTTGATAATCCTTGATTAATTTTTAATGAAAAGGAAGATTACTTAAGTAATTAATTAATTAAAAAGTAGTTCTGAGACACTGTGATACGAAATGCATGCTCCAATAAAAATGTTGAAATGTACTTGACCCTTCGTTCTACCAAAGAACACTACTATCTTACCATTAAGCTTCAACATTGAATCCCAATGAACCCACACAACTAATTCTTTTATTCTGCTTTATATCTATGTATAATATATATTAGGTTGTTCAACTGTGAGCGTACTTAAATAGATGTGAGAAGTCTCATTTCGAATAAAGTTAAGTTTAATAACTAATATATAATAAAGATAAAAAAAGAATTCATAAACTTAAACCTTGAGATTTTGAATTATAATGTGGCGTCATTTTGTTACTCTTGCCCTTCTCTCCTCTCCCTCATTCCCAGGCAGTCGTTCCTCATTCCTAACAAGTGATATTAGAGTTTAGTTTCGCTTGAGATCTGAAAGCCCATTATTGCGCACATGTTTGAAATGCAAAAATGAGACTAGCCCTAATTGCAAAAGGCACTTGTGTGCTTATGCCGCAAGCTCAAAAATTGAGTTGGCCCTAAAAAGTAGGGATTTAATATTTGGAGTATCTTTAATATAGAGAGCTTGTGTAGACTCACACTTAGTGGGATGTGAAAAGTTCATGTCGGATAAAGTTAAACTTAATAATTAATATATAATAAAAAGAAATGACTTATAAACTTAAGCCTTAAGATTTTGAATTAAGATATGAAATTCTTCTACTACTCTTGCTTTCTCTAATCTCTCCTCATTTTTGAATGGTCGCTCATCATTCCTAACAATATGCAAACTAACAAACCAAACTATTTTTGTGTTACAGTCTATCTAATTTATAAAAATGAAAATATGTTTCCATTTGGATAAAAAAGGAAAAATCAATTGTATATATGTTTCCATTTTGTGTATGATACTATTTTTGTTGTATTACTTAATATTATAAAAGACTCAAAATCTTTTTATGGATGACTTGATTGATGATGAGTCAACCATCACTAAACTATATATCCCATTACAATTATGTTGCTTTTTTCTCAACTTAATTAGTGCATGATATATACACTATCATGTTATGTCATCCTTAGGTCTATTAATTTATAGAATTATAGAAATTAAATATTTTACAATTATAAGACTGTGTATAATGACAAAAAAAATGTGAAACTTTGTATTTCCTCTGATCTTAAATACCAACTAATTTTTGAAAGTCACGTTTGACTCACTTCAATTGAATCAAGTTTGGTGTGATAAGATACATATTTATATATTTTTTAGTCCTATTTATTAATTATATTTAACATATTTTATTAAAACCAATAAAAATTAAACTCATTAATTTTGTTCAAAAATTTAATAAATTCTCAACTTGAATCCTATTAAATATACATATTTTAACAATATAATTTCTTTTACCAAAAAAGAGGGGTTACAACTTATAAAAAAAAAGAGAGGATATAATAGAAAATCTGTAATAAAAATTTAATAATATGACTTCTAAATATGATAAAAAAAATTTCTCTCTCCAACCAATAAATAAAATTGAAAATAATATATATATATATATATATATATTTTTCTTCTTTAAAACATTTAGGGTAAGTTAAGAATTAGGAGGGCATAACTCAAGAGTTTGGCCATTTAAGGATTTATTTGATGGTCAAAAGGGAAGTTATTTGAAAAATGCAAAAGTAAGGTGTGCATTATGGTTATAAGGAGGAAAGATAGGGGTAATTACAAGACACGGTATTACGTAAATAAATATGCCCCCAAGGAGAACCCAATCATATCTCGTGTTTCACCTTCTTCCCCTCCTGCACCTCTGTTTCTGTCATCTGTATTTTCAGCTCAGATCCACCCACCCCCACACAAAGCTAAACCACCTCAGTTCTCCATACACATTCAATCACCTCAACTTCTAAGGTTAACTGCAAAATAATAATCATAATAATAATAATAACCTTCATCTTCCTCCAATATTCTTCTTCTTTTTCCTCTGTTTTTCGTCATTCTGATCCCATATAATCAGTGGGAACAGAGTTTGACATAGATACTGACTTGAAATATGATGTATGTTTCTGGGTTGATTTTCAGGAACAGGAAATTGCCATGAGTGTGGTGTATAGTCCTGCTCTCAAGTACCCAGGAATGGATCCTAGAAACATCAAACAACAACAACAACAACGTTGTCTGCAGCAGCAGCAAATTTCTGGCCTATTAAGGTACCGGCGTTCTGCTCCGAGCTCATCGCCGGAAAACCTGGTGGAAAGTGAAGGAGGTTGCGCAGATTTGGATCATCAACAACATGAGCGAAGAAGTTATGTTCCATCCTTTGATGCAGAAATGGAAGGCATGTTGGATTCTGGTTCCAACAGTGGATGGAGCAATGTGAAGAATGAAGGAGGAGGACGGGGAGGGTCTGTTTTCTGTAATGAAGATGATCAACCAATTTACCATTCTCATGAAAGATTCCAAGAATTTGCAGGAAGTGGATCATGTTCAAGTGTGATGATGATGAACACTGTGATGGGTTTTCAGAACTCCACTCAATCCAAAATGGCTTCACGGAATTGTTCCAATAATCTTCTCCTCAGGCACAAGAGCTCACCTCCCGGGTTTTTCTCCAATTTCTCTCTCACAAATGGTATTCTTTGTAATCTTTATTTCATGATTTAATTAATTGTATTGTTGGAATATTTTAAATATGACCTAGATTTGCATTATTTAGTCTGAGTTAAGAACTGATTAGCTTTTATAATCTTGTGTGGATTATGATCGATGAGCTACACAATGAGTCAATTTAAGCAGAGGCTTAACTTACAACTTTTTAGCTCTCTTAAGAGAGAATTAATTAAATAATTAATTAATTACATCTTAAGTGGTTACTAACCTAGTCTACGTTTAAGCTCATGCGTTATAAGAGGACATTAGTCAGTCCAGTAACTCACATACTAAGGAGACCCAGTAACCTGTGAATTTGCCTACTCTCAAAATATGAGGATTTTTATTTAAGTCTACTATCTCTAGAGCAATTAATTTTTCTCAGTTAGGCTTTGCAAGCCCTCCTATAATTATTTTGACTAATTAATGGGATCCTTTTAACATGTATTTCTGAGAGTTCATGATGATAAAATAATTAATTGCAGGTTTTGCGTCACTGGTTGAACAAGCTACAACATCCACTAATGGCTTGAATGCTGCCTTTACCTTCTCATCTGAGCCATCTTCCTCTTGCCCAAGAAGGATGCCTCAGATCTCTGAAAATGGAAATGAAGCCCTACAACACCAACAAGACCAAGAAGACGAAGCAGCAGCAGCAGCAGCAAGAACCTGTGTTGAAACTAGAGGCCTGCAGAGAAATGACAATGGAGGGCACCACAAAGATTATATCAATATGCCCAGTTTCACAAGTGACTTCTGGGACAGTTCTTCATTCACGGCTAAAAAAACACCCAGTGACAGCAATGAATTCATATTTTCTACTTCAGGTGCTTTGGAATCTCAGGTTGGTATTCCAAAAAAGTTCACAAATTCATTATCATCAATATAGAAATGAAGACTTGCCAACGTTTTTAAGTCATTCTTATTGAGAAGATATCCACCACAATCTATTTTACACTATCTAAATTCTCTTCTAATTCATTGATTGTTATTGTATTATGGCAATCATTACATAAAATAAAATAATATCGTCTTAAAGTTCAGGTCAGACGATGTGATGTGATAACATATGACAGATCAAAATAAATGATAAGGATATTCTTGATAGAAATATAATAAAAAATGACAAACTATACTAAATTTGAGCTCTGTAAGTCCTATGAAAATTATCACCTTAATGAATTTCTGCTTTGATGTTTTTTAACAGCAAGCAGAGCAATTTAGATATCAAAATGTTGGGCTGACTCATCAAATGAGTTTGCCTAGTTCTTCAGACCGGAAGGGCGGCATAGAGAGGATTTTGCATATTCAAGAATCTGTTCCCTGTAAAATTAGAGCCAAAAGAGGCTTTGCTACTCACCCAAGAAGCATTGCTGAGCGGGTAAGTCTTAATTTGCTCATCTTCATTCTTAAGACACTTTGGGCTGGTCTGGGGGTCAGGGCCCATTAATTTAAGTTTGGGCTTAGGGAATCAAGGCCCATCATCTTTATTCTCATCCCTTCATTGTTTTTTCCTCTTTATCTAGTTTTTAAAATTATTCACTTATTATAAAAAAAAATTATTCACTTAAAAAAATAATGAATTAAAGAGGCATACTTTTCGTAAATACATTTTCTACATTGGTTAGGTTCTGATATTAATCTTAGTCTGAATCCAATTTATTTATAACATTAGGTGAGAAGAACAAGGATCAGTGAAAGAATAAAGAAGCTGCAAGAGCTTTTCCCAAAATCAGACAAGGTCCTCTCTCTCTCTCTCTCTCCCTTTGTGTGTGTGTGTGTGTGTGTGTTGGCAGATTGATAACTTAACTGCTTCCATGTTGGCAGCAAACAAGCACAGCAGATATGTTGGATTTGGCAGTTGATTATATTAAAGACCTGCAAAATCAAGTTAAGGTACTAAAGAGAAGATATATTTTCTCAGGAAATTTTTTTGAAAAAAAGAGTTGAAGTGTAATTTTAAGATATTTGCTATCAGATTCTATTATAAAATCATGGCACGTGAATATCTTTTTAGATCTTAACATGATTGCATTAATTCTTTAAAAGAGAAATAGTTTCCTTACATATCATCATGGGTCTTTAAATAAATTGAACTTTGTTTCCTCATCCCCTCCTCCTGCAGATACTAACAGATACAAGGGCAAAGTGCAGATGCTCGAGTGTTCAAAAGCAACACTGATCATGAAATGGGTCTTCCAAGTTAATATTTTATAAAGCTTTTTGAAGTAATTATTTTTAACCGTTGGATTTATTAGACAGTTCAGATCATGTCATCTAACCAAGGTTATAATTAGAAGTGTGCATGATCGATCAGATTTCTGCCCAACAAAAAATTCAACGGCCAAGAACCAGTACATCAGAATATTTTGTATTTCAAGTGTTTAGATGCTTAATCTTCATGATTCTTGAAGATGGAAAAAGGAATGAGGAAATTAACGTTTCCTAGTTAGTCTCTTCATCACTTCTATTTTTTATTTTAATTCTTTTAACTTCCCTTCAACTTTAATCCTTCTTTCTTGCTTGATTGTTTATTGGTTACTACCTTCCCATACTTGTCAGAATTTTTTTCTATAGTTTTTAACTTGACAGCTTGAAGCAAACAAAATCAAATCCGCAAACTTCACACAAGCGAGAAAAACTTAATGCGATTAGACTATAGAGCCATTCGTTACCAGAAAGCTTCAAACCATTATGAAGAACATGTGCCTGTCACTATTGATCATCGCTTTAGAAAAACAATTTGTTGTACTGATTGGCAACTAATCGCACGGAAACAAATCGATCATTTGTAAGAAAGTCCGGGCTTTATCCATCATGACTGTGTAACTAACAAGTAACTCTTCTCTAGCCTGTTTGTATGGCATGGCCACAAAATTTTCTCGTTCTAGAAATTCTCCAAATTAATCAATTCATATTCGAAGATTAAAAAATTTAATAAAGGCAGACTACGGTTTGAATATATTTCAGTTTTAGTAACATGCAAGTTCAGTGTTTGGCAGAAAATACTACCCTCTGCTTCTATTCTTCACATTAGAGTCATACACTGAGGCTAAAAAACCCTTCCAAAATTTGAGAACCAATTGCCCAATTTCAACTGGGAATAAAATACAATGGTTGACATTAAAATGCAAGAATTTCCTATGCCCAAGTACATGACATTCTTGAGTAAATAAATCTACGCAGGATAAGTAGACAGGCTTTACAAGTAAACAAGTTAGGCATGTTAGATATGGATTCTAACATGCTTATTTGCCTAGTTATAATTAGCCTGATCTGCCCATCTTTGACAGACAGACAATTCCAGAACATTTCACAAACTTGGCTCTTTTGGGCCAAATTTTTTTCAAAAACATAGTTGAAAGATCAACCATTGGCCACCTAAAAAAATTGTGCATTCATATTGTACTTCTATCACAATCATCTGCAATCACTCTGAATGTCTAATTGTATCTAGGAACCTAGTAAGCAATGGGAAAAATAAACAAAATTACTCGTTACTGCTACTCTACTATTGAAAAGCTGAGCAGAGCACCTGGTTAATCCAACCATCATAAAAATGAATTTATTTTCTTGAATAAATATTGGTTAGATGCTCAAAATTTCAAGCCCCAGCCTTTACTTTTGACTTTTGCTTCTTTGAATCCAATGATGCCAAGCCTTTGCCCAGTCCAACAGGAGCATGTTCTTCTTGTACAGGTTGTGTTGTTTGGTTACTCTGAGCATTGGTTGGATCATTTGGAGGAAGGCCGTTAGCTTCCTTCCTTGCTCCATCTCCATCCTTCTTGTCCACAGCATCTGGAGTTATACCACTGGAATTTATGACGTTGAGAAGCTGGGTAAGGGGTGGCAATGCTTGGACCGGAACACCGTGCGGACGGACTAATAGGCCCCTTGCTGCGGCCTTCTTCCTAACCTCAGCAGCTGCTCGTGCAGCTCTTTCATCAACTCCCCTTCCTCTAGGAAGAGTCTCACTGATCATGGCAGCATTAAGGGATCTGTTGGTAGCCACACCTGAACTTCCAGACCCTCCAGCAATTGCAGCGGCTTGGAATGCATGTATCAAGTCTGGATTTGCCTGTCTTGACATGAAAATTCCGAACTTTGAGTAGATGCTTAAAGTATAGACTACAGAATCAGATACACTTCACAAATTAATATGCGAAGGAAAGGCAATCATCTGAAGCAGGTTAAGAAGCTTTATGTAGTCCCTTTGGTTAAAGGCAGCAAAAAAAATTTAACTGTAATCTAAGAGATTGTGACCAGCCACCTGGAGAGTGAGACCAAAAAGGGGGGGAAATTTTAAAATTGCACCAAAACCACCAAGTTAAATCACATACCAAAATGCCAGAAACAAATTCTACGAAAGGAATAACAAATGCATATTTAAAACACAAACTTTGACCCGCAAACTAGTAACTTGTTGAAGATCTACCTAATTATAACGTATAAAGTTAGCCTCGAAGATTATGTTAGTTACAAATACCATAATAATATAGTGCCTGATAATTAGAGGAACATAAAGAACAACCTTCAAGATATCAATAGCTTTTTGAGCAGAAGCAGCATTCATACTTTGACCCTTCTGTTTTTGTGCGTTCATCTGCCAAAGAGAAAAAAAGATAAGAAAATGAGTCATACATGACTAAATGAAAGGTTTTACTTTCTTAGCCATTTAGGTGGTACACTCGCATCACAGAAATCCTCATTTTCTTAGGCATTTGGATCCAACAAAGAAAGTCCAGGAACTAAAACACCACCTGTCATTAACAATAAGAAGCATGCAGGTAGTTATACCTGTATCTCACGCTTCTTAAATGTCTCCATCCAGTTTTGCGAGTCACGTGTCCTTGAATCATCTTCACCAAGTTGTTTGACAAGTATATCATATGTTTTTTTCTCATGCTGTCATACCAAATGCCAGAATCAGACAACCACTTAATAAATATAAGAAACCAGCTACGCCACTGTACGTACCTGATGAGAGAGCTTGAAAGCACCCATACAATTAAATGCTATAGCAAGAGCATGATAACAAACAGCAGTTTGAATATGCTCCTCTCCTAGAAGCCTCTCATTCTTCTTTAAGGCTTCTTGCAGATAACGAAGAGCTGTATTCATCTTTCCTATATCCTGATACATCATTGCAACATTAATAAAAGTTGCTGCAACGTCAGGATGATCTGGGCCTGATGACAGACTTAACAGGAGCAAAGCACGGGACATGTGTCGAAGGGCAAGTTCTGTCTGGTTAAGTCCATGGTAAAACAGAGCCATATTGCCATAACTGAAACAGCAATAGAATAGATCACAAAATGCTCAAGAGAAAACTCATTCGGAAAATGGCACTCAGATTCCGGCAAACTGGCATCTCAATATTTATACTTTTTCCCCATTCTAAGATTACTTTCGGTTTGGCACAAATAAAATGATACACAATTTAAAAAAAAAAAACTGCAACAGAATGCACGAAATTAAAATATCAATGGAATGAACATATATAAGTAGGGTAGAGAATACCTGTGAGCAGTGTCAGGATGATCTAGACCAAGGCAACGTTCATTTATAATTAACTCCTTATGTTGTTGCAAAATAGCTCCAGCCAAGTCCCCGGCATGATACAAAACCATGGCAAGGTACCTGAAATTTATTGAGGACATCAAAACTCAAAGATAAATTCAGATTAATGCACCACAAGAAAATGCATCAAATGTTCAGAAGATGGATGATGCAGCAAAGCAATGTAAATCTTTGGTAGTTTCTTCAAATTTATAAGCCTTTGCAAATGAAAATTGTTTAATGTGGGAATTTGTATCAAATCTATCACAGAAGTCAGAAGCAGGAAGATTAACCTATGTTTAAAGTAGCACTTCTTTAGAATAGGCAAGAACATCTAAACAACAAAAATTGACATACCGACAGCAATTAGCAACTTCACGATGCATTGGACCAGTAACCTACAGTCCAATAAACAATACATTATTTTAAGCACAAGGAACTATTCCAAGAGAGATACAGAGTCAAATTTCATGCCTGTTGTAAAATTGAGAATGCCTCTGAAAATAAAGTGTAAGCTTCACTGAGCATGCCCTGCAACAGAAAAATAATTATACAAAATAAACATGCTTTCTCAGAAAATAAATCAAGTCAACATGCACATTTTTTAACATTTATGCTTTCACAGAGAGGTGTGACCATTTCAATACTACATAAATTTAAGCATCTCAATAAACATAATTAAGATAATCCCATGTTAATTAACATAATTGTTTTAACTCACTAGGAGTCAACCCCAAAATAATAAACAACACATTTTTATTTTATTTTTTAAATTTTTGGTAATCTTCCACAAAGATTCACCTAAAAATAAAATCAAATACAAATGCATACAAAATAAATATTATCACTTTATCATCTAAGATATGCAAAGGGTTACAAATCACATTCAGAAACAGCATCAGAATCCCTAAGCATTGCAATACCTCAGCTAGTTGAAGTTTTCCAGTTTCCACTAGTTCCTTGGCTTCTGAGCATACAGGGACTGAATGCTTGACAACAGGGCGGAGATCCAAGATATCTGATGTTTGGAAGGGCGTTGTAGAATTAAGATCATGCTTACGAGCTGCAATGGTCATACCAACCTGTGGACCAACATTGTTCAAGTAATGGGTAAGAATCACTACTCAGCAGCTATTCACATCAACCATAGGAGTTGGACAAAGTAAAAACTTTTCAGAAATTACTAAGTGTTAACCTAACATCAACTATTTTTAAAAGCATGATAAGGATAATTTTTTATAATGTTGTCAAAATCAAGTGACTGTCCCTTTTTGACAAAAGAATTTTTTTATTAATTGTGCATATTACCAATTACCAAGTGCACATATGTCTAGAGCAAAGAGCACAAAAGTAGGATTTTCCAAAACGTTCATTCCTTGAAACATCAGAAAAATGGACCAAGAAAAAACAGAAAACATCATTTGGATCACTAACAAATTCAAATGAGTCAGCTGAATAGTGAGTGACATGTACTTACCTTTTGACAGAGATTACGAAGAACAGAAATCTTCTTCACTTGTGACCTTGCATCCTCTGGCAACTCAAACTGCATTGAAGTGAATTGTTCAAATTTACACCAACATTACAGATGACGAGATAAAGGAAATTCAGAAAGTTCCCAGATGTCCAATTTCATTGCATGAAAAGACATTGCTTAAATTCCAAATAGAAGAATGCAGATTATATAATCTTTTATAATATAGTACTAAGCTAACTCCACAATATGATAACTGCTATAACTACTCATATCTTGTTCAGCTAAAAGAGCTTCAAATGTTTACCTCAAAAAAAAAAAAAGGCATTCCAAATGATTCAATGTAAAGAAGTTAACAAGTGGTTTAGACAGACAGAAAATACTCAACCTTGTATTAGCATCACGTTGTTCCAGAGAAAAATATAAACAATCAAGTTAGGTGATAATTGAGACCTTGTATTTGACCATTGCAAATTCTTGAATGTCAGACCAAAGAGTTTCAGAGCTCATATTCATATACGGAGGTAGAGACTTTCTTGAGTATGCCTTGCCTCTCCATCTTGCTTGCCCTCTAGAATGCTTTCCTGATGCCTGATGCCCAGAATGTTCCTGTAAACCCATATGCAAACAAAAAGAATTCCTCATTGAGATGCCACATTACAAATTATAAACTATTTAGTATACATTATCATAAGAATTTGACAGGAAAAAAAGGAAAGAAAAATGTTAACGCAAAAATTATTCACAACACCTTGGGGAAGGTAAAAGTGAACAAATGTGCTAAGAAAGTTAAGACATGAACGAACATATTACAGCTGAACAGTTGAAGACTACTTGACACAATTCAACCTTACTAACATACCCTTTTAGGAGTTTTGGAATGTACGCTATTGGCAGTTAATTTTCCACCAGGAGCATGACAACTTCCAAACAGGCAGTTCAAGAAATGAGATATTGCTGGTGCAAGATCATGATCCTCCGTGTCTCTCAGTACATCCTACAAATTATATATGATTGGAAAAGAAAATCGCATCATGTCATAACCAAACACTAAGAAATGTGTGTTCTAGGAATGCAGGCAAGCACATTATCAGTGCAAGAGGATTCAGTGGTTTTCATGAGACAGCAAATCCTCAGTATGAGGTTAAATAAGTTGAAAACAACAAAATTATCAAGTTCTTCATGCAAATTCAATATCTTGTATCAATGAAGCAATTGAAGCATCCACTTATCAGATTACACCCAACAGGAGGAATCTAAGATGTTTAGGAGTTGAACAAAGGGTACATGTCCATCTAGACACACAGTCTCTTTCAAGTATTAGAGGAATAATTAAACGTGACAGGATTTGCAAACTGTCTCATTGGGTTTTTTTTTTTTTTTTGCGAGAGGGTGGGGGAGATCAACTTAGAATTGGACTCTTGACAATGTGAGAGTGGTGAAAACATCTTCTGTCCAACATTAGGCACATTCATTTTGGGAAGGAAGCACTGAAGCAGTGCTCCAAACAAGAAACAGCTAACAAGACTCTCAAGAACTCATGAGTTAGATAAATATACAGAGATGAACAAGCCTCTGGATGCATAGAGACCTTCTCTGGAATGATTCCAATGATTGAGATAACTCTAAAGAAAGAAATGCATTCAAAATGCACTTCCAGATTTAATAATTGAAGACATAAAGTAGTCCAGAGGTAAACTTTTTGGTACAGGAAAGATGGCAAATGTTCACCTTGATTATGTGCTTAGCAGATCTAACGACAATCTCATTACAACAAAGATCCCACAGATGAGGTAGATGTTTAGTCCCTTCAGCCACCTTTTAAAACAAAAGACAAGTTAGAAGCAACATAAAAATTCTCCAATGATAAAAATAAGAACTTAAGCACAATAAATCAGTGCCTAATTTTCAATAGTTTATAGCAGAATATCTCCAAAAAAGAACCATTTCAAAGGCATTGAACATTGACCAAATCTATCATGCTTACTTTTCCAATATAGCGAACATTAATTCCATGAGCATGGAGTGCTTCGGTTAATGTCTGACCATCCATAGGTGAAACCTCAAGTGTGCAGAGATCTTGTATAAACTTTGGAAGTACAACATCTGTTAGATACAGACTAACTTTCCTCACATTATCTTCATCAGCTTCTATTTCCTGGTGAACAGGAACAATTTTAGCAATGTATGAATACCCTGAATGCAGAAAGCATGTCACAATGTATTCACATAGAAAGCTCAGACACAATAAGCCAGGGAAAGAGATTGATGAACAAATAAATATCTAGACACACACACGCAATGAAGAGAAGATCTATAAATGAGAAAATAAAGTAAAGAATAAATTCAACTACAACCTCTGGACTCCCTGCTAGTTTGAATTCAGTGAAGACGTTAGGGTTAAAAACGATTTCCTCATAGGAGTCTGAAACTTCAGCTGATGCAGGAATGAGTTCTTCAACTTCCTCACTCTTCTCTTCCTTTGATAAATCCTGCTGAAGGTAATCAAGGCACATAACCACCACCACCGTTAGGTTGTCAAGCCATAAAACTGTGAATTGAACATACAGGATGTTGTTAACGTAGTTCTTAAAAGAAACATGATGGAAAAGAAGTGGAGCAATTAAGAGTACAATTCCCTTTTATATTCCAGCCATAATGAACCTTCATTTTGCTGGATAGTAATTTTCCTGTCATTTTAATCCCATTAAGGCCAGAAGGAGGAAGTCTACAACCACTGACCAATGTGTAGGAATGTGCATACACATGAAGAGGGAACAAAGTAACTCGTATGTCACATTAAGTCAAGATAGGTAGGTCAGCATTGAAGATTATACAAGTACAAGTCAAAAACTTATCACGTGTGAAGGCCTTTAAAAAACCTGAACCCTCCTGATCGTCCTTCAAACGGGAAAAGGATGGAGAAAGCAATGTCTCAATTCTCAGAAATATTTGTCAAGTATATGATACTTTACATTGCTGCAACGCTCACCTGCTTGTCATCTGTAACATTTTGAGAATCAGCAGTTATGTCTGCTCCTCGAGGACTAGTCTCCTTAGATTTTGACCTCTCTGCAGCACGGGCCTATTCCAAAAACAGTAAGTTAAAGGAAACTCAATATACAGTTCATGTGACAAAACAATGTCGACGTTTGTGCAACATACTCACCTGGCAAAAGGCAGTGATTAATTCTTGTCTCAGGATACATGATCGAGAACCAGGTCCAGTGTAGTTTGCATCACGAGGAGTTACCCTCAACAAATCCAGAAGATAATGCCTAATTTGGTTTCAAAAAGAAAAGAAAAGAAAACCATTGCACAGATCAGTGGAGAATAATGTACACAATTACAACCAACAAATAAAATATGATAAATAGAATTCTATCTTTTAATGTTCAGCTATATTCTGTATCCATAGAAGAGCCAGAATAGAGCAATAAAAAAAAAATTATTACATCAGCTATGTCCAAATCACAATGATCATATAGAAACAAAAAATTAACTCAGGTGAATACCGATCATCACCACCAACAATGCCCTTGCATTCCACAGGTGCAGCCAATTTGAAAACATTTCCAGATCCATCAAGGACAGAGTGTTCCTTAAGATGAAGGCGCTTTGCAGCTTGCAAAACCTAAAATCAGAGCTTATGAGAGATATAAAAGAAACCTATATGATGGAGATCACAAAAAATAACAGGCCCAAAAAAATGATGTACCATAACAGTTTGCAGATGACACAGAATATGCCCTTATTCCATTTTACATTCCACAACACTATAGAGCTGGCGTCCACCAGTTATTCTCACAAACAAATAGTAAAATTACACAAGCTTAACTACCTTAGAATGAAAATCTGCATTCCAGCAAATTTTTTTCCCATTGTCAACAGAGCCATACAGAAGAGAGTCTGATTTGTCACCTTGAAGAATTCCTGGCAAGACACTCTGCAGCAAAATATGCACAAAAAATAAAATTTCAAGAATGAAATTGTGAAAGAGGATTCAGAACATTTACAGTTCAATATTTTCATCAGATAGTCCAGCACTTACCAGTTACCACAGGTGATAGAAAGAATATTAAAAAAAACCTCTCAAAATAAACTGAATTCAATTAATCAATAATAAGGTAATTAATTATCAAATTTGATGAGAAGTATTAGGGGCAACTGAAATAGGAAATCTCCATGCTACTCAAACATCAATACCTGAAATCCTAATCTAGTATGATACAATAGCACAAGGTAACATATAACTTGGCTCAAACACTTTAGTCGAATCCCTATTCAAATCCTAAATTATACCAACGACAATTGCATGAGCAAGTAATAAGTAATTTAATAAATAATAATTCTGTATTCTCATACTGCATTACCAGAATTTCTTAGCCAATTCAGGAGAATTAAAAAGAAGTAGCATTGAAACCAATGTCCATCATGAAAGCTAGTAAAACTGTGAATTCCAATATTTGAGGGTGTTTCGATGGTGCATTTCAAAGCAGGTTCCTAGCGTCCTGGAGGCTATTTTGACAAGTTGCACTGCATATTGTTATATTTAGAAAGGTTTTTAGCACAATTATTCCAGAAAGAATGTTATAATTTGTGTGTCAGAATCTGATACTTAACAATAAAACGGATTATAACTTTATCCCACAAGTAATTGCACTTCCTTGAAAGAGAGATATAATCAATAGGTGAATACCAGCTTCACTACACACCTGAGCTACCACCCTGTGACCTCTATAGTCAATTATAGCCATAGCAAGATTATAAAGTCCAGGGACATCAGCTTCCTGGTAAGCCTTGGTGCCTTTTAAATCATTATTTGCAGAAGCATATGTTGCCTGCTCGTTCTCCGCCAACTGTGTTTCAGGAAGAATATCTTGAGTGATATCCACACCATTGGTAAGCACTTCTGAACTTGAACTATCACCTTTTGCTCCATTGGAAACCTGAATGTCCCCGCAAAGCAAGCTATCAGAAGATTTTTCAGGAGAACAATGCAAAGTGCCTGTGCTGCATGTTTTTGAGTAAGCCTCTGCATGGGTCTTTGGTAGCTGCTCAAGGTCCGCATCAACAGCAAAACTAAAGAATATATTGTTGTGCACATACCTAATATAGAAAAATAGACATAAATTATACTGCAGATCCAACAGCTAACCATTATAAAGGAAATGGTACCGGGAGAATTCTCAAGATTAAACAATGCACAGCAAAGTTGCCATGTAATTATGAATCTCATCAAGATCTTTTAACAGATAAAATATTATGTGATATGAACAGACTATCAGGTTATTCACAAAGCAACCGTAACCTGCACCACAAAATAAGAATGGAGAGATGTTTCCATTTTATTAATCACTTGTGGACAATCCTCAACCTCAGCCGCCACAACATTTAACATGCATTTAGTAAGGCACAATTATAAGCAGTAGTTAGCATACTTACGAAACATATTTCAATATCTAAATACTATAATATCATGACAGAGATAAAAAAAAATACTTAAAAGTCTAAGTTTCCAACCAATACAAAAATAATCAACCAGCAAATTGCTTGAACTTTAGAAGCGTAGTCCTACTAACATATGAAAGCATTCAGGGTCGGTCGGATTTATTGGAGGAATGCAACCGCTGATAACTCCAATAGCGCCATTAATTGCTGCATCAACAAAATCTGACGTCACCTTATAAAGAGCCCTATCTCTCAAAATTCTGCAATAATTGATAAATAAAGTTGTCAACCAAAAGACAAGTTCAGAGACATGTTAAGAGTTCCAGTCATTAAATCATGGATAAGGCAATTCAGGTACCTCTCCTGTGGAGTTGTATGAGGAAACTCCCGACAAGATTGCAGTTCCTCATTCCAATCTCTTTGCATTCCAATTGGCTCACTCCCATATAAAAGAATCAAAGCATCCTCAGCCCTGGCCGAGTCACGTTTGTGGTCTGGCACCAAGGAAACAACATTACAATCTAGATAATCTAGACAAGACATAAAGCCAGCCTGAGGTTCAAACAATGAAGCTCATTTAAAACTCAAACTCAGAGCACTATAAACCAAATCTTGGATTTCATATACAAGTAAATATTTGACAATACTAGCACCACATACCATGACTGCCTCAAAGGGATGTTAGTTATGTAGTTTAAGAAACAAACCATATATGGACAGAATACAAGAAAGCTAACTGGCCAACTACAATACATAGAGAAATTATAACACCTACCACTAAAGGAAAAGCAACATCAATGTTTAGATACAAAAGAACAAAGTATAGCTACATAAAAATTGAAAAGAAAATGCCGGTAGATGATATTCCATAGACTAAGCTCACCTGGTACTGGATATGACCCAAGCCACATATTGGGCGGCAGCAAAGACATCACATTTTCAAAAGGATGAGCAGCAGCCCTCCGCTCCAAAATTTCCCGTAAAGCTTCAATAATGAGCAGATGAAGTAAGTTTAGATTACTAACAAAGTTGAATTAAAGTCTTAAACAATGTGTACTTCAATCACATTCAATTACCTTTTTTAAATTTGGGACTAATCTTCTGTAAGAGAGCAACAAGAGTTGTCGCTTCAGAACTAGCTTTACTTGGCCTTGGGTCCAGTGTGTTCCCTGTGCTCGAATTGAGATAAAACATCTTTGTGCCTCCAGTAATACAATATTTATTACCCTCTAATGTTACCACATCCAAATAAATTAAATCTCCAACTAGCCTGCAGAACACAGAACTCTGGTTAAATGACTTCGAAATCAGTAAGTCTATATTCTATAAAAATGACATTTGCTAAAGAGTAAAAATATTTGTACCTTCTGTAGCTTGGAGGAGGATTTAACGATGAAAACACTATGCTCTCTACACATTTAATATCCTTCTGCGGGGATGATAGCAAATTACCCAGGGATCCAGAGACGTCCTCCATATAACCAAGCCCATCAAGCCCAGGAATTTCAGGTTTCAAATTATCTGTTCTTGGAGAAAATAAAGAAGCAAGTCAATGTTCATGTTACTATGACAAGAATACAGAAACAGCAACGAAATAAAACAAAATCCAATGAAGGAGAAAGAACCATTCAATTCCAACCTGAACTTGCAGCTTTATTTTGTAACGTCTCATTTTGAAGTGCAAGTGACGTAGACAGTGAAGCATGAAGTGCAGAAAGGGAAAGCAACTCTCTTGTACGGTGAACATGAGCCCTTATAGATCTATCATCGTATAATGCTGCAAAGACAATTTTTAATACAATAACCCATTACTCATCTGATGTCAAATTATCCTTTTACTGCAAGAGCAAAAGTTATAATGACATACCAGGTACCATTTCCAAGGAGCAACCACCAGTAGTAATGTCAACTACCTCAGAAATTTCATTATAATCCTCCAAATGATGAGTATACCCATCCTTTGTGTGAAGCAACAAGTCATAGCAAGTGATAAAACATGTCTCTGGAGCATCAAGAAGAAATTGTCTGATATCCATAACAGAGTCTCCTGGATTCAACTGTGAATCAACGAACAGAACGAACAAAAACAGCTCAGAAAAGATATGAAATGCACAAGTAGAACTGGAACAGAAAAAAATTTGTCCATGGAACTTCTTGAATCTTCAATATCTGACAATGAACCAATAACAAGCAATGAATTCATGATGTGTTAACTCGCCTGCAGCTCAAGCTTCTCCCCACTTTGTGTTTTGACAGAGACAGGATAAAGTTGAAGATCACCTGCACAGTGAAGGTTGGGGAAAAGATTTTAGTTATGGTGCGCAGTTCATGTCATACTGCTAGAGTTACCAGCCAAAAAGATATAAATTTCACCAAATATCCACAATCCACAATTAGACACTATTTCAACAATAGTGAATAGTACAAGTATAGTACACAATGTTCAGTTGGAAAAGCAGAGATTTAAACTCACCAAAAACCACAATCACCCAATGACTGGGAAATAAAGTTTTTGGTCACATAGATATGGCAATGCTTGTCTCATCTTGCCACCCAACAGGGGAAAATAAGTTAAATGAGAAAGAAATTCACAGAAGCAACAACAAAATAATAACAACTCGGCATCACAGCAATGCTAGAAGAACTTGAAGCTGTCAGTCAGTTACCTGAAAATAATGCAACTAAAACTTTTTATGAACATAGTGCGACCACACTATCAAAATATTACCAATTATTATGAAAAAGTAACCTCACTCAAAGAAATAACGAGTTATGCTCAACAAAGTGATTGCAGCAGTAGAAGCTGATAGTGGTCTGCCTCACAAAAATTTTCCAACTGCTTGTGAGCTAGTGTATGTACATGGTCTACGAATCCATGAGTACATAATGCCCTTTTCTCTTCTTCCGATAAAACACAAAACAGATTGCTTATGGGTCCCTATACATTCATGCAATAGCCTATCACAAATTACATTCTTGCCACCAGCTGGTACTATAGTTCTGACTTAAATACTTAGCTTGTTTACATGGTTCCCTGTTTTTACTCCAGATTTGGGCAAATGCAAGAGACATTTGGATAAGGAATTTGCCTACAGTCACTTTATAAAAAAAAAAATATAATTAACATGTGAGTATGCAGCATGCCAAGTGCCCCAGCAATTGCATTACATGACTTACTTTTTGTCAGATGCTTATGTAATGATTATAGTAATGCATTTAAGTTTCTAAAAATGGTTAGAGCACCTAAATGTATGCATACAGTTTCTCTTTTCATCATCTTTTTCCATTTTTCATATTATAGGTGACATAAAAATCCCTTATTCATGAGATTTGCTCCGGAAGATCAACCAATTTAATATAATGATAACATGAATTAAAAAATGCTGAATAACTTTGTAAAGCCAAACTTTTGCAAGAATTGATGCAGGAAGGATGATTTTGAAACAATCAGCTTTGAACATGAAAATAATATATATAAAAGTACTGCTAGTGAACTTATTTTGTCCGCATTTTGTTAGCAATTATTACCTTTTGCAGTAGAAATACAACGATGGATGTGAAAATACTGTGAATAAAACAGTTTTTATTATGAATGACAACCATAAAAGTTCAGGAACTTCCACAAACATAAAAGGGCATTTACATGACATCATTAACGCCTGGAATCTATTTGAAGCAACTTGGGCCAGTTAACTGCCAAATGAAACGAAATCCCAAAAAAAAAAAAAAATGCAGTCAAATTCTATATTGGGCATAGGAAATGAATTCAGAACCCTCCATCAAACACAATAAGATAAACTTAACCTCTTGAAGCACAGACTGTATTATTTATTTATGAAGAAAAGTTTAAAAAAAAATTGAAAATATAAGAATGAGTAAGCCCAAAATCTGTCACCAACGACATGCCCACTGCAACAAGAGTAGTTACCAGTCTTTCACACGAAACACCCAAAAAAAAAAAAAAATACTTGTCAGGCCAATTTCACCTTGCTTTTGGGCTGATTCCTGTTCCTTCGCTACAGAATCAGCACTGGTTGATTCACCTGCAGCTGAAACGTCTGTTGCATGAGGTTTCACAGATTCTGAAGCATTCTCAATATTATCCTTCGTACGAACATCAGACACAACCGCTGCCTCTGCAGGATTGGAAGAACTGGAAGCATTGTGTGACCCTCTCTTGGCCCTGCCCTTGTTCGATTTTCCAGCCATTTTTCCTGTTGGATCCAATAACTATGTCAGTGTATCAGAACAGGAATAAAGAGATACAGAGGTAGATGCAGCAAATGGTATGTTTGCCAGGTCATAATACGTAAACGATCATATCCCCTCTCTCAGAATCAGTATTTACCCATGAGCAACATAGGAAAACCACCACTACTAACAGAGCTATAAAAGTCAGCTCTCTAACAAAAAGCAAATATTGAAAGTCTCAGTAAAGAGAGCGGCTAAAATAAGTCTCCAGTCCTGTAAAATCCTATAATATGTCATAGAGGGATTTGCCCATGAACAAACACAATCAATTCCAGCGTCAAGGACAGGCTAACAGCAATTCCAGATGAACAACGACAAGCACCCTTTGAACACAACAGGGGAAAAAAAAAAAAACAAATTCTTTTAGCCGCAACAATCCACTTTGTAGCATTTGAATTGTTAATTCTCGGAAGAAATACGAACCCACGTGAAAACATAATCAAAAAGTGAACCCCAAGTAGAAAGTTTTGTCATTAGCACAGCGATTGAAGGTCAAACACTTAGACATGGCAGTGCAGTTTACCAGAGAGGAAATGCTCCAATGATAGCTGAATTCACCGATTAAGAAAGAATCATGCAAAATGAATATTAAAATATACGAGGAAGGTTTTAGAGCAGAAGTGGGAGGAGGAGGTTTTCGGGGCACTGAAGGAGAAGCACAGGAAGTGGCTGAGAGGCGGCGAAGTTTTCCTTCAGAGCAGTTTTTCTAATAATTTTGTGAACCCATACTCGCTTGTGGGCTTTGGGCCTCCTCGATCCCCTGTTCTTCAACAATTCGAATTAAATGTTTTTGTGGAGAAATACAGTCAATCAATTGTTTTTATGGAGTTTTGTTTTTAATTTTTATAATTTTTTTAATATTTTTAATTTCTATAGTTTTAAAAAATTTGAATGATATTTTTTCTTTAAATTCTTATAATTTTATTTTTTCAATATTTTTAATTTCTATAAGAACTGAAAACACTAGAACAAAATTGTAGGAATTAAAAGCAAAACTTGATGAAATTATAGGGGTTAAAAAAAAAAATTTGGTTGGCTAACAAAATCATGAATAAATTGACCAATTTATTTACCAAAAATATAATTTTTAAGGAAATAAATTTATATATATATATATATATAATTTAAGTCTTCTTTTCTTTGTAGTTTACCTATTTTACATGAGTTTGCAGTGTAATTTCTCAGGGTATTTTTGAAGTGGATCATTTTCAAGTTATTTCATTTTTATGCTTTGGATTTTTTTAATTTTATCCTTTTTTAAACGTCTTGTTTGATTTCGTTCCATATTTTATTTTTAAAGCTATTTTGTAAACCATTTTATAAAAAAAAGTCAAAACAAAACAAAACAAAAATCTATTTACTTATGTTAGATTGAAAAAAAGTATTAAATTTAAAAATCAGCAATAGTGGTGAAGTTAATGGTGGTAACATGTGATGGTGGTTGATTATGACTATCTGTAATTAACAGCCAAGCTGACCAATGATACAATTAATGATAGCAACTACCTCATAGTGGTGGTCAAGGTTGGCAAATCAATGGCTAATAGCAGGGTCATTGGCAATAGCTAACAATAGGTGGTGGTGGTGGCTGATGATGGTTAATTAATAGTAAATGATGATTGGTTAACGATGGCACAATAAATGATGATAATCAATAGTAATGGCTAGTGATAATAATTAATGAAAATTGGTAATGATAAATTGAACACTAGTGGTGGTTAACAATGGATGTTGACTTTGGTAGGTGATGACAAACAATTAGAATGAATGTTTTTGAGGTAGTTCAATGACTAAATACAGTTTATTTTAAATTATCTCCAAAAAAACAGTGTTTTAAAAAAAATAAAAAGAAAACAAAAGCAACTATTGGATCTTTTCATTTTCATATTTTAAATAAAAAATTAAAACAGTTTTAAACAACATTTAAATTTAAATTCAAAACAATCACTTGAACGAGCTTTTAAAAGAAAACCAAAATACCCGAGCAAGCTGTTATGTCTACTGGTGTGTTCAGTATATATGTGTCTGGTTATGTTCTGTGTGTATTGTGTACTGTGCATCCCAGGTCAACTTGGTCTAGTTTTCAGTTCAATGTGGATTTCCTTATATAATGCTTTATCTTTTGAAGCTGCATGGCCTCAAATCTCTTAAGCGATCTGCCTCTAATGCTAATTGCACAGAGTGCATTTAAAATGCAAAGCATCAATACTAGAATTTTAAAACCCACTTCTCACGATTCGATACTCGAGGTTGCAACAAACAACGTTGGCTATTTTTGCAGATTACCATGTTAATGATGATTAATTGCTACCCCTGAGCCTATGTCAGCATGAAGGCCTCAATTCATATTTACACATTTCGTTTGATTGGAAAGTTCCAAAGAAGTGTCAACTCTATGATGGGGGTGATGGATTACTCAATCCTCAAGAAGAGAACAATATTCCAGTAATTGTTGATGCAAGGTAGCTCAAGTCCTATTCTGATGACTTAGAAACCATCAAACAAACTGTGTCTGGAAGGTTTGTTTCTTGATGCCGATGACCTCTTTGATGATTTGTCTGCTCCGTTCTGTTGAAGCTTTGAGAAGACGAGTGATGACTGAACATCAGAGTTCCAACTTGTCTCTAGGTTTCAAGACCCTGACCTCTCTGGCTGAACATAAGGGAAGCTGAAGAGGTATGGCTTTTGTTCTCTATGTGGGACCAAGTTTTATACTTTTGATGTCAAATTGTAACCTCCTAAATTTTATTAATCTTTTAAAGCATCCATAAGGACCTTAAAATGATTGGGCCTAGAGTGATAATACAGTGCGTGTGTGAGATAATAACTAAAGCAATTAAATTTAACAAATGTTTGAAACTAAAAAGTTAATTAAAATAATAATAGTTAGATAATTTCGTTAAAATTTGCAATATATCATATCCTCTTAAAATTATCTTCAAAGATATAGGTGTTTAAATAATAATAATAAAAAGAAATTATAAAAAAATTATTATAACTATAAATCTATATACACTGTGAAAATCCTACTCTATATTTATTTAGTTTCATTCACTCTCCCCTAACACGGCCGCCTACTGTTTCTCAAGAGCTCTCTCTCACAGGTATCCTTCTTTGCCTTTCCTTCCATCTCTTTCGATTTATATATAGTGAATATATGCGTACTTCGTCAAGTCATCCTCCCATTGACCTTTAAATTATATATATATATATATATATATATATAATGATAGTTCTTCTTCCTCACTCGTCCTTTTCTTTTCAAAGCTTTCGCCTTATATGTACATATATAATAATGCTAGCTTCCTTTATGACATTCCTAGTCACGTGATGCTATTCCAAGGCATCTTATAACATTATATTTTTTGGATAATAAAAATTAGACTAAGATTTAAATATCTAATTTAAAACTTGTAAAATTAAAGTTTAGGATCCTCAAGCTAATGTAACAAATTAATTAAATTATAAAGAGACATGGGTCTTAAAAAAAGGAGAAATTTCGGAGCTTTTTAGGATAGCTTTAATATTTAGAGTAATTTTAGAGTTACCTTAGAATAGTTTTAAGGTAATATTTAATAACTTTAAATTATATCTTAATATTTTTGTATGTATGTGATTTTTGTAAATCTCATTAAAAGCTTTTAATTGCTTGAATTTTGGCTGTGGGACTACTTGTTGGCTTAAGGAGAACAGGTAATTTAGGGTTTTTCTATATATGTGCAAGCTCTGTGTTTGATAACAAATGTATATAATTGTAAATTTAATTGTAAAAAATTCATATATTATTTGAATCTTGTCAAGCATGCTTGTACCTTAGCTATATATTATTGTTGGTGTTTCTTTTTAAGCATGCTTGTGAATGTAGATTAATAATGTTTATTTGATGAAAATTGTATATTACTTAAGAGTAGTTTATTTCTTTCAAGCATGCTTATAAATTGAGTTGATCGAATGAGATATTTATATCTCTTTTCAAGCATACTTGTATACAACGTGAATGTTGTATAGATGCGGTATGCATTTGGGGATGGGTTGATGAGGAGATAATGATGTTGATTTATATATATGATTTAGTGACCACGTGGTTCGCCTCCACTATGCGCACAATGGTTGCCTTTTTTTCAAAACCCGATTCCTTAATACTTACTGGTCAGGTTTGTAAAGGGAGAATGTGGGACAGTGACACCTCCTGATTGGGTTTTTAAGTAAGGAGCTATAGTTTGGGCTTAGGCTCTGTACCTTTGGCCGGGTATATCTCAAGCACTAGAGAAGCTTGGTCAGTCTAACATGTGGACAGACCGTATTTGAGTTTATGGTTCCAGTCAGTGGAATAAGGATGGACGAAGTAACAAGGGAGATTATTGGTGTTGCATATTGACATGTTATGAGTTATATCCTATAAAATTCTTATGTTATAACTGAATAACTCTTGTACACTCACTTATATATTGATTGTATAATTGTGTAGTTGTAGTTTGTGCATGTATGGTTAAACTTTGAGTTTATTGAAACGTTAGTGCTCACCCCACTCTTTAACACTTTAAGTAAGCTTAGTGAAGCAAAGGAGAAGCGTTTAGAAGCTTGGGACTTAGCTTGAGTAAGCTTTAAGTCCCATTTTAGTTTATAGAATAATTATTTATCAATATAGGATTCATTTGTCATTTGGGTTGAGTTTTGAAATTGTTTGTTATTTATTGATGACTGAAAAGGGTTTTATTAGTTGAGGCCTAAGGTTATAGAAATTGCTTAATGAATCTATTTAGATTAAATATTTTGATATAAAATTCTAAAAGTATCGAGACATTTATTAAAATAAACATTTAAGTATTTATGTTGGGATGTGACATGCATGTTTGCAAGCTTTAGTAAGTCTAAATTTTTGTTGAATAGAATATTTATTTTTTTGTTTCTTTCTATCTACTATGGTAGATTCTTTTTATACCATTGTAGAGTGTTATTTATGAATTTTAAATAGTAGTACAAATTGTTATAATCTTTGTAGCCTTTTTAATTAGTTTAATTATTGTTTATTAAGGCTAGATTTTAAATATTTATTTAGTAGATAAAATTTTTGTAACTATGGTAGTTTCTTAAAATATAAATTAACTTTTTTCACCATGCTCATCTTTTCAAAATAAATATGAGAATTGACTTTAAATCTTTATACTATAGTAATCATTTTTATTAGTTTAAATTTTTTTATTATCATTATGGTATTTGATTAAGTTTTTTTTAAGTTAGTAAGGTTTCGGTGTCAGACAAGTTGAAGGAATTATGAAAAGGCTAGTTCACATCGCTACAATTATGAACGATTTGAAATTTATTTTGAAGGACGAGGAAAAGAATCATATCATGAGTTATATGATAAACCCTAGTGTGCAGGACAATGTCTAAGTATTTTCTATAGTAGGCATTGGAGGACTAGGAAATTCTACACTTGCTCAACTTGATTGCAACAATGAGGTTGCTCAAAAGATTCTAAGATCTTAATAGAGGGAAAGAGATTATTGCGAGAAGCAACTCACATGAAATATAATGAAGGCAAGCGTATACTTGCTAAAACAAAAGCAATGCATAAATTTCTTGTCATAAAACCCAATAACCAAAATACCCCTTTTAGTTTAAACATGATTGCCAATAACATATATGCTGTGAGTTGGAATTTCTTTCAATTTACCTAAAATTAAATATTCCAACATATTATAGTTTATTCAATTAGAGTCAATTCATTTCAAAATAGTACATATTAGAACATAAGGATTACTTGACATCCACAATATTATTTTAATTAGAATTTTGTTTTCGATTAACACTAATCCAGAAATATTCCAACAATCATGAGAACTATTCTTTGTGGCCTTTTGAAAAGGAAAAAGAACAAGAAATTGTTAAGCTAGTTGAAAATGGAAAAGACCTTATCAGTTGTGTGCTGTAGTCACTCTTGCAGGCCCTTAAACTCTGTTTTTTGGGTCCAGCTTTGGAAAAAAAGCCAAGAGATATTAACAAAACATAAGTCGCAAAAATCTTCAGTTGGATAGATCAAGTTCCTTGATTTGTATGACACGGACTTTTATTGATTCATCTGCAAACACTTCAATGATTTTTATTGAACCATAGAAGGACTCTCAATGCAGTCAAGATCCATGAATTGGGAAGGTTTCATGGATTGAGAGGGAAATTACACATCAAATACAGGTCAAATGCTTGGAAAGTCAGAGGCATAACATGGAAGAGGATGAATTTTCCAAGAGAAGTCCAATCTTGAATATAAAGATGAAAATCATTTTAGAAGCACTGCAGCCACATCAGGTGATCAATGGACTTTGCATCATTGGGTTCTCTAGTAAAAGGTTGCCAGATTATGTGGGAAATCTAATATCAATTGTCAACTTGAGATCTAATCTTGTTCCTATCATTTTCTGACATCACTATCACAACCAGAAGCAAATCTCACATCACTGCAAAATCTTCATGTTAAGAATTGCTCGAGTTTGACGCCATTACCAGAGTCAATAAGGAATCTCCCATCACTGGCTAAGTCTTCCATTGAGATGCCACTGAGAAAAGAGTAAGAATTTGCCAAAAATGCAAAGTAATCGATAAACAAAATGTTGGTATTATCTTACACTCACTCAACTCAGGATATTATGCTTCAAATTATTGTTATTTTTGTTGTTGATGATGTTGATATCTCTAAAGCTAGAACTTTGTTTTAGATACCTACATACTTTTGAAATTTTCATCATGGCAAGGGGTGATTCTAACTTAACTAGTAGTCTCGAATTGGAGTCGTGAATATACAACTATGTTAAATACTTGTTGAGAGAGTTTTGCTATTAATGTGGTCGTATTTGGCTTAGCTCATGAATAATAAGTAATTGTATAATAAAACAAAAAGAAAGTGTTTTAAGTTTTTGGGACTCTCACATAATATACAAACTTACAAAATGGAGACATTAGTGGCATAGGATTGGACATTGATGGTTATTAGAGCTAGAGAACTTGAATCCTTTTGCAGATAAGTGATTTGGTATAAGTGACACAAATTAAATAATTATTCACAAGTTGGTGCAGGAGGAGCAAAGAAAAAGTACAAAGCTCTAGAAATTAAATAACCTTTCTCTATCATCCATGCACAATTAAAATATAAGTTCTGGTCCTAAAAATAAGAAGAAAAATACAGGGATGTATGAAGCATCTTGATAAGCGAAAAAAGGTTCTACATTTGCGGGGTTAAATTTGTGAGGGTTATTAGTAATTGAATTAGGCATGCAATCCCAGCAGGATCACATAAACGAGGCTGAATTTACAGAGTTCCTTGAGAAGCCATATCTTGAAGAAATGGAATTAGTTTGGCATTTCACGATTAGCAGACAGTAAGACATATGACCAAATCGGACATGAAGATGAGACAATTTTAAAAATTTTATAGCAGCATAGCATTTTCAAAAGACTATTCATAGCAGTATCAAAGTATGAAATATCATATCCTTATGAAGAGATTGGTGGTAATTTTCTGTACAAGAGAGAAAAAAGTAGTGAGATGTGGCAAAAAATTGCCAAACATTACAAATATAAGTATCTATTAAAGGACTTGTCACCTTCTATCTTCAATTAAAAGTCATGGTATTATTGTGCTTCAACTCAACTATTAGCTTATGTGCTTCAGCTCATTCCTTTAATTCATGGCCTTCCGAGTTTCATTCTCAGGCAGCAAGATTAAGTTTAATTTCTTTATAAGCAATCTAAGGCATTAAATAGATAAATTGTTGCAGCTTCATCATGGAGTCCCTCAAAGATCATTTATCTTTGGCACATATCATTGGAGTTATTTGATTGTAAATAATGTGGTTGGGGTTGGTGGACTGATTAACAAAATTCATTCACATAATTAGATATTTAGTTTATGTTTCGGGGTTAGCTCTAGAAGATTGGATCACTTGGTTCTCAAAAAAAATGCATGAGAAAAGATCTTATTTGGAGAGGCAAGTCAAAGCTCACTTTTCTGATTTCTACACCGTGAAAGAGATTAGTCCCCACCAAAAAATTGATTTCAAAATCTCGTCATTTTAGCCTTCCAGTACAATTCTCAATGTGTGTGTGTATAAGAATGAATATAGCCAGCTTAAAAGTTAGGAATTAAAATAAATAATAAATAATTAGATACATTATTTTTTATTAAGCCAACAAAAATTGTCGTCCTGTGAAAACAGTAAACTTATTCATCAGTAATCAATCTGTTTCAGACTTTTCTGTGGGGGGGGGGGGAATAATAGAGAATGATATTTGATTACCCTCTTTCTATGGATCTTTCACAGGTCATTTACTATCATCTAACAAATAAATAATGTCTTGACCAAAAAGAAAAACAAATAAATAAATGTTTTTGACACACACGTGCGTGTGTGCATATAAATATAATGTTTAAATGTATATACCACTTATATCCTTTTGCGTTTTCCTCCTTTTCCCTTCAATTCACGCAATGATCAAGCTGTTCATGGCTTAGAAATGCATGTAGCAGGCAACGAAGGAGAGAACGGTGGCGCCGACCAAAGGAACAAGACCAGCCGATCCGCTTGACGGGCCCGGAGCTGCGGCCGGAGTGCTGGTGACGGTGATGGCGGGAGAGGCCTCCGGAGTGGTGCCGGCTTGGGTAGAAACGGCCGGCAGCACGTTTGCCATGACGACGCTGACAGAGGCGACGGCGAAGATGACGGCACAAGCAAGCTTCTTCATCTCCATTATTGTGGCTGATTGATTGATCGAGAAATAATAAGAGAAAAAAATAAATATAGTAATTTATTATTATTTATAGTTTTTATTTTATTAGATCTGCAGAAGCTGCCCGGGGATTTTATAGCTGGGGAGGAATGGAGCCGAATCTGGTTTGGGACTAATTTTGGTATGGTCTTTGGTTATTTTTGGAGATCAAAATCAATGCTTAGAATCACGTGGTAATTTTATCTATGCATGAAAAAAAAAAAATCAGTTTTGTTGACCGGGTATTTTGGATTTGTTTTATGGTTCTGAAATTTTCTCCTTTTCTTAAAAGAACATTTCCACATATATAGTTTTTAAAGTATATTGCCCCCACGTGTGCATTTTTTTAATTATTTGCTTTTTTTACCAAAATTAATAGGGGAAAATTTTGACAAAAGACCTGAAAAAAAATGGCATTTGTTCAAGAAGGCCTTAAAAATAACATTTACAATTATTCATATTGCCTGAAATAAATTTTTTGTTTTTTAAGAATACAAAAAATATGAGAAAACATTATTTGGCTAGTAATAAGGGAAAACTTATCTAGTCATATATGTAAACTCTAATTTTCTCATAAAATGACAGTCAAAAAATCATCTTTATTTCACATTATATGTATATTATAATAAGAAATTATGTATTTCATACTATGTGATCGAGATTTGATGGTCCAAACTCAATCCTTTTCTTTTTGTCTAATATGTATATATATATATATATATATCTTCTTCAGGCCTCAGGGCTTATATGTATTGATGTGTGGGAAATTAAGCAGGATCATTGGCTTTTTTTTTTTTTTTTGTGGGGCAACAATGATGGGCAATGTGAAACCCTTTTCTTTTTTTAAAGGAAAAAAATTAATACACACACACAATAAAAAGATTAAGGTATCATTATATAATTTAAAACTCAAAGAGAAAAACTAAAAATAGAGGAAAAAATATTCATCATGTGAAATAATAACAACTTCGTTTCGGCCAAAAAAAAAAGAAAAAGAAAATTAAAGAGAAGCGACGCGCCATCCATGACAATGACATTACTTTGACACTTGATTATAGAGTTAATCTTAAAAAATTTCTTTCAGATATAGTTGACTCTCAAGAATGTAGTGATTAAGTTACATTTGAGAAATGCTAGTTCAATTGTATAATTTATGATGGGTGATGAGACCCTTTTCTTAAATAGACTTTTCAATGGGTTAAACCATGTGAAATTTTCACCAAATAAGTGCTTATATAGGTTGCATTTCTTTCGTTAATTGGAATAAAAAAAAGTATAATAGGCATCATGAAACTAGAAACATTACAAACCAATGCGCATACTTAACCACAAGATTTCGTCCCAAAAAAAGTTGATATTTTTTTAGTAAACCATTTGAAGTTTGAAAGACAATAATTTCGACTAATTTAAATTGAATTGGGTTGGAATCTTCTCAGGCATAAATTCTATCACTAAACACTACTAATTTCCTGCAAACTAACTATTTGATCACCATCCATAGCAAGTAATATTATGTAGAAATTATCTTTATAATTTTTAAAGGTTTATCCATGATATTGAAACCTGAATCGAACTAGCCGAGTCAATTCGAAAATCGGTGACCAGATCCCTTGTTCGGTCTAAGTTTACTCATAAATCGGTGAGGGAATGAATCGATATAATAACCCAGTCAACCATAACTCGGATAACCCAGTGGGTTGACTGGGTTAATCAGGTTATTATTTTTTTAATCAAAACCCCTAAAATGACATCATTTTGGGAGATTTTTTTATTTTTTATTTTTCAGATTGCTGAGTTCAAAAATAAGATAACAAAAAATGAAAAATTAGAGGTAAAGCATGCTAAGTCCAATTCAGATTTTCAGACAGCATTCAATTCGACCTTTCATCTGTGTCTCTCTTCTCTTGCTCTAACTTAATCGGCGTCTCTTATCTAGCTCAGCTTCCGTCTCTTCTCTAGGCTTCAGCTCCATCTCCATCTCTACTGTCTCCGTCTCTTCTCCAACTTAGTCTTTGACTCTTCATTTTTTCTCCAGCTCTATCTCCGTCTCTGCTATCTCCATCTCTTCTCTAGCTTAGTCTTTGACTCTTCGTCTCTTTTCCAGCTCTATCTTCGTCTCTGCTGTCTCCATTTCTTCTCCAGCTCTATTTCTGTCTCTTCTCTAAACTTTTGAGATTGAAGGGTTGTAATTGTAAGGATAGATATTTAAACTGTTGTGCTTTATTATTGTTAGACTTTTGAATAGTTGAATTTGGTTGAATATTTTTATAATTAATGTCTTTTAATTTAAATTATATTATTTTATCATGAGCGATTTGCCACCTGTTCAATTCCAATTAAATTCTAATTAAACTACTAATTCATAACTTAGTGTCATGATCAGTTTAATAACCAGTCTGATTTTACATACCTTAGTCTTATCCAAATGCAGACGTACTTATACATATAAATCGTTATGAACCCCTGCCCTTTGACAACTAACTTATAAAATACAGTACAAATTTATTACGAAAAAATTATAACTTATTTGATTGGTTAAAAATTGCGAAAACAGATCTGAAAGAAAGCATCAAAGCACGCTGGCTGGTATCCGTTGTCCCTTGTCCCGTCGACATTATTTGCCCCACACCGAAAATTAAAAAAACTCCTGCAATCATGTGAACGTGACACAGCAAATCTGGCGGTATCAGCCTCAGGTACGGTGCCTATTTCATCCCAAATATATAAATAATAATTAAATTTTTAAAATGTAATAATTTCTTTAAAATTTTTTGATACCTTCGTCACAATAATAATTTTAAGTTAAATAATTAAATTATTTTTTAATTAATGATAAAAAAATTTTATGTAAAAAGTTGTGATTTCTTATTCAACATTTATTATAAAAATTATGATTAATTATTTTTAAAATTTAAATTTAAATAATAAAAGAATTTTTTAAGTAAAAATTTATAATTTGTTGTCTAATATTTGAAATTTACAGAATAAAATTTATGACTAATTATTTTTAGAATTTGAATTTCAATAATATAAAAAAAATTTCACATATTAAGTTGTAATTTTTTGTTTAATTTTTATAATTCACGTAATAAAAATTGTGATTGTTTAAATAAGAATAATGATTGATTATTTTAAACAAAAAGCAATTTAATTATTTAATTTAAAATTATTAATGTAGAAAGATATTCAAGGACTTGAGAATAATTATGATATTTTGAGAGTCCTAATTATTATTTTTATATTTTAACGAGATTTTATTGTCATTTTTTTCATAATATCGTTCATTAGGGTTTGATTATTAAATGAAAATGACTTGTGATCACGTGTATATAATTTAATTTAAGATCGTTGATTTAAAGAACATTAAGCCCCGTTTGCTTAATTAAAATATGTTAACGGAACTTTTAATCATACTGCCCCCGACCAATGTAATGGAAAGGAAAGGAAAGGAAAGGAAGTGATTTAAGCGTGTTTGATGGAAGGATTTCCTTTTTAAAGCATTCAACATCTTAGATTTGGCTCTCTCTCCGTCTGTTTTTTCTCTCCCTTTTTTTTTTTTTTTTTTGCTTTGAGCCAAGGATTTACCTCATGTTAAATTGAGAGGACTTTCACGAGAATCTTGAGTAATTCCAGTTAAGACGGAATCCTTTCAAACACTGACAACACTAATACATTATTAGAACTTGAATTCAAGATTTCTAAATAGAATACCATAATCTCTCATCAGTTGAACCAATTGGATTTAGTGGTTCGGTAAAAGGACTTTTTTTCCCCAAGATCACTCCAGAAGAAATGAATAATTGAACAAGTCACGGAGGATGTCATCTCCTAGTGCAAAGAATAGCGTTGTTGATCATGAAACATGACTGAAATGTTAAAGTTGCGCACAATAGGACAAATATGCTAATTACTTTTCCGCCATATTGGCATTTTCTATGATCTCCCGTTTATTTATACAGAAAAATGATAATAAAATTTTATCAAGATATATGAATGATAATCAGATTTCTTAAGATATCATAATTTCTTTGAAGTTTTTAAGTATCATTTTGACATTAATAATTTCAAGTTAAATAATAAATAACTTATTTAAAATTTTTAAAAAAATAGGTTTAAGGGGGAAGTTGGGATTTTTTTTAATTCTTGTGATTCACATGATAAAAGTTGTAATTATTTAAACAAAATTATAATTAATTATTTTAAGAATTGGAACTTCATTGATAAAAGAAATTTTACTTAAAAAATTGTGATTTTTTTATTCAATTACTGTGATTCGCATAATTTGAGTATTAAATTTTTTTAGTATTATTTAGGATGCCTATTTTTCTCCAACTATTATCAATATGTAATGAGTAAATTGACTTTTGAACTACACTTTATGAGCTTCTGGGACTTCTAAATTTATTTTTTATGTAATGTTTCCTTTTAACTTTTGAAAACAGTAATTTGGCATCTACTAACTATCATTAACAAAAGTTAACTCTAAAAATTAGTTGGCTAAAAAATAATGGAAAAAGATCGATAAAATTTTTTGGTCATTTTTTGCAATTTTTTAGATCTTTGTCTATAATTTTTCAATCCTTTATATTAATTTTTTGTCATTTTTATAACTTTTTTATCATTTTTATATCAATTGACTGTTAAAATTAACTTTTGTTAATGATAAAGGTCAGATTTTATTATTTTGAAAAGTCAATACGAATATTGCATTAAAAAATAAGTTTAAGATCCTTGAAACTTTTAGACATATAATTTAGGATCAATTTATTAATTATCTATAGATAATCATATACGGCATGACCAGAGTAGCAGGAAATATTAGTTCATCACAAAAAATATTAGTTCCACAAAGGAATTTAATTCATTATTGACAGCTCAGGATGGCAGAAACTAATAACCCTTCCAGAGTACACACACGCACACACTAGGATATGCACACATAATGAAGACGAAGCTTAAATTAAATTGTTTACAACTTACACATCATTATGTCATTTTACGCCAAGAAGAGGGAATTTTTTAGACAATTCTTCGACATATACTATATAAGAATTTTTAAAATAGTCTATAATATTTTTATATAAATTTTTAGAAAAGTATAATTGAAAAGTAGATAATAATAACTTATAAGATAATCATGGTTTTAAGTTTATAATTGATTTTAACATGTATAAAAGTGTTTGAATATTTTTTAAAAAATTATAATTTTGAATTCATAATTGATTTTGACATGCATTGTGGATATTTGCATATTTTTTTAAAAAATATAATTTTAAATTTATAATTAATTTTAACATGTAGTAGAAGTGTTTGGATATATTTTTATAAAATTATAATTTTACCTAATTTTCAATCCCACTTTTCAATTTTTCTTTTTAATTATACTTTTTATTTTTTTTATTAAAATCAATCTTATTAATAAATTTTATTAATTAATTATATTTATTATTATTTTTATTAGTCACATCCAACTGAAATTCAAACACATATCTGTCGGCATGCTTGTTCAATTGTTTCTCCTTTTATGTTCCGGTCCTTCTCTGTAATTTAATTATTCCGTAATCCTTCCTTGTTAATTTTTCTTCTTATATGGTAGTCACGTGTCGCTCCGCCCGTAATAAATAATTAGCTTTGACTCGGTCACACGTTGTTCACACGCGTCTATTCTTTTTCTGGTCATTCTGCAAATGAACGGAAGTAGGAAAGTATTGTCAATGACGAAAGCAACCATCACAAAATATTACAGAAAAATGGCAATTATCAATATGGTTGTTGAGTATTAATAATAATAATTGAAAATCTTGAATTATTAAGATACCCCATCATGTAAGGATCATAATTTTTATTAATAATAAAAAGAACTCTAATTATTGAAGTGGTGAATGAAAAGTCAATTATAAATTTAAGAAAAATTAATTGTGAATTTAAAGTTATATGTAAATTCATATAATACGTAAATGAATAGATAATATCATGAATTTATACATTGTTATTTGTAAATGTAAGAATAATTACTTATAAATTTATGAAATTATAGAAAATTAGTTGTAAATGAATATTCAAAAATAAAAATAAGTTCCTAGATTATGGATTTGGAATTAAAGTTATTAATATCCATTCACAATATATGTGTCACATATTCATAAATGGTAGCATTTCTTAAATTCACAAGTGATTGTTAATAAATTATAAGAGAGAGTGTATAAATCAATAAGATCATCTAATCATTCAGAATTAATTTTTCACAAATTTACAAGTGATTTAGTAAAAATTCACAAATAAACTTTATTAAATTCACAAATAACAATGATAAATTCATGATTCATGCATTGCTTTTTTTTTTGCCCTTGGATTTAACATTCTTAAATTTGTAACTAAATTTTCATAAATTAAATAATTTGTTGGTTTAATATTGTAAATGAAGACTATATATAATATTTTCACAAATATTTCATTAATTCAAGATCTCCAATTATTGTTAATACCATTACAAGATCCGCACTTTGTTATGTTTTCAAACATCAACAAAATGCACCTAGAAATGTTACTCCCTCAATCCCTCCCTCCATCTGAAATTATATGTCATTTTTAATTAATTTTCACTTAAATACAGTTCATATCATTAAAAATTATATTGCTTCTCTCCATATATTTTTATTTTATAATAGCGTATCTTAATGACAACTCTCGTCAATGTTTAAGTATTTATTGAAATTATTTTTTTGAAAAATAATTAATTATTTAAAAAATAAAAAAATCTTGTATTTTTAAATATAACATTTTAAAGAAAATATCTTATAATTTTAAAATATTATTATCCAAATTAGTGCGAGTGGGCACTAAATCAGAGCCTTGTGTTCTGCTTGTGTCCTGACAAGTACAAAAGAGTTAAGAACCTGAGACTGAGTGTAAGCAGCCTGCCATACAATTTACCTTCTTCTTCATCACAGGCTTCCTTCTGAGGTGTCAACCATGTGTGAAGGTCTCAGAGTGAAGATAATCGAGCAGAGCCAGGTCTCTCCTCCGCCACGTTCAACCTCACCGACCTCTCTTCCTCTCACTTTCCTCGACCTTCCATGGCTCTTCTTCTCCCCAAGCCAACCTCTCTTCTTCTTCGACTTCCCTTTCCCTCTCTCTTACTTCACCGCCTTCACTCTCCCTAACCTCAAGCACTCTCTCTCCCTCACCCTGCAACACTACTTCCCTTTCGCCGGAACCTTCCTTCCCTCGCCGGAACCTTCCAAACCCCACATTGTTTACTCCGAAGCAAACTCTGTCTCTCTGCTCGTCGCTGAATCCGCCGACGACTTTAACCATCTCTGCAGCAACCATGCCAGAGACGTCAATTGTTTCTACCCACTTGTTCCCGAGCTGAAATCTGGAACAAAGGAGCTTGCTTTGATGGCTATTCAGATCACCGTGTTCCCAGGTTCTGGTATTTGTATCGGACTCGCTTATCTGCATGTTATTGCTGATGGAAGAACCTTCAACAATTTCATGAAGACCTGGGCAGCGTATTCCTCCTCCCAAGCTTCATCGTTTCCATGCAAATCCCTACCCTTTTATGATCGAAGCGTGATTATGGATTCCCATGGGCTTGAAGGGGTTTTCTTGAAGCAATGGCGCCGGAAGAGAACTTCTTTCATTGACGACACCAAGGTCAACTCATCGCTAAGCGACCTGGTTCGAGCCACTTTCTTGATGGATCCGACTCAGATGGAGAAGATCAAACGCTTCATTGTTTCATTATGCAGAGAGAAGAACCAGTCCCAGCCTGTGCACTTATCTCCTTACGTCTTAACATGTGCTTTTCTCTGGGTTTGCATGCTCAAAACTCATCAAATCACCAGCAACGAACATGTCCACAAGGATCCGGCTTATTTCGGGTTCATCGCCGGCGGCATGACTCGCCTACAATTTCCTGTGCCGGCGACTTATCTCGGGAATTGCGTGGGGTTCGGTCGTGGGTCTGCGATGAGGGATGAGTTGCTTGGAGAAGATGGGATTGTGGCGGCGGCGAGAGCCATCGGAGGCACAATTAAGAAGCTGGATAAGGAGATGCTGGACGGAGCAGAGAAATGGGTATCGGATTGGGAGGAGATATACGGGTCGGAGCTCCATGTGGTGGCAACATGGTCTCCAAAATTGAAGCTTTATGAGACAGATTTTGGGTGGGGGAAGGCAAGGAAGATAGAGGAGATATCAATTGATAAGAGCAAAGCCATTTCACTTATTGAGAGCAGAGATGTTGATGGTGGGATAGAGATGGGTTTGGCTTTGCCTCATAAGAAAATGGACACCTTTACCATGTTCTTCAACCAAGGTCTGAATGCAATTTCATAAGAACCTACTGTAAATACTTTACTTTTTTTCAATCATGATTGATAATAAAGGAAGAAAAACCTCCGGGTTTCATTCTATGAAATTTCTTGAATTTGAGAGCATTTAATTAAATGAATCAAAATCAAATAATTACTTATGTTCATATTGTCCTATGTTCATATATTGTTACTTATGAATCAAAATCAAATGTATCTGTCATCACGTGATTTATCTGACGACTCAAATACTTTTAAATTTAGAAAATTTTAAAAAGTGAACTTTAGAATATTTTCATGCTTTATGGATCGATAATAAATCATGGTTTATTGTCTTGTGCAACCTTTTTACAAAAGGAACACAGCTTTTATTATTCACAATTTCATCCAATTAATTAATTTGGGATTGGCCCCCGGTGACTTTGAAATAATGAAAAATGAAATGTCATATCAATGGTTATAATACTTTGAATATATTCCAAAAAACGTTTAGCGAAGGGTTTCAAAACATTAAATAAAACATATTAAAAAAGAATTATAGTGATCCAATTAAATACAAGGATTAAATCGCAAATTAGGTAATATGACTGTCTTTGGATTGTGTGTCTGGGCCAAGTCCAGAAGTGATGCATAGAGTATGGCCCAAATTAATTTGAAGAATAACGCAATAACTGTTTTTTTCCCTTACCAAACACAATACCTTTTTTAAATTAATTCCATGACTATAATGTCCAACAAACAAACCGCAAACAATTGCAATCATGAAATAAGAGACATAATGTCAAATCTTCATTAGCATGCATTGGACATACTTGGAACAAGTAGTACACAACAATGCATGATTTCAATCATATCTTTGTTGTGGACTGTTGGAGTGATAAAGGTTTCTTTTACAAAACCCAATTTTCTGCAAAGAACTCTTTTTTTCCCACTTGCAAAACCCAGTTTTCTAGTGAGATTCCATTTTGCTAACTGGCAGAGGAGCATAGCCAAACAAGCATACAATACAAACTTGGTCAGCAAATAGTACTTTTGAGCATAAAACGAAGAACCAAACAAGCTACAAATTGTAAATGTTAGAAGATTATTTTTGAGTAATTTGAAAAAGCAACAACTTTCACATGTAATGCGACCTAAAGTTAAGCTAAGCTTAAAAAATATTTTCTTTTTTAAATTGTAGAGGCAAGCACTAACAACCTAAAGTTATAAGTGGAATCAAACTCACAACTTCTTTCTTACAAACGAGCTTACGGTACAAGGCCATTGACTCAAGAAATAATCTATGTAAGATTGAAAGATGATTAATTGGTCTGGTTTTAAAAATAATGGAACTTGCAAAACAGAGGCACCTAATGTGATGGTTAGTGGGCTGATATTTAACACTCATTTTCCGTCCTTTTTTTTCCCCCAGTAAAGTCCAATTTGACCCCAAAAAAAAAAAAGCATAAGAATTTGATTGCCATTGATTTGTGAAAGGGATGTGTGAATAAAATATTCAAGCTTGAGTGCAATGTGGTCCCAGATAAATTGATTTAGCATCTAAAAGATGCGGCCATAGGTAGGGGCCGCGCGGGCAAAGCACAAGCACCGAAAAATTAAAAGGAGAAGCCTACACTTTTAAGGTGTTTTGTTATTACTTCTTATACTTTTTTTATTTTTTTGTTATGCAAGTCCCTAAAATTTCATTTGTCACATTTATCATTGCCGAAGTTAAATCTGCTGTTCTGCACATAACTAGCTATGTTAATTATATCATTGAATTAGTAAAATGATTATTAATTAAACATTGCATAAGCAAAATAGTCACTAACACTTCTGCCTGTTTGTCATAGTTGTCGTTTTTTTTTTCCCTTTTAAATATTCACTCATTGTGTCTTTAAGGGTTTTGATTTAATATTATAATTTTTTTTCTACTCATTTTTTATACAACTCGTTATAATTTTAACAATTTAATACAAAAAGTAAAAAAGCTTATGTGCGCATTACTCACTGGTAACATTTAAAAAATATAAGGCCTGATATCACAGACAAATAAAACTTGTGGAATTCAACAACAAAAAAAGTATAAGAACTAATATTAAAATATGTTAAGAATATAAAGACCAATAATTATGCTTTTCCAAATTAAAATTACAAATGGCATCAAACAAAAAAAAACAAAACTGCTTAAAAATAATCTCTTACCAGAAATAATTCTGTTTGAATACTAAATATAAAAATGTCTTTTAATAAGAAATTTAATTTTGATTTTTCATGTTGCGAGGGAAGTGCTATCAAATTTTTAAGGGTCGTTTGGGATGATGAAATTGAGCATCAAGGAAATTGAATTGAAAATGGAAATGAAATTTTAACTTATTTGGTATGTCAAATGTGAATTCCACACAGAATTAAATTCCAAACAAAAAAAAAAAGTGCTTAAATTGATTTCCACCTCTTGACCCATGGATGGAAGTGGGATTTGTGACATTTTTAACCTTTCACACCGGCTACCACCCATCGTCGGTGATCTTCTCACCCATTGTTGGTGAACATCTCAGTGACGACAACCTCCAACAACCATCAACGACTTCTGTCATGCTCTAAGATTTACATCACAAGGCCATGTAGCTCCGACGAGTAAGCTTAATGGCAAGTATCTTCAGTACCTCTGTAGATCTAAGAACACGCAATTCCTGCTTCTGGATATGGCCGAGAAGAAAGAGAATGAGGTTTGTATGTCCTAATGAACTCCATTAATGGTAGAAATCAAAGTTCTTGACCACAATAGAGTAAGTAAAAGTTAAAGAAAACAAGTATTTTGCTTTGGATTCAAAATTTTGATCATTGCTTTCTTGGCAATGGTTGCAACCTCCAACAGATTAAGGTTAGGGTTCTGCCAGTGTAGTTTTTCATAAAAGGTATTTCAGTCTTTGAAATAAAAATTTTAAGAAAAATCACATTCAAGAATCCTTTAAAAAATTATTTATAGATAAGGACCAATACAGAATAGATTATTTAATAAAGTGTTTCATTTTAAAATAAATATAAAATAATTTATTTGTTATAAGTATTTTTAAAAAACACATTAATTATATTTTAAAATAAATATAAACTAAAAATGTTTCGTATCCAAGGGATTTTAGACTCCTTAAACAAAAAAAAAAGGAAATTAAAGATATACAATAAAAAATATATGCGAGATAATAAATACTAAAGTAAAACAAGTTTTTTTTTTTTATAGCATAGAAGACGTAACATTTTATTTGATTTTTAATTTACACGCATATAACAAGTTCTGAAATAAAAAAATTATTTATATTTGAATGTGTACAGGGTAATGAATTATAAAATAAAACACGTTATTTATATTTTTTTTTACATAAACAAATTATTATTTACCTCTATCTTTTAAACAACAAAATATTCCTAGTACTTAGGCATTGATCTAGATGATGAAACAGTAGTGATTCAATTGAAAGTGAAAAAGGCATCATTTCTGTTTCATTGTACCAGACCACAAGCATAAGATTTAATTAAGATTTTAAAAATTAAATCGATTATTGAATTATAATAAATATTGGTTCACAATTCATTACTTCATTACTTCAACCGTAGTTAAATTGATTGACATTAAATTAATATATTTTTAATTTATGTATTATAATTAGATAAAAAATACATGCAAATATTTAAATTTTTAAAAAAATAATAATAAATGCTTGGTAAAATGATCTATTATTGATGAATACATTATTATTGATAAAATGATGATGTTAGACATTTTTTGAATACATATTTATGTCAACTTTAAAAAATCAAGTTTAAATAAAAAATATAGATAATAGTAGAAAGTGTTAATATTAAATATATGTGTAAAATTAAAAAAAAACCAAAATCATGGAGGGGAAAAGAATAATGGGAAAGAATGCAGTAAGTTGTGAAATATGTGGACAATAATATATACTGTAGAAATCCCACATCGCTCAAATCAGAAGAGAAGTGAGGCCTCGTGTATATCTATAAAAAGTGGGGTGGAGGGCGTCTGAAGTATTACAGGCTTCGATTTTGTAAAACTTGCAGCTCATGGCCCATGGTTTTTAATATTACTATTTTTGGTTGTCTTTGCTTTAATTAATTTTTATTTTTAATTTGTAATTAATTCTATATGATATTTTAAGGAAACTAGTCCAATTTTTAGTCAATTTTTCTGGTTGTTGACCCATTTCTTTGTGCCTGATTTTGGAGAGTCAACCAAATAGGATCAAAAGTTAATTCTCGATTTAACTAGTTAAAACATTAAATTTAAACTGTTCTCCCGCATGCTCTCTCTCTCTCTCTCTCATTTTTTGTTTTATATTCATTTGTAAAACATTTTGAGAGAATTACTTTAAGGTCCACACAATACAATGGTTTGTCATTTCCTTAACTTAATTATTAATAAATTTTATAGTAATTAACTATATTACGTGGGACTTGTATGTAAATTTCTCTTTTATTATTAATATTATCATTTGATTTTTTACAAAAGGAAACGGCATCATTTTTTCTTCAGTTGGTCAAAAACAAAAAGGAGCAAGCTACGTAGACCGCCCAACCAAAAATGTCTCTTATATTGCTATTATTATATATATTTGTTTTGAAATAATTATTGGGAAGAGCAGAATTTACCTGGAAAGGGAATAGCCAAATTCAGACATTAGGTTGCTTACCTTGAAAGCTAAGTAGATTAGCCAACCTATAGTATTAAACAACCTACGTTCCCCAATTGCGTATGGTTTACAGGATTCTCATTCTTAATTCTTAAACAATCTCAGTTTAATTGCATGTAAATTCCTTTGAAAGATTAATGCTCAGAACTATCATCATGATGTAAGCACCAAAGTTTAAGGGTGTCCTTTTATCCAGACCACAACTATAAAATCAAATAATTATTTTTCCTTTTCATTTAAAAAAAATCAATAAAAACCCCTTGACCATTGTTATTAAAAAAAAGAACCCAAAAAACTCTAAAATTTTAGTGCAATCCAAGGATACTAAAGTGAAATTAAAATACTGAGAGAAATGACAAAATTAACTCTCTCTACAAAATATACCTGGATGATGCGAGCATGAAGTGTTTATTTTTTTACTATCCATTATTTATTACCCTACATTAAATTATTTGTTATCCTATTATATGTTGTTTGTCCACTACTTTTAGCTGATTTCATTCCAAATTTTATTATCATGCAAACATGAGTTGTTCGTTTTTTCACGTACTGTTATTCATTACCCTATATTAAGTTATTTATTGCTCTACTGTTTGTTGTTTATCTATTATTTTCAGTTAATTTCATTCCAAGTGTTATTATTATGCTAACAATAGTTGTTCATTTCTCTACATATTATTATTCATTATCCTACATTGAGTTGTTCATTGTCCCATTATTTGTTGCTTGTCCATTATTTTCAATTGATTTCCTTTAAAGTGTTGTCATTTTTGTAACACAAGTTGTTCATTTTCTTACATATTGTTGTTCATTACTCTACATTAAATTGTTCATTACCTTATTGTCTGTTGTTTGTTCATTAATTTCAATTGATTTCATTTCAAGTATTGTTATCATGCTAACACATGTTGTTTGTTTTTCTACATGTTGCTGTTCATTACTATATATTAAGTTGTCCATTGCACTACTGTTTATTGTTTGTAAATTACAAATGTCCAAAAGCAAAGAAAAAAATTAGTTGTTAATTTAAAGTAATGGACAAATAACATACCGTATGACAATGAATAACTTAATATAAGGTAATGAGCAATAGTATGTAGAAAAACGAACAATTTACAATAATGAATAAATAACTATCTTTCAATAAGTACATCCAAATAATTTCTCTCAACATTTTAACTATATTGTAGTACTTTTAGACTATAATAAAATTTTAAAATTTATAAAAGTTTTTTTTACTAACCATAATTAAGAGGTTTTTGTGGAAATTTTTCCTATAAGAAAACTATTAGTTTATATTAAGCCAACATAACTTTTAATTATATACATACGCAATGATTGATTGATATTATACCTTAAAATGTTTTTTTTTATATATACATATCGATGTTAAAAAAGAAAAGAACAAGAAAACAAGTAAGAACGCGTCACAGCACAGCAAAGCCCAGCACACAAACGTACCCACAGTTCTAAGTTCTAACCTATTCGCACCAATCCCGCACCAACACACACTGTACCCCACCTCTTTTTTTTTCCCTCTCTAATCTTTCTGTTGCCACAACGTGGCCAGCCCCCTTGCCAGCTGTCCACGTTTGCACTGGGCCTCACAGCCTCCCTGTCACCAACTCCGCCCCATAAATATCAACCATTCCCGTTCAAACACTTCTCACTTCTCTGATTTCCTGCTCTTCAGCCGCACAATTCTCACACCGGCGTCCTTTCCGGCCTTATCTTGACTCTCATTCACAGCGCAATGGCTCCAGTGACTACATTCAAGGCCTTGGCTGTCGTCTTTGCTGTCGCTCTCTTCTCCGCAGCCGCTTTGGCTCAAGAGTCCAGCCCCTCGTCGGCTCCGGCTCCGGCTCCTGCAGCCGGTGCGGCCGGATCTGTCTCAGCCTCTTTGGCCATGATCGGCGCTTCGATCGTCATGTCAATGGTAGCTATCTTGAAGCAGTAGATGTAGATCTGAGGGAGGAAGAGTAGTTCTTTCATTTTCTCGGGATTCTGATTGTTTTGTTTGAGCGAGATGTGATTGCTGTGACTGGATCTGCATATACTTAGAGAGATTTTTACTGTTTTTTATTTACATTGATCGATGTTATTAGTATTAATACTATCATTAATACTCTATTTATTGTAGGTGTTAGGGGGAAATAATCTGCGGAGTTTGCACTCTGTTGCTAGGTTGTTTTTATATTATGTATGTTTATCAGTTTATGTAATATATGATGATGATTATGATTGATGGTTTTGATTTGATACATTTTGACGTCTTGATTTTCCATCTTCCGGTTTGTGCTATATGATATCTTAAAATCGGAGAATTGTAATACTATATTACTGTCTAAGCACATTAAGGTCTATGTCTTCATAGTTAAGTTAGCTTTTTCAAGTTGGGAATATAAATCTTTATTCTGATTCCTTTGATTGAAAGGAGTAGATGTGAGCTCGGAAGAGTTGTGGGAAAAAGGGATTAGTGGCTCAATAGAGTTGCTCAATCCGTTTACACTAGAAGAACGATGAAAAAATCAACGAATTTTTATTCAATTAAAAATTTAAAATTACTCACAATACCATGAGTTTGTGAGTTATTATTAAAATACTAAATACTAATAATTTTTCAATGACAGTGCCTTTTTTGTATAAAAACAAATTATATTAAACAAAGAAAACTGATTACAAACAAAAAATCCAAGAAGAATAGTGCAACCTCTCGTGTGTAAACTGTATCATACTAACATTGAATAATTTATGAATTTAAAGTTTAGAAATGAATAAAATGATGGATGGCAATCAGACAAGAAGCAAAAGCAATTTCTTAACTCTCTCCTCGGATTTAATGTATAAGATATCTTTAATCAAATCACAATTAAACAAAATGATCAAAATTAGTTAAGAACTTTATTTTATCAAGAAAGTTTACAGAAAAATCAAATTACACTTAATTAAAGTTATTAGTTTAAGGAGGGGGAAATATGTGCCTGCACCTTGCTTTTTGTTTCTCATAAATAAGAAAGCAAAAAGGCAATGGGGGCAAGGTACAAGGCAGAAAGAGAAGCAAAAACAACGGTGGAAATTGGAGGGAGAAAGGAATTAATGAATGCTTATTTACGGAAAGAGAGAAAATAGGGACCCTACATTACGGTAGACCATAACTTTCGGTGCAAATAATACTTTTCATATTCGTGGTCTCGGTCTTTGCTCTTTCGCAACTTTCGTCGCTATCAATTATCATTTCTTTTGCGATTTTACTAACGTATTTTAGGCGTTGCAACAATAGCCTCACACAATAAGGTGAACTAAAATCTGGATTTTTAAAATTTTAAATTTTTCTTAAAAAATATTTATATTTAATATTCAACTGATACTTCAAAGTTCAAACAGAATTGATTTTAATAAGAGAATATTGTAAACAATTAAAAAATTATTATTCCTTTTCTTTCTTTTTTATCACAACAACATATCTTATGCACTATTGTAAAACATTTTTGGGTAACTAAGCAAATCATCCCCTAAGCTTTATGTCTATAAACACCATAAGTTCTAAATTTATTTATTGTAAAAAAGGATTCAAAAATGACTGATAATTATCCAAAAAAAATGACTCAAAAAATTCTCCTTTTTTATAATTTTGAGGTCTTTTTTGTAACACCATAGGCTTTGGGGCACAAATGATTTGCTTAAGAAAAAAACAAACGCTTTCAATTAATTTACACTTTTCAATGAGGTATTTGATGCCGTAGTTTAAAATTATATTTTTTTTTCATGTTTGTCTTATTTAATTGGTTTTTCTATTAAAAAATCTTATTAATTATATTTCCAATTAAAAACATTAAAAAAATCATATTAATTATATTTTAAAAGATCCAAAATGCTGTTTATATTTTTTAACATGATATTTCATTAAAAATGATTTATAATATTTGTTATTCGATGGAGGGAAAATATTCCTTTGTTATTTTTTTTATATATTTCAATACTATACAAGATTTAAAAGGAATCTTTGAGAGAATTGCAAGTGGTGAATTTTATAATTTGTATCAAATTTATACCCATATTCTGTTGTCCAAAGAGTTAAAAATCTGAGTTGTCTTAAAAAAAGTAAAAAAAAAAACCAGTATTTTTTTTAGAGTTTTTCTTTCATCTTGCAGGTATCCATTTAATTTAATTGATATGAAGACAAAGGCATGGTTTTTGTTTTACCTTCTAATTTTTTCAATGAATTACCTTCTATATTTTGAATCTACATATACGTGCAAACTGAATTTAAATAAAATGTTTAAGGTATATTTTTGTACTTAAATTATTTTTAGAGAAATAATGTTGTTTTTAAACTACTTATCATAACAATATTACTTCTAAATTAATTAAATTGAAGCAATGTTGTTCCCGTCGTTTAAAAGTTTGTTAACTGTATCACTGGGACCCACTTTTTATGGATTAAGATGTAATTTTATTTCTAAACTATTCTAAAAAAAGTAATGTCTCCTATAAACTAATTAAATTGGAACAATTTTGCCCTCACTATTTAAAAATCATAAGCGGCTATTAACTAGAGAAAAATAATAAAAAGTACTTTTTGTATTAGTGCCATTCCATTCACATCTTTTCTAACATTCAATATTCATGTGAAAGTATTTATCTGTGTCATGATATTCCTCATCAACATTTCAACAAGTCATAAACTATACATTAAACAGAAGCTCAATTTTTGTACTAATTTTCTTCAATGACAAATATAATAATAGTTGAAATATAAATTATCATCGACAATACAACAAGAGAAGCTCTTAATTCAACAAAAAGCATATTAAACAACATTTCCAAGGTAAAAATGTTGCTTCTCACTTCTTGAGTGGATCAACCCACAAAATTAATCATCATAAATATACTATCTCATGTGCATTATAAACAAAAAAGTCTGTACATAAACCATCATAAAGTGACTACCTAAAAACCAATTCAACAATTGGAATGTCATGATCCAGATGAAATCCTGACCCAATTCAATGTTAGCTAGAGAGAGATAATAAAAAAATGAGTCTCACTAACTACAATCAATGAACGTTTATGATTTTTAAACTGCAAGGGCAACATTGCTCTTTTGAAAATAGTTTAAAGGTAAAATTCCACCTTAATTCATGAAAAGTAAGTTTTACAAGTATAGTTAACGGACGTTTAAACGGCGGGAGCAACATTGCTCCAATTTAATTAATTTATGGACAATATTGCTCTTTTAAAAATAATTTAAAAATAAAATTACGTCTCAACCCTCAAATGAGTTAAATAGTTTTGGGAGGTATCCATATAAAAGTAACATGTATTTTATAATTTTTATTATATTTTTACCAATATCAAATGTAAAACTTATATTGAATATAATTATTTGCAAATCATGAATCATACACTTTTTAGATTCGATACAATATACACAAAATTCGCTTCTAGTTACAGTATAAAAGAGTGAATTGTTTACATAACAGTATACTTACTAATTAAATTATGTTTCTTTAAAAAAACATTGATGAAAACACTGTAGTATGATGCGTGGTTGTGCAGTTGAGAGGGAGCTATCACGCACAAACTGGCGGCGACTAAACCTATAGACATGTATATGCGGATATATAAATGTATAAATAAATTTAATAAACTCAATTATAAATCCAGTTCGATCAAAGTCTCATAATAAATTAAAATAAACTAGGAAAAATTGGTCAGAAAGGCCAAATTGAAATAAAAATTGATCTCAAGGACCAAATGTCACCGAATGACCACGATTATTAATTTTATTCATTTAACTCTTTCCTCATTTGATTAAAATGCCCCTTTGTCCTATCTACTATGTAATGTGTCTGTGTCTCCCTTTGGTTGTGTCCCTCCATTTAGGTCATCGTTGCATTGCCTATCTCACTGCTAGCAACTCCTTGATTGATGATACTGCCTTGTCTCATCAGTCAAGATGGTATCAACCTTCACTGTAAAATTGCTAGCTAAGCTTATATGAGGTTGGTCCGACGTTGGCTGAACGTTTTTTTTTTACTTTCTTGCTACCAAGTAGTTCCCTTCGCGATTTCGTTATTCTCTTCCTCTTCTCTTAGTTTTGTTGCTTCTATTTCATCTTCATTTAGTTTTCAACCATTGCCTTCCCCCAGAAGCAAAGCTAAGGAGAGACTCATCATTTTTTAGCATAACAAGCTTGAAGAGAAAAAGGTTTAGAACTCATCCTATCCTGTACCTTTTCCTTCTCCTAGTGCTGTTTTTCAATTAAAGCCAAGTAAAAAATAGAAAGTGTTGGTTTTTCTAGTAAATTATCTTTCAAGAGAGAAGAATTTTAAAGTTCTTGGGTTTTATGTGAAATCCTCTATCATAAGTTATAGAGGCTACTGCTATAATGACAATTATGTTTGCTAATGAAAGGGTAAGTATGTTCAACTTTTAAAGTTCTTGTTGCTAAACTTTTTTAAAAAACTTCTTCAAGCCTTTGATGTTTTTGTTATTGAGAATTTTAATTGTTCCCAAAACTTTTGTATAAAGGGGAAGCCCCCTAACTGGCAAGACTTTATGGGTATCATCACTTTGCTTCTCATCAATTCAACAATTAGTTTCATCTAGGAAAACAATATGAGTAATGCTGTAGCTGCTCTCTTGGCTCATCTTGCTTTAAAAGCAAATGTGTCATTTTGGCATTTAATTCCTTTCATATTAATGGCTGCCAACTTTAATTTAGCTTAATTATTGGTGCAATCTTGTTTTCCCTTTCTATTTTTCTTTTCCTTACCCCATGAAATCATTTTCCTTAGTTTCATTTCCAATTTCTATGTTGTTAAAGTTCTTCGAGACAGTTGATGGAATGATCAAGATGCCTTAATCCTAGTTCTAGGTGATATCATTAGTATTCAACTTGGAGATATAATAATAGCAAATGCTCGTCTTCTTGAGGAGGGACCACTAAAAATTATTAAGTGGATCTACTGGTTGTTTTGTCATGTATATTATATTCACCTCAAATGTTGCATTCCTTTTTAGTTCATTTGTGAATTCAAATGAAATTGCCAATTTAGATGTGATAGAAATTATGATTTTGAACCTTGAATTGAGTAAGCTTTTCTCTAAAATATGGCTTCATTCTAAATGGATACTCTTTGTTGATCCTTCTTGTTCAAGCATTACTAATGGCTTCAAAACTTCATTTTTCTTTAAGAATGGTATATATTGCCAAAATCTATTGAAAATTTCTATCCAATATTGAGTTGCCAAAACCATTCTCAAGTATTGTAATAGTTTTTAGTAAATTTTATTGTTTTGTTTGCTTTCTATTTCTGAATGAAGAATGACTATTACCAACACATGCTGCAATTTATAAAATGTGATCATGAACAATAATTTAGTTCATCTCATCACTCTTACACAATGTTTTTAATTCTTTCCTTCAGTAGTTTAAAAGAACTCTTGAAATTGGATGACTGAAACTAACTTCATTTTTATTCTTTTTTAAATGTTTGATTCTTCTACCTTGAAGGAAAGGTTTTCTGTATGTCACCCATGAAGAAGTGATCAATTAATGCTTGAAAGACCCATTTGTGATGGCTATTAATTTTTATTTTAGGCACAATGTTCCAAATGCACAGCAGTTCAAGATTTTGTTTGAAGACAAGAAAAAAGAAGTTCAAGTTAAAAAACTCTTGCATGCATATCATAATTTAAGTGAACTATAAGGAAATGTTGATCAAGGAATTTCTCTAAAAGATTGAATGAAAATTTGATTTATATTTTGAAGTATACCTATGATCATCCTCCTTATTTATTTTTTGCATATGGTAAAATATAGTTTAACATGGGTATGATATTGTTCTTAGCCCTCATAATATATTTTTTGATACCAAATCTAATGAAATTAATGTTTTTCATTGAAATAATTATTATTCGTTCTCCTTATTTACATTTACTTGTTTTTTAAAGACAATTTAGTTGTCATCCATGTTATATTATTGAATCTGTATCATTTACATGTTAATATAGCTTGATATACAATGTATGATACTGAAATAAGTGGAAACTTATTGTGAATGTTCTCTTATTTGTTTTTTATATAGGGTAGGATGTAATTTAATATGGACATGATTTTAGTTTTACTCCCCATAATGTATTTTTTTATTTTGGGTACTATAACTAAAGGGTGTAAGAATTTTGGCTTAAAGTGCAAGAATTTTGGTTTAAATGAAAGGATTTTGGTTTGGGTGCAAGGCTTTTAACTTAAAATGTACGTGTTATGACTTAGGTTGTAAAGTTTTTGACTTGGGTGTAAGAGATATGGCTTGAACACAAAGCTTATTGCTTAACATACAAGGGGTCTAGTTTAAGGTTTCTGGCTTAATCATATAAATCATTCCTCATATATTCTCGTGAATTTTTTCTCATATTAATTTACATATAATTAGTTGTCATTTTCAAATGATTATAAGGTTATTGACAGTGGGTATTCTCTGTGTATTTGATTTATATATTATTTGATTTATATATAATTCATAAGATATTACATATAATTGTCTAAGTCAAAAACTCTGCACCCCAAGTTAAAAGCTTTACACCCCAGTCATAATCCCTGTATATCAGGCTAAAAGCTTTGCACATAAGTTAGAACCCTTACACTCAAGCCACAACCGTTGCACCTTAAGTCATAAGCCTTGCATTCAAGCCAAAAGCTTTTGCACCCTGAGTTAGAATTCTTACACCTTCTAGTTGTTGAGTTTACATGTAATCAAAGAGTGTTGATATTTTTCAATAACACTTTTTGGCAACCCTTCACCTGTTACGAGGAGCTCCGACAAGTGTGATATCACTTGTTAGAGCTCTGGCAACCATATTTTATGCCTTCTTGAAAAGAAAATTAATTAACACATATAAATATTTTGATTATTTATTTAAATTATTTAATAAATAAAAGATTAATTTTAGTCCTTCAAGTTTATTTGGTTCTAGGAACCAATTTTATTTTTAATTAGGTCCCAATAAACTATCATGATGATTTTTTAATATTTGTTGATGTTAATCTGTTTTACCCATAAAAAAGGATTTTGGACGAACATACTTTTTTTTTTTAATTTAAAAAAGAATCATACGATTTTTAAATAATAAAATAAAAAAGAAGAGGGAGAGAGTTGGCAGGCGTGAACGTGAATGTTGCAGAAACACATCACGTGATTTCTGTCAGCTTCATTTGGAATTACATTTCCGATCGGATTCAGTCCTTTCCACGTGATTTCTGCTCCCTCCTTCCTTTTTTGTCTGCCTTTCAGGCTTTCACTCCCTCCATACCAGATTGCTCTCTCATATTAAAATATGGAATATTATTAATCAATTAACTGTTTATGAAAATATTAATATTAATTGAAATGTTAATATTTGTTAAAAAAAATTAGATTTTTTCTATTTTACTGTCATTAAACATTTTATATAAGTGTTTTTGGTAATAATAATTAAAATTTCAATCTATCATTTAAAATAATAATAATAAATAAAGTAAAAGCATAATTGAAAAAAAATTATAAACATCATTCGATGCCCTACATTTTTTACCAAGCAAAGCTTTTAAAAAACTTCTTATATTATGATTCTAAGATAGTATAACACAATGTAAGAAAAAGTCATGCACATCAATAAAAACACAATATTAGCAACTTACAAACTTACTTTCTCAAAAGAAAGCTATAAATTACTAAAAGAAAAAATAGCATTTAAGGACTACTAGGTGATATTTATATGAGATAAAGATCAAATAATTTGATAATAGCATTGCAGTTTTCTGATCTTTTTGACATATTGATTCTATAGGAGAAAAGATTGAAATGCCTTTCATAGTTAAAAAAACAAAAAGAAAAAAGAAACCTCCACCGTTGTTGGCGCCGATTGTCAGACCATTGTCGGCGACGAGGTCGTTGGAGCCCTTGCTGCTAGTAGGATCACCAATGCTAGTCGAGAATATTTTATTTGAGAAATGAGGTTTTTAGGTAGCCAAGGGTGGGATTCATCCCATGACCCTCGGCCACTTAAAAAGTTTTTTTGTGGCCACTAAGCTTCCAAACCCTTTAATGATATATAGCAAAAAAATATAAGTAATAAATCAAGTACAAAACTACTTTCATATAATAACTTAATGGTGTGTTATTATTTTCTGAATGAAACTTATTATTTTACAAATGTCACTTGTTAATCTGACATGGACAATTACAAATTGGGGCTTTAAAACTTCAATCATTTTACTTGTTAAATGTCCCAATATATTATTGTCAATCATGAATAGTTTGTTGTCAAAACCAAACGGGCACTTATTAGTGAATGACTAACACGTACAACTAAACCCTTTTCTATCAATTTTTTTAACTTGTTAAAATTATAATAGATTCTTGTTAATGAATTGTTGTTATTTTACAAATATCACTTATTAATCTAACATGGACAATTATAAATTGAAGGCTTCAAAACTTCACTCATTTTATTTCTTAAATGTCCTAATGCATTGTTGTCAATCACGAATAGGTTATTGTCAAAACCCAACAAGTACTTGTCAATGAATGATTAACACGCACAACTGAATCCTTCCTATCAATTTTTCTAACTTATTAACACCATAATAGATTCTTGTTAATTTTAAATAAATTGTTATTATTTTACAAATGTCACTTATTAATCTGATATAGACAATTACAAATTAAAGGCTTCAAAACTTCAATCATTTTACTTCTTGAATGTCCTATTGTATTGTTGTCAATCACAAATAGATTGTTGTCAAAATCAAACGGATACTTGTCAGTGAATGACTAATACGTACAACTAAATATTTCCTATCATTTTGTTAACTTGTTAAAATCATAATAGATTCTTATTAATTTCAAATAAATTGTTGTTATTTTACAAATGTTACTTGTTAATATAATATGGACAATTATAAATTGAGAGTTTCAAAACTTTACTCATTTTACTTATTAAACGTCAAATGTGTTGTTGTCAATCATGGATAAGTTGTTGTCAAAATTAAATAGATACTTGTTAGAAAAATTGATAGAAAGGGTCAGTACATGTTAGTCATTCACTGACAATTACCTGTTTGGTTTTGATAACAAACTATTCGTCATTGACAATAATATATTGGGATGTTTAACAAGTAAAATGAGTGAAGTTTTGAACTTCTTAATTTGTAATTGTCAATGTCAGATTAATAAGTGACATTTGTAAAATAACAAATTTCGTTCAAAAATTAACAACACACCATTAGGTTATTATATAGAAATGGTTTTGTATTTGGTTTACTACTTATATTTTTTTTTTTGCCATATATTATTAAAAGGCCTAGTGGCTCCCAAACTTTTTAGGTGGTCAAGGGTCATGGGATCAAACTCACCCTTACCCACCTAAATACCTCATTTCTCAAATAAAATGTCAGTGTTGGAGGTCTGACAACCTCATCGACAGTAGGGGCTCTAATGACTTCACCATCGATGGTGGTTTGATGACCAGAGCTAGCGACGGTGGGGGTTTCTTTTTTTCTTTTTACTATGAGGGGTATTTCAGTCTTTTCACCTATGGAATCAATATGTCAAAAGGATCAAAGGACTGTTATTATCAAATCATTTGGTCCTTATGAGATATAAATTTTACACTCTTGTCCTTGGATGCTATTTTTCTTTATTAAAAATGTCCCTACACACTTAATCATTATGTTACAATATTATTTTAATTATTTTTTATTTGAAAAATAATATTAAAAAGTATTATTAATGAAACATTTTTTAAGTTGTTTTATATTTTGAAACAATAAGATTTTTTAATGTTGCCTCATAATTTCAACAGTAAAAATATTTTTTAACTCAAGCTCAGTCCAAAAAGACTAGAGTTAGCAAATTACAAGACTTGTCAATAATTTATAATTAATATTAGTATATTAATAAGTAAAATTAACAAATTAACAACTGTTATTATTGCTTGTCAGTAAAAATGATTGGACAATTGATGTTTAAATCTTATATGATTATTCAGATGTCAAGTCATGTAATTTATAACAAATCATGTAATTTACAACTCATATTGATAAATTAATAAATGAAGTAAGAAAATTGACAACTAATAATTTTATATTTTGAACAAAATTAATAAGTAAAAAATATTTTAATTTTTTTATTATTAAAATTATTTTTATTTTAATCTTTTTGAATTGAACTAAAGTTTTAAAATTTTTTAAAACTTATGAATAATTAAATCACATCTGTCATCATTAGTTGAAATTCTCCCAATAATGTATCAAATCAAGTCGACATGCTCACATGCTTTGCCACAACTTGTTTACACGGGAGTCACGAAAAGCCTAATATACATTCTTTTTACTCATCCTGACAGAATTTGTTGCCTTCATTTGGAAGGGCCAAACTAAATCTTCTATCCCTAAATTTTCTATTTGAAATTTCTTTCCACCCTTAAAGATGTGTTTGGTTGAAGTTTTTGGAGAGGAGAGGCAACTGAGGAAAGTTGATTCCCTCACCTCAGTTAGCTATCAAACTACTCTTGATATTAAAAAATTGACTTATCTTCCTCTCTCCTTTAACAAAAAATTTATCACATTATAAAATTAAATATATAATTTTAAAACATACACTATGAAATTAATAAATTATACTATAACTATTTATTTTCATCTATGATTGTATTTTGCAATAGTCTAACCATCTGTCCTAGTTTAAATGGACAGCACTACTTTCATGTATTGAAAATCTCTTATCTGCCACTGACATTTTCTATATCAAATATTAACTACTTTGAACAAAAAAGTATCCACCAAAAAAGAAAACAAGAAGAAGAAGGAAATAAAGTATCTTCTCCAATCCCGTCTCTAGCCAACCAAAGAGAAAAATTCCTCCAATATTAGCATGATAGAAGCCTTGCAAAGGTGCTAGCGTGCTGCAAAAGAAGTATAATGTAATGTTGCAGAATCAAACAGCAACAAAAGCAATCTATTGTTATAGAGTATAAATGAGCATACGAATTTTTTAAGAATAAGTAACTGAAGGATGCTAATAACTGCAGAACATCATTCATCACCCAAAATCATTAGTTATTGCATATATAGCACTTCCAAACCCAATCAATAAATGAGCCACACAGTGCTTATTTTCCAAGCCACACTCACTGATGGGTTGAACAAAGAATGTGGACACGTCAAGTTTATAACACCACCATCACCAAAAACACACACTTCCAATTCTGTATGATGCGCTCTTTTGAGAGCTTATTGAGATTACAGTCGGCATTCCACGTCCTTCTGTTCATAATCACACAATATATGGTGCACTTTATTACGCTGCCCACACAATGCACTGGTGTTGCCCTTTCACTGATGCTTCTGGAAATTCACAATACAACATTCAAGTCAGAAATCTCTGTTATTTTTTGCACGGCTGAAAGTAATTTCAGTCCTAAACATCCAACAAACTGGAATGTCCTCTTTACATGAGGAGAATTTGCTAAACAATTAGTAAGCTAGAGTTAAATTGTCACAGGTGTCCACATGTCATATTTCCATCTGAGAATTAGGTGCATGTTCAAAGTTGTCCACATAGCAATCGTGTAGATAGCTTCAGCAAAATCTTGTAGAAAGAAAAAAATGATCCTTACCATACCGGGATTTGGTAAATGATCACAGTATATTGTTACTCAGAGACTGTCTTGCATCCAAGTGAAACTTTTTTCACAGGCAAAATTACGGACATGAAATTTAAGAGAATGGAATTAAAACTCGGTTTCAGCATGAATTATAAATCAAAAAAGCAATTAATAATATCCAATTTACTGCAGAAGCACCAACCATGAAAACAAGAAGAGCTCTACTTGAATAAAAAGGAACTGTCACATTGAAGCTTATCCGTTTTTCCTCATACAAGTATCCTGCAGAGACAACACGTGTGAAGAGATTAAGACAAACACTGTTCAACAAGAAAACTTCTAGACCTTAATAAAACCTACTGGAATTAAATGATGTTTGTATTTGTTATTGAAGGCAAAGTGCAACCTATGCGTAAGCGGAAGGCTAAACCAAGCAGTCATCTAAGATAAAAACATTTTCGGTTTAGGAGTTGGAGTTGAGGGAAAATCCTAAAGTCAAAGGGAAAACACATTTAAAGAAAGAAGAGACAAATTTGAAAGAGCTTCGATTTCTATACACAACTAAAAGAAGATTAATAATTTAGTTCTTTGAAAGATCACTATATTCTAGATTTAACAGTACAAATAATTCGGGACAAACCCTACGCAACTATATCTCAAGTATTTGACCTTGTTTTGTCTAATTCCTTTCTTGATAGCCAGAGACCAAAACTCCAAATCCCTTTTGATTTTTATCAGCTTGTGGTTCGGAGGATGGAATCAGAATAATAGTTCAGAATTAAAAATTTGATTCCATCAAAAACTGAAATGACATAGAATCTCAAATTAGTTGTTTGGATTGTGCAAACTTTTGCCGCAAGTCCTCCTGCTAAAATGAAAATAACGGCTCCTTTTGCAATTCCTTGAATTTAATCAATTAAAATTCACATGTAACAATAAAATAGGGACATAGAAGGTCCAATTGCTTTTCTGTGGTTAAAAAGCCAAATTATGAGTGCCAAATGGACCTAAAAGTCTTTTTGTCTCTAAAATTCTCACTTGTCAGGAAGAAACCCGAAAAACTGCATCAAATGGCCAAAAGTGCTGCTTCCTCCCCACCCCTCTTCCTTTAATTAATGTCATTTTCTCTTTCTATCATTCTACAGTGTTTTTCTAATCTTCTAATATTCATTTGATATAAAATTTCAGTTTTTTTCTTCCTTCTAAGGATCAGGTTGAATTCACAATTTTATCACAGTCCTACTTCAGCGGTTTGCCAATTTTGTCAAAAACTTCCCAATTCTAAGTTTATATCGTCCACCAATCCCCACAGGTGAGAAGCAGAAAAACACAAATCCTCAAGAACCATGATGAAACAGGACATGAAAAAAATAAGTATCATAAGCATAATCAACGAATGGAAATCATTTTTATACTAAGAGAAACTACAAGCTTTGAAACTTACATCAGAAAATATGAGCATCACCCTTCATCTTAGATGCATATTAGCAAGGAAATCTGATAGCCTGTCCACCCCATGCATCAATTAGTGAAATTTAAAATAGATGAAGTAGAAGAACAGACGAAAGGTTGAACAGAGCAGAAAATAAGATAAACAAATTGATAAAATGAAAGAGCAAACCTGATGTCCTTAGCGATCACAGTGTTGCCATCTGCAGCCCCAAGATGCCTCAGAACTGCCTGCTCAAGTCTGCCATCTCGGTAAGCATGCTGCAAAAAGGAGAACAGAGATGACGTAGGCTCCCATCAATTTATAAACACCACTTAAACCACTAATTAAGCATCAGCGTTAATACAAGTCAAAGTCAAGACAACAGCTAAGCATTTTAGTGGAATGATGAATATGAGAAATAGAAATCATATTCCACAAATACAACTGCATATCTTTATCTAGTTATGTAATTAATCATCTAATTAGAAGGTAAAATATCAACCATTTAATTATTCTATTGCTGTATTATAAATCATAATAAAAATTTGATTTACTTGGAAAAATAGATTGAATTTGACCTCTGTTCACAAAGATAAATTAACAATGCTATTAAGTCTTAGAACAAAATAAAAACTAAATACTCCATATCTGAAGATACAGGTTGAATGACATATTTTTAGGGGAAAAAGAAACAAAAAGATAACGCAAAAAATAGAACTAATAATATTCATAAATTACCTTGTAGAAACAGCTAGTACCAAAAGGGCAGGTTCCATTCCCAAAGTCAAAATGCTTGCAATCAATTGACCTACAAATGGGATTCATTAGTTACATATATGTATATATGGACATTCATGTTTCCACCAAGAATCATCATGTAGAATCCATACTTTTCCTACACATACATACCAATAAAGAGAAGAATGAGAGGTGAACTGGTGAAGTAGAATTACCAATAACCCTCATAGATGAAACAATATAAAATTGTGATTCAAAGCAAAAACGCTCCAATCTGATTAATAATCTCAGTCATAGATTAATTATACAGAGCCACAGAGAGAGAGAGAGAGAGAGAGAGAGAGAGCATTTGCCAGTAGTTAAGAAATTACTTGAGCTTTTCCTTGTAGCTGTCAACGATTTCCTGTTTTTCTTCTGTTGTAGAGTACCAAATAACACTTGGAATGACAAAATAAGAGAGCTTGCGACAGATTGGACAGGCTCTCAATGTGGTATTCACATCCATACCCAAGGTTGGGTTACTACTACGCCAATTCCTAATACAAGATATGCAGAAGGGATGATCACATTCAGATAGTAGCCCAAACTTACGTTCAGCTGCTGTGGGCTTTGAAAGAACACGCTCAAGGCAAACACTGCATTCAATTTCTTGACTTTGTTTCAATGCCTCAAGATGCTTTTGCTTTTTATCGCAAGTCTTAATATGTTCCTCTCTTTCTTCAGGTCGAAATGGATGTAAGCAGTGCTTTCCACAGGTAGGACACAGGTCTCCGTGAATAAAAGGGCATTTCTCCTTCCTGGGGCAATTACCAGCAGCAGCAAATGAACAGATAGGACGTTCAGAAGGATCTGCAATTCTGGATTCACTGGCGTCACTATCCTCTGAAAAATCTTGAAACTCAGATTCTGTATTCCAAGCATGAAAAAGATCAGGAACATGTGACTCAGATTCTCCATTCCATGCAGGAATAATAGGAAAGGAAGGTCCACTGCGGGAAGACAACTCAGGAATTGTTGCAGCTCCATTTGACGTGACTCTAGCACTACCAACTATAGAAGAATCTGAATTTAGGGGGCATACACTTGCAGAAGAAGATGGATGATAGGACTGTTCATGAGAAGCTTTGACATGGTCGTATCTGCAGCGACTACCATAGGCACAGACTCCTTTCTGATAATATGTACATATCTGTCAAAACAAGACAAGATACAAGAAGCAGATAAGAGCAGTTTATATCACTAAATATTTTTAGGTAAACGTTAAAGCGAGGAACTTGTATTGGATACATTATTTGGAGGATCTTTCCACTCATGAGAAAATTCACAATGCGCCCCCTTCAAACATGCTCCGTGGGCAAAGAATTTGCAAAGAACCCTAGAGGATTCAGAAATCAACAATATAGAAGTTAGAACAATTTGCAAGCTGAAATAAAACGACAGACTAACTCAACACAGGAAACAAGCACATTGGTTGTCCCAAACTTCAGAAAACAGGGTCACAATTAGAAGCATTTAGCCTCAAACCTACAAAGAAAGACACTGTGTGCTAATTAAAAGATAAATTCATAGGAAAAATGCGTCCAACATCAACTAAAATACTCATAAAGCAGAGCAACATAATCAAATTTCACCCATTTGTAGAGTTCTAAACATTTCCAAGCAACATAGAAAGAGTTTCTAGATTCATGGGCAATAATGATAAGAACGAAGTCGCTGGAATTATACATAAAAGTTAAACCATACTTTTACCTCCTGCTATTTGCATCCAACGATGGCCTCCCAAAATTAAAAACAATAAGAAAAAGAATTATTTATGCCTTCTGAATAGTTCATGGGCACAGAATCGACTGTCAATTTTCCCGGCACAACATATTAACACAAACTGCTCGTGAATAGATCATATCCATTTTGCATCTTTTCCTGGCCTACCGGCATCTGACAATCAAGAAGCCAAACAACCTAATTTCCACGTTCAATACTCAATTCTTCCACGCTCTTTTGTTCCATATGGAGAGACCACCCAACCGATAATAAAAACTAAAGTTTTTTTTCTTTTCCTCTAATTTCCTTCAAACAGCCGGCACCCAAAATAAAGGGAACCAATAACACAAATTAAACCGGATAAAGAAACAAGAACAACCATAGCCCCATCACAATCCCGAGAATGGCAGAAACCGTAGGCCGCAAAATGGACACCCAACAATCAATCACGCATTTAACAGCTATAAGGTTCTCACCTCTTAGACATGGTGGGAATAGAAAATCCGATAAATTAATCGAGAGAGGCGGGCGGGAGGATCAAAACCCTAAACCTCCAAGCAATTTTTGTTGGTTGTAAAAAAGAAAATGAAAGAAGAACGAAAATCCAGAAATCTCTTAGATGGGTTCGCAACCGTTGAAGGAAAGAAAAAAGAGTGCAAGTATTATGGGGATCCCACCTGAAGGAGAGGGGTGTGGCGGGCGAAGGATAAAAATATAGAAAATTAGAGATATGAGGAAAGATAGATTTTCGCTTGAAGATTTGGACGGTGACTATAAAACAGCCTCAGTGACTACAAGTCGCAGAAAATGGTTGAAGCACCACAAACCAATTTCCCATCTCGCGCCGTTTCAGCTCGGTTAACTCGTCCGAGTCCGAGCTTGCCTCCTCTCTCCAGCAAGCACTGTGCGGTTCATTTTTACAAAATTACAACCAAGTCAACAACAATGATCATTGCAAAAATGATCTCTCCAACTATCAGCTACTGAATTAAGAAATAATTCATTAAATATATCTTAATGAATTATTTCTAAACCCTTATTGAAGAGATAGGCACTGGAGGAAGTAAATTAAATATAAAATTATTATATTTTTTACAGAAATTTTAAAACACTGATACAAAATATAAAATTTAAAGCGAAAATTCATTGGTGAAAGGTCATTCAAACTAGTGGATTCAATTAGTTGAATGGGAAACTGATTTAGCGTCCGGTTTGGACATGAGAAAAAACCGAAGGATTAAATATCTATTCAGGGATTTTTATCCCCCAAAAAAAAAAAGGATCTCTTGAGGGATATTAAATTAGTAGAATTGATGCTTGAACCAGTGATATTTTTTATTTTTAAAATTTTAATTCATAATTCTATGTTACGATTTATGCATATTTACGATTCCAATTATAATGTGTATGTATTTAGGTATGTATATACATTTTAAAATAAAACATATAAATAATGAAATATATATACATTTTGGAGGAAGAGGTTGGGATCTTGATGAATATTGCTCTGCATCATATATCATTTTCTTTGGATTTAAAATCTATTTTTTATTATGAATTATTTTATTTTTTGATTAAATTATTATTTATTTTTTTATGTAAGCACAGGTTATTTAAAACACCATTTCATTTGTGTCATTTTGTATTTTCAACATAAAATTTTTTGCCACACTCACACCTGACTCTTCTCTTTTACTTTTATTATTTTATCAATTGATTAAAAAATAATAATTTGAAATTATTTTTTTTAAAATACCATTTATTGATTTAACAGTATAACTTCCTAGAAGTGATGTTTCATGCGATTTCTGTTGAAAATTTAAACTTAATAAAGTAAAATAGGTGATATGCCGGTCTCAATTGGTATAAAATTTAAAAATATTGCTTGACTCAACTAAACTTGTTGAAAAATGAAAAATATATTGTATGACTTTGAAATTGGTTAAAAAGTATATTTTATCAATTGATCAAAAAAAATAATTTGAAATAGTTTTTTTTTTTAAAATACCATTTATGGATTTAAAATAATATAACTTCCTAAAAACTGATGTTTTAAACGATTTCTGTTGAAAATTTAAACTTAATAAAATGAAATAGGTGATATGCCGTTCCCAATTGATATAAAATAAAAAAAAAATATTGCTTGACTCAACTACACTTGTTGAAAAATGAAAAATATATTGTATAACCTTGAAATTGATTAAAAATAATAATTTTAAATTGTTTTTAAAAATCCTATTTATAGATTTAAAATAGTATAACTTCCTAGAAGTGATGTTTTAAACGATTTCTGTTGAAAATTTGAACTTAATAAAGTAAAATAGGTGATATCCCAGTTCCAAGTGATATAGAATGAAAAAAATATTGCTTGGCTCAACTACACTTGAAAAATGAAAAATAAATTGTTTAACTTTGAAATTGATTAACAAATATATTGTATGAAAAATATATTTTATCAGTTGATGAAAAAGTAATAATTTGAGATTGTTTTTAAAAAGTACCATTTTAGATTTAAAATAGTATAACTTCTTAGAAGTGATGTTTCAAAAGATCTCTGTTGATAAAGTGAAATAGGTGATATGCCGGTCCCAATTGATATAAAATTTAAAAATATTGCTTGACTCAACTACACTTGTTGAAAAATGAAAATGTATTGTATAATTTGCTCTTTCAATATATTATTTTTAAAAAAAACTAAAAACCGGATATAGTTTGACAAAAAATAAACAACTTATATTTTACAACAAATTGTTAATATAACTATTCATAATTTAACAATTAAAAGAAATTTATATCAAGAGCCGGATATAAGCATAGTGATCCTAATATAACCATTTCATATATGAACCAAGTTTGCATTGCTTGAATAACCCATCTTTACAAGATAAATTGAAAATTCACATACCAAAGCCCACCTTAGAGGATTAAAGAACCCTGCCGCATGAAATCTCAACCTGTAGAAAGAGGCTGGCACAAATCACATCTTCAAAAAAAGCATGAGACTAGCCAGTTATACAAACCGGCAAAGGATCCAAAAGAACTATAGATATCCAAATTACAGTGTAAGAGCCAAGAACCTTCAGTTACAACTGAGATTTTCCAAATTAAAAGATAGCTGCCAACTTGCCACGCATTCAATTCCAAAACCTAGCTAATCATGAGCATTAAATAAACTCGCTAAGACTAGTCAGTCATCCTCCTCCTCTTCACTATCTTCTTCCATGTTAGCTCGCATCATCATTGATAAAAATGCTGCTTCCGAAGGTTTTAATTCATCAACGTTCAAATCCTCAAAAGGGTATTCCAACGATGCTGATAATGCGCCCATCTCAAAAAACCCCATTTCTTCATCATCAGAATCTTCGTCACCGAAAAACCCGGGTCCTGAACCAAGCATATCTGATATAGCCATTATCTCCAAAGGATCCATGTCTTCGAAACACTCAGTGTCCCGCATGATGTTGTAGAATTCTCCACTTTGTAAATCAAATTCACTGAGCATTTCTATCATGTCACACATGTCCATTTTATTGTTTGCTCTGCAGCGGCGAGGAGGTGGTGGCCTACCATGTCTCCATGTCACCGAGCCAGGCTTCACGGTATGCTGCAAGACCAACCATCAAAATAATTAGAGGCACCACGACATTATTCTTTTTTAACAAATAAAAAGGCCATAGAAATGAAGACAAACTCACAGCAAAAAGAAAAAGAAAGAGCAATGTTACTATTTTGGATGATTCCATACTGAGATAAAACGTTAGAATTTAGCTGTGGTGTTTTTATTTTTATTTTTGAACTCTTCTACAAATAAATATTTTAACATTTTACTGGAACACACTACAATAAAGGACACTATAGGATTGCTAATCATATAACATAAACAAATGATTACCCAAGAACATGCAAGAAAAATTTACCTAGACCGACAAAAAATTGAAAATGGTAATGGGCGAAATCTTAGTTGTTGATTCAGATGGGCATTATTAATCCATATGATATAAACTCATGATTCAAATACCACAATTGATCAATGTTAAAATGTTCACAAACAATATAGGATAAATTGCGCACACAGAATTTTGATAGCAACAAACAGATTAAAAACACTATCGTTCATTTCATCAAGGGGGGAAGGAGGGCCAAATTTCCAAAGGGATCTCCACACAATTGCCAGCAATCGTGACAATCAAACTTCCATAGATAAGACATAAGAGATGACAATTCTATTACCTTGTAGAAACACCTAGCTCCAAATGGACAGTTCCCATTTCCAAAGTCAAAATGCTTGCAATCAATCAACCTGACCAAGACAAGATCACATTCAATGAAAACACTCTAGCTTAAAGTGATATATTGTTAAGTTTACCTAACGTTCCAAATAATCAGACTGTTCCCTAGATAAGCCTAATATACAGTGCCCAGAACTACATGTGTAAATACAAAAACAAATCCCATGCATAATGGGAAGAAAGTGTGCATACGAGAGCAAGAGGGATAGAGAGGATGGAAAAGGAATAAAGCAGTGAAGAGAGGAAGGGAAGATTTTACACAAGAAATCCCCATTACTCTACCACAACTAAAAAGAAACTGAGATTACGCAGTTAAGTTTAAAATTAATGTTGGAAAAGGAAGATAAGTGGGTAAGAAATTACTTGCAATTTGCCTTGTAGTTATTGATAATTTCCTGCTTTTCTTCCATTGTGGAGTACCATATAGGACTTGGAATTACAAAATATGATAGCTTGCGACACACAGGGCAAGTCCTCACTGTATTATTAGTAGCATTAAAGATGTCCTTTTCAGAGTCTAAGGCACTGTTACGCCAATTCCTGATACAGGATAAGCAGAACGCATGGTCACATTCAGGAAGCATCCCAAACTTACATTCAGATGCTTTAGGCTTTGAAAGAACACGCTCCAAGCAAATATTGCACTCTATATCTTGACTATCTTTCAATGCCTGATTGTATTTTTCTTTTTTCTCACAAGAATTCAAATGATTGTCTCTCTCCCTTTGATCAGTAGGATGCAAGCAATACTTTCTACAATACAGACACTGGTCACCATGAATGTGTAGACATTTTTTCCCTAAGGGGCAGTTGGCTGCAGCATATGTACAAAAGTTATGCTTTGCATGTACAGCATTACTAGATTCACCAACATCACCATTCTTTGGAGAATTTGGATGCTTATGACGACCAACACTTGCAGAATTTGCACTCTTGGGAATCCACCTAGATTTTCCTTTAGTAGTATGATCTATAACAGACTTTGAAGACATAGACTGTCGACCATTTTCTGAAGATGATGCAGAACTTGCCTGAGAAGCTTTGACATGTTTATATCTACATCGACTACCATAAGAGCAGTGTCCTTTCTGATAGAATGCGCAAATCTGCTTTCAGCAAATAAGACAAGTGAGAAACATATACAAGTTTTTCATGGGAAGCATACCGTGTGGGCTATCAAGTACTGTAATTTCAAAATGAAACCATACGATATACATGTTTGACATGTATCAAATATGACATGATAATTAAAAAATTGCATGAAGACACTATTTTTGTTTTGTGGCGTCTCATATCCAGTCAGAATCCCTTCTTTTTAGAGTAAAGGAAACCAGAAAGGCAGTAAAATACATCAACTGGAGTATCCTGTTTGTCATGAGAATAATCACATTGCTCCCCTCTGAAACATTTTCCACGGGCGTAGAACTTACAAACCCTACGAGGAATAGAAAAACAAAAATTAGAACACACACACATAATAATTACAGGAATGAATAATTGAAGAGGACTCCGAAAATTCCAATGGAAAGCTATACAAAACACAATGACAAGATATCATACAAATTAAATCTCACAGTTGTGAACCTACTGAATATTCCAACATAGTATAAGTTGTAAGTTTCAACCAACGATAAGAAAGTGGAATTGCAGTAAACCCATGCCAAATAATGAGGTCATACATTAACACACGATAATGCCCCAACAGACTTCTCTTTTTTTAACAGATACAATTAAATAAAGGGGAAGAAAAGCGATCAAATAATTGTACAAAACACTTCCAATATCGTTCATAATATCAATCGATAGGGATCCATCCTCCGTCAAGCATTCGGAGAACATTGCCCCCAAATATCCCCAATCCAGATTCATTCCAGAGAGGATTAATCGATAAAACCGATTCATAAATTACCAAGCAATGGCTAACAAGCAAACTACCGACAGACAGCATCAAAGGAAGGCGAAATTTGAAGGCCCATTCACAAAAAGAAAAAAAGAAAGGAAAAGAAACCGAAGGATTAATCGATAAAACCGAACAACGATAAACAATTTGACCAAATAAAACAAGTAGCAAAAGATAAATTGAACCTCTTACCTCTTAGACATGGCGATCAACTGAAAGCGAGCGGACGAGTGCTGGGCAAATCAGAATCAGAATAGGCCTTGAGGAGATAAAGATGGGTATAAAGGGCCGATAATTTCGCAGATTAAAGGCCTAACAGCCTGACCTAAGCAAGAAACGAAGCGTAACCCATTTGAAAGATGGTACCCGAGGGTTTTTGGCGGTTAGGATCCCGTACAAAGGCCAACACCAATATGCTTATAACACCACTGTCTGCCTGAAGTTACGAAAATACCCCGCATTGTGCTCTTTCCGCGGGAAGGCTACGCGCTCTTTGAGGGGCCCACAAATATTAAGGACTCGATTTTCTTTTATCATAAAAATTCATTATAAATATGTTAGATGTTTTAATTAAATTATCGTTGATTGTTAATTAATATCGATTAATTATTGTTCCATTTTTTAAAATGTGTTTCAATTTCAATGTAGTATAATGTATTTTATGAAACTTATAAGTACAGTTAACATTTTTGCCGATGGCTGTTTTTGTTTTCCATGGGTAAGAAGGTAAGTGTGCCTTGGGTGCAAATAATGACTTCATGAAATGTACCGTGGCGAAGTTCGACTTGGCAAGAAAATAAAAATGAATAATTTTATTTTATAATAATTTGTTCCGTCTGTTTGCATATATTTATTTTTTGAAGATTTTTTGATTAATTCAAGAAATAAAGTAGTGGTTTATTTAAAATAAATAGTTATCTTTGTTTACCAGTATTTGTTAATTAATTAATAATTAATAATTCATTGTAATTGCAAATTGCAAATTATAAAAACCTGGAGTTGTTTGGGGCAAATTGACTGCAGTACTATAAAAAGGAAAAAAAATTATTTCCCCGTATGCTACACTTTTAAAAGTATTTCCTGGTATGTTATAAATTTAAATATTGATTTGATGCAAATCGAGTTTAATTTTTTTTAATATGAAAGCATGGGACTTAATTTCAATCAAGCCAAATTTTATATTTTATTAAAAATAATTGACGTGGGAAGCTGACATATGTGAATAATCATCCCTTTTTCATTGTTTTTTATTCTATTACTCAATAGTTGGCATATTGAAAAACCTGAAGATATTATCACCTTCTGCTTGGATTAATGCAATCTCCCCTTGTGTATGACTGTTATCCATGTGGATTTGTATATGAATTTTATATTTAAAATATTACATTTTAAATTTGATGTTTAAAATTCACATATTTAAAAATATTTATTTGGGTAGTTTAAAAAATTTCAAATGAAAATGAGAGATATGTTGATATTTGAAAAAAAAATAAAAACATGAGAAATTTGAATTAATGAATTTATATAATAGTGATGTATTACATATCTAAAAGTGATGTATTACATAATAGGCCCTTATTTTTTTAATTGATAAGAAATAAGAACGAGAGATAAAAAGACATAAAGATATTAATAAAAAACATGAGAAATTTGAATTAATGAATTTATATGAATGTGTTTGTTTTGGTTAATTAAAATTGAATTGGATCAAATCTCTTTTATAGGTGCACAAAAATTTAAGTACCAAATCCAAATTTATTTATTTCTTATTAATTTTTTTGTAATTTAAAATTTCATTTATATTATAGTCAATTTAAAATTTCAATCACTTTTAACTTTTCATTTTTATGTTTTTATTATTGATGTCTCTATCTTCTCATCTCTATTTTTGAGTGTCTTACGACCCATTCAATTAAAAACTTTTAACTCTTATTAAAAAATTTGATTCAATTGACAATGAATTGACCAATAACATTTATCTTTATGAACATTTTTTGAGTTTAAAAATATATCATAACCTTAACCTTAATAAATTTGCAAAATCTAACTTACCTAATTTTTTTATATTAAAAAACTTCAAACACTTAATAAATAAAATAATATGTTAACAGATTTTTTTTAGTCTCTTAATTTTTTTTATTTCCACATTTTTTCTCTTTTCCTACATAATAAGTAATGTTTAAATACTGAAAAAGCATTTTGTAAAAGCTTTTGAAAATTGTATATCTTGCTATTCATCAAGTATCATATAAATTTTAACCAAATAAAAATTATATAATTTTTAAAATTTTGAACGAGAAATGAAGACAACAACATTAGGATTAACAAAAAAATGAGTCCATCCACAAATAAAGGCAAGTGAATAACTTACCTCAATTTTTCATTTAAAAACATGGCCCAAAATCATTTTCTTTGTACGGAAAAAGTTAATGGCAGGGAATTTGGGCTTCTCGGCCCGTCCAGTATATCAGACCTTAGCTTAGCCCACTCACAATCCAACAATTCTCTTGCTTCTACAGTATTTTCTCAATCGTGACTTCTCTATTGGCCTAATAACAAAAAGCAAGAATGCTGAGACATTTCTCCACTTTCCTTCGTTCAGTATTATAAAATATTTCTTTAAAAATATCTTCTACGTACAATTAATAAGGTTTATTCAAAAAAAATTAATTAGGAAATGTAATTAATAATTTTTTAATTAAAACACTCTGTTAAATAAGAACAAAAAGAAAAAAGTGTGTAATTTAAAATATAATTAAATAATTTATTGGTGGTATAATTTGATTAAAAATTCTTTATAATTCTAATCAGACAGAGTATAAGTTATTACTAGCACACCCTAAAGATTTGAGGCAAAAAAAAAAAATTGATGGCATTTCTCTTATTAGTCATTACATCATAAATGAAAGTCAAGAATAATGCAAAAAGATGAATGGAGAACAACCAGCCAAGAAATTTTCTTTATAATAAAAATATTGTAGTGTGTGTTTTTTAATTTCTCCCTCAACAATAAGGTTTAGCTAACTCTGAATACTATCATATATTCCCCTCTATCTTTGCTAGACTTCAAAATTTCTCCTGATTTGTTATGTTTAGTTCCCCCTTACTTCATAATAATATTGGATAATATTCCTTCCAGTCTTTTTGATGAGCACCTATTAACAATTCCATGTAAATTAAACCAATTTAGTCAAGTTTTTTTTTTAAAAAAGTTACAAAATTACTCTCAATTAAAGTTATTAATTAGAGGAATTTGTTTCGTTGGTTAAATTTTTGTACAGTCAGTTACAGCTAGTAGGTGAAAAAAATTAATACTTTAAGCATAATATGTTACATTAAAAAATGATTTATAATAATAATGGGAGGTAGTAGTATATGTAGAAATAATATATACCAAAGTTAATGTGCAAAGCAGCAATATTGCATAGAGTATTGCAACGTTATATGTCTAGAGTAAACGAAGGAACGTAACAGGGGAAAAAGTAAGGTCACTCTCAGTTGGCCTTGAATTTATATTTTAATCGGTGGAATTTTATGACCTTATTTTTCATCAGAAAAAGAATATATATTACCTATAAACTTGAATATAAATGTAATGTGATAATACTCTTTGAGTTTGAAAATGCTTTAATGGATGTTTGAAATTTCGTTAGCACGCAAGGAATAAAACATGGTTTTGGATTACTTCGATCAAAATGTAGTTTTGACCCCCAAAGTGGTTCTTAACACACCTTTAATAACCTTAAAAATCACAAAAAAGGCAAAAGCTACATATTTTATAATTGGTAAATTAATATATTAATGCCCTTCTTCATCCCTTCAAAATAAGATATCATTTTTTTCAAGAAAGCTCATAAATGTTTTTTATTCCTGAATTTTGATTGACTAAATCAAAAGAAGTCATTGATCTGCCATAAATATTTTCTCAAGAATGTTTAGATTATACATTATCCATTTACGTGATCACCCAAAAAAACAAAGAAAAAGAAAAAAGCAACACTTAGCTCGACAAATTATAAACATACTACTGTAAAGCCATATTTAAGCAGAAGAAACTAAACTAGCTAGAGGCGCGAGGGATATCAAAATAATAAAAAGACAATACTAATATAATATCTAAAAGTATATATATTATACATGATTCTATTTTTTCATATTATCCAATTTTTGACCAATTATGAGTTGAGTCAACAGCTTAATCAGCTCTCTCACTAACCATTTTTTATTCACAAAAGTCAAACTCACGAACCTCTCAGACCAGTAGCAAACATGTAAACATGCAACTTGAACTTTTCAAGATCATCGCTACATTGAGTTGTGGGCATCATGTTCAATCTCAGAATTGGCTTCATCTTCTTCCTGCAAGGAATGATCATCAAGGGCAGGAGAAGCTCCAGCATGGCCATGGCCGAAAGCCCTAATGTGGTCCTTGAGAGACCTCTTGTGTTTGAAGTCAGATCCACAAAGGCAATACCATATTTTGCCACAGTTCTTCTCGTGGGTCCTCCAGTCGCCTTTCACAGCGAAGGCCTTGCTGCATTTCTGCACATGTAGGGTTTGGTGCCGTGCTTCCTCTTGTAATGAGTTTGCAGGGTTCTGAAATCCTTCAGAGGCCTTGTTCTTGGGTGGTCTATGTTGTGCTTGCAGTTTGGTGCACAACAGAAACATGGGAGCCTTAGCATTGCCGTAGGTTGTGTTCCTCTTAGAGAATCTGGTCCCTTTCTGTACTGAGATCCATGCCCCCACATATGCATCTGCAAAACTTGTGTTAGATCGATAATCAACCCAAACAAGGATGAGCTGCTCATAAGCCACATGGCTCCTGAGAACAGGTTTTACATATAGACAAGTACAAGATTGAGTCATATACATATATATATGTTTCTAGCGGTAATACACATGCATTAATATAGAGAGATAAGAGAATAATTTATATATATATATATATATATATCTGTGTGTGTGTGTAACTTTATATGTAGAGTGAGAGTCTACTTTAATTTCTCTCTTGTTACTGATCACTTCTAATTTTGTATCTCTAAATCCATATTAAGCACTTAACAACTCACTTATAATTTAAAATTAAAGATCCAAAGTTGTCAGATGCTAGCATTAACATAATACAATTCTTCAATTACATATGAACGTTTCCAATTTTATGATCCTGTGTTTCTGGGATAGAATATGTTGGCTTTCCTAAGATTTATAGGCGAGGTTTTTATATAAGCTGGCAAATTTTTTAGTTCTTGTGTCTTCACTTAGCTTCGACTTGTAACAATGTCTATTATTTGAACCATATCTCATAGTCCTAATTAATTGCTTCCAATAATTAAGAGAATGATTAATTATAATTACAAAATTAAGCCTCTTTTCCTGCTATTTAATTCAAAATGATTAAAACTAACCTACTTCCTAATATTTTAAAGATAAGAGACGTAGGGGTAATGCACAGAGTCCAATAAACAAGATATTGTTTTCTAGACCTGTGTATGTACATGACTTATAAATGAGCCAATGTAAATGCATATTGATTAATCTATAATATTCTTTATTTATTTTTTTTGATGAAATTCTTGAGACATAATTAAAGGGTTTATTATTATTTTGTCTGCTCTTGTACATGAGTCAAGATAAATGTAATGTTGTATTTATCAATGTTTACAAACACGTACGCCGACGCACGCATGACACATTTTCACATGAAGAGCTTGTACCAATAACTTGAAGTCCGTACGGTGTATAGAAAAAAAGTTCATCTAGTTCGGAAACCCAAACAGGTTTTTCTGTATTCTAGATCTGGACTTTGATGAGAGTATAGGCTTCAATAATAATGACTTCATCATGTTCCAGACACAAGCCTTTGAATATCTACACTGTACATGTAGATGCAGTAGCAGTACTGGCTTTTGCAGACACACGAAGTCAGGTTAATTGAGCTCAAAGACAAAAAAGGCATCACGAAGTAGTGATTGTAAACATTTCAAACAAGCACGATGTATAAATATTATCATTAATCTTCTTTGCCATATATAAAACAGAAGAAACGTTTCAAACAATTACTCTAATTCCCATTTCTGTGAAGCGTAATCGAAGTAAAGCCTGAGTTTGTGTGTGACACCAAATAAACAGTATAGTCACGTTTAGATAAGAAACAAGAAATGGAAGAAAACCAAACACACATGCAAAAAAGGCATAAACCATAATAATGGCCTGGAACTGTACTGTATCGCAACTGTAGCATATATACAATAATGCTTTACCAGTGAGAACATATATAATATAACTCTCTGGTTGTGACTATGAAGCGTGAACATGTGAGAAAAGTAAACATACGGCCGAAAAGTACCACTACATAGTTCGCATCACAGTATCCACAACAGTATAGAACAAACAATTAATAATCAAAACTTTTCACAGTGAAAACAAAAACTAGCTAAATAACTGGAGAAGGAGAGTACCTGAAGATTATTGTATCTGTTGAAGGTTTTGGAGCAGACAGGGCAAGAGAACTGAGTAGGGCCAATGAGAATCTGAGAGGGGGTGGGGATCCAGTACTGGCCCTTGTTCAAGGGATCAAAAGAGCAGTGTCCAGAAACGACACCACCACCACCGACTTCATCTTTCTCGATCATCGTCGTGGTGGTGGTTTCAATGGAGGAGCAAGAGTTTGAAATCTGAGTATTACTGCTGCAACTGCTAGTGGCCTTAGTAGTAGTGTTGTTATTAGCACCAGTAGTCATGGAAGGAAGTCCTATGCGCAGAGCAACAGTGACAGTTTCATCATCATGACCAGATGCCTCTTTGTCCAGCAGAATTAATGGTTCCTTTTCCTGATCACTTGTTTGTTGCTTGTACTGGTTGGTGAGAAGACTGAGATTGTTCAGCAGAGGAAGAGCTTGTCTGACAGAAGGAGGGGAAGAGGGGGGGGGAGGAGGAGGAGGAGGAGGAGGAGGGAATTGAATGGAGAAACTGCTGTAGGAATTAGAAGAGTAAAAGTGAGGATGGAGGGGGATGAAGTTGAAGCACTGGGAGAAGAAATTAGAGTGCTGATGAGGGTCTGTCATGATGATGATGATGATGAAGGTTGAAAACAGTTGTGATGATGAATGGCTGTAAGAGTTATATATATGTGTGTATATAAATATCGCGTGGAAGAAGTGGGTGTGAGAGAGAGAGAGAGAGAGAGAGAGAATTACCGAGGGAAGAAGGAAAGAGAGAGAGAGAGAGAGAGAGATTACGAAAGGGAAAAGCGAAAGCCAAGAAGGGAAAAGAGAAATAAAGAGGGAAAGTAAAAGGCGAAGGCAGAGTCAGAGACGAGACTAGCAGGCTGTCTCCCTTAAAGCTAAACAATTGTATGCTGCATTACCACACGCCTTCACCTCCATCAAATACAAATCTAAATTCTATTTACTCTCTACGAGTAGTCAAAGTTTCCTTGAAGCAACTCTTAGCTGTTAGAACACTTTTCACATTACTGTGACACGTGAGACGCCCAATTAAATAAATAGATTTGTAGCACTTACCCGATTCAAATCCCTCTCATTCTTGTTATAAAACATCTTTTATTATCTCCCTAAAACTAAGGAGAAGTGATTAAATAATTAATTTTATTAAAAAATAAACATTTAATTTTAGTATTTTACAAAAATTTAAATTATACATTATATTTTTTCTCATAATTAATGAGTTTAAATAAAAATAATGTTACAAAACTATAATTATTACCCTACCAAATGCTTTATATTAATTACCGGACGAGTATTATACTACTAAGAAAAAAATTTAGAGTTAAACAAAAATGGTGGGGTGGTCCGTGTAATTTATTAGCTAGCAAAGGTTTGGGCTAGGTTAGTGAATAGTTTTGAGTTGATTTATCATATACTCCCCCAGTGGTATTTATATTCTAGTATATTTCATCAGAATTAAATAAATTATATATCTCATTAATTTTATTTTAAAATTTAATAAATTTTTACTCTACTTTTTAATAGAGACAAAACAAATTATTTTTAATAATTTTTTAGTATTTAATAACGATAAAAAAGTAAAGATAAATATAAAAAATAATAATTTTTTATAAATACGACTACAATTAATATTATCTCTGCCTGTAAATAAAACTAGAAATCCACACTAAAAATCTGATCTATTGTTGAACTAGTCCAGATAGTAATTTAAGAGTTAATAGTCCAAGAATGATTAAATTGCGATCAACTCATTTATGATTAAAACAATTTAATTTAACTGAAATATATAAAAATATTCATCAATGTATGTAATGCTGGAAGGAGTAATATTTAAATAAAAAATACATTAATTTACAGATAAACTGAACATTTATGTATAAACCACACGCATTCTAACAAAACGAAGTTATTAAACACAACTATATGATGAATTAATATTTTTTAAAAACCCAAAATAAGATCATTTTAGGCTTATAAAGGGAGGGGAAAATGTAAAATTCAACCAAGTCAACTCGTTCAAAACTCTTGACTGGATATCCGGCTGGCTTGGTTGAAATCTAATGTGAGTTCAAATATATACGGGGTGATTTGCTAGACTTTGGTCAAGTTTCCAGCCAAGTTTTTCGGTCATGACTTGTTATTGTATACACTTGACCAAGTCAATAAATACTATTTCTCCTCAATCCAATGACTCTTGACACACACAAAAAAAAAGATCTCGCTCTTCTATTTTTAATTAAAAATTGTCACAGAGGATTCTCTGGCTATGATTCATCATTTTAAATTAGTAAAAATTGGGTGAGAAATCATCTCTAGCCTTGATAATTTCTCAATGTCACGCTTTAATCTCAAAGTATGGTATATGTATTATTGTCAAGCTCTCGAATTAACTTTACAAGTTTATTATTTTTATATTTCTAGCTTACAAAATTATGTTAACTCATTTTTAAGTTCGGATTAAATATAACTTGATTAAACTCACAAGTTGACTCTCTAAGTTTATCATTTTTATATTTCTAACTTATAAAATCATATCAATCTGCTTATAAACTTGCGGAGCAAGATAGATACATACTATGTAAAACTTAATTCATGGAAGTGATGGGATTTGGTTTAATGAAAAATAAAACTGAAAAAAACAAATATTAATATTAATAAAAAAGAAAACAAAAAATACCAAATACAAGTTGTTATACTTTGAAATTTCTATATTGAGCATAATTGTAGATAAATTTAATTTCAATAATTTATATTTAAAATATATTTAAATTAAATTATGGTCATATTTTATATTTTAATTATTTAATCATGTACTTTTAAATAATATTTATTAGTAAAGGTAAACTTTTATGAGTTTATGATCCAAGTTTATGTTTTAAGTTCACATCCCTATCATGAGTTTATTTAAACTTGCAAGTTTAACAAATTGTATATGTATATCTCATTTCATCTTACTCTTTCCAAGTATTTTTGCAATTTTATTATGCAAGAATTAATTTTAAGATAAAATTTAATCTAACATGATATATATATATATATATATTAATAAATATTAATCGCCTAGTATACACTAAGTATTCATTATCTATTTTAACTAGACATTTTTGTGGAAAAAGGACGCATATCTTAAAATGTTGTGAGTCTCATAAAGTTCACCCAACAACCACTCAATTAAATGTATAATTTTCCCTGCATCTATTGCTTTTAAGGATGACTTATCAAGAACTCTTTTTAGATGACTCCGCATGAAATTATATTCTATCCCAAATGAATAATTATACGTTCAAAGTTTGAACATCATCTTAATTAAGGATAGTCATTGAAAGCTAAGTGAGATGTATTGCAATTATAAAGAGCAAAGACAGGGGTGTTACAAGTACATCTAACTCTAACTATATGCTCCCATGAGAGCAAAAGAATAAAAAAAAAAAGTACATGAAACCTATAAAATGTGCTGAGAATTTTTTGAAAAAGAAAAAGATTTCACGAAAATTCATAATTTGTATATAATAATAAGCTAACATGTTAATGATAAATTATATATTGATATTAATAGTTGGGCATTTGCTTGGGTAAGCGGGATCAGTGTTCCTTAGATTTGCACACAAATTGTTGATTCAACTATCCTTCTCTTTCAGGCTTGATCTTAGTCAACGACATGCGCGCGTGTTTGTCTATATATATTTACATACAGACACACACACATTATAGGTTTGGGAGCAATTAAGTTTTGATGATTCCTAAATCACTAGCTTCTACCTGCTTCGTCCGTAAACTTGTTTCCCACCAGTAGACCCAAGGGTCACTCCTTTTATTTTACACTTTCTTGATCATTGAAGCCAACAAGGGTCGCTTTCATCCAAAATTAGTCATAACTGCAATCTCCTAGAATGTATTTAATCTAGTTTTAGGGTTGTTAATTATACAAATAAATCTATGCTTTGGACTTGTAACTGATGCACAATTCCTTGTACGTGTGTCTGAGATAACTCTATATATAGCTTCAATATCCAGATAACCACGTAAATAACAATAAAACCATTTTCTAAAATTTTTGTATTACATGTAAAAATTATCTTAGATAACAAAAAATGGTTGTATATTGATATGTTTATCTGGGCGATTTTATAATGTTGAATCAAACTTGGGTTTTTGTTGGGTCTAAATTGAAGTTAACTCTTTTAACATCGTGATGATCTAGGATATGGATCCAGTGCAATAGAAATGATGCAGTGGTTGAAATTAAAGTGGGAAATCCTCACCATGCATTTTATCTAATGATTGGGAGGAGAGAAATGCATGAAAAAGACTTCACATTTGAACGGCAAACAACCATGCTTATTAAAAAAAATTATAATTTTGTTATCAAATAAACAATTTTATGATGTATAAAAATTATAAATCACAGTAGATTTAACTTAATTATGTGCTTTACAGATAATAAGCTTTTTTTATACACATATCTCTTTGGTGTGATTTTTTTATACACATATCTCTTTCCAGCCATTAGACAAGATGCACAGTGAGGATTGCGCTTCTTTGCCCCTACACCATTTTTTCTCAACTGGATCTGCATCCTACTAATCTGACTCTTTAAATTTGTTTAAAGAAAATCAAATCCCTTCTGCTTGACCCAAACAATAATTTTATATATATATATATATATATATTGTAGAGTTAATTTGAATCTGTCTCAAAAAGAAATATTTATTTTAAAACAATTTCCAATGTCTAAATTATATATATAAAAAGCTTGTTTTATTTCTTCTTCAGGTACAAGAATAAAGAACGGTCTTATTATTTGAGAAATACTTAAGTAGATCGAATGCATCACATCATTTGTAGTTTATCTAATTAAAATATTATAAATAAAATTTTATGTGACATTTTTTAATTAATTTTATTCTTATAATAGAATTCACATTTAATTTATTACTTTTTATCTCCCTGCTATTATTAACATCATAATTAATTTATATTTAATGACATCTAAATGTTGTATTTTTATTTGATATATCACAAATGACATGGTATATCCAATTTACTTAAAAATTTCTCCTTATTAGTTTACGTTATTTGTTATTAAAGAAAAAAGTAAACATGGTTTGTAAATAATAAGGCAGGTCAATGAGCAAAATGGACCATGAATTCTTGCTCGAAAAGCGTCATAGACCCTAAACTCTTAAAATGTGCAAAATAAACTCTAAATTTTTAAATTTATAACAAATTAAACCTTACCGTTATCTTTTGTTAATATTGTTACTATTCATTGTTATTGTTCACCGTGGGCCCTAATTAATTAGCATCACAGACCCTAAACTATTACATGAGTAGCATCCTGAACTGTAAATTTTAAAATTTCAAGCAAATTACCCTTATCATTTATATATAGAACGTTGACTATTATATAGACCAATTTAACTTCAACATGGTTTGTAGTGGTGAATGCATCATTGGTCGTGGTAAACGACCTATAATTTTGTGAAATGACGTTTTTGTTCATTTTTTGCAATGCTTTTCAAATGATTAGTATCTCATGCTTTTATATACTTTATAACTCTAATTTAATTTTATTTTAAATAATATTTATTTATTGAATAGTAAAAACTTGAGGCCCTATTTAAAAAGAAGTTTAAGTATCATAAAATTTTCTAGATGATGGATGTGAAATTCGATGATTTCATTAACAAATTTAAAATTCAAAGGTTAGGTTAACTAAAATTCTCTGATAGTTAAACTTCTTTTTCAATATAATCCCAAGTTTTCACCATTAAATAAAAAAATATTATGCAAAATAAGGCTAAATCAAAGTTAAAGAATATAAGAAAGCATGAGATACCAATCATTTAAAAAACATTACAAGAACATCATTTTATAAAATTATAAGTCATTTTTCACAACTAACGATGCATTCATCAAGGCAAACTACACTGAAACTTATTTGGTCTACATAATAGTCAATGATCTACACATAAATGATGGGATAATTTGTTCAAAATTTTAAAGTTTAGGTTCAAGGCGCTACTCGTGCAATAGTTTAGGGTTTATGGTGCTAATTAACAAATGATACATCAGTAAGGGACTACTACATCAGCATTTAACTGGTGTAAATGGTGAACAGTAATAGCATTAACCAAAAGATAATGTTAGAATTTAATTTGTAGAAAATTTAAAAGTTTAGGTTTATTTTACACATTTTAAGAGTTCAAGGTTCATTTTGACTCTAAAATTAATGATAAATAGGTGATTTTAAGATAATTTAAATATTTTATAAAAATATATTTATTTTTTTAGAGATTTTATTACAAACAAGCATTATTTTATGTTTGGTTATAATAATAAAAAATAATTATTAATTAATTATTTTTAAATTTTATAATATCTTCCTTAATTCTTGTTTTATAAAACGTGATATTTTATTTTAAAATTTTATAATATTTTTGCATATTACTTCTTGTTAAAAGACTCTCTCTTGTCTATTGTGTTAAATTATTTTTAAAAACTACTCAAAATAATTAAAATTTTACTTTTTTTACTTATATTATTTTTTAAAGTATAAAAAATATAATAAAAACTCAAAAAATATATTTTTTAAAAAAGGTAATTTTTTCATAAAAAAAGTTGAAACAATGGGGGCCCTAAAATCTTATATGCATAATTTATAACACGTATCAATAATTAAGTATTAATATTGACATTGATCAATTGAATTATATTTTTCATTGCTCATAGGCATCATTTTACATAAGGCAATCATGCTTGAACTTGCAAAACTAGATCGGACTGAATAGTCAGATTGGTTTGACCATCAATCGATCTGGATTTTGATTCGATCAATATATAAAAACTTTGCTGGAGGTTGAGCCGAGTTAGTCCATTTCGGACCAGGAACTGGAATTAAGAAAGAAACTAGATTTGATTTTCAAGAACTATACCGTTAACAAATTTTTTATTTTTTTATTGACTTTCTTTAGGAAATAACTAATTTTTTAATCATTTAATGTTATGTTATATCACGTGGCTCATTAAGTTATGATAAATTTAAAATATTTTTTTAAATTAAGTAACAATTTCATATTTATTTTTTATATCTAGATTATTATATACATATATAAATTTTTTAATTTAATTATTATATCACAAATTTGACTATTGATCCAACCCGATTGAACCATGCAAGTCATGAGTCATTAACCTTTTCAGTTCAATATCCGATTTAATTTTAAAAATATTAATTTGAACCACAGTTAGGCACGCAATAAAAATTTGAGTTATGAGGGAGTTGGTTATTTTTATTGAACCCAGTTCCTATTAGTTATGAGGCTAGGTAATAAACAAAAGAGTGCTGGCTATGAAACGGAAACAAAATTAATGCAAGACGTACTTCCTCTCTCGTCCTAATAATTTATATGAGGCAATGTTTTAGAGTTTATTTGTTTCTAAATACTTACTTCGTCTTAAATTATTAAATATTTTTAAATAAAATTTTATATGTTAATAAAATTTATTAAATATGTTTTATTTTTTATTTTTTAAAATAAAAATATAAACTTTTAAAAATACTCTTTATTTAATATTTAATTGATAAAAGAAATTGAAGAAAACAAATATATAGAAAGAGTAATATTAAAAAAGTATTATTAATAAAATTTTATTTTTATTAAAATGTCTTATATTTTAAAATGATAAATTTTTTTTAAAAATATCTTATAATTTAAAACAGAGGGAATATAAGATAAATATGCAACTGTTAATTCGTAGACTCACCTTTTCATGCCATTAGTTTTAATTAGTTTAGAATAAAATTGAAAAGTTAAACATTGTTTTTCACAAAGTTTAATAATATTTCCTCCAGTCTCAAATTTTAAAACAATTGGACAAGATCATGCATAATAATCAAGTTTAATAATAATAATTTGTAAATTTACTTTCTCGAAATAAAATTACAAACTTTTAAAATGTACCAATATATATCTAATCGTTATAATATAATATCATTTCAATTTTTTCTCAACATAAAAAGTAATATTAAAAAAATCATTAGTAAAATTTTATTTTTAATTTATTAAGCTATATTATGTTTTGGATAATAAAATTTTTTTCAACATTATCTTATAATTTAAAATTAAGAGAGTATTAACTATCATTTTTTAAGAATTGTGAAATTATTTAACTTTATCTCGTAATTAAGGTCTTACTGTGCAAATAAGATGGATTAAGAGATGACTGAATTATGAAAGCACAGCCAAATAGTTATACCAAGTGTCAATATTAGATCAAATAATTAAAAATTAAAAATAATAATAATTTCTATTTTCTCTATCTAAAAATATAATGTATTCTTTAAAAAATTGAATATTAAAGTATGTAAGATATTTTAGTTAAATAAATTATTTTGTATTTATTTTAAAGTCAAACACTTTATTAAAAAAATAAATATAAAAAATAATATTAATTTAAAAATAATTATTTATTTATTAAAATATGGAATTTAATTAAAAATATTTTTTTTAATGAAGAGAATTTTTTTATTTTTTTATTAAACAGTTGTCAGTGCTATTGATGAAGACGTGTACTGAAACGAACCACCGCATACGGAGAAAGAAGCGAGAAACTAGAAAATGACAAGGGCGTTGTCGTTTCATTCTGATATTACTCTACTCATACGTAATAGTGGCGACAGCCAGCAGAATTAGGTGACCGTGGATCAGTAATCAATATATCATCATTATTTTTATTTATATATATAAAAATTTAACTAACATGTGCTGTAAATATAGTACTCCCTGTTTATAAATATAATATTTTTTTAAAAAAATACAAAATATTTTTAATTAAATTTTATCTCAATAAAATAGTCATTTACTTTTAAATTAACACTATTTTTTTATATTTATCTCTATTAAATATTTTATAATAAATATAAAGTTATTCATTAATAAGGGTACTTAAAAAAAGATAATAATTACATCTCAAAAGATTAAAAATATTTTAAATTTTTTAACATCCAACTCTTCAAAAAATAACTTACATTTTTAAATAAAAGGAATACATTTTTAATAAATTTTTTTAAGTTAATTGTTTCTAAATTAATATTATCTTTTTATACTTATATTTATTTAATAGAATATTTAATTATTAAATAAATATAAGTTATTTATTTATTATAAGCACTTTAAAAAAAGTACATTAATTATATTTCAAAATGATAAAAATATTTTATATTTTTTAACATTTAATCCCTCAAAATAATTTATATTTTTTAAGAAAGTGAGTATCATTTATTTTTCATGTTTCCCTTCATAATAATAAAATAAATAGACTCCAGACAAAAGATATGATGAAAACAAAAGTGTGCTACAATGACCAGAAAATATGTATTACATTTATGCTTCCTCCCATCTTGTTTGTAGGATAGAATAGAATATTTTTTATTTTATTTGTAAGTCTTATTATTAAATTTGCGTCAGAAGTTACCTCTTTTACTTTACATTAAATGTTAGAAGAAGAAAATATGTGATTAAAATATGTATATTTAATATAGATAAAGTTAAATTTTTTAAAAAATTTTAAATAAAATTAATAAATTTTAAAATTTTATTTTAATTGTGTTGAAACATGTTGGGAGTAGTACTCCCTCTAACTCTGTTTAGCGTAGAGATAAGACTTTTTTTTATACTATTTATAAGTTATTTTATTAAATTTTTATCATAATTTTTTTATTTAACTTTCATAGACTGTTAGAAATAAAAAAACATATTAAAGTATGTATATTTAATAAAAATAAAATTAAAAAAATAATTAAATTTATAGACAGAGGTAATAAGTTTTAAATTTCAATAAAATATATTAAAATATCTTATAAATAAATTTAGAGATATATCATTTATTTTTCATGCTTCTCATCATAATAATAAAGTAAATAGACTCCTGGCAAAATATACGATAAAAACAAAAATGTACTACTGTGAGCCGAAAATAGGTCTCATACTGTCATACATAAACACACATTTTTCTTATATTATTACATTATTGCACTAAATCTAAAGTGTGTTTTTCTCCCCCTGTTTTTTATATCACTCCGCAAAATCCTTTTTTGTTGAATTTATTCTGAATTAAATCACTTCTGAAAAATAGTGAGACTAAACCCTTTTTTTAGCTGAATTTCTCGGTGAAATATGCAGTATATTTATTTATATAATTAAGATCCTTTTCAAATCTCTTCAATATAATCCCTCCAAAGTGGGACGTGGCCTTAGGCTATATGTTTTTAATAGGCTATCTAGCCTACTTCTACTTTTGATAACTAGGCTAAACTTTGTTGAATTGTGAGCAACTTGGATCCATACGAATGATGAGGTTTTTATTTTTTAACTTTTGAAGGTGTGTTTGAATTTGAATTGGTAAAAACTGACAAATAATACTTGATGATATTTTTATAATATTTTTTAAAAATTGATTTTGATAATTAAAAATGTTTGAATGATTTTTAAAATAAAAAGAAACACTCCTTATACTCTACTATTAATGAAAGACGCTCCTTGTGCCTTATCCAAAAAAAAAAAGTGTGTAAATCAATACTTGATCAAGGTAGAAACGATGGGAATTTAAATAGATGTTTAGAGAGGGACACTCAAAGTGTGATTGTATATATGAAATAACTAAATAGTTATACACACACACCCTATTTTTTGGGAAGAATGAAAGAAAGGTTATAAAGAGATCAATTAATTTAAATTAGGTCCCAACTAATTTTAAAGTACCAAACTGTAGGACTTTGTAAGTTTGGTTCTTGATTTTACAACTTTATTATGATAAATTTACATTTTATATTTTAAATTTTAATAGAAAAAATATTTTTTTTTATTTTTCAACCATATTAAAATTTAAAATACAAGTTACAAATTCATCATAATGAAATTATAAAATTGAGAGAACCTGCAAATTCTTATATTTTGACACTTAAAACTTAATTTAAATTAATTAATCATCTTAAAACCTATATGTTATTATCCCCATTTTTTATTTATAGTACTTTTTTCACTTTTACTTGAACTTCATTTGCAATGGACAAAGAGTACTCCTCTAAATTCCATTTAAAAGGTAGAGAGAGACTACTTGTTTTAGTTATATTTATAAAACATTTTAATGATTATTATATTCATCATTATCATTTTATTCCTATTAAATATTAGGAGAAGCTTGTTGAATGCTAGAATATTTTATTTTAAATTAAGTATATTTAATAGAAATAAAGTTATAAACTCATTAAATTTTTAGATAAAGTTAATAAAGTTTAAAGTTTCTTTTAATTTTAGTAAAAAATATTAAAATTGACTTATAAATAAGATTAAATGAAATATACTCATCATTTACATTAGATGTTTAATTATATTCTGTTAAGACCTTGGAAAGCAAAAAAGGTAAATTTCTCACCAAGAGCTTGTAATTCAAATGACATATTCTGCCCTTTGAATCCAGGGATTGCAAGATCAATTCCCCATGTAATTGACAGAGGGAAAAAATGTTTGCAATGTGTATGAAACCCCAAGAAGGGGAAGAAGAAGATAAAATAGACAAAAAGGAGAACAAGTTAAATTTCTCTCAACTGGGTTTACTTTTCATCACATACACATGTAGGATGGAAATCAATTACCTAAAAATATCAACCGCTTATAAATACTAAAATTTGACATGTATATAAATATTGAAGTTTAACTTCTAACTAAGTTGAAAAAATAATTAATTTTCTTATTTAATATTATTTCAGTCTCTGTCATAGAACAACTTCTAGAAAGATTATTTGGTTTCTAACATGAGATATTTGATATGGTATTAATTGTATATTTTTTAATATTATTCTCATTTAAACTTATAAAGTATGAGAGAAAATATAATGCAAATTTAAAAAATTTTCATTTAAAAAGGTTTAGGATTTGAAGTTTATTTTATTTTTAAATAAAATTAATAACTTAACTATCTTTCATTAATTCTAGTGAATTATCACAAGGATTCAAGAGAGCACCTTATTGCCTTTAACCACGTAAATATAAGATACCTTTAACCACATTGACAATAATTAAAATATAAAAAAAACTAAAAGTGGTTTCTATCATTAAATGAATAAAACATCATCACTACTTTACAATGATACCCTCCAATTAAAATCAATCTATTTTAATAACATCTGATTTATTTTTAATATAATCTCTCTCTACTATACAATTAATAAAGATATTTGTGGAAAAAAGCAAATTAATGTTATTGACCTTTTGTAGAGCGTCCTACATTTCAAATTAATGTCTGCAGGTAAAATCTAAAATACCTTATATTTAAAAATAAATTTAATGCCCAAATTCTTTATTATTATTGATAAAATAGTGTTAAGATAAGATTATCTTTTAAGATAAAAATTAAAATGAACTAAAAAAATAAAGTAAAATCATATTTAGTAATTTAGGTATCCGGACAATCTAAATGAGTTCAAAATTTCAAGTATTAGGATCAGGTTTAGATACATAAACTTTTATATATAATTAGATATTTTAAATTTAATTCAAATAAATCAGACATATTATTGAATTGACGGCTGTACTTTGTGCTGAGTACAGTTTTCACTCAAAAGAACTCAGCACCAACAAACAAACGGACTTGTGCTTAAATCTGTGACCCGACAAGAGTGATTAGCAGAAAGGGACACGTGGAGCCGAAATCAAAAGGAGGAGTGGGAGACACGCGCAAGAGAGTCGGCAAAAACACTGTTTGGACGCGTGCAGGACAAATTGCGAAGTGACGGAGTCGTGAAAGGGAAAGAAAGTGGCTTCGACATGGAAACGCGACGACCATGCAAAATACACGCAAACGCGTCACCATGGACAACAATTTCTTTTCATTTCCCTTTCCATTTGAGTTTCAACATGACGAAGTCAAAATATCAAGGCTAGCAGAATTCCAAAATTAACACTTCGTTTGGAGAAATTTAGGTCCCCCCCCCCCCCCGGTTCCCCTCCCATCCAAACAAAACTTAAAAATAAAGGTCATAAATTTAAATTTAGTGAGTGACATCAATCTATTTAATTAATGACCATTCTAACTAAAGATATATAATTATTGAATTTTATTAGCACTTTAAAATTATTAAAATATGTTTTTTTAAAAAATTTTAAAACAACCTTTGCAATCAAACATTGTCCCTTTCAAAATTTTAAAATTAAGTGTTTTTTTATTATCGCATTCAAAAATATATGACAATCGTTTGGTTAAATGGTTGTTATTATGCCACATATGATATCGATCAAGTGGTTTGATTAACGTTGCTCGCTGAATTCAAATTTTAAGTACATTAACTAATGATTTAGATTAATTATTATATTTATAATGAATGATTCAGATTTAATATTTTTTTAAAAATTATTTCATTCATTCAAAATTATAAAGCGTATTTTGATGTGTTAAATGTTCAAAAATATAAAATATTTTTAATTTTTTAAAGTATAATCATTATCTTTTTTTAAAGTATCCCTATTAAATAAATTAATTTATATTTATTTTAGAGTGAGACATCATATTGAATAGGAGTAGATATAAAAAGATATAATTAATTTAAAAAAAATAACTACTATATTAGAGGGTGAGTTTCATTTAAAAATATCTTATATTTTTTAACATAATTAATATTTAGTTACTCTGAACAATGCAGTTTTAATTCAACTATAATTTGTTCCTGAAATTTAACCTGATATGCAGTTTTGTATTTCAAATTTTCTAATCATTCAATCCGTTAGTTCTTACATTTTATGATTGACACTCACTGAGCTCAAAGTATGGAAGGATTAAATATTTTCTGAAAGTATTAGGGATTGATTTATTAAATTGATTTATTAAATAACTAGTAGGGATTAAACGAGTTTTTTTTAATCAAAAACTGCAGAGTTAAAATAATAGGCACTAAATTATTAGTTTGTTTTAACATTTTATAAAAATATTAATAAAATATGAAAACATAATAGTTAAAATCAGATATATTCACGGCAAATGTAACAATAGTTCATATCAAAGGCGAAAATAAAGCGAATGGAAAATGTAACCGAAAAAAAAAAGGATTTTTGTGTTTTGCTGTATTCAAATAACTAAACTTCAACAAATTAAGGTCGAGTACTAGCTCCTTGGTTTATCCATGAAAGAATATCTGTGAGTCCATGTCTGTAGACATATTATCACGTGTTTGAATTGTGTCTCTTCTTGGTCGCCCTGTAAGCGAGAGAAAATATATGATCCTCTTTGTCATGAATAAAATTTATTCATATCGAAAAAAAATTTAAAGGACGACTATATATGGCTTGAATTCAAAACAAAAATAAAAGATTGATAGCAGTGAAAGAAGCACCAATAATGTGTTATATTATCTCATTGATAGAAGATTTATAAATACTTTGATTCTCTCTCTGTTTGGATTTTTTATTTATAAATTTTTTCTTTTGATAAACAATTTTACTCATGTATTGATAAATAAGATAATTTTATTTTTAAATTATTTTTTAAAAAATGCTAGACAGCTTGTAGAAGGGTTTTTGTGTTACTAAAAAAATTTAAAAATAAAATTGCTCATTAAAAAAAAGTTCAAGGATAAAAATGAATATTAACCTTTTATTTTATCTTCAATTTCTCTTCACTTTCCATCTCAACCCTAACATTCATTTTTGAATAAGATTTAATGCTTCATAAAATTATTTTTAATTTTTAATTATAATACTAATCATTGAGTTGTAATTTATATGAAATTTGTTATATTTTAAATTTATTTTTTTATTTTTCATAAGCCACGCATTTTAATAATAAGTTTATGATACATTAAATCTCTACTATTTAAAAATGGATTTAAGGGTTGAGATGATAAGGGGAGTGAAGAGGAAGTAAAGAGAAAGAAATGGAGGGAAGTCAAGCTTGATTTATAAGTATCTTTATGAACACTTTTTAAAAATAAAGATATATTTTAGTTTCAATAAGTTTGGGATTCAAGTCATTCAATCTTTAAATATAGTATGGAAATCTAAATCAATTCACCTTATCGAACTAATAAAGAATTAAACCAATATTTTAGCTGGTGTAGTAAAATATTTTAATTATGATTAATTTAATTAGAATTTAATTATTAGCTTTTGAATAGTATTTTGATCAGTTCAATTATAAGTCCCATTTTCAGTATTTTATCTTTAAACATCTGCTTATATACAGACTATAGAGTTGCATGAAAAGTGTCACATAAAGTCTGAGAAACATTGGTACTTATCTAAGAATTTAATAATCGGAATCAGTCCGCAATTTCCGGCAACTTGCACAGGCTCGTTGGTCTCCAGCTCTTTTTTATTTCTATTTTTTTTTCCTGCCTGTTAAATCCCTGGCACTGCACTCTCCATTTTCAACGCGATGTTTGTGTTCTGAACTTCTCAGTCTTACCCTCTGTGATTTCTTCTTTTCAATTGGAAAACAAAAATACATGTACTGGCGGTAAAAGCGAGGTGCATGCAGTAAAAGAATTCAAAATCAATCCAAACTAGTCATATCAAACTAAACCGAGCAAAATTAACATGAATCAATTAAATTTAGTTATAAATAAAGTTTGGTTTGATTTTTTTTTTAGGCTAAAATCAATTGACTCGTTTTAGTTCAAGTTTTTTTAAAAAAAATTTGAACCAATAAACCTGTCAATTTTTTTTCCTTTTTTCAAGTTTAGTTATTTATAATTGTTTAAGATACTTTCTTTAATTTAATAATCAAGTATTTTAAAAATAATATATTAATTTTTAATAGTTATATATGATAATATATTCTTTTGTGCTCAATGGATTTTTTATCGTGGATAGTAATTAATAGTTAAAATTTATCAATAAACAGTGATATATATTAGTGATTAAAAAGAATACCTCATTAAAAAAGTTCAAACTTAATTTGAATCTAAGCTAAATCAAGCCAAGTAACTCAAAAACCAAACTGATTTGATTAAGAAAAAATTGAATGAGTCCTAGATTATAGTAAATTGATTGGTTGGATCCGATCTATTTTTTTCTCAAAAACAAATAAAATAAAACTTGTGAACACTCTTAGCACGCAAAGATCATGGATTTAAACACTTTCAGTATGCCCTACCCATTTAGTATTATAAGACATTTTTAATTAAATTACATTCTCAATTAGTTAATTATTTCTAAAATGATACACTCTTTTTAATGATTATTTTTATTTAATACTCTCTCTATTCTAAATTATAAGACACTTTTAGATAAAATTTTACATACCAATAAATTTTATTGAATACATTTAACAACTTTATATTCCCAAAATAAAAATATAAAATTTTAAAAATATTCATCATTTAATATATTAAAAAGAGAAGGGATGAAGGTAAATCATAAAGAGAAAAAGGGTAATACTGAAATCGGTGTATTTAATAAAATATTAATTTACTTAAAGTATCTTGTATTTTAGGACGGAAAAACTACTTTAAAAGTGCCCTATAATTTTGGACGAATGGAGTAGAGTGTATTAATTAGAAAACCTTATTAACTACACTCCCTAATTAAGAGTATTTTTGCCAAAAGTTCTTTAATTGTACATTGAAAGACCCAAAATATTTTATAATTCATTTATTACAAAATGTAAGACATTTTTAACTGAATATTACTCTAATATAATAGTTATAGTTTTCAAACTAATACTATTTTTTTATATTTATCTCATCCAATGAGTTGTTTTATTCTAAAATAAATATAAAGTGATTTATTCATTAGAGATATTTTTAAAAAGAAGGTAATAATTATACTTTAAAAAATTAAAAATATCTTGTATTTTCTAACATCCAAACCCTGAAAAAGATCTTATATTTTTGAATGAATGAAGTATTTTTTTAACCTGAAACTTTAAAAAATATTTTATAATATTAAATGAAGGGAGTATTTGAAGAAAAGAAGTTTCGTCTTGTGCCAAGGAGAAAAAAAAGAAAAAAGAAGCTCTCAAAACTCCTTGATACAAACAAGGCAAAATTAATCAATTTCAAAACCATTAAGAAATGCTAGCTACGCCTTTAAAACTATAATACTCCCTCCATTTCTATATAAAAAAAAAAAAATTATATCATATAATATAAAAAAATTAATTAATTATAATAATTATATTTAAAAATAAAAAAATTAAATTAAAATGCCTTATGTTAATGAACAAGAATATTCATTAATTATTTTTTATTAATGTAAATTATGAAGGATGATTTAAAAAATAAAATAATATTTTTTATAACAATAAAAAATAAAAGGAGTGTGTGTATATATATATAATTTAAATTTTCTTTACAATTAATAGTTATAGTAAATTGTTATATATAATTTCAAACCACACTTGTAGTTCTTTTTTTTTTTAAAAAAAAACCTTTTTATTTTAATTTTGCCTTGCATTGAAAACAAAAAAAATTTTAAAAAATTCGCCTTGTATACTTGACAGGAAGTAATATGTCTTGGACATTTTAATTAATAGGTATCAGAAAAAGATAATTTCATTCATAAAATATAATATAATTGAATTTAAGAGAGCTTGCCTTTCTATTTGTATATTTTTTTTAGCATGGAATGTTATTTTGTTTTTGACGAAAAAGACAAATGAGTAAGGATTCGAACGCGTGAATGTGATATATATGTCTGACAGTACATATATATAATAATCAATGTTTTGAATCTCTTGCCGGTCAATTTTAAACACAAGGTAGCCTGTTGTATATAATTATAGTTGGTGTGAGCTTGGTAGAGTATTAATTTTCAATAGTAGTTCTGAATGTCTGATCATTCTTAATGTGTTAAAAAAACTTTAAAAACTGGGTTATTCTTTTTTTAATTAAAGGGACATGTATTAATAGCATGAGATTATCAAACCTGTAATATTAACCTTAACATTATCCAAATACAAACAATAATACAACTTATCATAGTTAGGATTTGATTAATCTTTTTTTTATTATCACAACAGAAAAAGGTTAAACTATAACTAATAAGTTAAAACATTTTCAAAGTTTAGATTTTGAAAAATTCTTTTAAATATTTTTGAGCTCAAGCATAAAAGAAAATAGAGTCTAAAATAAAACGAAACCATGGCAATTAAACATAAAGAATAAAATATTGAAACAAGAGCGAAAAAAATCACTTTGTCCAATTTTGACCAACCCACCATGGCCAAACTACATGCACTACGGCCAACTATATATAACATGTGCCATGTACTATAATACACAATTATTATCATGACGGTATTTTAAAATGATAGAACTCTTTTGACCCCTTTCGTTTCTTTCCTTTTTTGCTAGCTCGACTCACAAGTGGCTTTATTTAAAACTTGCTCAGTTCATCATGTTGCACAAGGCCTTCGCTGTTGTGGATGGCACATAACCCTTAAATAATGAGAATTTGGTTTCCTTACTTGGGCTCGGTTGGCCATCTTAGCTAAATTCTAAGGCTGTCCAGCATCCCAATGTGTGTATTGATGATTTGAAAATATAATTAACTTAATTAATTCACCAATTTAATGATTAAACTCAATTAATTTTTATAAATCCTAAATTAAATTATTTTGGGATGTTGCATAATCCACAACCTCTCACTTACAATGAAGTTTATATGCCATTGGACAACAAAACCATTGACAAATATTAAGTTATCATGGTAGTCTAAAATAATTATAAATATATTCCACAATGGACAATTGATCTTCTTCGTAATTCTCAATTATATAATACATATTTTTCATGCAATAATATATTAATAATAAAATAATAACAATTTATTTAGTCAAGACCAACCTCATCACTCAAGTAAATGAAAGTTGCCTGTTAACTAATATTTAGTAAAAGATCCTCAAATTAATAGCGGAATCTTGACCCAAACACGCGCGCGCAATAAATTTGAAAAATCATTCGTTGCCAATATTCACATCACATGGTTATATTTATAGATAACTAAGAGAATTTTTTTATTTATAAATTACATGATTAAATTTTTATAACTATCTATAGTATCTTATAGTATGAACCAGAGTGAGTAGTATAAGATCTCACCCCAACACACACGTAGAGCCAAAGATAAACTCCATGTACTTTATCGCCTCCTAATTTAGTGGCATGTAAATTCAGATAGTTAATGTCATCCCTTCTAATTTAAAAAAAAAAAAAATCCATGGACACCAATTCTTACACTCGCTTGGGCACGCATGCCTTGTCAGCTCAAATTTTGTGTATATAACTGGATTAAAAATTATTATATTCCATTTTCATATTTAAAACAGTGATTAGAGTTAAAATAAGACTATTGTTTTCCCCCTCTGAAAGGGACAATATTGATTGAATCGAGTAAAATGAACCGGCCGAGTTAATTTTTCCGGAACATTAAAATAAAACAAATAACACGAACTAATAAAAGTACAATAATTTGAGGAAATTTATCTTACTGAACACGGCTGGTCAATGAAGCTTTGGGAATTGGATCTCCGTATGTCTGTTTTCTAATTAAATCGAGCAGAATTCAATCCAACTTTCTTGTCTGTACTAATAATAAAAAATTCTGCCCACCCCTTTTTAAAAAATACAAAATATTTTTAATTAAATTACACTCTTAATAAAGTACTCCCACCATTCAAACATATAAAATATTTTTAATTAAATTTTATTTTTAATAAATAATTATTTATTTTTAAATTAATTTTATTTTTTTATATTTATTCCTATTAAATATTCTATAATAAATATAAAACTACTATCACTAGGGCCATTTTTAAAAAAAATAATAATTCCATCTCAAAAGATTAAAACTGCTTATATTTTTAATACTAAATTCTTTAAAAAATGCTTTACATTTTTTAATAAAGGAAGTAATAAATTATGCCTTCCATCTCAAATTATTAGACATTTTTAAAAAATATTCAATATCCTAAAATATATAACATTTTGATAAAAATAAAGTTTTATAAATGATATTTTTTTCAATATTATCCTTCTCATATATTCTTTTTCTTTAATATTTTTTTATTAATGGAGTATTAAATAAAAGACATTTTTGCAAATTTATATTTTTATCTTAAAAAAATAAAATTATAAAGTGTATTGAATGGGCTTTATTAATATGTGAAATTTTATCTAAAAATGTCTTATAATTTAGTATGGAAGGAATATTTTAATAGTATCACTTTTTCATGTTTATCCTTCTTTAATAAAGTATCTCATTTAAAGATAAATAATTAAGTGTTTTATTTCTTTAGAGATATTTTTGAAAAAAACTTATTAATTACATGTTAAAAAATAAAAATATCTTATATTTTTTTAAAAATAAAATACTTAATGTGTTTATTTTTAATTAAATCAAAACATGTATATATTTTATATATTATTTATATTAGATATATAAAATTAAATATATAAATCTTGTCTTATTTTTTAATATCTAATGTTGCATTTTTAATTGAGGCGAGTGATGTTCATTTAGATCTTTTTGCATTACACTAACCACAGGGGCTTTATAATGCTAATAAATAGACTATTTGTTGTGGCACATTTTTTTAACAATATCATTCAATTAGTTTGCATTTCAATTAATTTTTTTTTGAAACAGTTGGAAAAGTGCATTTTCCATGTCAACTTGGTCCTCCTGTATGCTTTAAGAATAACTTTTGTTCATTCTAATCCCAGTGTGATCATATTAACAACAATTGGTCAATTCATTTACTACCAAGTTAAGTGCTATGAGGTGTAAAGTGTAGGTGTTGGTTTTTCACAGGGATCAACTGGTGGAAACTAAGATGCCAAATCTCGTATTGAATAATATGAGATATTCAATAAAATATTTAAATAAATTAATTCTCTTACTTTAAAAATTAGTTTTTGAGTTAGGATTTCTCATTTCACTCATGTATCCATCAGCATATTTTCCATGATTCTATTTATAAATTATTTTTAATATATTTCACTAAAATAAAAAAAACATTGAATCTTATTGACTTCATTTTAAAATTTAATAAATTCTCACTTCTATCACCGAATAAAAACAAAAGGGCTATTTTTAATAAAAAAATTTATTATCCAATAAAGGTATAAAAATAAAGGTGAATATAAAAAATAATAAAATATCTTGTAAATATGACAAAATTAATCTTCTTTCTCTTTTCTATAAATAGTGTGAGAGGAGTACTTTGCCTTTTTTTTAAATAAATTATTAATTTGGTTTTCAATCAAGTTGGAATGTTTATGAATTAAAAAAATAATTTAAAATCATATAGTTTGATCCGGCTCAGTTCGAATCAATAAAAGAATGTTCTAGTTTCAAAATGAATCAAACATAAGATAATATTATGAAGATCTAAATCAAGATCGTAACATTGAATAGTCAAAGTAAAAAAAAAAAAAAATCTCTTTAAGCACTAAAAACATTACAGTGGAATTTTATTGAAAATCTTTCGACGCTTATTTCAAAGCCACTCGTGCAATAAACAACGCAAATTATATAGAAATCAAAATAAATGATATTTTCAAAATGATTTAATTAATGCATTCCAGAACTTTGAGGTCTCCTAATCTACTACTACCCAGGTCATCGCACGTTCTACATCCCTCCAGAAACATTCAATCGAGGCATATATATGAGTGAAACATTTATGTTATTAAAAAATGAAAGAAAATATGTGCTTTAATTTATTTCTTTCGAGGATGTGATTAAAAAAATTCACTCACACACACGCGCACACACTTAAGCTGGGATAAAGAAAGTCTATATGGATTAGTAATGTCTTTGATCATTATTTTTTTAGTAATATATATATATATATATATATGGATCGCACGTTAGCGGGACAAATTTTTTTTGAAAATTCACATAAATTAATGTTACAATTTGAAACAAATTTTTAATTAACATTTTTGTGGAATTTAGTGAGAATAGATTATTTGCAATCTATCGCATATTCTTTGTAATTATTACTCAATGGCTTTTATTTTTATGGAAAAATATAACTTTGGTTATCCCCATTTATTCCTGCACTGTTTTTTTATGGTCTAAATCCATGTACTTTTATTTTTTTGTGTTCTTGTCCCTATAATACGCTCACGAAGAGATCTAAAATATTAAAAAATAAAAATATAAGGATTTATAAAAAATTTGAATAAAGTGTACGGATTTAAAGTTATATTTTCCTTATCTTCATTATTTAACTATAAATATGGGGTTTCAAAACATTGCATGTAATAATTAAAAAAATGTCTAATTTTTCACAACTTATATTTGCTGCAACATCATATATAAGTTACATATCAATATAGGTTGATATTGACAAAGGTAATAAGGAACTTATAAGCCCATCAATCAATAGCTTAGCAAAATTACAAATTCTTTGTATTGATCAAAAACATAAAAAATTTAAAAGGCAAAACTGGAATTTTAATTTATTTGGAAGATTTAGACATGTCTCTCTTTCATGTGTGAGTAGTAATTTTCGAAGGCATTATTGAGTTCATGAATTGGCCTTTTAACACAGATCCTCCATGTCTCTGTGTAACATTCGAATATATATATATATATATAGAGAGAGAGAGAGAGAGAGAGAGAGAATTATATTCAACTTTATCATTAGACTACAAGGTTTGAGTTGTTCCAACAAGACAAACTGTTCTGTATAACGTTCTTTCAACATCATCTTTGTTCTAATATACTCTTGAATCGTTGAAATCTACAAGTTAACTGCATTCTTGGCTTAGATATGCTACTTTGCATACTTATAATTTTTGTTCCATCTATATCATAATATAAGTTATTATTAATTATTTATGTTTAAAAAAATTAATTAAAATCTTGATTTTATAGAAGTTTTTACGTTCCTCCCACTGCACTATTGAGCAGAATAAATATAACAGTTTACTTGTTCAAAACATCTTCATTAATTATTCAATTAGTAGAATACAATAAATTAAGAATATAATCAAAAAGAAATATATAAAACCTATATAATACTTTATATTTTGAATTAAGTGATGCTTTTAAAAAAATTCTTTATGTTGTGGGCTAGAGGAATTATTTATTAACCAAGTTAATATTTATAGTTTTTTTAAAGCACTCTCTCTCTCTCTCTCTCTCTCTCTCTCTCTCTCTCTCTCTCTATATATATATATATATAAGGTCGTACAGGTGTCTTGGTAACCTTGTCGGCTTAATCTTGCTTGAGCAATGGCGTTGGGCATCGGTCTAGGGTCAATCCTAGCATTACCTGGCCCAAAATATTTATGTATTTTATTTTTTTAAAAAATAATAATTTTATAATGTTATTTCACTTAATTTTTTATGATCATCATGCATTTTTTTTTTATTAATAAATTTATTTTCATACTTTAAAAATATTTTTAAAATAAATTTCGGGCATTGAGTTAAAACCTAACCTGAACCTTTTCGTAGCCTGATGCCCAAACATGACTCAACCTGACTCAGCCCATATGCACCCACTATATTTTTAGTATTTCCATATTTATGAAAATGAGGCTACTATTAAATTTTTCATAGCAGAATATTTCGTTGTTCGTGAATTTTTTTATTCCTCCCACGAAAATTTTGCAACGTAAATTTTTTATGCTATCTTTTACCAGTTTCTTACTTTTCTATAACTTTTAATTATTAGTGTTTAATCCTTTTAAGTTTGCTTATCTTTGTGCACTTCTGCTTATCAAATCTTGTTCATAACAATTACTCGTTCTAATTACTTTGTACTACGAATTGTGATTATATAATTGGGTTTAAAGCAAAAATTTCACTTGAGTGGTGAAATATAGTTTAAAAACTCCTTCACACAAAACCAAAACCAAAGTTATCAACACTTCCTTCTCATTTGGGAGAAAAGTCAACAAAATTTTCCTCTTTATAATTAATCAATGTCTCTGTAATCTTAAGGAGAAAAGCAATTTGGTGGTAAAAACCCCATAAAATAGTTTAGAGAAGATTCTATATTTTATAAAAGAAAATAAGATAAGCGAATATGTTAAAAAAGATTCACCTAAATTTTCCAATCTCAATTTCAAAGTATTTAAATCTGTGAGAGATATGTCTAAATCCACCAAATTGCTGACATTTTTGATCCCTTCGTGTCCATATCATTCCTTTTTTATTTTCAATCCGATAACTTTTCTATTTTATGGGGTCACATTATATACATTATATTCCTTTTAATTTTATTTATAAATCACTTTTAACATTTTTAACAAAACAAGAAAAATCTTAAACTTTATTAACTCTATCTAAAAATTCAACAAGTTTTTAATTTTATCTCTATTAAATATGCTTACTCTAAAAATAAAATACTATAGTTTTTAGTAATTTTTCTAACATTGAATATTGGCAAAAGAGTAAAGATAGATATGATAATCATTGACGTGTCTTGTAATAGGATCAAAAAAATTTTCTCTCTCTGCTTTGTAAATAGGCCCATTTGTTTAAAATTAAAAAATAAGTAATTTTTAAGTAGTTTAAAAATTTTACAAAAAAAATATATTTTATAGAGATTTTATACAAAGCAGACATTATTTTATGTTTGGTTTGAAAAATAAAAAAGCAATTATTAGTAAGTCATTTTAAATTTTATGATATCTTGTTTTTTATTTTATAAAAATAATTTATTATGATATTATTTTAAAATTTTATGATATCTTCACGTATCCATCTCTTAAAAATAACCTCTCTCATTTACTGTATTATTAGATTATTTTTAGAAGCCACTCAAAGTAGCTTTTTAAAATAATGAAAACATGCTTTTTTTTATTCATATTATTTTTAAAAGTTTAAACAAACAACATAAAAAGTCACAAAATATTTTTTTTCCAAAAAATAATTTGTTTTTTTAAGAAATAAGCTGTAACGAACAGCCCTGTATTAGTACTATAACATGTCCATCCTTTTAGAGAAAATATATATGTATATAGACTAAGAAAACTACTAAACAGTTTAGATATTAGTAAAATCTAATGGTATTTTGAATGAAATATGCTTATTTATTTTGCTTTATTTTCTAAAAAAAACACTTACTTCACCAATACTTGATGTTTTACTAAAATTGAAAAAAATTAAAAGAATTACCTGATGTTTTATTTTCTAAATCAAGTAGGGTTTCCAAAAAAATATCTCATATTGTGAACAGGAGAAAGAATTAATTATGAATTTGAAAAAGGTTAGCCCCACTTAAACTAACATTTCCTTACCTACCATATTAAAGGACTGTGTCTGATCTCTTTTACCTCATAATTGAAACAAGCTCCTATATGGACGTATGGTCCTTTAATTTATTTATTTTTATTGACATCGTTATCTTATTCTTCTAGGCTCGACATTATTGATGAGTTTGTTTTTTCCCAGTAAGGATGGAAAAAAGAAAAGAAATTGACAGGATTGCAATTATTATAAAATGAATGAATATTGCATCATGAGATTGTTTTTGAAGGCTTAAGTCCCTCTAATATTTAGAGATACAGATGTTCTTATAACATATATTGTCACTAATTAGAAAGGAGGCTGTTCTTTTGGGAACATATAACAGAATTGAAACAATACAGAAAAGATTCGCATGGTTTCTGTGCAAGAATGACATGCACAAATGGAAATTAAAAAGTATACTTAATTCACTAACAATCCAAGATATATTTGGTGAATTGTTGTAATAATCAAAAACAACAATATAAAATGTGATGTCTGCATTGATATATAAGCACACAAATGGTTAGGAAAAAAATGATATGCATGTATGGATTGTAATTAATAAGAATTATACAAGCAATGTTAAATAAAACTTAGCCAAGTTAAATATATTCAACTGAGATTTTATGCTTTTTATAAGTAGTAAAAAATGCTGTATGTTCAAAACAATGAGATTTTACAAACACCAAGCTCCTCTTACACTTAAGTCACATCTCACATATTGAAGTAAGATGTCAGGAGTGAGATCACATGTTACTAAGCTTGTCCACAAATAAACACTTATTTGAACCGAATTGCTCTCAAAGTTCACTGTAACCTTACAAAATCAGACCAATAATGCAGTATCTACAGATCACTTCACATTCACATACACGTGTCTCTGCGTGTGTGTCACTCACACACACACACACACACACACAGATATATGCAGTTTTCATCACAAGCAGTTCCGAAAGAAGAAAAAGTTAAAACCTTGCAAAGGAAAACCCAGAATCTACTGGACAGTGCTGTAACAGATGCCACTCTCAAGTGGGGAGGCCCTAGCTAGGCCCTCACCAATACTATTTTGAGCCGAAAATGTGGGTTTTATTATCTATCTATTAGCAGCAAGATGCTATATTCCCGCTGATGTATATATATCTCTTCCCCACTTTCTCAGGAAAATTGCTGGCCCACTCTAATATCCCTACCACCATCTTTTACGTGAAAATAGGGATATTAAGGTGAAAAAAATATTGTCTCCGTCTCAGTTTCTCTGTCCCCTTAATACGCATTGAAAGTGATGTATCAATGGAGGTGCATAGCAGCAGCTTGCAGAAACTGCACAACACTCCCCTCGTATACAAAATGGCCAAAGTTTGTGTTGGTGTGATATGATATGATATATATATATATATATATATATATGTATATTATGTGTAGCTTTGGTTCAGCTGATAGGGTTTGTGTCAGTGAGTGGTAGTGAGGTTGACGCATCAGGGAAGAAGCACTCCATATATCCTTAGCCTTCGTCGCAGTTTCTCACTGCATTAACAGTACAAAAACACAATGGTCAGAAAAGGATAACATAGGCTTTGACAACATCACAAATTAAAACAAGCTTCAAGCAAATGCCATACATTTCCTTCTTCCTTCAACCATGTAATAGTTTCAAGCTAAGCTCAAGGCTAAGTCCAGAAATATTGATCCAAACACAAGCATTCAATAAAACTAGAAGGGTCTTTGGAAAAATATTTAATTAATGTGTGTCACATCCTATTAAATTTAAATGTCTAGGAAGTGTCAGGTATTGATGTTTTTTTTCCCCCTTCATTACACATGTTCTTCATTTGTCCACACTCCATACGGGGTGAATTATTACTGTGTGTGTATATATTATAATAAAACTGGAAACCCACCTCCAATATAAGGTACAGCTTGAACGATGCAAATTATAATAAATGAAGCACAGAATTAGGTAAAAGCTTGTCCTTCACTATTCAGTGCTATATAGATCAGCTATAAAAGTCTAAGTTTTTCTGACTCCCATTGAATTACGATGTAATATACTTGTACTTTAATAATATGTATACAACGCTTGCTTCTTTATCTTATGAAATTTATGGCAGAAGAGGAAAAAATAATCAATATCCCTATCCTCATGTCTTTACACCGTAGCTCTAAATTCAGTTTGTTTACTACTTTCTTCTGTCCCATTTATACATCACATTTTAAAAGATTCATCTAATTTTTTTTATAAATAATAGTGTGATTTTTTAAAATAATATTTAAAATAATAATATAATATTATTTTTAAATTTATTATATAAAGATATATTTAAAATTTTATACATTTTAATTTCTTATACATTTTTTATATTGATATCAATAAAGTTGATAAAAAATAAATTATAAAGAAGATCAGCTGGAATTCTCTACCATAATGACTTTACGGAGATTTTTTCTATTTCTTATACTTTTTTTTCAACTAGACCTTTTTCATCCTTCTTCTCTTCTTTTTTTTGGGGGGGGGGGGTGAATATGTTAAGAGGGCCTATCCTCAAAAATATCTATATTCCTGCCTGTACTGCCGCTTGAGTGAGCTCGAGGAGACCAGTGAATTTTTTTTCCTGCTTGCCGCTCATTGCATACTAATACTATATTAGGTTGCGAAAGATATGATCAGAGAAAATTTTTGCATTCATATAGTGTGCTGAGTTTCACTTTAGAAACCACCAAAACCACATATTTTCCTACATAAAATCAAATACACACATAGTCTGAATGAACAATATAACTCAAGTAATTCAATTCTCCAGTACTCAGTCAAATACAGGACATTTAATACATTTGGTCACACTTTACCTGCTAACTTCTTGTCACCAGGTCAGTCTTTTAAATTAAAATTGGTATAAATTCTGTGAGTAGTCGTTTGAGACTTTGAGATACATAGATATTAAGATTTTCTAAAGATGGATGCTTCATTTTTTATAGAAGAAAAAAATTTAGGTGAGTTAAGTTTTAGGAATTCATTAAGATCAAAATATGTCTCTAAGTTTAAAAAAAATTTATAAAGATACTTATAGATAGTTAACTAACAATGTAATTTTTATATCATAGTGAGATTTGAACTTATAATTTTATATATGATGAGTTAAATTTTTATTAATTAGATCAAATTTTGTTGATAATAGATGATTCATTTAACCTTCAGGGTCATTCTTAATCAGCAGAAGTAACCTTCAATGGTTAACTTTGTCAAGGTTCAAAATGGAAATGAATATAGGATAAGAATAAATATTTCCTGCACATTCTCCCACAGTCAAATTGGTCATCATAAGGAACACATAACGTCAGTTTGGACCCCACAGGATTACTCATAGTGTTCTATGATGTATCTATCTTTTTAGCAAAGGGTCAAATCGAAGGCCTTTTAGAATTTTGAAAAGGTTCACTAACTCGCTTTCCTTCAGCAATTAAACAAAGATTAGACAGCTTAGATTCCGCATCCTCACACTTCTTTTAGGCAATGTAACATGAGAGACCTGAATTAGCTGAAAAGCTAAGGAGCGAGGAAAGAGAATCAATCATTCCTTGTTCTCTCAACGGCCTATCTTTTTGTTAATTAATCATTGACATAGATAAAAACCTCAACGATCAAGCCTGTACTTTTGACGGTGATACAAATTCTAATAAAGAACACTAAATGAAGAGACATGTTGAAACAATCTAAATAGCAATGCTTTTAACAAAAAATGAGTACCTTACACACCGACGAACTCATACCTTAGCTGGTACGGTTGTACGCTGGCTAGGTTAACAGTAATCCCGTGCTTTAGTTTTGCGTATATAACTGTGTTAATCACTTGTTTAGAAAGCTTGCCGCCCTTGTGGTTATGTCTGGCTCAATCCAAACTAGTCAGAGTCCAATGTAACTTTCAGATACCAGGTGATTTGATTTTAAAAAGGAGTGTTTTACTCAAGTAGATGTCATCTAGAATGACTAAGGTCATGTTTGGTATATCAGAATTGTGAAAAGGGAAATAGAATTAGACATGGAATTCTTCGGTTGACTTGTTTGGTATACCAAAATTGCTTTTTTGAAGGAATCTGATTCCATTAAAATTGATGGAATCCAATTTCATTGTAGAGACCATAGAATCCACCAACTCAATATGGAATTAACTTATGTGTCATTAAAAAAATAAAATAAAAGGTATTTTGAGCTTTAAAAGTACATTCTTTATTTTTTATTGTTAAGTTTTTCATTAAAAAGATAAAATAAAGGGTATTTTAATTTTTTATATTTTAAATACATATATTTATTAAAATTATATCATGATTTTATCTTCGTACTAAACACACTTTTAAAACTCAATTCAATTTCAATTTCAATTCTGATTCTATCAAAAACTCTTCATCATACTAAACGAGGCCTAAAAATTCAAGGATAGCAATTTACTATTATAGAAGCTTTAGCCCTGAAATATAGGAAATAAACCAACTAGCTCTCAATTCTAAACACAACTGATCATAAGCCAACATTGAAAGGTACCATAAGTAGTTTGTTTAAATAATTTGTTTTCAAAATATGTGATCGATCATGTGATGTAAGAACAAGAAGGCGAACCACGATCCTTTTCATTTGTAATTATAGAGTAAAAATCCAAAAAGATGACATTCTTTGGGCAACGTGGACAGCTTCCTTACGTCTCATAAAAGCTTCTGGTAACTTTCTTGAACAATTAGAAGGATAGTGTGGCAGAAAGTAGACCTTGCAATAAGTGCACCATTGCAGAGAAGGATAGAGACACCTTCCATGAGATTCAATGTCATTTTAGGACTTCCTTATCAAGGTGGAGCCACCACAGCCGTGAACAGAGTAGGAAGTAACCCGTAATCTAGAGAAGCCATGTAAGAGTAATTTTTCAATCTCTATAATTTTGACTCAATTATAATTCAATTTATGAATTTTAACTTGTTATACCTTAATCATTTGATTGGTTGTAACTAAATCTTTAAATTTTGATTCAGTATAATTCAGTTAATTTTAATCATTTAAAACATTGATTTCTACATTCTAAACCAACAAAATTATAAAGACTTAATTTAAAATTTAAGGACTAATATTTTATATTACTAAAACTATAGGAACTAAATCAAGAATAGATCTACAAATCAATACATGGAGGGTCAAAAATAAAAAATTACAAGAACGCGGGGGAACTAAAATTAATTTTCACACAGGTTATACTTTTAAATAAATATTTTCACATTTTATAAAGAGAGCTTATATCATGGGGGGCAAGCACCCCAACTTGCCCCTTGTATTAGTCCTTGAATCAAGTCACAATAAATTAAAGTTTAGAAGTTTTATATGAGTCAAAATTATGAGGATTGAATAATTACATTGAATTAAAATTTGAGGGTAAAGTTATGATCAAGTCAAAATTATATGGATCAGAAGATAATTTTTTTCAAGTAATTATGTGAATCAGTGTTGCAATCTCATTGTAAGGGACAGGACTTGAGGATCACATTATTACATGAGATTTTTATGAGGATTACCTGGTAATTAGATTCTCTAACCTCATACTAAAATTCCTTTCAATCGCTATTACAGCCCTTCATTACTTCTTAATTACAATGTTGTCTGGAAACATTAATGTAGACAAGACAGCCCTAGAAAGCTAGCACAAAACAAGTTGATATTGGGGACTACAAAAGCTTTTGGAATATGACTAATCCTAAAGCTGTACCAATTTGCAACAGAGGCTATATTTCTTAATGTCAAGCTTGTAGTTCTGCAGAAAAATTTTGTTTGGTGGAACAGGGCATACCCTGTACAAAGATAACAAATTTCAGTTTATCATGACGGCAATAATAGAAATGATCATCATCGTTGTTGTCAGAAGTGATTCAGAAGGGTGAAGCATGGAAGCAAAATGGCACTAATAACAAAATGTTGTTTTGCGCGTCTTCATCATGCTACTTATCTCCTACACTCAAAACTATAAGGGGCATATCCCGCAAATCCTGTGCGAAATAGACTCTTTTGTTTAAGGCTTATATGAAGCATGAAGAAGAAGCACTTAACTATTGGGTAGTGTTACAGAGCAATGGGGCCACACACACACTCCATTTCCACAATATCAATGGTAGTAGGGTTCCTCGATCACCCTCTCTGATTTACTTATTTATTTTTACTCAAGACAGAGAATATCATTTAAGGTAGCTTCATTCATTGATAAATTCTCGTAGGCATTTTTCCAAACACCTAGAAGTCATTTTATATTTTACATACCTGAAGTTTGCAAAATTCTTCAAGCCTAGAGATCATTCCATCTTAGAAATTCTTTAACACAACATAACCTCCAAGATTGTGTAATGATCCTTAATACTTTACAGTCCTAAGAAAGCAGACAGGATTTGATTCGCTGGTAATTCAGATTTTCTGTTCCTTTGAAAAGAAGAAATTCAAATATATCCTTCCTGCTTGATCAGGAGATAACGTCTACGTGTGAAGTTGCTGAACAAGTATGAATCAATCAACTCGTAAAATTGCCTTCAATGAATTGCTCGGTTAAAGTTTTGTCTCACGCCACGACAATTTTATTTTTCGTTGATGAACAGTTTCCGTACCCAATAACCTCACAATTTTGACACATAATCTCCAGTTATAAGCCCAAGATCATTCAAACAGCCACACTCTCAGCCCACTTCACGTGAGAAGATCTCAATAGTGTAACATCTTTAAACCCAAAAACATCAATCATGCCTCTTTAACCTAATTCCAAAGAGTCCTTAAAGCCATCATGCATGTGGGTGTCTCAAGCCATGAAGCCATGTTTACAGTTCATACCCTTAAGAATTTGGTGATTAAAAGAAACAAACAAAATAAGCCAACGACAGTGTAAAATGATGTCACATTTTAACTGAATTTTTTGAACTTATAGATACTTTCACTTTATTATGTATTATTTATTATTTATCATTTTAACATCAGCTCTAGTCCACCCCATTTTAACATTTTAATACAATTGTTACACCATTCTCACACACAGACTAGTTTTTATACATCTAAATTGAATCTATTTTTATTATTTTTTTAAATAAGTTTTTCATTTTTCTAAAAGTTACCTTAAGTGCTGGGTAATCTAAATTAAGTCAAGGTTATATTTCCTAATGTCAATTTTATTTTTCTAAAAAAAAAAGTACAAAGCTCGAATACAAAATTTGTACTTTAAAATAGAACCTGTTTTTTTATTTATAATATTGAATTGTCATAACTCAAACGAACAACATATCATTTCACATGGCCTCTTATATATATATTAGACCTTAAGACTCGTACGTCCTGCACAAACACACACACACACACACACACAATCACAACGTAATCTTTTCTGCAAAAAATGGTTTCTTTTCTTCCCGCAATTAATGAGTTTTCTCAAATAAAACACACAAAGTACTCCAAACTGTACCCTGACATTATTATTAAGATCATGATTCCATTAATATTCTCTGGAATCTCAACCTGGGATGGCACGTTATTAATTATGAGAGAACACCACGTAACATGATATGTACATTCCCTCTCCCGAAGGTTCACCATCGGTGCTAGACTTTGCAGGGTCAAGTTTTAAAATTTGTCATACGTACACACACGCACACTGAAATCTAAAGCTTTTATCAGAATGTGATGTGAATAAGACCTTACCTCACAACTTTACATATATGCTTGTTTCACTGTCGCCTGTTTGTTTCTTACCAACCTCATAAACTTTTCCTCTGTCATTCATTTTGTCCCTCAAGCCCTCTCGTCTCATCAACTTCAATGGCCCAGATCTGGAAATTTTTCACTATTCATTCACAAAATGAATGTAAAAGAGGTCGTTTTTGAGTCAACTTCATCAAATGTGTGCATGAAATATTGTTGGTTTTATTTGTTGAAAGAAACATTTCTTTATATGTATGTAGAACCACAAACCTAGCTCTCGTGTTTTTCTTTTCACATGCACTCTAACTTCAACTGATTATTACATGTCTTGATCAATTAAGTGGTGACGTGTTGTCTACAAGAGGCTAGAATCCATTTTTGTGACATTCATTGATCAATAACGCCTTATAATATATGCTATCTCCAGATCTATTGATAAGAAACAAATGATAATACCGATGAACACGGATACGATTGGGAAGGGTTGTTTTTAGATTTTTCTGCAGGTGAACACAAGTTGAACTGCTGAAGGTTTGGAATTTGAGGGAGTTTCTTAATTCCAAGACCTCAGTGAATTAGAAGAATGTAATTAGCAGTCATCAGGGTTGGTGCTTGTACGTACGTAGACACGTTATATAGGTTTGGTGTAGCAGTTTATGAAATCCAAGAAACATGTACGGAATCTCCACGTGACGATCTAAAGCTGCTCTCTAGAGTTCACTGCCCCTCTGCCACTAGGCATTGCAACTCAAACAACAATTTTAATACAAGATAAATTTAATTAATTTCTGTGGTTCTTAAAAAATTGTAGTTATACTTTAAAATTGTTGTAAAAATATGTAATTTTTTATTTTTTTATCTTCTTTGTAATTAATAATCATATTAAGTTGTTGTTTAGAAATTCATACAATAATAAATAAATAAGGGTGAAATTTGAAAAAGGATATCAATTTCTCTAACTTTGTTTTATATGAAAAAAAAAACATTTAAAATTCATTTTATATTAAGGACTAGAGAGAATATTTGAACTCTGAGTTTTGGCCAACATGCCATGGGACCAAACTTAATACCTCATTTGATATGTTGGAATTGAGAAGTGAAAATCTAAAAATTGTATGTTTAGTACATATGAACCCATTCTTGAATGAATTCATTATCTCCACCAAAATTGATGGAACTCAGTTCCCTTAGACCCTATTGAGACTTGGTTCCATCAAACTTAAGACTTAAAACAAGAGTGAGAATTATACTCCACTTCCATGTGCATACCTGTTTTAAAATCTTATTTCAATCTCACTTCTTCTTCCTCTTCTACTTTCACTTTCATCAAAAGATCTTCTATGCTATAAGGGTTAGGTTGGACGGAAGGGGAGGAAAGATTCTATTTTGATTGAAACAAAATACGGAAAAGTGGAGTTAAAAGATTTTAATTAATTTTACTCGCTCTTTAAAGTTTTAATTTATGCCTTATCTTTATTAATACTGTATAACTCCACTTATGAATTTCTATAAAATCAGATTCATCAGAATTTTTCCTCCCCTCATTTTCCTCCAACCAAACATGAGATAAGCATGTGTCATATATTCTACATCACAAACCTCCATTTCTTCTCTCTTGTGCAGGCGATAACGAAACAAATTTCTCATAGCTATTATACCTATATTTTGTGAGATTTTCTACGTCTAATTATTTTTTTTATTTTTATTTCTGGGTTGATATGAAAGCTACTTGAGTGAGAAGTGAACAGTGCTTTTTCTGGGGGTGTCAACTGAGAAGAGAAGCCCGTAAGCACTGGGGTCTAGGCCATTAAATCAAAGTCCAATAAAATAGCCCAAGGGCCATGTGGACCCATCCGCCTGTTAAAAATTTTTATGTTAGAGCCACTTTCCAAATAAATATTTCTCAATATCATCATTATTGCGTTTGCGCACTGCATACAAGTGAAAACACTAGTTCTCAAGAAAGAATCAATTCCCCACATTGTCATAAAAGTTTAAAAAATGTTTAAGGACTGAAATAATTTACTCTTAAGCAACTAATCAAATGTTCAAATCACAATCCAACAAGCAGGTAATTCAACTGGTAAAAAATTGTACTAACTTTATTAATAGTATCAAGTTCAAGTCTTGGGCATATAAAGGTGCTAAATACTTGTTTGAAAATCTTTACCATCAATGTGATTTTATCTAGCTTAGTCCATGAATAATGGGTCTTGTCAAGAAAGTTTAAATTTCAATTCTTATGCATAAAACAACTTTAATGAGAGATCCTTCGTACCTCAAAGGAAAAAAGAAACCATTTATTTTAAATTTAAACCTTATTCACCAGTATCCAAATTTAGAACTGACATTAAATTCTAGACAAATCTCGCACTTTTTTTTTTTTACAAAAAAGAAGTTCAAATTTGATAACATTAAATCAACAAGAAAATGTGTTTAAGTCCACCTTAAATATAAGTCAATCGGTCATTCAAGTGAACCAAATATACTTAATGTATAAAATTTGAAAATAGGTCTTATTATTTATAATTGGCATATAAAAAATATTATTATATGCTTTTTCATAGAATACATTTTCATGTTCGGCCTACCAAAGCATTCTGTGCATCATATCATACGGGACACCATCCAGTTAGAAATTAAATTAGCAAAATTTATTAACTGGTAATTGTCATTGTAAATGCTCAAGTCAAACAGAAAAGGGAATACTCATTATCCAAGAGGGCTTCCATCATTCAAAAAGAAAAGTTTAAAAACAATGACGCTAAGCTTTTTCCTGACTCCAGTTCCTAAACTGAACTCTCAACACACTAAACAGTTTCTAAGATATTTGCTATCAGATTCTACAATAACGCATGACTAGTAGATATTCTCTTACAACTAATCATTAATCATTATATGATTGATTCCTTGAAAAATAAGATTCACATATCATAGTTTAACTAGACTAAGAAACTTTACATGTCTAACTGGGCATACCTTTCCTGAAGCCATCCCTCTTGCTTGAGCAATGCCTTCAAAGTCCCCTAAAACTATAAGTTAATAAAATAAAAGAAAATAGATTTTCAGACATCGTTGGTGAGGTTGGCGTTTGTGTAATCCAATAATTGTTGTTCCCTTATAATATCAGCAGCAATTTTAGAGCTTTCCCACTTCAACATCCTTGCCATGTCCTCGGCTTGAATATAGCTAGCAGGTAGATCAGATTCTCCAGAGGTCACAGGAAATTTCACTTCTACTTCTTTCCTGGAACCAGATAAGAGTTTTGTGAGGCAGTTTCTTTGATTTTAAGACAAGAAGAATAGTATAAAATTTTAAGGAAAATTTACACCTAAGAACCGAGATTTTAAAAAATTTAGGCAACAAGATCTTAAAAAATTTAGTTATTTCCAGAGACCAAAAGAACATTTTAGAAAAGTCAATACTAAGTTCTGGAAAATTACTGCAAAGTCACTTACCTACTACCAAGAGAAAAGATGCCACATTTCTTAATCATCCCACCATCCAATGACAAAGCTCCATCAACAATACATGGGAGAGCACCTAGCATCTCTCCCCTGGTTCCGTATATTTGGAGGCGTGAAAATAGGGCAAAGAAGAGTGTTTCCCGAAGGCCGAGCCCATCAGCAGTAAGATATGATAGATTCTCAGAATCCAATGGATCACGTTCACTGCATAATCAATAAACCCAGACGGGCAATCCCCATTAGGCAATTTTGGCTTTGGAAGATTTAGCTTCTTTTGAGGATCATTGGGTACAAAACCACCAACAAAAGGTCTGAAAACAGAAAAGAAAAGGAAAAAAAAAAAATAATCAAACACTGTCAGGTCGCTTCAAGTAAAAGTATACAGTTCATAACTTGCCTTAAATCTTCAAGACAAATAACAACATAACGGCCATGTACTCTTTTTCCAATTGAAGATCCAAGTCCATGCAAACCTCTGGAAGAGTTTACAGTGCCTTCTGCATCATACTTCTCAAGTGCATTAATGCCTTCATGAGTCTTGCAAACAATTGCTAGCATAGTCTCTAGTCCCAGATGCTCAGAAAGAACCCTGAATTGAGAAGTGCAATACTTATCTTCTTACTATATGACTATGCCGGTGAGGATATGCTGTTAAAATTCATACTAGTAACAATGAACAAGGAAACTGATAGATCGTGTTGCTTGAATGGTCTGTATCATGATTGGTATGTAAGTGTGATAGTATAAGAAAACTATCAGCTTCGAATTTCAAGATGGGACAAGATGAGTCCACAGGTCAATTGCAGTCAGTCAGCTGGTTTGGTAGGATAACTAAAGGCTTAAGCACCATCTTAAGTCTCAATGTTAACACAATTTAGGACACAACAACAGGCTCTTTGCAGTATTAGAAACCTGGATCAAAAAGATTGTTAAAATTTCAAAATGAAGAGATACTGACTGGCTAAGTTCAGCACTGGCAACCCTGGCAAGAGATGCGACAACTCCCACAACATCCTTGGTAAATACCGCATTTGATGCCCAAGACAAAGTATTAGATTTCAACCAGCAAAGTATGCCAGCAGCAGTGTTCTCTTTCTTCAATATCTGTTGTATGGTTTCCTCTTCAGCTTCCAAAGCACCATTTCCATTTTCTATCCCAGTTACATGAGTCGAATGATACCTTCCAAGACTCACTAAAAACTGAATCAGTCAAAAATTGTTGGTGGAGAAACTCATATAACAACTAATCAAACAGATTTAATCGTTACTAATACTAGGCAGAGAAAAAGTATGGAGAATATTATTCGACAGCCATCCCAGTATATGATATTCCTCACTTACAATAGCAGTTGTCGTATCAGAGCTAGTTATCTTCTAACCAGCTATACTAAACTAATAATTTGGCTAACAAACTAACTAGCGCTCCCAGTTACACTCCCTTGTAACAATTACAATGATCGCAAATTAGTTTGCACAATTAATCTTGATGACTCCCCTCACCCATGCCCCCACCCTCTACCTTCCCCTTAAAAAATAGAAGGGAAGCCTTATTTTGCATACCCTGTAAGTCAAGTATAGATTCATCTATGCGATTTGCTTGAGAAGTTAGAAATCTAAGGTTTTCTTCATGCTGCTTGATCTTATTCTCCAGACTCTCTCCATTATTCTTTAGATTCTGCTGAAAATTAACAAACAACACATTTATAAGGTTCAGTGAGATTGACATCATGATATGGAAGGGAAAAAAATTGAACAAATAGTAAAGCTATATTACAATTTCAATTATGTGGCTGAATGAGCGACATGTAATTTGACTATTGTTACTTCTTCAAAGACCAAATTTCAAGTTATCTGAAGAACAAATAACTTCGAGAGATAGAATGAATCCCAAATATGCAAGACCTAAACAATAAACTAGATTGTAGTTCCAACTTCCAAAGCAAATACATGTGTTATTGAGTCAGCTAGATCTCGTGCTAGGAAGCTATTGTTAACAGATCAATGAACAATGCAGCTTCCTTTAGCTTCTAAGTTTATATTGATTGATGCTGATTCCCAAACCTTAAGCAATGATATTCTTTCAGCTTGTGACTAAATTACATTAACATTAGTTCTAAATGTAACGGTTATTATTAGTAGCTGGCCATTACAATATAACCAGCTAACTTTGCCCCAAAAAAAAAAATCCAAAAATTAAAATGCATTACTTTAAGGTCACAAGATATTGTTTATATTCATTTGGTAGGTTGAGCATGCATTCTCCATGGACAATAATTTTATACACTCAAAGTGCAGCTCCATATATATTTTTGATATTTAATACTCCTTCCAATCCTAAATAAGGACTCAGCTAACTAATTCACACAGATTAATGAAATTAGTGAAGTTAATTATTTGTAAAAAAAGTGTCTTGGTTTTCCTAAAATACCCCATTTTTTTAATCATTTACACCAGAAACTACCCCTATCGACTGCATACGTTAATGTGAGCAATCAATATGGGTAGTATGGGAGAAAATAGTAAATTTAGGAGACAAAGGAGATTGAGGTCTTACATGACCAAAACTAATTACTCAACTAGTTGAGGAAATATGCTTTTTCTTGTGAATAGAAGAAACTAAGCTGGCTCCAAATCAATTCATTTAGCATAAATATAGAAAGATCCAGAGGCAAGATACATGAAGATACATTTTGTTATTATTATTATTATTTTTAAAAGGAAAATGCAGCTTACAACACATTCAACACATTCATGGTGCCAATAAAGTTCCTTCTTTCAAGTTGCGAAACTGACAGACAGACAAATCAGCCTTCCCAAATAAGGTAAAAAGGGGAGGGAAAGAAAAATTAAATAACATTATTAGCCACAAAAAAAAAAAAAACATCACATGAATTTATCCAAATTGAGCTTCAAATAATGAAAAGTGGGGGAACTGAAAAGATCAGCACAATGAAAAATCACAACAATCAACAAGAAATATGGATGGAAGAGCCGATAGATGAACGGACCTTACTAGGTGACGGCTTATACGAGGAGTACAGACGGTGGGTTTCTCACGGGTTGTATGAAATTGGTTTTAAACGATGGAAGAAGGAGCTAGGTTTTGAACGAGGGACGAAATAAACGACCGGGGATATGATTTTTGATGAAGACACGTAGAGAGAAGACGGATGGATGATGGAGGATGAAGCGGGGGACGCCCAAATCGAATCATCAACATGGTCAAGCTTCAACTTAACATAAAAATTTCGCAGGAAGCCGATTTACAGTGACAGGCAAATGAGCGATGAATAGTATAAAAAATACAAATTAAAGAATTAAAAAAGAACAAAGAGATAAAAGCACGAAGGTTGGATATGGAACGAAAAATTAGTCAAATTTAAGAGACCTGGCCATTGGCTTGAGACATTGCGCTGAGAGTGAGAAGGACGGCAATCTGCAGATATGCGCAATCTGTCGTCTCGGCAAAGAATGACAGCTTCAGTGGCAGTTGCGTAATTTTGTTAAACTCCTCTGACAATATTCAAAACATCACCGCAGTTTGCTTTGACCTTCCCAACACATAAGTCATTTGGGAATGAAATTTTCACTTTTCACTTTTATTATTTTTGGGGTCCTTTTACAAATTTCAAGTTGACACTCCTGAACATTAATTTTGTCTTTAGTACGATTTTTTTATTGTTTTTAAACTTATTTAAGATGAAATATCATGCTAATTTGTAATAAATTATACATTAGCCATAGAGTAAATAAATAAATTATTTCTTAAATTTTTTATCCAATAATACCGTAGATCCTAAATTCAATTTTTGTGTAAATTATTCTTTTAATTTTTAAGAACAATATAATATAATTCTTACCTCTAACAGAAGTTAACTTTGACTATTAACTAAAATATGATAGAAAAATAATATAAAAAATTATAAAAAAAATTCAATAATTTTTTGGTTCCTTGCATGTAATTTTTATCTCTAATTGTAATTTTTTGATCATTTTCTAAAGAACTAATAGTTAATATTAATTTTTGTTAATAGTAAGAACTAGATTGCACTTTTTTCAATAGTTGAGGAACAATTTATACAATAAATAAATTTAAAATTTATAGAGCTATTGAGACTAAATTTTAAACAATAATTTACTCATTTATCCTTAACTATATTAAATGATATTGGGGAAATTTTCCATATCATGGTAGCAGTATATACTCCTAGCCCTACTAATCATCAATAAGTGGACAGCAGTTGATACCTCTTAAGTATCAAGGGTTTAAGTATATTAGAAAAAATGAAAAAAAAAATTTTTTCAAGTCCTTCTAGTTTTTCTGAATTTTAAATCAAGTCCTCATAGTTTATTTTATTTTAATTAAGTCTACATGATTAAATATGTTTAGTATTTGAAATTAAAAATAAAAAATCTTCATTTTTTCTGTTTAAAAATAAAATTAAGAATTTTTATATTTTTATTAAAATGTTATGTAAATTTAGAATTAAATACACAATTTTTTAAATCAAAATTAATATAATTAAATTGTATCTTTTACATAACTTGTAGACATATAGAATTTTCATAAAAAGTTTAATACAAATGTAAACATTTTTAGAATGATTTAAAAAAATGTGATTTTTTTAAAAAACATTAAAATTTTCATCAACTTTTTTTTAAAAAAATGTAAATTAGTTACTAATAATCTATTTTATACTTTGAAGGGAGTGAGTGACACTAATCAAAATTACGTGAAAAGAACTTGACATGGCTTAAATAATTAAGATTAAGCGAAAAAATTGTAAACCAGTGTCATTCAATCCACGGAATTTCACATGGTTGGAAGAAGTGAATAACTTGCGGACGTATAGATTTCCTGCATTCTTCATTATTAGGGAAGTATTTGTTTTTCTAAATAAAACATAGATAAATTTTACTTTCTTAGCTATTTTATCTTTTTTTTTAAAAAAAATTGCTCTCACCAAATCTCTTAATTAATTCATTGTCAATAAACGAGTAATTATGTTTTTAACATTGAAATATATATATTTAATTAAAAACAAATACAACTTTATGAAAAATAAACAAGTCATCTCATTAAGGGGTAAAAAAAAAATCAAACATGCAAATGTTATCTAAACTTGGCAGGAGCAAAAGTCAAAATGTTTTGTCCTGTGATTGTGAACTTGAAACTTGTATTTCTGGTCCAAAAAAAAAAAATTGAAACTTGTACTGTAATAAAGCTCTTATACTCAATTTTGGGAAAGAATGCAGACTACCATATTCTAAATTTACAAAGATATAATTTTTCTTTTATCGCCTTATTAGTTCATATAAAAGGCTATTACCCGAATGTTTGGCAAAAATATGTTAATTACCTGTCCGAATCACATCTCGAATTTCGATGGATTTCTATACACCAAACACCCCATTGATACAAATCCTTTTGAGCAATACGGATTACTTATTTCTTTTTTTTAATATAGGGTTTTGTAATAAATTTGTTTTTAAATTATTTCAATTCATTTTTAATGTAATATTTTCTTTTAATATTTTGAAATGGTGCAATATTGCTTCAGACCTTAACAAATATAAACTTTGATGATTAGTTGATTAAAAAAATTATAAAAATAACCAAAAAAATATTAAAAAAGCTATTAGTTTTCTTATAAGATCTTTTTTGCAATTTTTTGGTTAATTTTTATAATTTTTAAGTTTTTTCTTTGCAATTTTTTTATTAACTAATTATCAGAATTAATATTTATTATTGAGAGCAAAAATTACATCGTTTAAAATATAAATAAAAATATTGTATTAAAAATAAATTTAGGATTTTAAACACTTCTAAAATTTTAATTTAAAAATAAATTTATCATTTAACTCTTTAAAATATTAACTCTGTTATATATATATATATATATATTTGGCCAAGCTCAGTCATATATAACACACTAGGGTGTGAACAATGGAACATTTGTTGGTTTGAAGATTCATGTCTGTGCCAAATTAGATGAGTCGAAACAGACGTGATGTAACAAACATGGCTCAAATTAAGCTTTTTTTGACTTCGGAAGTTACCGGAGCACGTGGCTGTTTGAGATTTTATTGGTCAAAAAGTACTTTTGACCCTTGAATTTAATAAAAAAAACTTTAATTTAATTCTTTTATTGATATATTTTTAATCATCTAATTTTAACTTAATTAAAAAAATTACTGACAAAAGAAAAGATTATGGTAGTATAATTTTAAACGACGATAAAAAATCTTCAAAGGATAATATTTGAATTCATTCATTTTTGTTTCTGAAAATTAAACTTATTTGAAAATGCCTAATCACGATTTAATGAAACCTCAAATAATCATATTATACTAACAACAACTCAGGAATAGCATGGAGGTTTCATGTTGATTGTGTATCTAATAGCATTTATCAAAAAACAATGTATCTATATAGTATATTAATATATGTATGTATTTGATATTACTATTTTCACTTAGTTAAATTTGAGTATTGTAATGTTCAATTGATAGTTCTCCCAAATATATTTATATATTCGCACAAAGTTGAACTCAGGGCTTTGTACTACTATAATATCTTCTCTTAGGTAGTGGCAAATTTAGGACTTTGTGCTAATGGAGATAATTTATTTAGTATAAGGTTCTAATAGTGATTCAATTTAGGCAATATTTTATTAGATTTAAAAAATAGAGATGAGCTATAATAACCTCATAATATATTTGCCCACAGTAGCCACTATTTAGGACAGCCCTTGCTTCTAGGAGCAATGCTCATTATTACAGCACTCCTTTCAAATTTTATGGTAAGGCAACTTCTAGAATAATTTTTGATCTTTGATAAAAAGTATATGACATGATATAAATTATATTTGTTCAACATTATTCCTTTCTATAAAATCTTCTATTCCCCCCCCCCCTTTTTTTTTAAAATGGCAAACTTGGCATAAATTCACTTTCACTAATATAAAAGTAAGAGGATTTAAATCCTATATTGTGCCAGCTGTGTTGAACTTATATGATGGTTATCGTGAAAAGGGACCTTAGTCCGTTCAAAAATCAAAACTTTGCCTCCTCCACACATATCACCCTCTACCTCAGTTCTTCCTCCCATATTCCCACACCTTTCGCATTCCCAAACCCTGTGAAAGGCGAAGAGCGTCTCCAAGGAATTCGCTAAGCCACCCACCACCTTCTTAGGTAAATTAAGCATTTCACTTTCTTCTTTGCCTTTCACTCTCATCTGTCATATATTTGTCCCCTTCGTTTCTCCTCATTCACTCTTTGACATCCTTCTTGTACATTTCTGGAGGCTATCATTTTTAGGTATACAACATTAATCCTGCTTGAATTTTGTTTTCTGTCGCTTGTTGATGTGTACACTATTGTATCGAGGATCGTTAACTGTTTGATCCGCGTGATTTCTCGCTTACATTTCCTTCTGGTTCTTGTGAGTGAATGCGATTTCATATCTGGGATTTTACATTCTTTATTAACCATGATTACTTGTATTGTGTTTTCTGAAAGGTGGTTAATTTATGTGTTTTTTTAAAACTGTTGCGCGGGTTTTGCATTGAAGTCATCTTGCTGTTGTTATCATGCTTTCCTTTTTGAGAAGTAATTTATGATTAGAATTGGAAGCATATGCTGAACTTTGATTATGTATATGAACTGATTAGATCTTGGTGGTGTTATATATATGAATCATGTTTTTGTAATGATCACAGATTTCTAATTGCATCATATCTTGTTCCAAAGAGGAGCTGTAATTTTTTTTTTTTTTTGGGTATATATGGACAAGGTTTGAGGAGTCAGATTGGTTATTCTGGCTCCAAGGCAAGGTGCGCCGTGATTATCATCTACCAACAAATAGCCATTGGCAGGCATTTCACAGATTCGATCCTGCCATTTGAGCCAACCCTTGCTGTCAAGGAATCTGGTTAATTAGTCCTAACATTATGATGTGAACACATGATCATGCGATAAAAATGTTTGGAAATTTTACCAAAAATAATAATAATAATAATAATGGTTGGAAATTTTACTATGTTGTGATCTATATCTTTGTAGCTTTGGCTTCATAATCTATTTCTTGATTCATTTTGTTATCTTTGTTTTCTAATTGCCTCTGACTCAACCTCGGGTGACGGTATAGAAGTTACATGCGTGGTATAACATATAGATTCATATATTGACGAAGCAGGGAGTGTCTTTACTTACATCCTTTGATCTCTGGTAGATGTGTTAAGAGTGTGCAGCTATATGGTGCGTTCTGTTGTGAGTTTTGTTTTTGTGTTGAGAGGAAGTTTTTGAAATGCGTATTTTCAATATATTAGATTGTTGCCTGAATACTTTTTACATGTGTCTTGTTAAAGCATGCTTGGCGGTTTTGTTTTCTCTCGATTGTTGTGAACACTCATGTCTCAAATCAATGTAATTCAATTTATAAGACATTACTTGACATTATATACTGACTTTTTTCATGATAGTCACCATGGTTGATCAGGTTCATCACCCCAGCATCATACAAAAGGTAGCCGGCCAAATCCATCTCCATTCTGGGCTTTCTCCTGATATTAGAAGTTATGACAACAGTTTCAGCCGACCTGCTCTCTTCCAAAGACGCTCATTTGGGAATTACTCAAATGCTGCACTGCAGTATCCATCAATGCCAGCATGCAGACCTGCAACTGAAATTTCTACTCTTGCTGGAGCAGCAGGCTCGCCAATCTTTGTTGCTGCTCCAGCTGAGAAAGGAAATTTTATGGTGGACTTTCTTATGGGCGGAGTTTCTGCTGCTGTATCAAAAACTGCTGCTGCTCCCATTGAACGTGTCAAACTTTTGATTCAGAATCAAGATGAAATGATTAAAGCCGGTAGGCTATCTGAGCCCTATAAGGGTATTGGTGATTGTTTTAGCCGGACAGTTCAATCTGAAGGTGTTGGTTCCCTTTGGAGAGGTAACACTGCCAATGTCATCCGTTATTTTCCCACACAGGTTAGTTATTAATTTCTTACTCTTCTGATTTTTGCCCCCGCCCTTTTGTTTCGATGAATGTGATGCTGAAGAAGATATTCAAATTCTACCTGCAGGCCTTGAACTTTGCTTTCAAGGACTACTTCAAGAGGCTTTTCAATTTCAAGAAGGACAAGGATGGTTACTGGAAATGGTTTGCTGGCAACTTGGCCTCTGGAGGAGCTGCTGGTGCTTCATCTCTATTATTTGTTTACTCCCTCGACTATGCTAGAACTCGTCTGGCTAATGATGCGAAAGCCGCAAAGAAGGGTGGAGGAGAAAGGCAATTCAATGGACTCGTTGATGTCTACAAGAAGACTTTGGCTTCTGATGGTGTTGCTGGTCTTTACCGTGGTTTCAACATCTCATGTGTTGGAATCATTGTGTATCGTGGTCTTTATTTTGGAATGTACGATTCCCTTAAGCCAGTTCTCTTGACTGGAAAGTTAGAGGTTGGTAATTTTCTTACTTCATCCTTTTCCTGAATGACATTGTATGTTACAGTTTTTTATGAAATGATATCAACAATGAGATAGCGTAAAGAAACTTGCATTACTGTCCTTGCTGCTTTCATATATATAATTGAAGGTTCTCTAGACTGTTTTAATTGTTGGAAGAATTCTTATATTCTTTATGTATTCAATATATATTAACAAACTTGACTTCTATGTTTTGAACAATGTACTTCTCTCGTACCTATGCGTTTGCAAACATAGATGTCCTGTCTTTGGTTCTGAATGCACGCCAATATCTCCTTTTATTAAAATTTCCCTGAATCTCATGTCGTGACCTTACATATGCTCGGTATAGATTACATCTTCTACATTTATTCATTCAGAGAGAGACTGATCTAAAAGAACTTGACTGTTTGCTGTGTGAGATTCATTTCCCACGTTACACCATTATCTCTTTCATCTTTATCTTTCTCTTCAATTGATAGTTTGTGCACACCAATCCTGTCATTGTAAAGTAAACCATGTCAAGGAAAGACATCTTGTTTTTGTTTACCTTTCTGGTTTTTAACATTTGTGCCAAAACTATTTGATGAAACTCTGAAACATATAGGTGTTTGTTGAATGAATGCAGGATAGCTTTTTTGCTAGCTTTGCTCTGGGATGGCTCATTACCAATGGTGCAGGGCTAGCCTCATACCCCATTGACACTGTTAGAAGAAGGATGATGATGACCTCTGGTGAAGCAGTCAAGTACAAGAGCTCCATGGATGCATTTGCTCAGATTATCAAGAATGAAGGCGCCAAGTCCTTGTTCAAGGGAGCCGGCGCCAACATCCTCCGTGCTGTTGCCGGTGCTGGTGTGCTTGCCGGCTATGACAAGCTTCAGGTATTGGTGTTCGGGAAGAAGTATGGATCTGGTGGCGCTTAGTTTCTAGATTTCTGATTCATATTTAGGTGTAGATGATCATGAGAATCACAAGTTTTTTGAGAATTTAACAAATTGCTCCGGCAGATTTTGTTTAATAATTTCATTCTTTGGGATAATGTCCCAGAATCAGTTTTAGTTTCGATCAAAAATTGATATTTTAGCCATGATTTTTTGAGTGGCGGGCAAATTAACTGTCACTTATATCTCCTTTTTGTATTATTTGAGAAATATTCTCTTAATATATGTATATATATATATATTGTTTTGAGTTTATCCTTTTAATACTATCTCTAGAATAAAATGCAAATGAGATTCTCTATTGGAGCTTTATTATTTTTTTTTTTTTACGTGAGATAGCTTTAGTCTTCATCCAAACAACTAACGAGCATATCTTCATGCTTTCTTTTTTCCCCTTCAGAAAAATATAAAATATTGAAGTGTGTTGATGACAAGTACAGAAATAAAAAGTGATAATATTATATATGTGTGTGTAACTTTCCAACTTTAAATCAAAACATTGTCACTGGCATGTGGCATCACAGTCGTAATTTTTAAATGAAAGGCATGTCTAAAGTAGAGTTTCACTATCTAGAAAAAGAATAAGAGAAAAATAAGGTGTAATTTTTAAAATTTAAGAACATTTTAATTTAACCAACTTTGTATATGTAGGTGTTATTTAATGTATACTTGTCCTTATTTTATATATTATCATGTTGAAATTCTTGGTTTTTTTTTTTTAGTTGTATACCATCCTCAGTTGTGAAGATATAACAGCAGATATTAAAACATTGGCTAAATCATACTAAATTTTCTTGAATTTCAAGTTACATGAAGATAATAACTTTTATCTGATATTTTAAAATTAATAATGAATTTTCATCAAGTATAAAATTGTGTGAATAATTTTCACTGATAAAATAATGAAACAATTTACTTGTTACTGAACAAATAGTCTCTTAAAACTTTATATTTTCGTTTATATAATGATTGAATTTTAGGCCACGTACAAATACTTTCATTGACATGTCATATTACATGGGTAAAATAAATCCAAACATCAATACGAGGATTATATACGCAAATTTACTATTAGTTGAAAGAATATATTGTGATTAAACTTTAAAGGGAAGAAGTTGGCTCCTTAGATTCCTTCTTTAACTTTGGAGAAGTAGACCCAACCAAAATTCTTCAGAGTGCTTTAACAAGACAATGACTTGTCTGTGAGTGTCAATATATATATATATATATATATATATATGAGATACAGATGCACCTATTGATATGCTTCCTTTGGCACATTTTTTTACCACCTTTTCGACATGTTACTCCCAATTTAGGTTAATCCCTATCTCTCTTGGTCAGTGTGCATGTGACTCTTTGCATTTTCTCACACACTTTGCCTCGCTGCGATCCCTATTATTGCCTTCAAATACACAATTCCTTGCTTGCTGATCAGGTCTTCTTTTGGTCCCATCGTTCGTTATATTGCAAGAGATAGACACGTGACATATAGATTGGCTCTTTATTTGACATGAGGCCTGTCTACCTCATGTGTGTGCGTTTTTTTAGCGATAATAAAAACTTTCAGTTGTTTAAGTTTAATTTAATTATTGATTTTGAAACTCAAATTTAATTTTATTAATTCAATTTTATTTTTTAATTATCATATTAGTCATTTGAGTTTTAAAAAGTAGATTAACTTTTAAATTAATCTAATATATAAAGATATTGATGACTTGGTATGTATATGTAACTAAATTAAAACAAATTATCATTAATGTTGCATTTTTTTTTGTTTTTAAAAATTTCTAAGTTTGTTTTTTTATCTTATCTAAATAAGTATATATACTTCTTTTAATTAATTGTATAACTATCATTAATATTCTTTTATCTATATGCTAGTAAATTTTAATAATATGTCACCTTCTCTTTGAAAAAAACAATATGGACCAAATTGACAGATGAAGCAAACTTAAAAAATTAAATTGATAAAAAACTAACTTTAAGGGATAAAATTGATAAATAAAAAAAATTTAAACAACTAAAAGTTTTATTATTATTTTTAATATTACGCCGCTGCAATGGAAGAAATATATTATGAGCTTGATGGTGGAATTTGAACTTCACACACAAATACTTTCTTTAGGATTTCTTTTTCTCCTAATTGTACTAATCATCAGGGAAGAAACCAATGAAATTAAATTATATATAACAATATATTGTGCAACAGGAAACATATTATTATTTCAAGCATTTCAGCGAGGTCAAGGAGTCCTCATTTTATGCATTTAATATTTATATTTTAATTTAATTAATACAATATATTAATCAACAGACCCAAAATCCATGGAGGCGAAAAAGTACCAACAGATTCAAACCGCCACGCACAATGATATAAAAACAAGCTTTCTTATCCATTTCCAACTAAAAATATATATATAAAATGCCTGTCATGTTTGGTCTCTTGTGCAAGAAAAAATCTAAATATAAGAGAGTTATCAGCTGAAGATAATTGGACCGAACGAAGAAGTTGGGGAAGAAACTATCGCTGCTTTTTGCTCACCAACTTGCCACAAAGAAATGAAATGCCTGCAATATAAATCAAACTTGAAGGTTTTTCTTTCTAATTTCCTGTTTCGTTAATTAGTCTTGCAACAGTGGGTCAGTCTATAAAAAGTTGAATGCCTTGTTTTTTCTTTTTTAAATTTCCTGTGGTTCACAAGCATCAGAAGCAAAGGAAACAAACAAAACCATGCACGTTGCAGGTATTTCCCACTGTTTGGTCAACTTGCCTCTTCTTTAATAACCAGAGCAAGCCCCAGTTTGCGGATCAATTTGTTTTTAAAAATGATTACAAGTAATAATATAATCTTTTATGACCAAATCCCTAATTTTAATGATAATATTTGACAGTCAATGATTTTAGGTGAAGTTGTACTATATGAGTGTGAGAACTTTGATTGAGACGGAGTAAACATTAACTTCAGTGATATAGCTATGTTGGCAAATGTTTAAGGTTTATAGGATATCCATAAGTTCAATAGCAATTCTGGGATAATAATTTAGATATCTAAAAAAAATTCTTTATCCAATTTATTTGATTATCACAAATGAGACGTCTACAGGTGACATTTTGCCACCATTTCATCAATCACCTAATATTTAGCACCACATCAAACAGATTTAAGTATTATTAGTTATTTATAAATTATTGATTGTATTGTATATATTTTTTATAAAATCACCTAATATTTACTACTATCAAATTAGACAGATTTGAGTATTAATTATTGGTTCATATGTATATAAATTGTAGATTATATTCTATAATTTGCTATAAAATTACCTAATATTTAGTGTTACCAAATCACAGATTTGACCACTACACTACTATATTAGTTCATGTAAAGTCGTTCTGCGATTTTTCTATTTGCTAGGATTTTCTTTTGGATCTGATTCTAATTACTAAGATTAAACTTCCAACCTTGTGTAAAGTTGACTGAAACCATACATTTTTGCTGACGACCCATGATTTTTTTTTGTTATATTTACTTATTATTCTATATAATGAAACAAATAAAACATCAAAAACGAGTTCAAACCCTAAACCTCTTGGTAAACAACTGTATTAAATAATTTTGTAATGAACCGAGGTCCGTTTAGTTGCTAGAATGAAATACAGTTAAAAAAATAAAAATTAGATGATCAAAATGTTAAAAAATAGGTGAACTACACTCAAAAGAGAGAATAGTAATTTAATTTATGAATCTGTGGGCTGTGATTCATGAAATTTTTTATTATATGATAATTCTAACATTTGAGCTATATAATATTGAGTTTTATAATTTTTAATTACTATAAGAAAAAATAATAATTTAGTTTATTTTTATTTTAATTTTTTAACCTATTTCATTTTATTATTAAGTAACAGGACCTAAATATAAACATCTGAACACGTTTATTTACTTATCTTTTCCTTTATAGGAAAGGATAATCCTTTCTCTATGGAGAAGAGTGACAAACACTCACCGTCACTGTACCCACACACCTATTCCTTCACTGTATAGATATAGAACCCACAACAAGCTACGAAACACGTGATGAAATGGGCAAATGCGTCCACTAATTTTGAAAAAAAAAATACATAATTTTTCTCTATACATGTTGTAGTATTTTGTATTTATATTTTTAAAATGTTGAACTCTTTATCTTTAAGTTTTAATATTTTGCATCCTCATCTTTCATTTTTAAGATTTTATGCCCCATCTAGAGGTCTTATCCCCACCATTGTCCCCTGGCCACAACCATCTCTTGATGTAAAGGTAGTGTGTAGCGTAAATTTACTTTTTCAATAAATATCTTAATTATAACTTTGTTTGGTCGACAATAAAAAGTATTAAATAGGTGTTACATATATATTCCTAATATATCTTAGTAATTAATGAGGATATTTTAAATAAATTAAATATTATATTTAATGGCACAACTAGAAAGATGTAAAAAATTTGAAAAAAAATCAAAATTTTAATCAATTTTTTAAAATAAATTAACAATAATTTATATTATAATTTTAAAAAAATTTGGCTAAATCAAACAATTTATTTTTATATCACGTGATATATTCATGATATCATTGAGAGTGAAAATTTCCCCATAAAATCCAATCCGCCCTTTTAATAGGCTGTGGGGCGTTAGCAAGCCAAGAAGTCTCGTCACTGCATTAAATACTTATTGGAGAGATTTTGCCGTCCTTGTGATATTTCAATCGGCCTAATATAGTAATTCCCATATTTGATAAAAAAAATTATTTAAAAAAATGTATAAAACCGAGAGAGATGCAGGGAAGGGGCACATGACAAAATAAAACAATTCCCTTACTTCTCTCTCCCTTTTTCTCACACACTTTCACTGCTTCCCCCAATCTCTCCATTCAACACTGCTCCTCCTTCCTCTCCGTTTCTCTTGCCTCGAATGCTTCTGTTCTCTCCGATTTCCGTTTCCTTCCTTCTTGGATTTCCGCTACACTTTGGAATGTGAAACTGCAGATTAAGGTAAATCAGACGTAAATCTTCTTTTCTTACCGGTTTCGTTTGGTTACCGAGAAAAAAAAAATCTGAAGAAATTGCTGTCTAGAATGGTAATAATGAAGTCTGTCGTCTTGCCTGTTAGTTTTCTGAGTAATGTGTGAGAAAATAAAAGGTCAGGAAGAGAGTGAGAGAGAGAAAGAGAGAGGAAGAAAAGGAGATAATCTCGTGTAATTTGTAACTTGTTGCTTGTGAGCTCCACTCATGGTCACGGATAACGTTTCTGGGAGGTTTCTGCTTGACGAATTCGTCCAGGAAACTGAAATTTGGTTGTTGAGGATGAGAATCCCGCATTGACTGATTTATTTCCTTTTTTATTTTAAGACTGATTTGTTTTCCGCATTGATTTTATAGTTTTTCGTGTGGTGATTTACCTTTTATGCAGTTTGCTCCTTTTGCTTCGTGCAGTTGTCGTTCAGGTATTGGGTTCAAGATGAATGATGGTAGACCAATGGAGTTGCATTACATAGACCCTTGTTTTCCATATACTCCTAGTGAAAGCTTCATGGAGTTCTTCGACGGCCCGCCAGCGGATTATGATCACGCTGGATCAATTCCTTATCAGGTTGCAGTTATATATATATATAGAGAGAGAGAGAGAGAGAGATAATTAGGATGTATGTTCCTATTTTAGAAGCGCATAACTGCTAACAATAGAATATGGTGCTGGGCGTTAGTTGTTTTTTGCATGAAAACTGTAGATCTATTCTATCCAAGGACGGGTGGTACTGTTACGGTACTTGTTGAATTTGTATTTTCTAGATTAATGATTGTCTGGTCTTACGACATACTTCACTGGAAATTTTTTGGTAGTAAAAGCAGAAGTTTTCTCTTGGATTTTTTTTCTCTATCACACCTTAGGAACCGAGAACAAAAATTTTACCCCACTATTTTGGCTTTTTTGTTTGTCGATGGGAATCTAAGGTTTCCTATGGAATTAATGTCTAAGCTATTAGACATCTTGGATTTTACTGATTTTGCACGAATCCCAACCTATTTTATAACCGACACAAATATTCTTTTGATGGGGTGGTTTGTGGACATTAAAGTGTTTCTTTAAAGAATTCTAGTGAGATTCGTACACGTCGTTAGAATATAGAGAAGGGGAATGTTAAGTCAGTTGGATTCAGAAGACAGGTAGTAAAATTACTATTCGTTTACTTGAACGGCTAATACTGTATTGCAAGGAATTCTGGGAGGCAGGTATATCTGCCAACAGTCCATTTGTATGTACTTTTGACGATGCCTTGTTTACTTATTTCCAATTTAAATTTTACCATTCCGATTCTGTGGCCAGCTAAAAGATAACTTGCTATTTAGTACCTCACTATATTGTAATTAGCTTCGTTTTTCTCATAATCCCAACATTTTTGCTTGATTAAGCATGATCATAATGTATGTTAACATGTGCTTGTGTTCAGGAATACTGGTCCATGAACATGAATCCTTACAAGTTTGGCTTGTCTGGTCCGGATAGTGCATCTTATTATGGATTTTACGAAGAAAATAATAGTTTACCAAGACGGGAGTTCGATAGGGGAGAGTGGGAATATCCTTTAACAACGACCACTGAGGAACTCACCACAACAGACTCTCCATCCGGAAGGGATGGAGTGAATGGAATGCAGACCATCCCTGAAGAATGTAAGCTCAAAATTTTTCTATATATTTATATTATATAAATAATATAGATGCTTAATGTAAGTCGTTCAGCGAGAATTTCCTTATTCTAAAATTGAGTACTATATTATATTATATATATATATACATAATGTAAATACCTAATGTAAATAGTTGAGAGGGAATTCTTTATTCTGAAACTAGTACTATACTTTTTTAGTAGTTTCTGGATAGATAAGAGAACGAGGAAAGGGGTGGGAAAGAGACTGGATGCATATAATTGTGGTAAAGCTGAAATCATCGGGAACTTTTTAAAGTGAAGGGTCACCTGCCCGCTTTTTTTTCTTTTTTCACCCGCTGATCTAATTTCTGTTTTGGTCTATTTTTACTTGGTAAAGTATGGGGGCTACAGCATCTTTATCTTTTGGGATTCGTTTTGCAGATGTGGAGTGTCTTCCCCCCCCCCCCCCTTCATTTTTAGAGTTGGGGCGTGAATGCTGTTTTGGATTGTATTTTATCTGGAAGAGTGTGAGGGTTATATGATGAAATTTTCATTGTTTTGCAGCCAGCCCAAATCGTCATGATTCCAATAGTGCTGAGGTAGGCGTCCTTCTTATTCATGTGCCTGATTTATGTTTGAATATAAGTCGGGTCTTTCCCAGTTAGGCACACTCGCACTTATACGCTTGAAAATTAGGAGACATATTGACTTCTGGTTACATTCACCTTCAAAGAAGATATATATTTCTTGAAGATGGTACTTGAATTCCCTAAACTGACTTCATGTCCTAGCAGAAAAGAGTTCTCTTTCGAATATGATCCATGTAACTTGGAATTTGTTAACAAACAAATAACAACAAGCTTTATCTCACTAAGTGGGTCGGCTTAACTTAGAATTTGTTAGCTGACAGGAAAAGGAATGAAAAATACAGAATTGATTTTGCGGTTCAAGCACTTAATTATGATAAAAGGTTGACCCATTCTATATTTTTTATAGCTTGTGACTTGATAGACTGAAACCAGGATGTACATTTTGTATTTTGTTCTTCAGATCTAATCTACTAACTGTTTCTCTGCTTCGCTGCAGGTTATATGGCAAGACAATATCGATCCAGATAATATGACTTATGAGGTTAGTTAAACCTAAAGATCTACATGTATTATGCTGCTGCATCCTACTTGGACATGTATAAAGTTGCAGTTTTAGTGCTTTGGAATTTTTAATTTCTTTTCAAAAATTTGTTTGTCATGTTTAGTTTTCTTGGCAAAATAACAATTACGAAGAATTGGGAGAGGTATTTTTACTGGAGCTTGGTTTCACTGGAGAAATAAAACATGACAGGAGTATTAAGCATGAGAAATTTTAGGCATTCTGAACCCTGCTATGCCTGGAGGTTGGTGGGTAGTCAAAACTAACATATCTACTGTGCAGTCAAAATTTGTTTGCTTTCATTGGATAAGTATTAGCAATTTTTGGGACATTGCTTCGCATTCAAATGTTATCCTTGGCAATGTAAGTGATTTAACAAGATGGGGATATCATTTTATATATCTTCCGACACTTTGTAGATTTTACATTGATTGAAGAAAAACATATATCCATATTTGAGCTTGGTAATTTCTTTGAAAATGGTAATACCATGAGGATCGATGCTGCAACATGTTTTACTTGTGGCAGGAATTACTGGACTTGGGTGAGGCCGTGGGAACTCAAAGCCGAGGCCTTTCTCAAGAACTCATTGATTTGCTCCCGACCTCAAAGTACAAATTTGGAAGCTTGTTTAAAAGAAAAAATTTTGGGAAAAGGTAATAGCACCTTGATTTGGGTATTTTTCGTTCACTTGGTGTTATTGAATGAATATGAGATGAACATAAATCCTTTGGTTCAATGCATCTTTCCAGCAAAATCTACAAGCCCCTCTCCCTTATCTTGTTAAATCTGTTTTCCTATTACATTGTTAAATGTTCTCTGACGATCGAATTGCACAAAAAAGCAGGTGCGTAATTTGTCAGATGTCGTATAGAAGAGGTGACCGACAAATAAAATTACCATGCGGGCATGTTTACCATGGTGAATGCATCACTAAATGGCTTAGCATTAACAAGGTCAGTCAAATGCACGTTCATCTAAAGATCCCTCTTTTGAATTGCTATACCTATTTAATTTGTTTTCTCATTATTATTATTGTTGTGTTTTTTCCCCCAGAAATGCCCAGTTTGCAATGTTGAGGTATTTGGTGAGGAATCGACGCACTAGCCTAATCTTGGGGAAAATCTTAGTTTTCTTTGCTTTATTATTTTTCTTAAATCTTTTCTTTTTGAGTTTTTTTTTTTCGGAATTTGTTACACTTAGGTAGGTGTCGACTAGGAAAGCACTCAGCGGTCCTGTTACGTGCCCTGTTTACTATCAACCATATAGTCCAAGTTTAAGTCGATAATGTAGTTTGAGTTTTTATGTTATTCAGCACTGCGGATGGATGTTAAGGTAGATTTGGTCCATAAAAAATGGATAAATTGAATTACTTACAAATAGATATTTTTTGATGCATTATATTTTGTGGATATGCATGTCTGCCTATCTCCGAGTTATCATTGCTCTTACATCTAGTGCTAATTTACTTTTAAATCCCCCCCCCTTTCTCGCACACTTACTCAGAGTAAACCTAGAAGTGGTTAGTAATTTGGTGTTATGAAATGATTTCTACTTAGACATGTTTTTCTTTGCATTATAGAGATGATGGGAAATGGGATATAATATTTTATATGAAATATTGATTGATATTGATAGTGATGTATTAATTTTGATTTTCAATTGTTTTTTTTTCAATATTTCAAAAGAAACTCATATTTTTAGTGATAAGAAATATTTCTTCATTGAGATATGTTTTCTGCAATGTACTGTAAAAATTTAGATAATTAGATAAGATGCTAGCACAAAGTTTATGTTCGGAATTGATGAATTGATGGAGTGTTAATTATATTATGTTGATAGATGTGTAATTAAACAAAATCCGCAGTTAAAGTGAAAAAAAAAAGGAAGAGATTTAATTGAGATGAGTAATTTAACGAGCAAGGATAGAATAAGAAACAAAGATCACGTGTGGTTACTGCTTACGTAGCGGATAGCAATTAGCATGAACTGGAAGCAGAAGACGGGAGATATTCCTGCGACTGGACGCAGTGTTGGGTGTCTCAGAATGTGCTCCGTTGTTTGTGATTGGCGGAACAGACTTATTTTCTCACAGACTAAACAAGCTGACAGAAGCAGACTCGGAACAATATTTCAATCCCAATGGAACACTGATGTCTGGGCTGATCTCTCTCCCTCTCTAGGACGGACAACGAAGGCACCTCATAATTCTCTGAGCTTTCTTTCAACTTCCAGGTTTAGCAGCTATAAAGAAGAGGTTTGACCAATGCGATGTATCAAGTTCTGGAAGCTTCCACCAGTTATGGGAATTGGGAGCACACGACGTCATGACCCAGTGTTTATAACGTTTAAATATTAATATTAATATTAATAAATATTATTATTATTTTTTTTTTTTTTGGGTAAAGGTGCAAATTTGATCTGGTATAATTTTTTTATGAGCATCCGGTAGACTAAATATCAGGTGGTGTGAAATCAATCATGAATTTTTAAAAATGAAGCATTCATTAGCTTGTTGTTAACTTTAATTGCCAGACGTTATGTGGGGTTTGTAATGACACGTGATGTTTTACAGATACTCCACGTCAGCATGTGTAAGATACAAATTTAGCTATGAATTATTTTTCGAGAAGTATTTGATAGCTTCTACAAAAAAGGACTATTTAATACAATCTCATCAATTTTGATCAAACACTGTTTATTTTCATACTTATGAAATTCATAATACATCAATTTTTTCTATCTTCTTACTTTTATTTTCAGTATCAGCTTGAAAAAAAGTAATTCAAAAAATTCTTATTTAAAAACATTTACGAGGACGATATTAATGCCTAGTGAAATAAAAGTTTGATTTTACTATGCATGAGAGAATTTTGATTCTTGCTTAATGTAATCACAAATTATTTCTTCTATTTTGTTAGCGACATTTTTGTGAATGTCTTCGGATAACAACTCTTTGAACCTCTTCTTTTTGAGCTTAGACTGATAAGAAAGGTAAAAAGATTGAAGAGATTGGCGCATTGTAGGTTCATAAATCTAAAAATTAATGATATTTGATTAAAATTGATGGGATAATATTGAATAGTCAATTTTTTTATACCAGAGGCTATCCAATACTTCTCGAAAAATAATTCATAATTAAACTTGCACATTTATACATGTTGATGTGGGGTGCTATTTGTTATTATGGGCTCCACATAATATCCATCAACTGAAGTTAATGAGGGTTATTGAATGCTCTATTTTTTAAAATTTATGATTTATTTTATACTACCTAATAGTTTAAACTACCTAATATTCTTGAAAAAATAGTACATGATCAAGTTTGCACCTTTTATCCTTATTTTTTTTAATCTTTCTGTCAATTCATGACCTTATTTTTTTTTATTTCATATTCTTACTTTTTAATATTTAATATTCACCAAAAATCGTACTGTCTTGATTATTGTTTAATGCATGACTTGATGACCATTTATTCACTTATTTAAAAACATGATCAAAACTTAAAAATGACGTTCAAAAGGGGTGTCACATGATGACTTTTTATGGAGGTTATATTATTCTCGCCGAATCATGTTTCCTTGTATAGTTATACTTTTTCTATTAAAAAATGTTTGATATTTTTTAAGGATTTAAATGTTAAAAAATATAATGTATTTTTAATATTATGAGATATAATTAATGTATTTTTTATTAAAAATGTTTTTAATAAATAAGTCACTTTTTATTTATTTTAAAGTGAAATATTCATTAAATAAAAATAAATATAAAAAATTGATGTTAGTTGAAAGATAATTAATTGAAGGTGTGATTTAATTAAAAATATATTATATTTTTTTAATGTAAAGAATCATATGCATTAGTGCTCATGTGCTTAGACGTGCTTCTTTTAATTTTGTCACATGCAGGAAAGATTGAGTAAAACGCATTAACATTGGGTCACAGATTCCTCAATCCTCACTCATGATTGTGATTCTCAACCATGAATCCTTGGCCATCTAGTGCCAATGTTATTTCATAGCTACACACGTACACGCGCGCGCGCATACACACATTTTGTACGTAGACCTCTCTATGGTATCAGTATTCTCAAAACATACTAATGATGCCTTCATCGCCTTGTTTTATGGAATTGGGGTCCGTTCCTACCATATTCTGTTGCGCTCGCGCGTATATCTCTAAATATTCGCAGGGGTGTGAATTTAGCTTATTTTAATATAACAAAAATGAAAATTTATTTTATTATTAAATTATATTTTTTTATATAGTTACAGTAATTAGATATAAAGTCCATATATTATAATAAGAGGAGGAATGATTCATTCATAATTAATTAATAATTTTGCTGGCCAGCATAAATAATTAACAACTATAAACTTATAGCATTCTATTTTATATCGATATATTGTTGCGAGAATAACAGGGAGACTCCAAAATAATTAATTAATTTAAGTTAGGTTTCAAGTGTTAACTTTTAAAAATTTATTTTATTATTAAATTATATTTTTTTGATATAGTTACAGTAATTATATATAAAGTCCATATGTTATAATAAGAGAAGGAATGATTCATTCATAATTAATTAATAATTTTGCTGGCCAGCATAAATAATTAACAACTGTAAAATTATGGCACTCTATTTTATGTTGATATATTGTTGTAAAAATGATAGGGAGATTCTAAAAGAATCAATTAATTTAAGTTAGGTCTTAAGTGTCAATCTTCAAAAATTACAAATTATTTCTTAATTTTGCAACTGTATTATAATAAATTTATAACTTATTTTTTAAATTTTAATGTGATTGAAAAATAAAAAATTATCTTTCCTATTAAAACTTGAAATAAAAATTATATATTTATCATAATAAAATTATAAAATTAAAAAATTGACTTAAAATTTTTAAAATTTAATACTTAAAACTTAAATTAATTAATTCTTTCAAGAGATCTTTGTCATTCTCCGTGTATTGTTAGTGATTTTGATGATTTCCGTTCTGTCCTCTTTTTTTTTTTTTGTGGAATGTTTTACATCTTTTGGGCTGGACATATTCCGTCTGACCTTCGGAGCAAGCCATAATGGTCACCATCATTTTTGCTTTCCGATCACCGTTTTGTTTCGGCTGGGTGGGTTTTCACCGGAAACGCAAAATTTTCATAACATTAAATCAAAGCTTTTCTGAATGGCATTGTATAGCCGAATCAGACGGGGCATTGCCCTCTCCAACAATGTTGGGCACTTCTCCTCTGATTCTCTCGCTACCCAGAGATACACGCTTCCCCGATTCCTCATTGCGCCTGCAAATTCCCAGGTATTACAATTAAAACTATCGAAATTGGTTTCTTTATTTTCAAATTCGGTCACCCAATTTCGCTTCGACGGTTTATTGATGTAGTATGGCAATGTTTATTTTCTTATGAGTTAAGAATTCCTCGGGTGCATCTAACTTTTGCTAAGGATTTAAAATTTACTTTTGCTTAAGTTGATGGATACTAAAAGTTTTCGGACGAGGTAGGATTTATGATTTTTGTTTCTGTCCCGTTTTATCAATGGGTTTGCTGGAGAATCTTCAGTTTATACTGTAACACAAGCTGAACATTTTTTGTCTGTTTCTGAATTTGTTGGCTTTTAAAGATTATTTCTTTCATTTTTTTCTCCGAACCTGCATTATTCTTCCTATATAACTTGAATTGTGCTGACGAGTTTACTGCAAACTCGGCTCAGTTCAGCTGATCGTGTTTCAGAACTTTATGTTATGAGCCGCTTGTTTTTTAATTTTTCTCCCCACCTTATCTTTTTCAGGCCTCAAGAAATTATGCCACCTCAGCAGGGCCAAAGGAAAAGAAAGTTAAGGTAATCGGATATGTTGGTTTTCATTCAACATCTTAGCATTTGAATTTCATCCTACTATTTAGGTTAATTGTATGACTACTAATTCTTTTCCAGAAAAGTACCCTATAGTTAAATTAAAAACTTAGAATTTAACCAAACTATATTTTGAAGATAGAAAAAAATTTGTATATAAAAACTTAGAATTTAACCAAACTGTATATTTTGAAGATAGAAAAAAATTTGTATAATTGAGACACGACTCGGGACGTTTTGTAATTTATTTATTTTGTGATTATAGACTTTAATTTTTGTGTATAATTGGATATAATTTGATGAAGAATGACGATGAATGTGAGCGTAGTTTAGGTTGACAGTATGACCTTGAATTCTTGTCAGGGGAAAAAGTAATAGTTAAAATATTTTTAAATTGGATCAGTGTGCATGTTTTGAAAATAGAGAAGTTTGTTTAATTTTAGCAAAATTTTTTAAAAAATTCTATAAGTTGTTCTTTCTTACATTATAATGACGATGGTTATCTTAAACATTTTTTTTTTTTTTTGGAGTTAAATCTCCGCTATGGGCAATGTTAAAGGCACACTTCCTACATTAGCACATGGTGTGATCATCATATTGCTCAGTATGCTCCTTAGAGGAATTGAACTCAAGCTGTATTGGAGAAATACTATATATTTTACTGAGAAAACACCTGTGATCTATCAGATTGATTTTTATCTGGATATGCTTTCATCACCTTTTGCAATTCACTTTCATCTAATTGATGTATGCTAAATCATGTTTGGCTGTATAATTGGCATTGACCAGTTTCTGCCTTGTCTTGTTGCTTCTTAATCACTTGTAGGTGCCTCTGGCTTTGTTTGGAGGTTCAGGAATCTATGCCTCTGCTTTGTCTATTGCAGCAGTAAAAGCCAATGTTTTGGGGAAGGTCGAGTTAGAGATTGTTGATCTTGTCAAGGCAACAAAGAGAAGCCCTAAATTTTTAGAATATACTTAGGACTTGTCTATGCCCGAAGATTCTAGAGTGGAAGCCATACGGGCCATTTGTAATGATTTTAAGTTTCAGTATCACATTTACTTGGTACGATGGGCTTACTGTGTTATAATGATTTTGAACAAAGATCTATAATTGCCATTGCTCTAAGAATGTTCAAGGGATTTTGAATCCATTTGGTCTGAACAGCATGTGTAATCTAGAGTTTAAGTCTTTTGGGGTTTGGAAACATCTTTTATTGTTGGTGTTATCCTGAGCCAGAATATCAAATAAGCCTGAACTTAGGGTTGGCTATCTGGACTCTAAACAACTAATTAGCATCACAGTTTTACTTGTGAGTTCTCTTCCGCTGTTGAAACACCGATTTTGAAAGCAGTTGACAATATTTCCTAATTAACTTCTTCACATATTGGTATTCTGAATTTCCTTTCAACCTTTAAATTCTTATGTTGAATATCCCTTTTCTTTGTCATTGAGATATCTGTGTTCCATCAATACTGTCATTTGGTCCTATGATTCATACATATTTTCATGCTACTGCACTACTCACCTGAGTATGTCAATTACACATCTCTTGCCTATTGATAATTGCTGAGTTCTTGTTACTTCTACTGTGTTTGAAACTCACTGGCTACATATGAAACATTACTTTTCTGTTGCCCTGATGGATTAGCCGATTGATTTTCTATTTTAAAGTTGTAGTGCCTGAAAATGGGAGGCCACGAAACTTAGAAAGTATAGCAAAGAAGTTTGTGGAGTTGACTATGGCATATAAGAGGAAGTGAAGGCCACTCTGACCACTGTCATAGTAAGTGACACTTTATCAATGACCCCGCAACATCTTAAGAAAGTCCTACAGCGCATGATTACTTCTAATGTTAACTTCACATGCATAGTTTTTATCAAAATGATGACAATCATTGCAATTGGTATTAGTTTGTTTAGTATTAGAAGCTTAAGCATATGACTGGATTGCATTTTTTTCATATTTGCTGTCAATTTCTAATCTCTTCTATGTTTAATTGGAAGGCAGAGGCTTTACTTTGTCTCCATAACTTGTCAGAAATATTTCAAAATTGTCTGAGTTGTTTAATACATCGTAGTCTTCATCTTATCTAGGGTGCTAGGTGCCATCTGAGATGCTTATGTTTGGTATGGTAGTATCCATTATACCTAGAGTTATAAGATGCCTCCAATTTAGGGGATTTCACATCTTTGAATTTTAAGCTTTTCCAGCATTAGTGGAATGAAAATACACCTTTTTTATTACTTGTTGCGCTACCCAAGATGCCAATGTATCAATCTATTAGATTGGTTCCTTGTTTCATTTTGATGTCGATTTGGATAAACCTATTAAAGTATTATGTTATAGTTTAATTTGTATATTCAATAAGAAAAATACTTTTAACCTTCCCTGACTGTTGTGGTCACCTTATCAATCCTAGTATTGACATATTTTACTTTCAATTTTTTTCTTCTTCTTGCCATTACCATTTTCTCGCATCATTTTCAAAGAAACTTCAATATTTAAAATTAGTTAAATTATAATATAACTTTTTACGTTGCTGAATTTTCTTCCTGGAACACCTTAGTTAATCTCCTTTTTCTAGCTGAATTGTCAATAAAGGATAACTCTTCTTTGATACTTTTACTATATGTTTGAGTTATTCCGGTGGATATATTGTATTTTACTTGATGTTTAGATTTGGCCTGTTGCATGATTTCAATTTATGTTTACACCAGCCTCTTCCCCCTCAAGAGGAGCAGGCACTGAAGGAGACTCTTCAGGAGATCATAGAAGCTGGAAAAAAGGTTCACCTTGAACGGAAGGTATTATTTAGTTTTAATATTCTTTGCTTCTCTTTCTCTGCCCCACTCTCCTCTTCAGATAAACTATGTGATAAAATATCTTTATTTATTTATTATTATTATTATTTACAGATTGATCCAAGCATACTGGCAGGTCTCGTGGTAGAATTTAACCAAAAGGTCCTTGATATGTCAATTAAGGCTAGGGCACTTCAGAATCAGATGGAGAGGTTCCTGCTAGAACCCGTGAACTTTGCTGACATCTAGAAAAGCAAAAATTTGCTCTTTAGAGCTTCCAATTGCTTTGGGAAGGAGGGAAAAAAAGTATCTTACACTTTTTTTTTTTTTGGTAATAGTGTGCTCAGATCTGATTTGTATTTGATGGGATGCCATCTTTTTTTTTTTTTTTGGGCAAATAAAGGCTTCCTCTTTCCAACTTACTTACTATGCCTGCCCTGTAAATGATTTTGAGTATGGGCTTATTTGGCAGCTTTTCGTTTTAATTTGCGAGAACTACTTCTTTACCATGTTCGGTTTTCAAGGACATCAGACTTTTGTAATATGGTGTGCCTTTGCCTATGCCATTTCTTTCCAAAGAAAAGGTCCTCAGCAGAGCACCAACATCCTAAGGAAAATGCTACTGTGTTCTTGATGAGTTTGCATCAATGATGATGAATGGACTCATAGGATTGTCAGGAGTGGGTCTCAACTTGATGTATATTGTTTGAATCTACCTGCGAACATCTTTTCAAATGAATGCTTGTACCTCAAAATGATGGAGTTTATTGAGTTCTGTAAAGACTCTGCATTATGTGGACCAACTTCTTGGCACACGTGCTCTATTCTAGGAAAGTATTTTGTATGCTTACTTTATAGTATGCCTGATTGATTGCAGTCTCTAAATAGGCTTGAGGGATATTAGTTGTTCAAGATTTCTGAGGAAAAAATCCAAATTCCTGTGATTATTTATTATCTACAATCTTGATGGAAATTATTCACTATTAGTATTTTAAATTTTGTCGGATAGAGATATCTTAGCGTTACATAGACTATCCAGTATTGAAATATAGGCATATCATTCCTAGTTTTTTTTTTTTATATGATTCTTTAAAAACAATGTTTTTATTCTGATACTTAATATCCATCGAATCAGTGTAAAAGTTACTTATGGTATTTCCTTAAACGAAAGAAAAAGAGGGTTGAGCAATAAAAGAAAATTGCAATACTGATAGCCCTTGGAAAAGGCTCTGCTGCCGCATTATTTCTTTTCTGATTTTAATTGTATCTCTCATGGTCTGATGTCCCATCAGTGATCGTTGAAATGAAAGTAAAAATTCACAAATGAAAGCTATAAGAATTAAGAGGTGATAAAAAGAGAGGAAGGAGAGACAATTAGATTTTGTAGCCTGGCTTTTTTGCGGGATCTGTCAAAATTGTTGAAATCAACCTTGTACTTCCATTTCCCTTTGTACCTTCCCTTTATTGTTCATCATGTGCTTCAAAGTGCTTCAACCATGTGCTTCAAAGTGCTTCAACTTTTTCTGCCCCTCTGCATCGTTATAAAATATCATATCCTTATTATAGTGAAGTACAAGGAGTGACACAGAAAGGGATCCCCGGGTGAGTTGTTGTTTCTTGTCTTTGTAACAAAGTAGAATGTTGCTTGGGACACCCTCATAACATAAGCATCACAGCATTTTCTTTCTTCTTCTCTTTTTTTCGGGACAGCTGTTGTTCAAGGGAATGATGCCACCTTTGAAACATCTAAATAGCTTCAAGTTTCTAACTCATTTTTATCTCAGAAAATTGTGGTGGGAGTCACTGTCAGAACACTATGTTACTGTAATGCCCTTGGAACATGCTGGAATTGACAGAGACTCTCAGCTATATCTCTGTTTATGATTTGGACAATGACAGAGATACTGATGATGAGGATTTTCTTTTTATGGTTCATGAAAATATTTTGTATTCAAAAATATTTGGCTGTAGGAAACGTGATTAGGTAATGAAAGGGAATTAGCCAAAGAGGTATAGTCTGACAGCCAGGAAGAAAATGATGGATTTATCCCTATTTAGGGATAAAAATCAGTTGCAAATTGATCTTGTTATGCTGTGATTCTAATTAATTTCGGGTTAAGAATTCATTTCAGATAAAGCTATATATACAAGGTGAAATCTAGAAAAATTCTTAGGTGTCGATATTTGTGCACATGATAAGAATGGGTTTAGTAGTTTTTTTCCCCTTTAAATACTCTTTTTCCTAATTCATATGATTTCATTGGGAAAGTGATAAAACAATTAAATCAGATGATTGTAAAACAAACTAAGAAGCAGGGTAGGAAAAATAGATATTGTCCAGCTGTTACAATGGATAAGAAGCACACGTGTAATTCTTCAAGAAGTAGAAATCCCTATCAAAGATGTGGCACACAAATATCCAACTAATTTTTACCACAAAATCAAGTAATGCATACTTTTCAAGTCACACTATCATATTCTATTATATATGTGTGTATCCTCTTTAGCCAAACAATGTAAATTAATAAACTTGAATCCAGTTTATACATTTTAATATTATTTTATGGGAATTAGTTTGACGTTTAAACATAGATAAACTCCTGTATGATTAACAAGATAATATATATTTAATTAGAATCAACTTGAGTTCCCTTATGGTTCTCTCTTGCTTATGTACTGTTTGCCAATAAGTCTACCAAAGTACTACAACTTAATTAAATGTGATTATGTCATTCCTAGGAGCAGTAAACTTCAATTTGCATAGATTAAAAGTGAAAGCTTCTTTGTACTTTGAGTTTTAACCTGCAGGTAAATTATATATAACTACACGTTCATCATTTATATGTACAAAATCTTGGCTGTGATGTTTCATGTTGAAAGGATTACAGTGAATAATACTTAATATATAAAAGTATGGCGGCAATCATAAGATTATGCCAATAAAAGAAAGGAAATTAATTGGCATTGCTTTGTTTGGAGGTGTAAATGATTTGCTTCAGAAATATGCCACTGAAAGTTGTTAGCCTAATGAAACTCATACTCATGCAAAACAATGTAACCTTCACATAACCCTTTAAAACAATCATTTATATGTATACATGGAGATCATCAGACAACTGTCAAGCGTGCAACACTTTTCCAAGAAAATTAAATTCCAAAAATAGCACAGTAGAAACAGAATAATTCTCTTCCTGAGGATAAAACGAAGATTTGTAATTAAGAAAGTAAATAGATCATGCTAAATATATATATGTATGTATGTATCAGATATATAAACCTGCAGAATGCAGAGTGATTTTATGAAAGATGCAGCTTATATATATATATATAGAGAGAGAGAGAGAGAGAGAGAAGAGTGTGTGATATACATTTAATAAATTGAATCTACTATTCACCTCATGATTTTCCCTTCTTTCTTGAAGTCTCATCACACACGTGAATTTGAAGTTTAAACCCTAGAGGGGGGGGGGGGGGTGAGAGGGCATTATGTGAATTGGAAGCAATAAAATTGTTAGTGTTATATACAAAAAGAAGAAGCGAGAGAGAAGAGAAGGAGATGATGATTACCTTGTGAGTGAAGTAAAGTATATCGAAAAAGACAAGAATTGAGTCAAAGACAAGAAGACCAACCATCCCTCTCTCTGTCTCTCTTGCTTTCTCTCTCTCTCTCTGTGTATTCATTAATGGAGGTCCCCCTCCAATCCGTTTTCCACTCTACCCATCAACTAACAACACAAACAAACACAATCTCTCTCTCTCTCTATCTGTCTCTCTCATGCTTCATATTTCATATTTTAAGCAAACCCCACAAGCCCATCACCATCATCATCACCATTCCCACACCATGAAGCCTCCTTCTGCTATATAGCGCTTTCTCAGATCTCTCCCACAAACCCACTAGAACACAAAATTAAAGAAACCCTTGTCTCGGTCCTTATTATATTAACTGATACGCATGATAATGGGGAGGGACAAGAACAGTAGTAGTAAGAACAATAACAACGTTGTGAAGCTAAGGAAGGGGTTGTGGTCGCCGGAGGAGGATGAGAAGCTGATGAGGTACATGTTGACCAATGGACAAGGTTGTTGGAGTGATATTGCCAGAAATGCAGGACTTCAGAGGTGTGGCAAAAGTTGTCGCCTTCGTTGGATTAATTATCTCAGACCTGACCTCAAGAGGGGCGCTTTCTCTCTCCAAGAAGAACAGCTCATTCTTCATTTTCATTCCATTCTTGGCAATAGGTTCGTTTTAATATCTTCACCCTCATTCATCAATTCTGAAGCTCATTCAATGTGTGTGTGTGTGTGTGTAAGATATATCAATCACTCAAATATTTTACTGTTTAATCTGGTTATGAATTATCATTATCGTGCCTGTTTAACTTTAATCTCAAAAAGATAGTAACGAGAGAGTGCGATGTGTGTTAATCATTTTGTTGTTTTTAAAGACCATATTGTGAATTGAATAATTTGGATGCCCAATAATTATATATGTTGATTTGCTTTGACATTTTTTTTATCTTTAATTTCCTTAAACCCCCACCCCCCAGAAGTTTCATACGTAAGAGAATTCATTAATTTTTACCAAATAATTAAATTTTTTAATTGATTTAATTCAATGCAATTTTCTTTATCTCTTGTACTGGTTAACGAAGATCTTCTTTTCTAAATTAATTAAAGAAGACAGGCATAGAAGGAAATGTCTAAACAAAGGCATGCCGCTGTGAAGAGCTCGGTCATCAGTCGGTTGTACCATCAGTTAAACAAGTCATGCAAAAAATATTTACATATTTTACCCCACAAAGATATATATATATATATATATTAATTTACATTATATTATATTAATTTTAAAATTGAACTGAATATAATAATGCTCGGTCTTGCAGTAGACACATTTAGCATCAATCTAAGACCATTGTTGTTAGAAATCATGCATTGTCATCACTCATCACCATTAGTGATTATATATATATATATATATATGAAGTCTAATTTGGGCAATGTGAAGGTGCCTCACAATATTTTGCTAATGATCATTGAAGTTTCCAAGTACCATTTTTTTTTTTGGGGGTTTCAAGAGTTTGCCTTAACTAGGATAATTTCTTCCTTTGTTTCCCCACAAAGATTCTAGGTTAATGTGAAAGTTGCATGCATTATCAGCTCTTCATTTTTCCAGCTGGTTTAGTTGACACTAAAAGCAACTCTCTGATTTTGGGATTCTTTCAATACCTACCGTTTATTTTTTTTTATGAATCATATTCAGATAACTAAGAAACCATATAGTTTACAACTTTAATGTGATTGAGCCCCTCACTGTTCTGTGATAAGTTCATCTGCAAGTATGGTTCATGAATATATACATGATGTCGTGGACATTATTATCTATCTAAAAATTAAATGCCTCAAGTTTATCTTTAGTTTGTCCCCCCTAATTTTCTATTGGATCAAACATTTATCATGAGTCCAAAAGTCACATACTTGTTAGCATCCAAGTATAACATCACCTTTTGATTATGACTTGGCCTGACATGGGACAATTGCTCCCCTATCCATTAACCAACAGGTCTTTATATGCATCATAGTTAAATTATATAGTTGTAGTGCTGTAGCTTTGCAGGCTTAGAAATCACATGTAAATATATCAGGGTTGTGTGTGTGTGTGTGTGTGTGTTCTGTCTTCTCTAGCTAGCTGGTCTGTTTAATTTTTTTGTCTTTTTTTTTTTGGTTCTGAAAATTTCAGGTGGTCTCAGATAGCAGCACGTCTTCCAGGACGCACAGACAATGAAATTAAGAACTTCTGGAACTCTACTTTAAAGAAAAGGATGAAAAACAGCAACGATAATACTGCTACTACTACTTCCACTGCTACTCCTTCACCAAACAACAGCACAGACTCATCATCAAATCATATTGTTCTCAATGGGATCACCACCACAGCCTCCATGCCCTTCATCAATAAGCAAGATCTCATCAACATGACCTTGTGCATGGACTCATCACCTTCATCAATATCATCATCTTCATCGGCGTCCGTACAATCCATGCAGGCCATGGCCTTCGGTGGTGATCACAGGTTGATGGAGTATCCCTTTTCCATGTTGGATAATAACAGTAATATTCCTTATGACATGCCTGCATGCTTAACACAAGTTGGTTGTGGTAGTGGCGGCATGGTCGAAGATGGGATTTATGGGGATGATTATAATAATGGGTTGGTATTTGAGGGAGAGGATAATAAAGTAATGGGGTTAGAAAGAGACCTGTGTCTTCCTTCTCTAGAGAGTAGAAGCATGGAAGAGAAGTATAATAGTAGTGCTGTTCCTATTGATGTGAAAGGTCATATCAACAACAACAACAACAACCATTTTAATAATGGTTGCTTCAATAACACTGATCATCAGTACCACCACCACCATCATCAGGACTTGGTTGGGTTTGGAAATAATAATCATGGGCAATCAGGGGAAAACTTAAGAATGGGAGAATGGGATTTGGAGGGTTTAATGCAAGATATATCCTCTTTTCCTTTCCTTGATTTCCAAGTTGAATGAGCAACATCCAACTTTGGGAAAATTTTCATTTCCCCTCTGTTTCTCTCTCTTTCTCTTTCTGTCTCTCTCTCAGACATTCACACATTCAATGCACAAATCCATTTTTCCTCACCTTCAATCACTCCAAATGCAATAAACACACAGACCCTTTTGTTGGTCACCCATTTACAGCCATTTCTCATCAATTGTACACATCCAAATTCCAACGCCAATCTCATTGTGTTAGGTTCAGTAGCTCCTGCAATGAAAGTTGCAGCATGTGAGTATTGTTCTTTGCAAGGCATATCATGTTCTCTTTTCCTTTCTTTCCAAGTTGAAAGAGTATTATATATCCATCTTCGGAATTTCCCATTTTCTTTCTTGTTCTCTCTCAGACATTCACACGAACACCTTCAGTGCAGAGGCCCATTTTTTACCACATTCAGTTCCTCCAAGAACAATAAACAAAACCCTTTTTTTAATCATCCCATTGTTTCACTCAGCTTTGTCTTTCAAAATTGTAAACACCCAGCTTCCAAATTTCCAACACAAACTCCATTGTATGAGGTACATAGACAGGTGTGTACAGAGAAAAAGCTGGAGTTACATGTGAATAGGGTTCATGAGCATTAATGCTGTTGGATTTGCATGTTTTGCTTTTTCTTGTACAATTTGCTTGTGTAACACTTTGTGTGAATTTGCGGAAATAGGAAGGTTGGTGCAATAATGTTCAAAGGAGATCCTTGAGATGAAGATTGAAGAGAAAATGTGAATAGTGAGAAAGGTTGTATTAGGAAGAAGTCAAAAAATAAAAATAATAATAAATAAATATAAACGAAAAAAAGGGGGGGGTAGCGGTTGAATTGTACGTAGTGTTGTTGTGTAGTACAAGAGAAGGAACAATTTATGCAGAAGTTGTTATTGAATTAGTTTAAGGTAATCAAAAAAAAAAAAAACATGTACAAGGTATAATGATGATGTAAACACATCAGACAGAAGTAGTTAGTTGGAAGTTTCTTTATTGAATTTCTATTGTGTCTCTCTTCTGTAGTTTGTTCTATTCTGTTTTTGGAAGGTTAAAAAAAAAAACAAGAAAAAAAATCAAACGTCGCCTGAGAGATTCGAACTCTCGCGGGGAAACCCCATGTACTTAGCAGGCACACGCCTTAACCACTCGGCCAAAGCGACGGTGATGTTACGAGTGGAAAATAGTTTTATAACCTTAATATAGCTCAGACCGTGAAAGCTTTTTTTTTTTTTTTCCATCCTAACTTAAAAAGAAAAAAAATGTCCTATATAAAGAGAAAATCATGAGTGGGGAAGAGGAGAATCATGTGTCTTAAGTAATATTAAATATTTAATTTTGTCGACAAAAAAAAAATTATATTTAAATAGATTTGATAACATTCAAAAGTAATTTCAAACGTTACACAGTTATCATCTTATTGTCGTTGCATGTTACATTTTTAGTTAAAAAGAAGAAGAAGAATTTTAAATATACGTGAAATTTTATTTAAATAATAGATAAACATTATGGGACAATACATGTCATTTTATAAATCATGACACATAATTAGCAATGTGTGGCATAGATATTTGAGCAAAACAAAATGATGTGGAATAAAATTGGTTTTCATATTGTGCAAAATTTTGTTATCATCAAGTGCTACTAACTATGATCCTTCAAATAGTTATATTTTTGCTTGAACAAATCCTTCAAATATTTAAACCACACTTAAGAAATTAAACCACGCTAGGTGAAACTAATTACCACAAATATCAATAAATATTTATATGAGTGGAAAAATAGTCATGTTGTAGGTGATTTATGAACCTTGAATTCCATGTTTTTCAATATTCTTAGGAATATAGTTTACTAATCCCTAATTTGGATTTCTCTAAATTGTAAAAGTGTGCAGTTAATTATTAGTTAAGCTTGTGTATCTAAACTAAGTACATACAGAATGCTAGGGGGATTAATATAATAAAATTCACAAACCGATAAGTCAATAATAAGTATATTTTCACAAATTATAAACAATGTAACTTATTTTTTGTAGACTACATGACAAATAAATATGGTTTCTAATTATAAAAAAAAATCCAAATTCCTATACCGTTAGAGAAAAGAAACTTCATGAACAATAAGTAGCTTAATTTAATGTAAATTATATATTTTTTTAAGTATATTTTTAAAAAATGCTATATATTCATTTGGTTTGAATAATGATGGTGGGGAGAAGTGGAGTTAATAATGTCTTGATACAAAAGCAAAAAGTATAGTGTTGTATATTTAAACAAATATATGTGTTATCTTACAATGATTACCATAAATTTCTATCACCCTTGCTTTACAATCTATCTTTTCTCTTCAATTTCAAGAAACCTTCAATTAAAATTCATCTCTACTTCAAGTCTTACTTATCAGTTATTCTCACTCACAGCACTTACTTTTTTTTTTTTTTTCGCCAGAGGCACTTACTATTATTTTAATCCAAATTTATCATTTAACATATGAAGTTTTCAGGGCACAACATTTTCTCTGCTCATAATAAACAAAAACAATGGAAATATTAAATTCTTAATTAAACTTGCAACTCTATGAAATTACAACATGCTACTTAATTAGACATGTTTTATTGGCTAATTTTGAATGATAATCAACCCAATTTTTTTTTTTGCCTGAAATAATCAACCCAATTCAAAACATTACCATTAAACTGGAAATCCGTATATAAAATAATATCTTATTTTAATTTAATATGATAGATATATTGATATTCAATTAATATTGATATGAATAATTAGTATTGAATATAAATTTACTGTAAATCCACATTATTAATTAAAAACTTGGGATGTTAATCAAGTTGATGGAAAATGTAACAGAAGACTGAGGCAAATGGTGTATATCGGCCACAAGGCTAGATTAGAACGCGGTTGGATTTATAGAGAAAGGGAAAAAAATAATAATAAATAAGAAAACAATTTATTTGGACATTGTTCCATTTTCTATAAATATTTTACTTTTCTAATGTGTACCAAGTACCATGGTATATTCTGGTTTCCATACTACGCATAAAAATAGCACACTACCTTTTTTAATAAATTTTATGGAATAAATTGATTGATTATTGTTTTTTTTATGAATATTATAAATTGATGATATGGATAACGAATTTAGCCTGCTCTATCTCTCTTCTTGTTATGGATCCTCGATGGAAGAGGACAATGCTCAGAAATGTGGATAGAGCACACTTTATTCAAGTCAAACACAAATTAATTCTTTTGATTAGTTTTATCAGAATTTCTTATAAAGTAAATGATCCAATGACAATATATATAATAGAGTTGGGAACATAAATTTAGCTTATCGAGCTACTTGTTTGAAATTATATTTATTTTAATCTCAAAAAATTGTGATTTTTTACGCCTTAGGATTAAATTTAATCTTCAAAATATATGTTTGTATTTAAAAAATAGAATTTCTCTTACTAGTTTTAAATTTTTTAACATTTTAATTTGTATTTAAAGCATAAACTTATAATATTATAATGACAGATTTAATTTTTAAAAATAAAAAATAAATAGAAAAAATAGAAACGAGCTTTTAAACTTGGCTTTGTCCTCAATAAATGAAGATTTGGTTTAAAGAAATGATCTTTTTTTAACAAGAAATGGCCAATTTTAATATAAAATGACTTTCAAACTGGAACCCACATGATCAATAAACGAATTTCAAATAATCAAATAGTATAAATTCTTATAATTTTAAATAACATATGGATAGATGATATTTAGGACATTGTTCATAGAATATAATTTCACAGTATGAAAGATTTTTTTGTCATTTTTTAATAAAATATAATTTTCGTTTACTCCTTTAATAATGTCATAGTGAAGTTTCATAGCTTGTTAGTCCTGCAACGATCCTTTATTCACACACGCACAACACACACATTATTGAATTTAATTAGAGGTAATTTTTTTAAAAATGTTTTCTACAATTACACAAACTCATATTTAAGATCTTCTGTTTAAAGGGTCATAGTCTCTTTGATTAAAATTAAGCTACCTGATAATTCTATATTAAAATTCATCCTTTTTGATATGTTTGGATTTGGATAAGTACTTCATTTGAATATATAAAATTTTTTAAATTTAAATTTAATTCAAATCAAAATTCATTTTAAATTAATTTTTTTATAATTTCAAATTCCCTTTCTATCTGAGTCATTTAGATTTTTAATTACTTCAAATATTTTATTTTCTTCATATTTTTACTATTAATTCTTTTATGACTCAATGGCTCTAGTATATTTTATCACCTTTTATCAATTAAAAAATAAAAATAAACTCATCATTTTTTAATTTTTTTATTTGATTCATATCTCTTTCTTATTGAAATTTTTTTAAATTATTTAAATAAAGAGTTATAAATACATGTATTTTAAATATGATATTTGAAATACAAGATTTTAAATTTAAATTTAAATTTAAATTTATCAATTTAAATGATGTCTTAAATTATATTGGGATAATATTTAGAGCATATGTTGATAAAACGCGTGCCATGCATTGGATCCAATTAATTAATATGTAATGCAGAGGGCCCTCAGCATATTTGGGAGGACAATTAAATTAATAAAACGTTATTATAGATAATAGGGTGTAGATCTTATAATAAAAAAAAAAGTTAATAAAAGAGGGAGAACAGTGTAATGAGTAAAGCGTGCATACTTTGCTGTCATTCCCCCCACAGGCATTTCGGTGCAAAGCATGTCTTTTCTTATTATTACTTTTATTATTTTAAAAAAAAAATTGCCCTTTTTGGAGGCGCAATCTTCTGAGTTAAGCCCCCACACTTTTCCGTAATTCCAGCATTCCCTCCTCTTCCTTATTGTCCCTTTTCTTTATTTTAATTTCTAATCACGTTGCTCAACGAAAATTATCACATTAATTATTCTTTTTTTTATTCATATCTCAAATGATATATGCTCCCTCCATTAAAAAACATAAATTTTTTTGAGGAGTTAAATATTTAAAAATATAAGACATTTTTAATCTTTGAAGTGTAATCATTACCTTTTTTTAAAAGTGTCCCTATTGATAATAATTTTATACTTATTGTAGGGTGTTTAATAGAGATAAAGATAAAAAGATAGGTTAATTAAAAATAAGTAATTACTTTATTAAGGTAAAATTCAGTTAAAAATGCTTTATATTTTTAAACGGAGGGAGTATACATGTGGTTTATTTGTAATAAAAACAATTTGTAACATTATTAGAATCATTTTACAAATTATCATCGTTGCAAGAATTTTAAGTCCATGCATCTAGTTGAATCTAATTTAATCCAAGTTAGTCACAAGTTTATGTAGTGTTTGAAAATTGATTTAAAATATCTAAAGAAAATAATGACTTAAATTTTTTGGGTTTTATTTTTTTTGCACAGACACCAACGTTTCAGGAATTGAACAATTAAAGGGATCAAAATCAGTCAAATGACAAGACTCAGTGTTTGAAAAAAATGTACCTATATTTTGTACATTGACTAGGAGTATAATAACCTGTAAACTACCCTTTCTAGCTATTTCAATGAAATTAAAAAGTAATTAAATTATTATATTATTTAAAATAAAAAGAATTTTTATAATTTAAAATTATTAGATGTATTAATTTTTAAAATATTTTTTTATGTGTAACATTTTATTCTGTTCATAAAAAATTGAAAAAGGATAAAATTAAAAGAAAGTAATTAATGATTATTTTTCTGTACAAAATGACTTATAAAAAATTATCAATTTTTGTAAAAGGTGATATATGTGTGTGTATAAGAACATTAATTATTTGGTTTTTAACATAGAATAGTTGATGAGATATTAATTATATATTTTTATCATTATTTTTAGGGAGAATGACAATTAGATTCTGATATAATTTTTTACAAAATAATTATAAATATTAATTTAAATAATTATAAATAAAAATTTTTGTTATAATTTAAGAGTTACATTTAATATTTAAATATTTATTTATAATTCAATTCTTGAATATATAATAATTTTATATCAATGTTTTTAACTTATTTTAAAAAAATTTGTAAAAAATTTAATTATTATTAATTCATTTCTTTAAAATTTAACTATCATTCTCCTTTACTTCTATTTAAACTCATCAATAATGAGATGAAATATAATGCAAATATAACATTTTGTGATTTAATTATAGAAATAAAATTAAAATTTTATTATATTTTCAAATAAAATTAATAATTTAACTGTATTTTATTAATTCTAATAAGATTGTTAGAGATATTGTATAATACAACTAAGAGAGAGAGAGTGTGTGTGTGACAGTGTGGATGTAATGGTTGAAAAAAACTGTAGGATATCCGTGAATACTTAACTAGGGGCAATTATGTTTGCTTCCATGGTTGTCGCTTAATGAAGACCCAAAGCTCCATGCCTCTGTCCTATAATTAATGCACACTGTTCAATCCCTTGATTTCTCCATTTTAAAACCCGAACGCTCTCACATTTTGAAACAGGCTCACACACTGACACACATACTCAGTCACAACAACAATATCAATGTCCAACAATGTTGTCGTGGAAGATCATGAGGCTCTCATCATGTACCACCACCACCACCACCACCCTTATCCCTGCCCAGCCTACTTCGTCCAAAGCCCTTCCGCCACCACCCTCACTCAAAACGACGCCGAATCATCCACCTTCCACTCCCCTGCCCGCGGCTCCGTCCACTGCTACCACCACCACAAGAAGGTGTCGTTCGACGAGAGCCATGCCACAGCGCCTACGGAGAACGACGGCGATATCAACCGTCTGATTATAATGAACAGGAACCGCGGGGATGACGACGAGGAGGAGGATGACGTGTTTGATTATGATTGGAGGAAGGAGAAAGGGTGGAGGAGATACTGGACGTACCGGAACACAGACTCGTGGGCTTGGATTTGGATTCAGATAAGTTGGAGACTGTTGGTGAGCCTCAGTGTCGCCTTGCTTGTTTTCTACATTGCCACCAAGCCTCCCCCTCCTGTTCTCTCCCTCGAGGTATCACTCTCACTTCACATTAATTAATTAATTAATATTATTATTATTATTAAAAATTCATGATTTATCAATACCCTGTTTTAATGGTCATTCCTATGTGATTGTCGCTGATTGAAATGAAAGGGCACATATGATTTCGGGAAATTGAAAAGAAGGGCCATGAGACGACAAAGATATTGAGGAAAAAAGGCCCAAGGTCCCTGAAGTGAATTAAAATTATAACTTTAATCCACTTGAAGGACTTTGGGCCTTTTCTCAAATAAATTTACCTCTTGGTCCTTCTGACCACTTTCCCCAATGATTTATGGTAAGCAGTAATAATGGAGGGTACAAAGAGCATAATCTTCATTGGATGTGCTTTTAATTTAACTATTATTATGAGCATCTGTTGTGAGGATTTATAATTACACTGTCTTACAGTGCTACAAAAGCTGTGGAAAGTGATAGTCGAAATGATGAACATACATGCATGATGTGGGTCCTTTATGTTTTTACTCATACATGTTACGCACAAGATAGATGTAACGAATATTAATTGTTGACATTTATGAAGCAAAAAAAAAAAAAAAGCATGTAACTTTTTTTAAATTAGCAGGTAAAGTTTTTAAAAAATGCTTTAGAATAGTCATCAAAATCAACCTTTGCCCAAAAACCCCACACACACACACACAATACTAATGGGCATGTGCCCTCTCTCTCTCTCTCTCTCTCTCTCTCTCTCACACATACACACAGAGAAATAGTGAGGGATATGCATGTGTGCTCTAATTCTTCATGTTTATCGACTTTTTATGTGAACTATATTGAGCTAGTACGTGTGAGATTTAGAATCCGATAAAACACACACACACACATATTCGATCGCCATAAACCTTCTCTTCTACCCCGCACGACTACACGAGTGCCATGTTACTGTGATGGATTTCGGATGGATTTTCACAATACATACACTGCTTTCTAAAAGAGAGCACGAAAGTTTTCAGGAAAGAGTTTTCTAAACATATGCCTCTACTTTGGTTATGTTTGTTCATAGTTTTTTTTTGAGGGAAGGTGAGGAGAGTTACTCTCCCCTTGTTTGGTTAAAAAATTTGAGGAAAAGGGAGGGGAGCACTCCCCTTCCATCCCATATCCAATTTGGAGTTTTTTTCTTTATTTTTGGGGCACAGGGAAAAGAAAGAGAAAATTATAATTATGGATTAATTTGCATCTTTGTTATTTTAAAAATTTAAAACTGTCTTTGATATTTTAAAAATTATGCATTATCTTCCCATCTTTTTTATAATAAAATAAATAATAAATAAATAGGCCCACTGATCATTCATTGATATATAAATGATATATCATTGAAATTTTAAAAATTTATAAGAGGTTTATCATTAGTATATAACAATATATTATTAATAAATATAATAAATAGATTATAATACAAAATATAATAAATATTAGGCTGTTTGCTTAATTTGATCCTATAATATATGTTATATTTACAAAAGCTCCTGAAATGAATTGACTATTTACTATACTTGATGTATAGTTGTAAAAATATATTTTTAATGGTTGTGAAAATTAGGTTTTTACCCTTGTGAATGTGAAATAATGAGGGAACTGATGGAGTGGAGTGGTTATTAAAATTGCAGATAGAAGGAGTGAGGGAGTTTAAGCTGGGGGAAGGAGTGGACAGAAGTGGGGTGTCAACCAAGATCCTTAACTGCAACTGCTCCATTAATCTGGGAGTTCTCAACAAATCCAAGTTCTTTCGCCTTCACATCCATCCTCCTCTTCTCCACATGTCCTTCTCCCTCTTACCCTTTGCTCTCTCTCATGTAAGCCACCTCATCTCTCTTCACACGGAGGGGCCGTGGGACCAAGCCAATAAGTAGCAGGGCCCGCACCCCCTCCAGGTTTTTAAATTTTTATTAATATTATATAGATGTTACATGCTTTTGTCTTTGGGCAGGGCCGTGAGGAATTGTATGCGGAGAGTGGGACGACGATATACGAGATGGAAGTGGGAGTGAAGAACAAGGCAATGTATGGAGCAGGGAGGGAGATGGAGGATTTGTTAGAGTCAGAAAGAGGGCTGCCCATTGTGGTGGGAGTGAGTGTGAGGTCTACTTACAGAATGGTGCCAAGCCTCATCAACCCTAAGTTCCATCACAATCTTCAGTGCCTGATCCTCCTTCACAACCATTACGATACCAAACATCGAACCCAATTGTTTAATACTACTTGTCGACTCTTCACTTCCTAATCAATTCCTAGCCATTTCATATTTGCCATCCCTGTGGTATATATATATGTGTGTGCGTGCGCCCCTTCAAATGTAGTACTTACTGTACGGGCTACGTAGGATACACTTTCAGTGACGAGAATTTGAAGCTAAGCTTCATATGCTTTATTTTTTTTTTTTTTAGTTTGATAAACTCCATTGAAACTCAGTCATTGAATTTTGATTAATTAATTAATATATCTTTATTAATTATATAAATTAATTTACTAATGAAATAGTGATATGTCTCATTAAAATAACAAATTTTAATGCCCTAATTATCCAATGAATTAATGACTATATCCATCATTACCTGGTTAAAATTTGGATTCTTTCAACAATTATTTTTCAATTTCTTATAAAAAGACACATAGGAATTTGTAAAACCCGGCCATTAGAAATAAATTTCACTTGAAAATACCGCACATGGATCATAATATAGAGGACATTGGTAACTACTTCACATCCTTAAATATCCTATATAGGTACTTTAATTTAATAATGACATTTGGAATTCCAGTAATGCATCATTTTTCAAAAAGAATGATAAATGAAGAAAGGTTATGGTTAAAAAATAATTATAAAAAAGGAGTTTTTTTTTTTTTGCAAATATAGCTCATATTATATGACTAAATCAAGAAAATAACCTAATATTTATTATATTTTACATTATATATAACGAGTTTATTATAGTTGTCAATGATATGCTATTATATATTAATGATAAATTCTTTGTACATTTTTAAATTTTTAATGATAAATTTTTTATATATCAATGATAAACCATTTGTATATTAATGTGAACCAGTTACACTTTAAAAGTTTTAAAAATTTAGTTCATATTTTTTAAGCACAAAATATTCTTCGACTAGTGGGCCAATTTATCCTTATAAAAACTATTAAATGTGTTATATTTTAAATCAAGCAATGCATCTAAAATATGTTCTATATTGCGATTTTGAGGAAATTTATCCTAATTCTTACACACACACACACACTCTGATGTTCTATGTGTGTGTGAAATTCATACACTCTCTTGGTTTTAAATTATATGATATTTTTAATCAACTTTTAATTTATTCTTAAAAGCTGTTAATTTAATACTATTAAAAGTTACCTATCTTCATCAAATAGAGAACTTAATAATAAATAAATATAAAAATTTTATTAATTTTAAATATTTATTGAAAATATTTTTAAAAATTCTCATTATTAATTATTTTTGAAAAAAACTTAAATGAGAAGTATTTTTAAAACTAATACTCCTTCTGTCCTAAATTATAAGATATTTTTAAACAAAATTTCACATGCCAATAAATTTCATTAAATACATTGAACAACCTTATCTTTTCAAAATAAAAATATAAATTTTAAAAAATATCTATCATTTAATATATTAAAAACAGAAGGGCTATAAATCAATTATAGAGAAAGAAAGAATAATATTAAAATTGATGAATTCAATGAAACCTTAATCTATCCAAAGTATCTTATGTTTTAAAACAGAAAATTTTTTAAAAAGTGTTCTATAATTTAAGATGGAGGCAGTATTTCTAAATAATTTTGAATTGTAAAAGTATAAAATATATAAACAAGAACACCTTGAATCGGGCCAAGGAAACAAAGCTTGGAGTGTTTGGCACCTGTCCGATGTGAAAATCCAATATTTACGAGAACAAAGATGTGAGATGTTGTTGCCCCACCACACACACACGCACACAACCACACATTATATTCAAGAGGTACACCACTCACAACAACTCTAGTTATAATATAATCTAATCGTCATTCGCCCCTACGTACGTTGTAACAATGTCTATAGTGGACGCCATTTATCTTTGTTTCTTGTACGTACCCACTCATTCCAACCCCCTACTTTTTTTTTTAAGTCAACATAAATAATGCTATCTTCAACAAATATTATAAGGCCCTATTTCCGTATATGAGCTTTAGTGCAATAATAGTTAACATTAACTTACTCTTTCAAAGTTACTTAATACCAGCTCTCGAGCTTGTGCTATTTTCATGGTAATTATCGCTATTATCGTTTGTGATCTAATAGTTATCATCTTATGTTCTTCAAGCTTATAATTCCCACACGAAACTACATTTATGTCATATAATATTTATATACTAAAGGCCGTTGGATGTCCGCAAACAAAATATCAATGGAGTGTGGTGGCCGACATTGGATTGAGAAAATTTAGCAGCTATGTATAATCAAATTGTTTACACATCTTTTTTGGTATGGTTCCATAATGATAGTATAGAACTCAAGTTTAATCTTGTGAGGGTGTTTCCGACGTGTGTAGGGTAGGATCTAAGGAAGTCCTGACCTAGGCTGGATATGCTAGGAAGATATTGGACCTTAGCTTTCAGCATAGTCAAGATGACGAGCACATATACATATGTTTGTGATCTATTCAAGCCATACTTATTTGATGTGAAACAATAAGAGACAGGCTTAGAAAAGGGGACATTATTATTGAAAGAATAAAAAGAAAGGGATCGGAGGAGACTTTTGAAACATTTTGAACATTTTATTTAATCAGTCAAATTCGGCTATCATTACTATTTCTAGAGCTAGTTACAGAGCTCTAACAAAAAAAAATAATTCAAGTCTTAACCTTAATCTTAAAAATAAATAAAGATAATCCAGCTATAACTAGATATCTTATTTTATTTAATTAAATACAATTTAAAATAATCCTGAAAAGATAGTGATAATGAAGAAAATCCAATTAAAACGTAATTCCTAATCCTAATCAATCTAAGGGTGTGCTTGGATTAACAGGAATTTAGATTTAAATTTGAACTAAATCTATCATTTGAAAATACAAAAATTTAAGGATTTGGATATTATAACTTCTTTGTAATTTTAAAAGAAATATCTTAGAAAACCAGCACACATTTTTTACATAAATAACTAACCTAGGTTTTCTAATTAATACGTGTGAATTGGTTAACTAACTCCAATATTTAGGATGAGAAGTATATAAGTTGTGAGAGTCTCACCCAACTGAAGCCAACATTAGAATTTTGAATACTAGATTCACATTCACAAAAAAAAATGATTACCAAAAAAAAAGAATTTTGAGTAATTAAGTAGCACAAAACTATAAATATCTGATTGTGAGGTGCCAAATAATTACATGCATTAACTAATGGTAGTGTCTGGATAACATTTAAAAAAACCGAACTGTGACAAATTAAGCAGCACAGACCAAATTAAGAAGGAAGTGGAAGTCCCAACTTGAAACATGATAGAGATAATCAAAGTTAATTAATTGATCTGCTATCCCATTTAATTACACAAAGGAAAAATGTACCAAATATTCATCTTGTATGTAGTAAGAATATATGTTATGTGGCCAACAAGTAGAAATTAACTATGCTGCGGTACATAAACTATATGTTGAAAATGACAAGCATGAATGCCAAAATGAATTATAGTATGTTATCTTCAAATTCTCTCAGTGTAATTTTAAATAGTTAAACTAATCTATATAATTTGTATTGTTTTAGTCATCAATTCGAATAATACAAAATCTGAAAAAGGAGTAGTTAATTTGAGAGGAGATTTAGGCTATGCAAATTATTCGAACTTGGATTTTTACTTAAAAATTCATAGTATTCTCAAATTAAATAAGAGAAAAATAACAGCACAATAATTCAATTTTTCACTTGAACCTATGAGAAAAAAGATTCAGATATCTATACTTTTATGGTCATTAATTATAAGCATATATAACAACTTGTTTGAAAGACAGTTCACTATATAACGAGAAGATAATAAGCTGACGGTTCACATTAAGTGAATCTAGCATTAGACATGGAGTAGTATACTGCGCATTATTTTTGCAATACATGGAAGATCCATCTTAGTTGTTGGGATTAGAAACGTCACATTTCACTTACCATGCACAAATATTATAATTTCTTTTTAGGCCGGTCATTATTTACACCGTTCAATCTTATAAGTTACTTTTGACTATTTTATTACTATAACTAAAGAAGGGTAAATAAATTATAAATATATTATCTAAAAAGAAATAAATTTTTTAGAAGATAACTTATATATAAAACTAAAACAAGTATACCAGTATATTTTAACCTTTTTCATTAAGGGATCATAATTATGTTCATAATTGCATATAAAAAAATTAATTATTTAATTCTTATAGTTTTGACTCAATTATAATCTAATATCTAACTTTGACTCATTGTAACTAAATCTTTATAATTTTTTACTCAATTGCAACTTAGTATCTAAATTTTAATTTGGCAATATAATTCAATATATACCTATAGTTTTAATCATTTAAAATATAGGTTCCTATATTTTTAAAAAATAAAATTATGAAGAATAAAGTTATTTTAAAATTTAGGAACTAATATTTTAAATTACTAAAATTATAAAAATTGAGTTGTCAATTGTATTGGGTTAAAATTAAGAGATTGAATTACATCCAAGTTAAAATTGTAGAAACCGAATTGCATAAAATTAAAGTTGAAGTTTAATTTTCCATTATCCATATGAACAATTTAATATCAAATTACCATTTATTTAGCTATGAAGATTTTTTTTAAAAAAATCTAATTTTCAAAAATAGGTGAGAGAAAATGAGACATATATACAAGCCAATTTTGATGAGGATGGGTGAAAAATAAACTAAATAAGCCTATGCCTGTGTGATAAATTAAAAGTCTAGGCTAGTCTAAAGCCTATAGCTTGGATTAAAAGTCTATTCAAAAATTTACTTAAAGTAAGCCTTTTAAATAAATTTACATATTAATTTTAACTGTTTTAAACATGCTTTAAGATTATTAAAGTCTACACACACACATCAATTAAATTATCAATTACAATATATATAATAATTAAGAGGATTTACTGACTATAATACAGTATAATAATAAAATAATGATACTAAAATTATTATACAAATATAATCTAATTGAAAACATAATTACAAAAAAATTAATTAAAAATTAAATGGTAAAACTTATATATATACAGTATATAATATTGCATAAAAATTATATATATATATATATAAGTTAGCCTATTAGATTTATAGGTTAAGCTTTATAAGAATAAATTTAGCTTATTTAATTAAATAAATTTAATTAAAAATTTAAATATAACTTAAATTTATTTAATAAATAAGTTAGGATGAATGTAAAATAAGCAAACCATAAACCCTGACAGGGGTTTGGTTTATTTTCACCCGATTGGTGAGTCATTGGTGCAACGCGGCATTATTGTCAAAGTCTTAATGAGAGTGTGGAATGTAACATCTCTTATCTCTTCTTTTAACAAAGGGGACAAAAAAGTGCGCACGCATAAATTTGGAAACCTATTGGTTTAATATAACACCCAAAAAAAATAAAGAAAAAAGAAAAACCTATGGGCTTGACAATTTCTGTATGCAGAAAAATTGTCATCAAGGGGTTATTTTAATTAATCCTTTAATGGAAAGTGTTCTTTTTCTCTCACATAATTTCTATTCGGTCAAGTTAAGAAGAAGGTCAGTGCTCCTGCATTTTCATGAAAATAAAAAAAGGTATTGGAAAGCGAAATTTATGAAAATATCTGTCTTTTACGAAGAAGGTAATTGCTTTCTGTGGGATTAATTGATAATTATATAGTAATACCTAATAAAAGTAACTTTACCTAATTACTTCTGATTTGGTCCAAAGAAAACAAGGGGCCAGCGTATCTTGTATTTTATTTTTGTCTCCCTTATTTAAATTTTTTGGTATTCATTTATCATTTGACTTTATATTAATTAAGCATGTCATTTTCATTATTATTTAATTTTTTTGTTTTGATATTATATATTAATTTTACGTCAATTAATTTTCATTTATTCTATGTAATACTAAAAACCAAACAGAGAATAGCACTTTAATTTACTAATTTTTAATAAAATGTAAGAAATAATATACATATTTTGAAAAATAAATTAAACATTTATAATTATAATATTTTTTTTTAATGTATAAAAGTGAAATGAATGTTTACATATACTATATAAGTGGAGAGGCCGAAAATGGGGGGGGGGGGGGGTGTGTGTGTAAATTGATTGATAACGGAATCATCATAGGCTCAGTCTCATAACGTCAACACTGCTTTGGCCAAAATAAAGAAATAAAGAAATAAATAAGATAATGTCAACACTGGAGACGCATGCGTACATATAACATGTGTGTGTGTGTGTGTTATATTCTTCATTGCATCCAACATGCTTTTGAAGAAGAACAATGAACAATGTATCTTTCAACCACATACATAAATGCTTCAAGTTTTGAACATAAATTAAAAGGAAGAAGCAAATATGGAAATGGTTTTTGTTTTTTGTTTTTGTTTTGGTATGCACAAGGAAAACTTCCACCATTAACAACAAAAGCTAATCTTGTTGTATGTTAATATCTCAATTTATATAGATAAGTAAAGTAATGTATGCGTACCTGAAGAATTCATGAGTGCTAGAGAGATCTCGATTACCTCGAGTATAGGCAGGTACACAACCCTCAGGTCCCCAGAGCCTTCAGAGAGTTCAGAGATAATGGAAGTAGAAGAAAATGAGTCGTATCTTTGTGGTTACCGACTAATCGTCTTATATAGATCAGATCGGTAACCGCCTTATTAATATAATTAAATAATTATATTATCTATTATCTCTGACTCAGTCAGTTAAGAGATAGGAAATAACTGACGGCTACTGGGTTGTGGATTGGGCCTCTGCCCATTGGGCTCACTTGTGTGGTCCACCTATCACGGTCCACACAAGATCATAAGGACCAATTTATTGGGCTTATTAATTAATGCTAATTCATAAATAATATTCCAACAATCTCCCACTTGAATTGCATTAATTAAGCAAGTTGTATAAACAAGGCACAAACAAATTCAGAAAATGAAACCCCACAAAATCACTGAATCCTATGGGGAAACAAGTGATATAATATCTCATAATCTGAGTAAAATATGATATTTTATTTCAAACACAGCTCAGTAAGATAACAGCATAAATCACTGATTCTTATGGGGAAACAAGTGACATGCATAGCGTACCACAACAGAATCATTGAATCCTATAGGGATACAAATGATATAGACGCATCTAACTGAACTGAACATAACTCACAGAAGAAAACAAAGCCTAAAGAGAAATTGCAACAAAGAAGGTTCTCAAACTCCCACTAAACTAGGGCATCAAAGGAATTCATAATACCCATACAAGTTACATGATTTTGAAAAACTTCTACAGGTAAGCCCTTAGTCAGCGGATCTGCAAGCATCTGCGTACCAGGAATGTGTACCACACGGGTTTGAGACTCAGCAATTTTCTCTTTCACAAACATAAGTTTGATATCAAAATGCTTTGTACGACTGGAATTTCTGTGATTGTTAGCATAGTATACTGCAGATTTGTTATCACAATAAATGGTTAGAGGACGCGATATTGACTCAACTAGGTGCATGCCAGATATCAGCTTCCTCAGCCATATAGCGTGACGTGTAGTCTCAAAGCAAGCAATATACTCAGCTTCCATAGATGAAACTGCCATAAGTGTCTGTTTCACACTCTTCCAAGAGACAGCTCCTCTGGACAACATGAAAATATAGCCAGTCGTGGATCTACGATCATCCAGACAAGAGGCAAAATCTGAATCTGAAAAGCCAACAATCTCAAGATCTTCTGATCCCTTAAAGTCATAATCAGAATACCCAACAACCTCAAGAGAATTTGACCTTCTGTAAGTCAACATATGATCCTTTGTACCTTGAAGATACCTCATAACTTTCTTAGCAGCCTTCCAATGATCCAGACCTGGATCATTTAAGTATCGACCCAGCACTCCAATGGCAAAAGCTATATCTGGTCGAGTACACACTTGAACATACATAAGGCTGCCGACAGCGGAAGCGTATGGTATCTTTCTCATTTCAGCCCTCTTCCTATCATCCTTAGGACACTGTGACTTTGACAACAGCTCACCTTTCTGTACAGGAGCAGGTGAAGGAGAGCATGAATCCATTTTGAATCTCTTAAGTACCCGCTCAATATAAGTGGCCTGTGATAAACCAAGAATACCACGAGATCTATCACGATGAATTTGTATCCCAAGAATAAAGGAGGCTTCACCCATGTCCTTCATGTCAAAATGGCAAGACAATAGGTGCTTTATCTCATTGAGGAAATTTATTGAATTGCTGGCTAATAAGATATCATCAACATAGAGAACAAGAATGGAAAATTGTTCCCATCAAACTTCTGATAGATGCACTGATCTGAGACATTCTCAACAAAACCGAGAGAGGTGATAACTTCATCAAATTTCAGATACCACTGCCTAGAGGCTTGTTTTAACCCATAGATGGATCTCTTTAATCTGCATACTAGATGTTCTTTACCGGATTCAACAAAACCATCAGGTTATGTCATGTAGACTTCTTCATACAAATCGCCATTCAAGAATGCAGTCTTGACATCCATCTGGTGAAGATTAAGATCAAGCTGTGCAACTAAAGCCATTACCACTCTAAAAGCATCTTTGGTGGATACCGGAGAGAAGGTTTCTGTGTAATCAATACCTTCTTTCTGGTTGTAGCCTTTAGCTACAAGTCTGGCTTTATATCTATCAATTTCACCCCTAGCTCCTCGTTTTGTTTTAAAGACCCACTTGCAACCCACTGGTTTAAACCCCTTTGGTAGCTCTACAAGCTCCCATACGTGATTGCGGTACATAGAGGCAATTTCTTCACTCATAGCCTCCAACCATTCAGAAGAATGCGAGCTAGAAATAGCCTCCTGGTAACACATTGGGTCTAAGCTATCAATAGCATCTGAATCAAATTCCTGCAAATATACCATGTAATCATCTGGAATAGCAGACCTGCGAACCCTTTGGGACCGTCTCGGTTCAACAACCATGTCCCTATCACCCTCTAAAGGTGGTTCATCTTGAGCTTCATTCTGATCCACGGCATTATTTCTGTCAACATGAGGAGTTGTCAAGATAGGCATAGGCAAAATACTACTTTCGTCATGCAAGGTAATGTGCCTAGGCACAGAGCTCCTACTGTCTAAGGCATCTTCAAAGAAGTAAGCTCGGTCAGATTCAATTACCCTAGTAGTGTGATTTGGACAATAGAATCTGTACCCACGAGATCCGATGCAATATCCAATAAAGAAACCATCAATAGTTTTAGCATCAAGCTTCATCTGTTGTGGATTGTAAGGTTTTACCTGTGCTTTACAACCCCAAACTCGCATATGTTTCAGCGCAGGAGTCCTTCCAAAATACAACTCATATGGAGTCTTTGGAACTGACTTGCTAGGAACTTATTCAAAATATAAACAGCAGTTTTGAGTGCATCACCCCACAAGAATTCCGGCAGTGAGGAGTGACTGATCATGCTCCTAACCATATCCATGAGAGTACGATTTTGCCTTTCTGCAACCCCATTTTGCTGCGGGGTGCCAGGCATAGTATACTGAGCTTCAATGCCATGCTCTTGAAGGTACAAAGCAAATGGCCCAGGGTTCCTACCAGTCTCAGTATATCTCCCATAAAATTCTCCTCCTCTATCAGATCTCACACACTTGATCAACTTGCCAGATTTCAATTCGACTGTTGCTTTAAAGGTCTTGAATGCATTAAGGGACTCGCCCTTTTCACGCAAGAGTTCAATCCATCCATGACGAGAGTAATCATCCGTGAAGGTGATGAAATATCTGAACCCACCCATAGCCGGAGGCGTGATAGGTCCACAGATATCAGTATGGATTAGGTCTAAAGTATTTTCAGACCTCTTTGCCCCTTTGGTCCTAGCTCTAGCAGGGAATTTTCCCTTTATACAGTCAACACAAGTCTCAAAATCTGAGAAATCAAGGTCTCGTAAGACACCTTGCTTGATCATGCGTTTCAATCTCTCTCTAGAGATATGACCCAAACGACGATGCCATAACATAGAGGAATTATCATTGGGCCTTTGATGTTTATACCCAATAGCAGCATTGACATGAAGATTAGGAAGTTCAAGTGACCAATCATTCAATCAATATAAACCATATATCAAGGAAGCGACACCAACATTAATGGAATCAAAATAAATGTGAATTTTCCCATTTCCTTGGAAGAATGAATAGCCACAAATATCCAATACAGAAGTTGAAATTAAATTCCTCTTCGTAGAAGGTACATAAACAACATTGTTCAAATGTAAAACATGACTAGAATTTAAATATAAAGAAATAGTTCCAATGCATTCAACCGATGCCTTGCTCCCTGCTATGCCAAAGACTGACCTCTGTGCCTCACTTGGAACCTTCTGGTTTCTTAGCCCCTGTGGAGAATTCACAACATGTACAGTGGCACCAGAATCCAGCCACCATGAGTCAAAGGAAGTTTCAATGGTGTTAGATTCAAAACAAACTAGAGCTAGAGGGGCAGTTTGAAGAGTTGTACCTTCACTTTCTTGTTTGTTCTTCAATTTGAAGCAATTAGCTTTAATGTGACCCGGTTTCTTGCAATAATTGCATAACCCTTTAAAGGGTTTCTTCCTCGATTTCTCACTCTTATCACCATCCTTCTTAAAGGTTGGATTATTAGGCTTTGGGGCATCATGCTTCTTCCCCTTTTTCTTATGTGACCCTCCAGATTTGCTGCTAGAGCCATGGGAAACATAGTTTATGGAGTGAGAGGAATTCTTCTTTATAGCTTCCTCTTCTTGAGTGACTATCGATATCATCTGGTCAACAGACCATTCAGCTTCTTGTGAGTTGTATGAAGTCTTCAAGAATGCGTACTCTGATGGCAGTGATTGAAGAACACGGTAAACCAAGGTGCTTTCACCCAAATCAATCCCATATGACTTAAGCTTGTTATAGTAATGAACAAGCTTCAGAATGTGCTCCCTGACACCAGAAACTCCGTCGTATCGAGTATTGTCAAGAAGTGACAGATAGTAGTTCTTTTGAGTCTTGTCAAGCTTTTTGTATTTGTTACCAATAGCTTTCAAGTACTCCACTGCAGTATCATTTTCAGGAATGCTGTCCCTAATTCCCTTTTCAATTGTGTACTTGATGATCGCTAGACAGATCCGGTTGGACTCACTCCATTGTTTATGGAAGGCTATTTCAGAAGCACTGGACTCGGAAGAGAGATCCGCAGGCTTGGGCTCTCTCAGAGCTAAATCTTTCTCAGAAATGGTCAGATACATATTGAGAGACTCTTTTCAGTCATCATAGTTAGTTCCATTAAGAGCTTTCACAAAGGATAGTTGCGTAAAAGCAGAAACTGAAATCGCAAAACAGAAAATGGGAAATATTAATTATGCGTGCACAACATAATTATAAAACAGAATTCCCAACAAGCGATTATCAATTATGCAACTATAACCATGCACTAAGGAGGCTCATATACCATAAAGATTTAGCTCACACAAAAGTCCATACAAAATAATGCATTAAACATTTTCATACCTATAGGGTACAACAAATATCTAACACATTAAAGGAGTGCTATTAGCCTATCCTCAAAACCAACCATCAAAATCACATTAATAATGTCACACCTATGGGGTATGTCCATTATCAATGCTACAAGATCCTGAGTATCATCAATAATTCACAAAGTCACAAATTTTATGACCTTAGGACAAAACAACATAATTTTTAAAAGTCCTTAGGGTCTTTTGGGAATTAGGAAACGAATCTAGGACTTAAGTAAAATTTTGAAAGGTAATCAGGGGTAAATAAGTAATTCTGGAAGAGATTTGGGTCAAAATTACAATTCTGGAAGTTAAGGGACTATGCTGTAATTTTTAGAAATATCATCAGGCTAATTCATAAATTCGATAAATTTTGGGCCAAAGGAGGTAATTAAAACTGGGGACGAAACGCAATTAACAGAATTAATTTTTTTTTTGGTACTACTGGGCCGAGAGTAAGGCCCAATACTGTTAAGTGAAACTGCGGCCCATTCTTCCTCCCCTTCCCTTTTTTTTTTTTATGAGCTGGGCCCAAATGAAATTTTGGGCTCAAAACCATGAAACCGGATCCCTAGGATCCGGTTTCATGACCCTGTTGCAGCCTCCTTTGCTGCCGCGAGCCAGAACAGCCATGGGGTGGGCGCCGAGCGACGGCAACGTGAACCTGAGGAGGGGAGAAAACGCCGGAGATCGAGATAGGGAGACTCCGGTGACTCCTCCACGCTCACCGCACCAGTCCAGATTGAAGATCTGAAGGTCGCGTGTTCCCGCCTTCGGCGACGCCTCTCTCACCCCACCAGTCCAGATTACGCCATGATTTGTAGCTTGAACCGGCGTGCAGAACTCAAAGCCAGACTCCGACGGGGCTTCGAGGACCGGTTTAGAAAGTGGCGGGTTTAGCTCAGAAAATCACGTTCTCATTAAGGCTTTCAGAATATGCTCATACGCATAAAATGAATAATAAATTGAGATATATAGATTGATATTTGTAACCAGGCTCTGATGCCACGTGTTGTATGTTAATATCTCAATTTATATAGATAAGTAAAGTAATGTATGCGTACCTGAAGAATCCATGAGTGCTAGAGAGATCTCGATTATCTCGAGTATAGGCAGGTACACAACCCTCAGGTCCCCAGAGCCTTCAGAGAGTTCAGAGATAATGGAAGTAGAAGAAAATGAGTCGTATCTTTGTGGTTATCGACTAATCGTCTTATATAGATCAGATCGGTAACCGCCTTATTAATATAATTAAATAATTATATTATCTATTATCTCTGACTCAGTCAGTTAAGAGATAGGAAATAACTGACGGCTACTGGGTTGTGGGTTGGGCCTCTGCCCATTGGGCTCACTTGTGTGGTCCACCTATCACGGTCCACACAAGATCATAAGGACCAATTTATTGGGCTTATTAATTAATGCTAATTCATAAATAATATTCCAACAAATCTTCCTCTACTCTCTAGAGATATCAACAAGACAACAGCGAATAATCTTTTTTGATATTTTAATTTACCATTAAACAGAAAATATACATGGCTTGTTCTTATGTAGGGATAATGTAACTCTTAGTTCTTTAAGTTTAATTTTTATTAATTTGGTTCTTATTGTTTAAAGAGGAGGTAATAACATTGTTAAACTCTTGCTACATGGATAATAGAATATTTTGATGCAATTAATCATGTAGATTAATTAAACAAGTGTAATTATTTAGTTAAAAAAACAGAATAAAAATTATGAAAACAAGAGAACAAAAGGAGTTATATTAATAAAAATTAAACTAACTTAAGAGCTAATTTGTTTTCAATTAATTACCTATATGTGTCAACTTATTAATATACTTCACACGGTAAATTAATTTTTTGAGACTCAATTTTTGAATGTTATAACTTAAAATACTCACATAATAATTTTAAAAAAATATAAAGAATTGAATCACTAAAAATTAAATTGATAATTGAAATAATATTGAGAGATTGAAAATTTTATTATCCTTTCTTACGCAAATATATGGTGCTACAAATTACAAAACCATAAATGCCAACCATGCATATTGTTTAGGAATTTAGTAAACCCACCCAATGCATCATATATGAAGTCCAAGAATAAACTACATTAGAGTATAACTTAAATTTATATATTATATATAAATTAAAATTTTATATTTATAATGAAAACAAACTTCCAGTTAGCTACTACAGAATACATAGTCTTTTGTGATGAACGCAGAATCTCCTAAGCCCACAGATTCTTATTTTTTTATGCATGATCAACTCATCATAAGTGTACGGTCTAAAAATTAGGTGATATATGTGGTGCTTTAATTTAATTAAATTAAGAGTGACAATTTTTTTTTGGTAGAAAGTTATAATTTAAATATGAAGTGATATATATTGTTGTGACACGAAACCTAGCTACTAGCGTATTAAAAACGGCAACATGTTTAGTGCGGGAAAGTGGGATTCACAAGAAAGACAGGAAGAAGGCTAATGTGTATTGTACTTACCTGCAATCATTTCTCTCTTCTTAATGTGGACACTTGGCTCCCACTTTCCACACTTCAAATTGCTCCCCATTTTCTTCATCCTTGTCAACTTAATCTCTTGTTTAACCTCATTTATAAATTTATTTTTTCTAATTTTATTGAAAAAATCATTAATTTAATTATGTCTCAAACATTACATGCGATCTATATGTTGTTTTTTTATTAAACTAAATAATTTGCGTCTCAAATACTTTTCTGTTGACTCATCTTTTTTACTAAAGATGTTTATAGGTTTGGTTTTGATTTGTTTTGAGGAAAAATGAGATCAAACCAAATCAATTAATTTACTATAGTCTAGAACCTATTCAATTTTTTTTTCTAATTAATTTGGTTTGATTTTTGAGTGGTTAAATTCAGTTTGGTTTAGGTTTGGATCAAATGAGATATTCTTCTTAATCACAAATATATATTTATGTTCACCAATAATTTTTAATTTTTAATTATTATTTACAATAAAAAATCTCTTGAGCACAATAGAATATTTTTAACAATTAATTAGCATACTTAACTATTAAAAATTAATGTATATCTTTAAAACACTTGATTAAAAATTAAAAAATTATCTTAATCAATTATAAATAACATTTAGCTAATTGTAACTTATTTGTAATAATGATTTACAAATAACCAAACTAATTAGTTTTTTAAAAAGAAAAACTAAACTAAACCTCATTTATAATTAGTTTACTTCGGTTTGGTTTAGTGTGATTGGTTTGGATTGATTTTAAACATCTTTATTTCTCATCACAAGGTGTTGATTTCTGATAAATTTTTAGGTGCATAGTTTTTGGATCAAGGGATTTGGATTTAAAATTAAGATTTAAAACACTTATACTTAAAATTTTATATTTAAAATTTATGTATTTAGGATTCTTCGTTTGAATATATAGCTAAAAAATTTTAAAAGAAAAGTGGAGATGAGTTGAGATTCAAAACAAAAACATAATGTTGGAAACAAAAATAGAATATTGAAGATGTCAACAAGAGATGAAATGACAAAAATACTGATAGTAAAACCATAAAAAAAAAATGAGAACTTGAAGTAGTTAAAATTGTAAATATATTGGAGGAATTTAAAAATATGTATTATAAAAAAAGTTATAATAAAATATTGATTTAAATTTGAATCAAATCTAAATTCATATATAAACTTCTATATAAACAAATGAGAGATTTGGTGTAAATCTAAATTCAAATCCCCATTAATCTAAATATAACATTATAGAATTCTCTGTAAAATATGTTATGTATTAGAAAAAAATTATTGTAAGAACTTCTCGCATGGCTCTTGTATGTGTGTTAATTGGTACCAAAGTGATGGTCATGGGTTTAATTTCCCAAAGGGACTAAGAAGAAGGATTAAATATTGATTACTACTTAATTACAAAGATGGTTAATTATATATAATTAGTGGGCTAGTTAACTTATCTTTGCTTAGACAATTAATGTGAGATAATAGAAGGTCAAAGTTAGGTCAAAATATAATAGTCACAAGCTTATTATTCCTACCATATATATAAACAAAGAAGCTAATTAAGCTGGTGCAATTATTTAAGTAAACAAAATATTACGTACAATTAAAATCTCTGATTAACTTTTGGTTTAATTACGAGTGCTCCTCCAACAATATAATTAACAAAATAAATAATCTCTATACATAAAACAATGCATATTTGCACAAAAAGACAAATGCCTGAAGCTAGAAAACTTAGGTCAGAAGGCACATTGGAAATTTCTAAGTCTGGAGATAATGTATTGGGGAGGTATTGGAAATCCCACTTAGGCCACAAATGGGAATAAAAATATGCGCATCACCCAGTAGGGAACGAAATGAAAGCACAATATTATATATTGTAACCTAAAGTTGGGAAAAATATACATTGCATCCACCTTCCTTACCCACGTTTTTATTATTTAGCTCTATCTAATAAAATTATATAAGTTCAATCAAATAAAATCTTTATATGTGTCATTATTTTTAATATTTTTTGGAAATATAGTTCTTTTTTAATTTATTATCTTTTCTCTATCTCTACCATTATCATAAATGAGGGAAGGAGAAAAATGCAAGAAATTAAAATAATTTAAAGTGATATATAAATGAATTTAACATAAACATCGTAAGAGTGACGTGATGCACCATATTTATGCAATAACTTTTTACCCTTTAAATATTACGCCATTATACTTGGACCAATTAAAAAAAAGGTTTATTTAACTTAAATTAATGAATTAGTATTGTTTTGAGTTTTTTTTAATATACATGTTTTTTTTATTAAAGTATTTCTCTTCACATTTAGATTATGGGATATGGAGAGAAATATAAATAGCTCCATGGTTATAAAAAATATATAAAGTGTGTGTGTCTATATATTTGAGAAAATAATAATCAAGGACCTTTATATGAAATTTACATTAGTTAAAGATTAACCATTTTTAAAATTTAAATGGATATTTATCAATTCAGATTACTCTTTTATCAACAAGTATCCATCAAGTTTTAAAAATTAATTTTAAATTAATAACAGTTCATTTGCGTTTGTTTTTCATTCAAGTTTTAATAACAATTTATCATTGATTGATATAAATTTTATATATAAGTTTTTGGTTGCTATTTTCCCTATATATTTCAACATGACCACCCTATTTAGTGAAAGTGCGTGTCTCCGACTTTCCTCTCTTGTTCCTTCCACCTTCCCTCACACTCGGAATAAATTATATATTACTTTAGTACAAGATGAGGTCTCACCAATAGCACAAATTATTTTCCTCAAGATATTTAAAGATAATAGGTACATCCTTTTCAATCAAGATGTTACACACACACATATATATAAGGGTTGCGATGTATCGATTCAAACTCTCAATCACTTACTTCAAAACACTTTAATTTACAAAATTAATTTTTTAAAATAATTCATGATAAGTACTAAAATTGAAAAAACAAATCGATGAATAAAAAAAACACTTGTGCTTTTTGGGAAAATATAAATAAATAAATATAGTGTATTCGGATTTCTCTATCATCAAAAAGTAGAATATGTTTTCAAGATATAAATGCACAAACTGAGCACCATCAGTCCTTTTTATGGCTATTTAGTTATCTTTTTTTTTTTTTATGAATGATATGATAATAATTACATTGAAAACTACATCTAAGTTTTCTGTGAGCGATATGATAAGAAGATCATCATGTGGGAATTGAAAACAAGTGACAAACAGAAGAGATTAGTGAGGTATAAACTATGTTTGAGAACTACATACACACAGATATATATAATTAAAACAAGGGAATGAAACAAAATAATAATAATAATAAATCAAAAAGCTTTAGGAAAAGAGAAGAGCGGTGAGTGGGCAAAGAATACTTATAAAAGGAGCACTCTATCACTCATTTCTTTGTATGAAGTTTTGAAGCCAACCAGAGAGAGAGCTTCACTCTCTTCTTTACATCTCAACCACATACATATATATAATTCCCAGGTATGATATACTTAAAGTTGTTGTGTGTGTGTGTGTGTGTGTGTTTCTTCTTCTGCTGTTCATTCTGCATGTCTTTGCTGATTAGTTGATATGATTTCAGTATATTTCTATGATAAACATGATAGTCTCCTTCATGAAAAATTTCTTACATTTATTAAATAATAGCATACACATGCATATAGAATATCAGAATTACTAGAGTTCATGCACCCCCCCCATAAATTGTTTGTGCTCTTGCATGCAACTTTAGGACAAACTTGACTTTTAGTAATAAATGAAGTTTTAATATTTCAATTACTGTTTGTTTTGAATTTTTTTAAATATTAAGAAAAAATCAACATAAGAGATTACTTCATATACTTTCATTTTTACATTTTCAATGCTTGGTCTCATGGTAGAAAAGGTAAAAATAAAAAGTGTGTAGTGTTTTTTGAGGTAAAAATTGAAATTGACTCAATAAAGAAAAAATAAAATGATTTTTAACAAGTGAAGTATTTAAGCCGACCTGAATAAATCTAAAAGTTTGAGATGTTAAAGCCAAACTTAATTATATAAGTTTTTATAAATATGTTTGAGTATTTTAAATCCAATCCAACTTAAATTTGGCCTGCCCAAATTACTAACTCAGCTCCCTGACAAATAATTATTTGGAAAATTATACTTCTAAGAAATTTATAGCATATGAGTATATTCCCAATTCGGATGAGCTGTTTAAAGTTAGCTGAAGTGAAACGTGGGTTACAGTTGGAATATAATAGTTAAGAATCCAAAACCAAATCTTACTTTGCAAATAGAAAATGACTGTAACAACCAATGAATGACATGATCCGAATTCCATTGAGCAGTGTTATGAGTCAAACCTTAATCTTGCGGCGTCCTGTCTGGTTTTTGGCACGGATACATTAGTTGAACACTCCAATACTACAATTCTTTTCCTTAAAATTAAACGCTCTAGCAATCACTTTTTTTTTTTTTTTATAGGCCAGAACGTGTAACTTTAAGTTAAATAAATGTGTTTATAATGAGACGTGTGTTTCCACTTTCAAACTTTTATGGGCTTGAGCACAATCTGTCTTGTCTTTTTGTGAGTTGAAATTTATACAGGAAACATTCATATCCCACTAAACCTGTTTTAAGTTTCGCTAATGGAGAAGGAGGTGGCCAACACTAGCTGAAAATCACATAAAAAACCTAATTTAAATATTTTTAACTGAGAAAAGTTTTTTGGTGGAAAATTGAGAAAAAAAATTATTTCTGTTATTTAGATATAATTTTAAAGCTTAATTTTTAATTTTAAACTGAATAACATAGAATGAAAATAATTCTGTCTGTATTTAATCAACCAAATATGATTTCTAATTGATCTTTCATGCATGCTTTGGATAGAATATCATCATGGCTGAGAATAGCACTTTGCATGCAATTACCAAGAACAAGTGGAAGATGCCTCTCTTTGTTTTCTTCAAAGAAGCAAGGTACAAACCTATCTTTAATGATCATCAGCCTCCTCCTCTATCTGAATTTTTATTTGGTAAGAAAAATATAGAAATAGAAATAAATTATTCTCAACCAAAGCATTGATAAAATAGTTATAATCTCAATTACAGTTAAGATTTATTCTCCAACTCTCAAACCATATTATAGTTATTAGCTTCCTCATTGTTGATTTTTTGTGTCTTGGGGAATATCTCTGTTGCTCAATACATCTCACTGCATAAATCTCTAAAGCAAATTTGGACTAATACCCTTGATTCCGTTAATTCATGGGGTGATCTAGACTTGTTTTCAAGCTGGATTCTCTTGGAAAGGAGATACTAGGAATTGCATTCCCAGCTGCTCTGGCTGTTGCTGCTGATCCCATTGCTTCTCTCATTGACACTGCATTCATAGGCCACTTAGGTATATGTCTTCTCATTTCAAAACTTCCTTTCAATGAGGCTTTCCTTTAGATTTCTGAACTAAATTATTACATATTCCTAACCTGAACTGTTTCCTGTTTTTTTTTTCTTCCCTTTTTGGCCATTTATAGGACCTGTGGAGCTTGCTGCTGCAGGAGTTTCTATTGCATTGTTCAACCAAGCATCAAGGATCACCATATTCCCTTTGGTGAGTATCACAACTTCCTTTGTTGCTGAGGAAGATACTATTGGGAAAGTTCAAGAAGCAGAGAAGAGCTTGACTTTTAACAGTACTAAGGCCAGAGAAGCAATCGTGCCTGAGGATGATTCTCTTCAAGACTTGGAGAAAGGGTCGTCCAAAGACACCACCGAGAGTCTTGGGAAATCTTCACTTGAAAACAGTCAAATGAAAGACTTCTCTATGAAAAAACATCCTTCCCCAGAGAATTTGGACACAGCTGCTGCTGACAAGAACGATACAAATTGTAAACATGGTACTTTCTCTCTATCGCTCTCTGGTATCAATAATTATCACTTCCTATGGCATGATATTTTAGGCCAAACCAAAAGTTCCAGTTAAAATTTTAGCATTTTAACTCAGCAGACTTTCATAACAGATACAAACACAAACAAATGCAAGTCGTCTTCTGTTGTTAGTAGTGGTAAGAATAAGGCAATTATTGGAAGCAAAAAGAGGAAAAACATTGCTTCAGCATCAACAGCTTTACTTTTTGGCACAATTCTTGGCCTGCTTCAAGCTGTAACTCTTGTATGTGCAGCAAAACCTCTATTAAGCGTGATGGGCTTGAAACAAGTAAGCAACTTTGATGTTTCACGTCCTCCTTGAAATATGAAACGCAGGAAAATGTACTTCTGTAAGCTTTTATTATAACTGAGTTATTTCTAATCTGTAGGATTCTCCAATGTTAGTCCCAGCAATAAAGTACCTGAGATTGAGGTCACTAGGTGCTCCTGCAGTTCTTCTCTCCTTGGCCATGCAAGGAATCTTCAGAGGCTTCAAGGATACAAAAACTCCTTTATATGTCATTGGTGGGTTAAGATCTTAGGTTATGCTATAGATGACACCTGTACTTTCATAGATTTGTTCTCACTTTTGTTTTTTACATGAAGAAAGTATGATTTCAACTATATATGCTAGAAGAGAAGTGGAAACAAAATAAGTCTAAACTAGATTTGTCACACCACCTAGCATTTTAACAAGTGTTCAGCAAAAAGAAACTAACCAATATCTTCTCTAACTTGGCTCATTTATATTTTTGTTTTGGTATAGTTTTGGGATATGCCGCAAATGTCATTTTGGATCCAATACTTATATTTAAATGTAAGTTGGGACTCAGAGGTGCAGCCATTGCACATGTTCTATCCCAGTAAGTGTTCCCATGAATTTCTATTAATTTTTATTTGTTTGTTTTTTCTAATGTAATTCAAGTGTTCTCAAGTAATCTCATATTGTGTAACTCAACCTCTTCACCGATCTTTTTAGGTACATAATGGCAGTGGTCCTCTTCATGATACTAATGAAGAAAGTGAATCTCTTACCTCCCAGTATCAAGGATTTGCAGATTTTCAGGTTTCTCAAAAATGGTGAGGGGCTCATTTCTTAGTGCATGTCATATTCAAAATCTCAATGTCCTCAATTTTTTATCTTTATTCATGGCCATCATTTTTTCCTTCTATTTCGTTGTTACTGCATAGGAAAGATGAATTCACAGATTAGTTTGCTGTACTAATGTTCAACTTGTGCGTGGTTTGACACAGGAGGGCTGTTGTTAGCAAGAGTAGTAGCAGTAACATTCTGTGTAACTCTGGCAGCCTCATTGGCAGCAAGACTGGGCTCAATTCCCATGGCTGCATTTCAAACCTGCCTTCAAGTCTGGCTGACATCTTCCCTTCTTGCTGATGGTTTAGCTGTTGCCGTACAGGTAAAAATTTATTCAATCTCTTCTGTATTCCCAAAAAACACACAAACAAGTGATTATAAACAGACTCTGTCTTACAGGCAATTCTGGCTTGTTCCTTTGCTGAGAAAGACTATGACAAAGCAACATCTGTTGCAACCAGAGTACTACAGGTAGTCAAAATTCTATGCATAGTAATATGTTTCACCATTATCTACTTCTCTCACAATCAACATTTTAAAGAATGAACTATTTTTTCTTGTTGCAGATGGGTTTTGTTCTGGGATTAGGACTTTCTCTGTTAGTTGGGGTTGGTTTGTACTTTGGAGCAGGAGTCTTTTCCCAAAATGCTAATGTCCTGCACCTTATCAAAATAGGCCTTCCGGTACATACAAACATCTTTGAATGTTATAGTGATTAATCTAGTGATGTATGAACACTCTAACTATTTTATGTTTTTTACTATGTATCTACCAGTTTATTGCTGCTACACAGCCAATCAATTCCTTAGCCTTTGTCTTTGATGGGGTCAACTTTGGAGCATCTGATTTTGCCTATTCTGCTTACTCCCTGGCAAGTTTCCATTCCCTTGTCAATTTCTAAAATATTAAGAACACATCAAACAATAACTTGCATTTATCAGAAATCTGAGACTGTTAAATATTATATAGTACTTTAAATTTTATCATCATGTCATAATGTCCATGTTAATGTTCATGTCCAGGTCATGGTGTCAATAGCAAGTATTATCTCGTTATTCCTTCTCTGTAAGAGCAACGGTTTCATTGGAATATGGATTGCACTAACCATCTATATGGGTCTGCGCATGTTTGCTGGTGTTTGGAGGTAACATTACCAGCTCTGTACTATCCTTGTAAATTTTGCAGCAAAGTCAAGTACTTATGATGTAAAAACTATGAAAGAACAATGAAAATGATCATGAAAAGAAAGTTTGTGCAGACATTATATTATGATGACGACGGTGATTTAATTGGCGTTCTAAATTTATGTGCAGGATGGGGACAGGAACTGGACCTTGGCATTTTCTTAGGAGATGTTCTTTGCCTTAGAAGATTAGATTGAGGGATTTGTGTCACTTTTTTTTTTTCGTCTCTATCATGATCCCTCTACGTAGTTATATTTTTTGCAGACATATGTTCTTCTCAGTGTTGTGATCATTTCCCAGTATTATTATCATGTTGATGTTTAAATGTATCCTACTAATTGTGATTACGTGGTATCAAGTCAATTATATATAAATTTGTTCACATACACAGTGAACTTGTATGGTTCAGATTCCTGCGTGTGTAATTTAGAAAACTCACTTTGATCATGCCTCTTTTTCTCATTGAAAAGATAAACTTATCTAAAACTACTAAATCCATATTTGATTTACATGAAAGCTACTAAAACCATGATCTTAATGAAAGCAAATAACTAATTGCTTGTAGCAAAACTATAATTTTAATAGTTCCCAACATAAATTAAACACGCTCAATAACATATAGAAATGAGAAGCAGGCTTTCATTATTTTATTGTGTGTTAACTAAGCCAAGTTCATGCTCCATGAAGAAACTCTTTGAAAACACACATTAGTTGATTTGAGTGGATTTTTTAAGGAAAAATATCATTTAAGGACCACTAAGATAATTTAGTATCAAATAAAGATTAAAAATTTTGAAACATCATTGCAGATTAGGAGACTGATTTGAAAATAAGTTTAGATGAAAAAAGACTATAATACCCTTACTTTTCTTTTTCTTTTTAAAAACTTATCAACTAACAAATGATTTCTTGTTAAATGTAAATGAGTACTTATTAATTATCGAATGACTATTTGTTAAAATAAGATGTGCACTTGTCCCCTCTTACAATCAAGTTCTTTCATATTCTTTAACATGTCAATTAGCAAATAGTATCTTGTTAAATGTTACTAGATACTTGTTAAGAAAAGAATTACTACTTGTTGAAACATAATTTATACTTGTTCCACAATCAAGTTCATTTAAATTCTTAACTTGTTATTAGCAAATATTTTTTTGTTAAATACAAATAAGTACTTGTTAATTAATATGATTATTTATTGAAACATAATCAACTTTATCCTTTCCACAAAAAACTTTTCATATTTTTAAACTTATCAAATAACGAATAATTCTTATCAAATATAAATTATTTATTAATTAACAAACAAGCGAATAACTATTTGTTAATAAAAAAAAGAAAGACAAGGATATTATAATTTTTCTCACCTAATATTATTTTCAAATCAGTTAGTCTTGCAATAATATTTCAAAATTTTTTAATCTTTAATTGATATTTAATAAAAAAAGAAAGACAGGGATATTATAATATTTTCACCTAATCCTTTATTCCCTTTTTGTAACATCCAAAAGCCTATTTAATGAAACGTTGTTTGAGGAACCCAACTTTTTAAAAAATTTTAAGATTATTTAAAAACAACCCTAAGTTAAAGAAAGCTTTGACAATTTTTAGACAAACAGAGAATATCTGAAACATCATTATTTGGATGAAGCACCAACATTATTCTTTCCTCAATTGATACAGTCAATGCTATTTACAACTTTTATTCCTTACCTGTCAAATAGCATTATCATATCTGATTTGATAACTTTTCACAACTTCAAGGTACGCCAATTGTCCCACATTTACCATTGTGATTTAACTGATGAAATTCCAATATTCACGATGTCATAAAATATGACCTAGCTACTTCACATTATATTTATATTTATATAATACATATTTTGTCTGTCTGTTTGCTTCTCAAGTTGACCAAAGGCCATACCACCCACAAACTACCAGTAACTACCATTTTAAGATACAATAGATGAAGCATGTGATCCTTGAGCTGCTTAGAAATTTCTCGAGGAAACATGAAGGTATGCTCAAGGCCATTTACACAGAACCATACACAATCTAAGCTAACTAAATAATTTCTACTTAACTATCAACAGCACATAATTTAGGCATAACACAGCAGAACAAAATACAAGTCAAGCACAACATTTCATACCAGACTTTCGTTTGAGCCAGTAGAGTAACAACAGTGATATATTCAACCTGCTAGTTCTCCTCTACTGGTTTTTCTAGCAGTTTATTCCACACTGCTCAGTGTCCGGACCCCTGACTCGTGTTATGAAAGGATCGACCCGGACCCATAACAGTGAGAAGATGGAAGCGAGCAGAATGGACCAGACCACCACAATGGTTGGGGTTCGGTTCTGGCGGCCCATGAGACCTTTGAGGAAAGGGTAGAGATGGATGATCACCCAAAATGCAAAGAAAAGCTTACCGAATAGTGGACCCCATGACTGGTAGCCACTATTGATGGCATAGGAGATCCCAGCAACCACCCCAACCATGTTTATGATGAGAAGTGTTGTGGGTGGAATCAAAAGGGTTGTCCATTTGAACATGTATAATTCGGCAAAGTCTCCGTCTTCGTCAGATGCCTTGGAGGTAACCGTGAAGTTGGTGTCAATTCCAGCAAGCACTTTGAGTAAACCTTGGAAGACAGCAAAAAGATGGGATGAAACACCACCTATGACCCAAAATTGTTCATTTCTCCACCACTCATCAATTCCAACACCACTCCACCTCATCTCAAGGATACCCGTCGCAAAAATGGAAATGAAGAGAGAGATAAACCATATACTTGCAATGTTACTGATCTGTAAGCAAAAGCAAAATCAGTCAGACTTGGAACATTGTTAACACAAAAAACCAGGTTTTGAAAAGTTCTGGAGCATTCAGTTTGAGAAATCTTTTTGAATCCCTAGAAATGTTGCATTTCCCATGTTTGGTTCAGGTTTTAGAAAACGTTCCCAGGAAACAACATTCTTGGGAGAGTTTAATTCTTGTAAGAGAAAACTATTTTCTGTAAGGGATCACTTGATGCAGATAAATCAGAAAAAGCAATTCTCTGAAAGGGAAAATAATCCTGTTTAAAATATTGATACATCACTTCGCTATAACACACCACAAAGATAGATGATCTCAGCAAATCTTCACATGACAAGTCATAACATTTGATAATTATGATTAATATTAATTGATATCAGGTGATGTTTCTTCCACACACTCTTTTTCCCTATTATTTTTCTCTTCTAAGGAAAAATTTCTCACCTAACATCGGTTTAAAGCCAGAAATCCAAAAAACTGGTTACCAAGAATTTATAATTTTGGAGAAATAACAGACCTGGGGAATGATGAACTTGTTTGTTAGAAGACAGACAGCAGGCAAGGTACAGTACATGAGAAGGGGAATGGCAGTGACTGGATAGATTGTGGTGTTCACATATGCAAACCTCTCAAGCCATTTGAGCCTTCCACTATAACCATACCAGATGGGGCAGTGCCGACTAAAAAGGATTTCCACAGAACCTAGAGCCCACCGAAGCACTTGGTTCAGACGGTCAGAAAGATTGATAGGAGCAGAACCCTTAAATGCTGGGCGCTTTGGTATGCAGTATATTGACCGCCAACCACGGGCATGCATCTTAAATCCTGTTAGAATATCTTCCGTAACAGATCCATAGATCCATCCTATCTGTTAAAAAGAACGCAGCTCATGATTACATTTGAGATGATTAACTGCAAACTATTAACAGAAATGCTAATAATTAAATAATGATCGACATGCAAAGAATCCAGCCCACCCTATGTTACAATATCACTCTTTCTTTCTTTTTTTTTTTTTTTAATGCAAGACTGATGGAATCATACCATGGAAAATAAGGCCGGCCACATTTCCATGCATTGACTAGATAAGCAAAGTTCTAATGATCCAGGTTGAGCCCATAAACTTTATCCCCTTCAATATAATAAATCAAGAAAAAAAATATGGGGAAAAACTATGCCTCATGAGAAAGATCACACATTATATAGAAGGTGAGGTTCAGATTCCAAAACTCATCCATAACTTCCATAAATTTTTTGCAGAAGAAGAGGATTAGGTAACATATAAGCAATTATCAACATAGAGACAAGTTGTACTGCAGTCATGCTTAGGCAAACCCATCCCTAGTCCCTCATTCTCACGCCAAAGCACATGGGTCAATTCCATGCAAGACCAACTCATTCAACAAGCTCAAACCAAACCACAAAAGACCAACTAGGATGCTTAGATTTACATTTCCATCACGTGAAATGTTATTAAGCGCAATATTGCCAATATAAAAACCATGTGTGATTTACTGGATGCGTTATCTTCAAATTCACCAACTTGTTAGTCATATATGGCACAAACTAAAGCAATTGGGAACAGAAAGAAAACAGATGAAACATCAAACATCACCTCACTTCCCCAATCTGTTTTGTCCTCGTAACCACAGCTGATAACATGAATAGCCTCCTTAAGAAGATTATCAGGAGTAGCAGACTGGGGAACACCGCCATTCTCCATAAGTGTGGAAGCAACAAATACAGCCGACTGACCAAACCTTTTCTCAAGGCTCATTTGGGACATAAGTAGTGACTTCTCATCATCAAATCCAGCACCTAAATATAAAGTTGTACAAGAGATCCTTTAAGAGCAGCTAAGTAACCAAATATCAAAATCCTTCATGCAGAGTATGAACCAAAGAGATGTACCCAAATTACAGAAAAAGAATGCAGGGTTTAAATAAATATGATTTCACTGATGGACTGGCTAGAGTTGGGGTAAAATCTCTGAAGTGCTTCCTATCAAGTTCTCAGACAAACACAAGTGGAAAAAATTCTTTTGGAGACCAAATTGTGGGTGCTGAAAAGTTGAAAAATGCCCATCTGCCATGGTTTTTTATTAGGAATCTTAATAGCAAACACCTGAAATCAGCACTCAACTTGTGCAATTAAATTAATAATGGCAGTAAAGTTAAAGGTCCCTTGTCTGTTGAATAAAGAATACAAGAATGGAATCGCAAAAAATAGATACAATCTTGATGACTAAACGTGAGAATTGCATTGGAAAAAAAAGACTAATGTGACCAAAACAGTTGAAATGTAGACCATATATTAATTCACATATAAAAGATAGCTGAAGGCTTACCTTCCACTCCTTCTTCTATATCTTCAAGATTGTATATGGGGATGGTTGGGTCAACATGCTTGCTAGATTTTTTCTTGTCTGAGCCTTTCTTACTAGATTTTGAGCTCTTCTTTCGACTTCCACCACAAAATGAAGACAGCAATCCTGGCTTTTTATGTTTGGTTTGAGAGGAGGTTCATAACCATACAACGCAGTTCTGTTGAAGACACATCCAGTGCCCACATAAACAGGGCCTTGAATCCCATCCAAGCCTCTCAAGTTTATCTGTCATGCAGAACAACATGAAAGGGGTAATAAGTATCACCTACTAAGCATGGAAGGTGATATTTCAACAATGTCAAATGCCAGCATCACCATGACACACTGCAGACAAGCATAGAAAACAAGGGGGAAAACACAGTGCAGAAATATACGTATGGAAGAACAGGTAAAAGACTCCTCATCACACATCATTGTTGCCCCCGTTTATTATTGTTCATTTCAACGAAATTTATAAAATGTTATTTCTAAGCATTATAAAAAATAGTTTTCCAGTCTTAATGAGGCAGGAATTAATGTCATTCAAAGTACACAAGCACACATGCAGACACATACGTACATATGTATGCATGCATGTGCGCCTGTATGCATTATTAAAATTAAAATTTTATTTTCTACATTTGTTTATGTCTAGAACTTTTGTCTATCTTGCTAGGGCTTGAGGCACAATGAAGCTCTTCTAAATGAACACAGATCCTTAACATAGTGTATAGTTATTGCATTACCTGTTCACAACTCACAATGACAAACCAAACATAAAAGACCTAATCTACACAAGGCTCAATCAAGGAAAAAAGATAATTCACTGTTACCAAGGGGAAAAACATTTTTCTGGTTGGGGCTGACATCATTGAGGAGAATCTCAGAGAAGATGGTTGAAAAAAAAAAGGAAGGGGGGAAGAGGGTGGAGAAGGAGAAAGATCCCTCAGAAAGCCAAGCATCAACATATTGGGGGCATGAAGAATGGTTTGGTTCCTCAACCTCTGCAACAAACATTGCTAAGAGGGAGCTCCAACTTTTTCAAGTTAAATTGCATGCTCCTCCTTCTGATTACTAAACTTTTCCTCACCGGGAGTCTGAGATTCCATTATCCCCAACCCCCACCCAAACAGAGTCTCAGACTTAAAAACAACTTCACCCACTTCTTATGCAGTAGAGACATGTCAGGATAAAAAAAAAAACTAATATCTAAATATATATCTCCTCTTAAGGAGGTAGTCGAAGTTTTTTCTGAATGCTTTTGTTGCACAAGTAATATAGACGCCTTGCTATTTCAGCTTTGCTGGAAAATGACATCCAGCACTTAAAATACAAAGCTACAGAAGTAGTATTTTTCTCCAGTAAGAGTAGAAGTGGATATTTAAAGGAGAAGTTTCAAGAATTAAGACTTAAATACATGATACATGCCAAGAAGGATCACAAAATGTAACCAAATGCACCAAGAACAATAAATAACATGCCATGTATATCAACACCAGTAACTGAAATCAGGCATTGCTAAATAACAGAGAACAAATAAATATGTTGCCATAAGATACTTACATCAAAGAAAACTGTATTACGATTGGCATATCGATCATTCCTATCAATACCATCAAACCTCTGCGGAAACTGCACATAGCAAACATGTTTCCCAAGGTTTGGATCCATCATAAAGCACATGGCTTCCCTCAAGGCTTTGCTGTTGTTTATGTAGTGATCACAATCAAGATTCAGCAGAAAAGGTCCATTTGTGAGGACAGCTGAAACTCGAACCTGGAACAATTATTTCAATCATTGTTAGTGAGAGAAGTGTCAAAAGGTGAGTAACTCTTATATTTTCAGTTGCAAATACTCACAAGGGCATTCATAGCACCAGCCTTCTTGTGATGTTGGAATCCTGGACGCTTTTCACGAGAAACATAGACTAAACGCGGAAGTTCATTGCCCTCTGTGTCAAGCCCTCCACTTTGGCCCAAGAAAACCTACAGATGGAGAATGCAGCTTAGTGGTTTAACAATACACTTGCAAAAATGTGAGTTGTAACATCCTTGGCATTTCAATTAAATTTTATCGATGCATAGAATAAGACTTTTACATATTTGATTGACTATAAAGTTAGAAACATAATACAAGTACCCTTGAAAAGAGCAGGATATAGAAACAACTTTAGGAATTTATTCAAAAATTAATAATTAAAGCATAACAAGCTGTCCAAAGCCATCTATCTTTCTTCACAGAAGAAATCAATCAAGCAAAAGAAGAAAACTACTTGGATCATTCCAGGATGATCTCTGGTGTTGTTTCCAGGCCATGGAGTGCCATCTTGCATTACCCATCCTTCCTCTGGAATTTTCTGTGCCTTCGCAACAAGTGCATTAATACGAACTTTAAACTCTTCATATTCTCTCTGTGAAGAAGAGAAGCAAGTAATCATAAAAAGACACCCTTAAGGAATTCCAACACTCAATTTATTTATGCATGTGCATGTACAGAGTAGTGTAGTCCAATTAATAGGTCACACTCTTACCTTCATGGCTCTACGATCTTTAACAAATGATGTTTGAATCTTGTCTTTCAAGTAGTCAATCTTCTGTGTAAAGTACCACTCTGGTGCCCGAGGTTCAATATTATATTTTTTGCTGAAAGGAACCCATTTCCTTGCAAATTCTGCTGTCTCTGAAAGAGCTTCAAATGTTAGCATAGCAGCACCATCATCAGAGACATAGCAAGAGACCTTATCCACGGGATAATCAACTGCAAGTATAGATAGTACAGTATTTGCAGTCACAAGTGGAGGCTCCTTTAATGGGTCAACAGTACTGACAAAAATATCAACAGCTGCTAGCTGCGATGGTTCCCCTTCCCGGTCATATCTGCAACTCACACAAATTTAGTATCAAAAGAATATCGAAATGAAAATAGAGAGAGAATCCAGACATCTAAAATTTTTACCTCAGGGCCAATCTGTCGAGATATGTTTCACGGTTTACCGGTAACCACTTAGGGAATTGATCCAATATCCAGGAAATGGCAAACCAAATCTCACATATAACTGATACCAACCACAATGCATATGCATTGTGCACAGGATTTGTTATTCGGTAATGCAAGAAAAAGCAGAGGATAATCAGCCGCAGAATGATGACCATACGGTATGGATTTATCCTAGATGATGGAATTGAAACTTTTCTGGAAAGGGGTTGCCGAGCCTCATCATTTCTGCAACACAGATAATATACACAAGTGACTAAATTGAATGACTTTGGTTAATAAGCATGCAATTGTCAACTACACATACAACATCTTGATTACAAACACTCCAGGGTGAGTCATTATATACCAAAATATGGAAATAAACCGTGCATGGCTTTAAAAAATCCACTTGGAAGTTGCAACCAAGATTTATCACTCATGATCTAAGAAAGAAGATACTCACAATAAGGAATCGTCCACAAGCACATCAGTACTAGCATCAATATCTCCAGCTCCTCTCTCAGAAGCAGCTTGGCCTGTGCTCATTGGAACAACATTCTTTTCCTGCTTCATCTTCCAACCATCAACCCTTTCTTTCCAAGCTACATTGCCCAATCCTGGATCCACAGCCCTAATATTTGCTGCAAGAAAAATACAAGATTGTATCTCAAGTTACTATTAGATAGCTACATGAGGAAACAAAGCAATATATGTGCATAATAAATGAGAATAATTGCAACAAGAGGGAGTAGAAAAGTTACGTGATTGATTAACATCAGATGAATATGGAAGACAATGGACACGCTTCCCACCACCAACTCCAGGGGATGCCATTGAAAGCCTCTCAGGTGAGGCTGCAGATAATTCTCCGGAAACCTGAAATTGAAGGTTCATGAAAATAAAACAACTAAAATATCATTAAAGGATCTTTGCCATATGTGGTTGAAAGAGAAAGCGCATTGTCCCCCCACCCCCCAAAAAGAGAGAGAGAGAGAGAGAAGAAAATAATATCAGAAGGTAAGGTTAGGAAGCTAAATGAATGACCTCTTGCCCACTAGTTAGCAAAGGAATGTGGTTGTGAGAAACTTCTTTATCATAATTTGGAGCACTAATCTCCTCTGCCCGCCCATAGGTCATCTGCCAACTTAGCATGCGCTCTGAAATTTTTTGCTTTTGGTTCTGATTCTCTGAATCATAATTCAGGTCACTAGCACCATCATCAACAACACCATCCTCCTCCCCGTCTCCAAGAATTGCAGGACTTCCTGGAATCAATTAGGAAAATAATCATGGGAGTCACAAAATAGCAGCTCCTAAAAAATTAAGGGCATTGCCTTTTGCCCTTTCTTTCTTTCTTTCTTTTTTTGCCTGATTACAGGGTATTGCAAATCAAAACAGAAGTTGTGGCATCAAGATATACCCACAAGTAACATGAAGCTAACAGGAAAGTTAACTAAGGTGAACTAGAGTGGGAAAAGAAACTTCCTTAGCAAATACTGACCCAAATATGCTATGAATTTGTTTTGAAGTCTGCACTCTATGCATAAAAGACCTCAGAATAAGTTTATTACTGAGAACCAAGTCCCTTCTGATCCCCACTGATCAATTTCACACATAGTATAAAGCACCAGTGCAAGCCCCCTTATTCAATGAATCCCAATCTCATAGGTAAGTAAAGCCAATATAGCCTAAGCAGTGGACACATTGTTCCAACTTCAGCTAAAGAATCTGATATATGACATTGAGATAGAATGATTTCTTCAAATTGCAACACTTTCTGGTATACCCATCCCAACAGCGAATGACTCTAGCATTATATCTATGAAGAGTCGTCAAAATTAACAATCACTAGACAACATTATATAGAGTCTATTACCTTTGTGTCTCTTGTACCGGGTTTTGCACTGGGGGCAAGACTGATTTCCATCCTTCCTTTCATACTCATAGCACGGCCTGCAAACAGGAAAAGCACAAACATCGCAAGCAATGAATGGTTCACCATCCACAGTCTTCCCAACATTATCACCACATATCTGGCAGACTTGGGCACCCAATGCCGTCTTAGGCTTTGCCTGATCGCATATGTATAACCAAAAAAAAAAAAAAAAGTTAGTAAACCAGGTATTGAAACTTGAAAGTGTTATGGAGAATCAATCAACAGTAAGTGCAACCAAACAAGGAATAACTTTATAACATTTGAGGGAACAGATGGAAAATATGAAGTACTCTCACCCCAGCTTCCCCTTCTGACTCCATAAGCTACTACTTTTCTCTAAGGGATCAAATGATAGTCCAAGCTCAATAAGTTATATAATTGCAGAGAAAATCAATTTGGAAGCATTCTCTCTTGCAGAAATGAAAGCAGCTCCTTTTGTTCCTGTAGAAAAGGAAGCTCGATCAGACCCTAAAACAGTTTTCTACCATCCAACAAGCAATTTCAACAGTGGAAAAGTATAGATCTTTGAAGTTAAGATCAATTACAGAAAAATGTCGGATGAATGAAACGAAACATGAGAAATTAAACCACAAAAGAGTTGGTATGCATGACAGAAATAACAAATTGCTTTTCCCAGTGAAATTTACTTCACACACAATATTCATCATCAATCAAGCCTCAAGTTCTTGCTAGCGTTCAAACTTAGAAGTTGACTCCATTTTCATTCCCTAGCTTTCCCCAGCAGCCAAATATTTCAGTATAACACTTTAAAGGCGCAAATTGCCTCAAAAAAGCAAACTTAACCACCGATCAACCGCAAAACAGATAAAAGACCCAGATTGTGAGAAGCCCCACAAGGATTTTTCGACAATGAAGCCAAATAAACGAAAATAAAGAGACGAAGAAAGTGTAGAGTCATCCTAGTTCAGCAATTCTTATCAAGAACTGAGATACAACTCATACGACGTTCACGAGGAGTCATCAATTAAAGACCAAAACCGCATTGACTAACCGTGAGAGGGAAATCATAGAGACCTGGCTTACCCTTTCGTGGAGATGTAATGGAAATCCGCAAAATACAGAAAAACGGCTTAGAGTAAGGAGACCACACCGCCGACAGCTTTCAGTGAGCGGAACCAGAGAAACACATTTCATACACAAGGTCACAAACCATATCTTACTTCCCCAACATTTATTCTCTTAAAATTAAAAAATGAATTTTTGTGTATTTATTTATTTGATAGTAGCGACGTAGATTGATTTACTATTTATTATTTATTTTTAAGTTTGTTGAGTACAGAACTAAAAAGCAGCGTGGGCAGTGGGCAGACAAGGTCGCAACAGCTGGGGTTTTCAATTTGACAAGGACATTGCCTGAATCTGAGCTGTTGCCCTGCGAGCGTGTGTGGACATTGATTGGCCAATCAAAATTTGCCATGTCACTCACATGGTCTAACGTTACACGGCTTTGTTGTTGGATGAAAAGTGAAAACTTTTCCATAAACTTCTTTGTTTATCTCCCAGGATTAAAGAAAGGTCATGTGAGTGGAAAGATAATAATAGACACAAACACATAAAAGTTGATGGAAAAATTATTTTTACTCTTTGTGGATAAAGCTTTTTTTATGAAGTTCTATGAAATCATAGCATGTTTGCGTGCATCATAAGGGTACGTATGAAGGATTTTTTTTGGTAAACAACGATATATTTTTCTATTAATTTCATTTTGTTTAAAAAGTAATTTAATTGTGGTTTAAACTTTAATTCTCTTCATAAAATTTACCAACTACTCAACATGTTGGCTAAAATTAAAATTATATTTCTATTTACTGAAAATTAATTAACCTTTTCATATTTTTATTTTATCAAGTAACTAATGAATTTTCTTTTCATGAGAATGGCTTGAGTTTAGAGAGAAAAAATATGGGGAAAAAAATAGGGAGACTGTCATTTGGAACACTTGTAAGAGGATTCTTGTTACTTTGACCCAATGAAACAATGACTCGTTTTGAAATTTATTGTCATGATTTATTGTATTGATTTTTTTCGAGTGAGGATCAAAATGTTTATAATTATCTTATAAGGGACACAGATATCACTCTACAAAATATACAATAGGTTGAGGATAAACAGTGTCATATCCTCTCTAGTAGCATATGTTAGTCATGAACAAAACTTTTTTTTTTTTTTGCTTACGCATGCGATATCCTAGACAAACCATCTTTTAGGTATAACAATGGCCCAAACTAATCCAGATTCGCTTATGGTCAGGCACCTCAAAAGGTGGGAGAGCTAGCCAAAGAACATTTTTCCATACCTAAGTAGAGATCGAACCCCTGACACTTGGTTAAGGTCATGAACAAAACTTTAATTATAGATGTATATCAATTTTGTGGAATATTTAGTTATCTATTCTAGAAGTATTCTTATGTCACATTTCAATTTCCCACAAGTGCTTATGAGAAATGCAATAAATAGGCTGTCTTGTATTCGAGTGTTTTCATGCAATTTCTCTTTCACTTTCTTCTCACAAAAAAAAAAAACCTAATTCTATTATGATTCTATTTATATATTGTTTTCAATGATTTTGTCAAGTATCTAGTTATTTATTTTAAAAGTATCCCTATTTTACATTCCAATGAGTTCTCTTAAGAAAGGTAATAGATGGATTGTGCCTCATATCTAAAATATTTGCATGCTTTTTTCACTTTATCTCCCAAAAAATCTCTTGTGATCCTAAAGTATGTCATTTTTTATGATTTTGTGGAGTATTTAGTTGTCTATTCTAAATGTATCCTTATACCACATTCCAATGATTGATTTTGGAAAACAAGATAAATGGATCATTTTGTATCTAGAGTGTTTCCATGTGGCTTCTCTTTCACTTTTGCTCTCACAAAATCTACTAAAATCCTATGTGTATGTTGTTTTCTATGATTTTGTAAAGTATTTAGTTGTCTATTATTAAAGTATCCCTATCCTGCATTTTAAATGGTTTGCCTCATATCTAGGGTGTTTCCATGCATTTTTTTTTCTCACTTTATTTCTCACAAAATCTATCCCCGCCCTAAACTTATGTCATTTTTTATGATTTTGTGAAATATTTAGTTATCTATTCTAGATGTACCCCTATACCACATTGCAATGAATGCTTTTAGAAAACATAATAAATGGATTGCCTCATATCTAGAATGTTTCCATATAGTTTCTCTTTCACTTTATTTTCCATAAAATCTTTTATGATCCTAAATGTATGCGGTTTTCTATAACTTTTTAGAGTATTTAGTTGTCTATTCCATAAGTACCCCAATGATATATTCCAATGGGTGCTTTTGAAAAACACAATAAATAGACTGTCTTGTACCTAGAGTGTTTTCATAAGGTTTCTCTCTCACTTTATTTTTGGCGAACTCTTTTATAATCCTAAATGTATGCATTTATTATGATTTTGAGTATTTAGGTTTCTATTATAGAAGTACCCCTATGCCACATTCCAATGAGTACTTTTGGAAAATGCAATAAATGGGTCACCTTGTATCTAAAGTGTTTTCATGTGGTCTCTTTCTCATAAAATCTCTTTTGATTTTAAATGTATGTTGTTTTATATGATTCTATGGTGTATTTAGTTGTTTATTCTAAAGATACCTCTACGCCAGATTCTAATGAGTGCTTTTGAAAAATATGATAAATTGGCCATCTAGTTTCTTGAGTGTTTCCATGCATTTTTTCTCTCACTATATTTCCTGCAAATTTTTTTATGATCCAAAGTGTGTGCTGTTTTCTATGATTTTGTGGAGTATTTAGATTTCTATTCTTTTTTTTGGGTAAAAAATTAGATTTCTATTCTAGATGTACCCTTTTGCCACATTCCAATAAGTGCTATTGAAAAATGCAATAAATGGGTTGCTTTGTAATTAAAGTGTTTTCATGTAGTGTCCTTCTTACTTTATTTCCCATAAAATCTATTCTAATCTCAAATGTATGTCATTTTCTATAATTCTGTGAAGTATTTAGTAGTATATTTTAGAAGTACTCTCATGCCACATTCTAAGGAGTACTTTTGGGAAAATACGATAAATGAGCCACCTTGTATTTTGAGTGTTTTTATTTAGTTTCTAGAGTATTTTCATGCACTTTTTCTCTCATTTTCTTCCCCACAAAACCTAATTCTATTAGGATCTTACGTATATGTTGTTTTCGACGATTTTGTTGAGTATTTAGTTGTCTATTATAAAAGTATCCATATTTTACATTTCACTGGGTTCTCTTAAGAAAGGTAATAAATGAGCCACCTTATATCCAAAGTGTTTGCATGCTTTTTTCACTTTATTTTCCAAAAAATGTGTTATGATCCTAAAGTATGTCGCTTTTTTTTTTTTTTATGACTTCACATTCCAACGAGTGCTCTTGGAGAACATAATAAATGGACATCCTCAAATCTAGAATATTTCCATGCCGTTACTCCTTCGCTTTGCTTCTGATGAAATATCTTCTGCCACATGACTCTCTCTTGCATTCTATTTAGCACATTCCATATGAAACTATTTTTCATTCATCCACCATTCATCTAGTTGTCAGATGAAATTTTCTGGTATATCGTCCATGCATGAAAAATATTTGAAGAAATGAAAGCATTAATTAAATACCTGCATTGGGTAAGTCATCAACATGTGTGGACAAAATAGAGAGATAAAATATTCTAACATTTAATAAAGGTAAAATGATAAATATGAATATAATAATCATTGAACTATTTTATAAATATGATCAAAATAAATACTACCCGTCATATAAACAGGATGGGAGGACTATTTAGTTACTCTAGAAATCTGTTTGCTCAAGTTTTCTTACAAACGATTTATTTAGAGTTGTACTTTGATACCGGGGCATTTGCAGACCCTGCAACATCACCTTGCTTTCTATCTTTCTTGTTTTGGTACTGTTGTTTTTGTTTCTTAATATTAGTTGACTGTTTACCGCAAAAAATAAAATCCTATCTATAAACATATATTTTAAACAACTATGAACTATTTATTTAATTTATAAATAAAATCATAAATTCAACGAGATTATTTTCACCAATATGCGATGAGTACAGTGCAAATGAGTAATGAGACTTGGGAGCTGGGCTGATCCATTTAGAAATTGCCTAGATGTCTTTTGGGCCCTTGGACTTGGATCCCTCCCTCACCGTTTTTCAATCAACACACTAACAGATAATTTACAACACAGACACACAGACACACACCCACAAGCTGCAACTTTAATAAATGTAGTGTAGTTGTATTGTAAAGTTTGTCAAATTACTGTAAATTTACAATAACATATATGGTAGTCTGATATTTCTTTTATTTTTTATTTTTTATATGTTGAAAGATCACATGTAATCCAGAAAAAAGAGAGAAAGAGAGACGTGTGATCCATTATAAAAGATAAGTAGTTGATAAAATAACTATATTGAAAATAAATGTAAGACCTGAAATAAAATTATAAATTTAATTTAAACAAGGTGTAAGAAGAAGTAGGTATACAACCTAGTGAATTTTTTTTTTCAGAATTTAATTTATACAAAATAAAAAATATTAAATTAAATTAGTTGTTGTTTCTATTTTTTATATGTATAAGATAATAAATTATAGAATAAAATATAAATAAAAATAAAAATAATAAAGATAGACTATTTTATTGTTTAAATTTTAATTTAAGTGGAGATAATACATCATAAAATAATAAATTAATTTTTATAGTTTTAATACATGCATGGTAACAAATTTTAAAATAATTTATGTGGAAATAAAACAAGTTTGGGTATATTCTTAATATGGAATGGGCGAAACATCATTCAAGCGGTAAACACACACACACACACACACACACACACACACACGAACCTCTAAGAGGTATAACAAATAGGAACTAAATTCAGATCGTTCTTCCTTTTCACTGTGGAACCAAAAGACTCATCCATGTTCAAATCCTCAGGCTTCATACCTTGTGGAAGTTTCCAATCAAAATGGTAAAGCAAGTTAGAGAGTGACAATTCTATAACAGGTATAGCAAATGTGACTCCAGGACAGATCCTTCTTCCAGCACCAAATGGGATGTACTCAAAGCTAGAACCTTTGAAGTTGTAATCAACCATTGTATCAAGAAACCTCTTAGGTTCAAATCTCTCTGGTTTTTTCCAATACTTGGGATCTCTTCCAATGGCCCAAGCATTAATTATAATCTTTGTCTTAGGAGGTATCTCATATCCATTGATTTCACAACGCTCACTGTTCTCTCTTGGAATCAACAATACTGTTGGTGAGTGTAGCCTCAGAGTTTCTTTGATGATAGCACCTAAATATTTTAACTGGTGAAGCTTTGATTCATCTACATACCCTTGGCTTCCAAAGACTCTTCTTACCTAATGAAGAACCAATAAACAAATTCTCTTAAAAGTCAATTCAATATTTTTCCTTCAATTATCGATTTACTTCGTTGAACTTTGACACAACATGATATAATTTTTATAATTTATTGAGTTAAAAAATTATATAAATTGAATTGTGTTGGGTCAAAAAACTATAAAGACTGGTTTAATTATTTTGAGTTTAGAAAATATACATTGGAACTGAGTTGTCCTCAATCAAAATTCATTTAATAATTGATAATTGAGAAAAAGATCAATTTAAGATCAAAAGTTATATTTTTTTTCTTGTAAATTTTCAAATCAATATGAATAAATAACTAATCCAGTATCCTAACTAAGAATCATAACAAAAACTACAAAAATATTAAGAAAACAATGAAAGTTCAATTTGTGTCTATACCTCTACTTGTGCCTCCTTCATAATCTCTGGATTTTTGAGCAATTCTGACACTGCCCACTCTATGGTACCTGCTACTGTTTCAGATCCAGCAATGAAAACATCCTGAAAAAGGGATTCATAATTATTATAATAATAATTATTATTATTAGTGCACAGTGTGAGTTCATAAAATTACAATTATATATATAACACCTGCATTTATATGACAAAGTGACACATATAAAACTAACCAAGAGAACAGCTTTAATGTTGTCAGGAGATAAGGGGATCTCAAAGTCATCGCCACTTTGAATCTTGAGAAGAACATCAACAAGATCCTCCTCTATCATCTCTCCAACGTTACTATTGCCTTTCTTTTCTTCGTGGTTTCTGATGATGTCTGCTAAGATTCTATCAGTGTCTCTCTGCACCTTCATAGCTTGAGCTCTCATCCCAGTGATGGCACTGATAAATTTCAGTGAAGGAAAGAAATCAGAAATTGAAAACCCAGTGCTTAGCTTTATCACTTGCTCTACAACCTGTAAGATACGCTCTATGTTCCGTGTCTTCTTCCCAAAAGCCGCTCTTGCAACTATAGAATTCGTGAGTGAAAAGATTTTTGGACTGAGATTCATGACAGAACCTTCATGTTCAGAGATGTTCCTCACAAGTGCTGAAACCTCTTCTTCTCTTATCCTTCTGAATGATTGAACTCTCTTTGCTGAGAAAAGCTCTAAAGTACAGATCTTTCGAAGTTGCCTCCAATAGTTTCCATACGGGGAAAAGGCGATGTCTGTGCTATTGTAACAGAAGACCTCAGAAGCAAGAAATCTGGGTCTGTTTGCAAAGATCTGATCATGTGTTTTCATGATTTCTTTGGCGTATTCTGGTGAAGACACTATGATATGAGAAAGCTGACCAAGTTGAAGGTGCATGAATGGTCCGTACTTGTCGGCAAGATTTGCGAGAGAACGGTGAGGTAGAGAGCCACCAACAAGTTGGTGTAGGTTTCCTATGAGAGGTAATTTCCATGGCCCTGGAGGAAGGGTTTTGATGGGTTTCTTGGAAAAGTAGAGTTTGTGGATCACGAGGTAGAAGAAGAAGAAGGTGATGAAGATGATGGAATATGGGATCTGTATCTCCATGTTGAAAGAATTATAATTAAAAAGTAAGGTTCAGTTTGTGTATCGAACTAATGCTTTTATAGCACGACACACTGTTTCCATCTAACAGTTTAAGAAGATGCATTGAGGTGAGTGATACATCTCAACCCAAAATTTTAAAAATATTTAATTTATGATTTTTTTTATTTCTATTTGATGTGAACTCAATACAACTCAACTCTATTTGAAGTGAACTTTTTTTATTTTTTTTTCATGTAAAAGTCAATTCACACTTATCATCCCAATACATTTTGTCTAATTTTATAACTCAACTTGAGGTGGGAATTATAATTTATAGCACGATCTCGACAATGTATTTTTGTGTGTTGATCGATCTCTCGTTGCTTAACTATGAAGTGTCATCTTGTATTTGTTTTTAATAAAAATAATGCAGTCGTTTGTGACAATAAAGTAAAATAATATAGATAATAATAAAGTAAAATGGAAGCCATCTTTACCTTGGACACTAAACTCTTTATATAGTTTATTGCCTTCTCTATCTGATCAGGCAGTGGAATCATCATTTGCTGGGCTGCACAATGATTAATTTAATCAGACCAATTAAGTTTGTATAATTTCGAGAAAATAACAAATAATAATAAAAGTCCTGATTTGAATCCGTCCATGCATGAGCGAAAGAGAAATTAAGACCTTATAGTTTTCATTTGATCTGTCATTTCCTCAATTGTCAAATTTTAGTTATACCTCGCTATTCCTCATTTTTCCTTATATATTATTAATAAAAGAAGAATCTTCTCAACGAAACCTGATTTTAGTGAAAGAAACCAATTTCTTATAATATAATGAATCAATATTTAATTTAAATATCTATTTAATGCATACATTTAATATCCGACTTTGCCTTGAATAGAATGGTTTCTGATAAAATGATACTTATAAGTAATAAATATACTTATAAAATTAGAATAAAGAATGGGATATACTTAAATTAAACAACTAAAAATACATTACAAATTACAAAATCCATACATAGAATTGATAGAATGATATTATACCAATATACGAACAAAATAAAAAAAAACCAAAAGTTAATTAGTCTTTCGTCGGGTTTAACGGCTTCGTGCTTGGTTATTAATGTTATTATAGTATGAGATATATGCATGTGGGATTGCAGCCACTGGGTTGTTCTGTTCAACGTACTGCAGCTGAACGGAAGCAATTAAATATTCAGATCGGAGTGCCCAGCAGAATCCAAGGAAGATGATAGAATATGAGACTTGTATCTCCATATATTGATAGAATGGTAATTAAAAAGTGGCAAAAAGTGTACATGTAAACTTTTAAATGTTAACATATTAATTAAATTTCAATTTTCAAAATAATAATAATTGAAATAAAGAATTATTATTTAAAACCAACCGTATTAGATGAAAAGTAAAATAAAATAAGGATTTGAATTCAATGAGTGACACGAAAACACTTATTTAATGAATGTCTTGTGTGGCACAATAAAAACAGTTTTATTTAATCAAACAATTGTTACAAATTTTGTCATGTGTATGATACTTAGAATCACCAAATCTCAAGTTTTTGAAAGGGATCGAATGTATATCAGATCCAGATTCTCTCCCTACAATCTCTCCATGCCTCTCTCCCTACGTAATATCATGCTGTCCACACACCACTTACTTGATCCAACGGGTCCTACTTTGCTGCATATATATGAGTATTAATAATTAAATGAAACGCGTGACGTTTTGCTGCATTGAAATGCCATATCTGTCAACGATAACACTTTCCCGGTGCCGCTTTCTATCGCAACCCGAGGCCACCATTCTGTGTCTTGGAGATAAACGTAGCTGTTCAACGTTGGAGAAGAGATAGATGTGGTCATTCCGTGTCGGAGAAGGAGATCAATGTTTCTTTAATTAATCACTGTTCTCAGTGCCTCTCGCCAACATCACAAGATTGAGTTTTAGGAGATGGATGCGACCGTTTCGTGTTGGAGAAGATGATGTAGTCCTACAATCGTTGGTCTCAGAACTGTTGGTGTCGGCATCACTCATCTTCATCACAGACAAGCATGGAACACACAAGAAGTCAAACTTTTGCCTCAGCAAAGCAGGAACCGTTGGATAAAGTAAGTGGTTGTGTGGACGGCAAATATCGCGTAGGGAAGGTATGGAGAGAATTTAGAGAGAAGATCTGGATTCATCATATGTTGCATATAATGAATATTTTGATTGTGATGGTTGTTTTGAATTTTTAGGAAGAAATGTACATTGATAATTTTTAAATGTTGATAAAATTCAATGATTGTAATTAAGATATTTGATGAGTAAATGAATTTAGGCCATTCACCTGATACAGATCTAATTATAAAATAAAATAGAGGGCGAACTGTATTTTTGGCTCATAAATATTTTCCAAAGAGCGACAAGCACTCTAGTACGTAAACAAAACTGTGAAGGAGTGCATATCACATAATCTTTCAAAACTAAAACAATAATGATTTTTTTCCAGTTAACTGTACAACATATTCCATCCATTTTGAAATACTAGTATTTATACATATTAATCCTAAAATAAAATAATTAAAGTTGATATGAGTGGCAAGATTATCGTCAAGCAAGTGGTTAAAAGTTTAAATGGCAACTTAAATTAGAGGAGTCTGCCTTTTGTGCTCAGTACTTTAGAGGAGATAATTTGTATTGCCAGTGGAACCTAACTACTCCCATATTGCTAATATATATATATATATATATATACACATAGTTAATGGTCATTGATACATTGTGTCCTAATGGATTTTATTTTGTTTTGAAATATTCATGCATGTTGAAAAATTCAAGTATGAGAGCTTTCACTCAGTCTTTGATTTATTATTTATTACTTAGCTTGCTGTTTCTAATTAGCTCGAATAATTTTGTTAACTATTATTACTTAATTGTAATTTGTAAGTTATAATTAAGCAAATAAAATTATATATATCTTTGGTCTGATTCATAAAATGTAATGTTATAGTTACAATTAAAGTATTATATTGTTAATTAATAAGGGTCAGGTTTAACAAAAAAGGTTAGTACATTACAATGTGATAAATTAAAATTTAAATTTTTATTAAAAAAAGTATTCATATTTAATTTTTGATCGTGTTTAAAATAAGATTATATCAAATAAAAAAATATCTATAAGCAAAAAAATTATTATATTCTTAAGATTTCATGTCAATTAGCATATTTAGTCCTATATACAATGCAGGAAATTTTAGTTATTATTACAGTTCGGCCCAGCGCAGAAAAAGGATGTGCTGACATAATGGAGTTAAAAATTGAAAACCACATAACAATAAAAAAATTGAAAACTATATAATACCTTTAATTGAACGTGTCATTTTCAGCGCTTCAAAAACATGTCATTTTGTTTATATTAATAAAACAAAAGATAAGGTAAGAAGTAAGCATCAACTTTCGTGACGCCAGTAAAAGTCAATCCAAATATCAATTAAATTATAACCAAAATCAATAGTTGAGTTCAACTAATTATATTTAATTCAATTCGCTTAACTTCATATCATTTGTTTTCTACCTGGTACATTTTAAATTATAATACACTTTTAGAAATTTTTTTATCTCAAAATACAAGACACTTTGAGTAGATTAAAATTTTATTAAATATACTAATTACAATGTTATCATTTTTCTCTTTATAATTAATTTTTATTCCTTCTCTTTTTAATATATTAAATGATCGGTATTTTTAAAATTTTTTATTTTTATTTTGAAAAGATAATATTATTAATATATTTAATGAAATTTATTGATATGTGAAATTTTATCTAGAAGTATTTTATAATTTGGGATGAAAGAAGTATTATCATTTATCGATAATCTCTTTTCAGATCAAGTCTTGAAATTGCTAGAATTAGATCTAGAAGATAATAAGGATACTATGATAAATACTTGGATAGACCAGGCATACCATGTCATTTATAGTTTGTGTTCAATTAAAATGCTTCAAATAATTTAAATAAAATCTTGTGTAATATTTTTTTAATTGATTTTATTCTTGTAACAGAATGCATATTTAATTTCTTACATTTTTTCTCTCTACTATCGTTAATATCAGAATCAATTTATATTTAATATCATCTAAATGTTATGTTTTTATTGGACAGATCACAAATGACGTGGTGCATCTGGTCTATCTAAGAGTTTCTTCGATAGTATATTGTTCTCTCTCTCCCCATTTATATATGAATGGATCATTTCAAGAAATGAAAATTATGAAGAGTAAATGGTTGTAATTAGGAGAAATTTTTATATAGACTGAGTATGCCATATCATTTGTGGTCTGTCTAATAAAAATATGACATCCAGTCTCTAAGTCATTTAAATAAAATCTTACGTGACATTATTTTAATTAATTTTATTTTTATAATAGAATGCATAATTAATTTATTGCCTTTTCTCTTTTTATTATCATTGATATCAAAATCAATTTATATTTAATATTATTTAAATGTCATGTTTAATTTTTATTGAATAGATCACAAATGACGTGGCATACTCATCTATCTAAAAATTTCTCCTAATCAATAATTTGTATATAGGAAATATATGACACTTACTGTAACTGCAAATCTCACGCGTTATATATGTGTATATACGTCAGTGTGCAATTTATTTGGGTATGGTTAAATTTAGAGCTATAATTGGTTTATAAAATGAGTATTTTAAGCTCATCTGGTTAGATTTCAAACATTTTTTTCCCTACAGCAACCCTCTTCGTAACCACCAATAACAAGTCAGTCCAAATATCAATTAAATAAATTATACAACCAAAATCAATAACTATGTTCAATTAATTTTATTTAATCCAACTCGGTCAACTGCCCGGGTTTATATCATTTACACTACTATTATTAAGCTGGCCCTTTCCATATGTCTTGTTGTATTAAGTCATGAGATTGTCGGATTTTATATAAGAAAAGACTTACCTATTTAAACTTATACAAGTAAGGTGCTTTGTTTCCAATCAAATCAAGATATATAAATATTTTATAAATTATTTAGTTTATAATTAACAAACTTTTGTTATTAATATTATTAACACATTAAAATTTAATTATTTTGATTTGATTGGATGGAAGTATATTAAGTATATAAGGCTAAATATATAAATCTTACTCTTATATATATATATATATATATATATTGTTTGGAATAAGGAGCGACTTATGACAAAGTAAGAAATTTTGCGAGGTTAATATATTTTAGAAACTTCTAAAACAATCCAAAGGAAGTCTTCTAAAATATATTGGTATGATCTAGAAAGATTTAAATATCTCTAGAATAATATGGAGAGTACAAGATGTAACTAAATTATTATTGGAGTATTTTTCTTTTATATATTGTAGAATTCTCCTTGTAATTATCCAGAGTAGTTAGCCAAATATTATTATAAATTATTCAAGAAAATAATTATCGACTATTGGATTGAATTCATCTCAACCTTCCATTAAGAAGGTGGAAACTTTCTAGAAGATTGAGAGGTTTATAAATATCCCTCACCCTTCGTTTGTAATCATTAAGAAAAGCAATAGAGTTTTCAAGTTTTTTCATTTAAGTTTTCTACTCTCTCATGTATTCTAAGATTTCTAGCTTGTTTGCCTATATTTTAAGAGTTCAATTGACTTAATAAAGATTAAGATGTTGATCAAGCTAAGGTCAATGTGATTCAAGAAAAGGGAAGAAAGAAAAATGGGCAAGAATAGTGAAAGAATATTATATATTAATTCAAAATCTTAAAGCTTAAGTTTAAGGGCTCTGCCCTTTTATTTTACATTAATAATTAACCCTAACTTTATTCGATATGAGACTTTCCACGTTAATTCAAATCCACTTATACTTGGACAACAATTGGAGCATTTCAAGAAATGAAAAGAAAACAGCATTGTTTTGAAAATATTTTGTATGAACCATGAACAAAAATTACTGTGATTACAAATTAAAGATCTCAACTTAGAAGCGTACTTCATACACTTATATATTTAGGTATGTTTTGGAGCTGTAATTAGTAAAGAATGTAAGATTGTTCAACTTATATCCATTTTGATTGGCTCAATTCCATCTCGATCATATCGAAATGGGTTTTGTCCTAGCTTGAAAACAATTAGGATGAAATTTTGCGAGACGAAATAAGACATGAAAGGAGTTCAAGACAGGATGAGATGAGATACAGGATTGCCCTTGAGATGTCCTGTCCCATTCTGAATATTATATATATATATATATATTATTTTTTATTTTAAAAATATACATTAAATTATTAATTAAGTTAATCTAATTTATACTTACATTAATTATAATTTCAATATGCACTATTCTTATTTAAAACTAACAATTTTTGATATTGATAATTTTAATAACATAGAGTAACAATACAAGATAATATATTTTTTTACAATATATTAATTATATTAATATAATTTATGCTTATATCTACCTATTCAATAATTTTTATTTATATCATATTTCTTGCTTTATTTTTAGAAGAATCACTAGCTTAATATATTTTGACTAAAGAAGAAAAATAATGACTTGATGTTTGTGTCAGGCTTGTCTGTTGTTGTTACTTTTATAGCCTAAAGATTGTTTATAATTGCTATCATAATGGGTTATATCTCATGTATACTTGACTTTAACTTGTACATTTATAGTTGTGATTGATGTAATTTAATAATTGTTATAATTTATATACTCGTGTTGTTTTAGTTTTAAATTTAATAAGTTAAGTGATTTAAAATTTTAATTAATGAATATTATTATTCAAGTCTTTCTCTTACATTGTCCACTTTATGAGAATTGTGAGACATCTCGATCTAATCTCAATCCTGTTCTAATTCTTAATGGGACGGGATGACTTTCAGAACGGAATGAGATATGGAATAAAAATTTAATCCTGATTGTTTTTTGGGACAAGACACAAGACATAGGTGTCTTGCACTACTATAAAAAATACCTATTGGAGCACTTATTTTTTGCTTATGGAGTGCTTTTGAAGTGCTTTTATAGCCAGCGCTCCCATATATATAAGACTGCTTTGTAAAACGCTCCTATAAGATTGGCATAGGGGAGCACTTTTTTTAGAAGCGCTCTTATAAGATTGATATACAAGAGTGCTTTCTCTAGAAGCATTCCTGTAGGAGTTCCTAACATTAAATGTTGACATTTACAGGAGTGCTCATCAAGAAAGCGCTCCTATATGTGTATTTAAAAAAATAAAAAATATAAAAATAATTAATTTCACAAAACTCACAAATTTTGATGGTCTCATCATTATTAAATTTTCATAATAAAAATAACTTGTAAATTAAATTAAAAACACAACAATATGATAACAACAAATAACTTGTAAAATAAATTACAAACATAACAATTATTATTAGAAATACACGTCTTTGAACTTAAGACATGAACACAACAATGGTGAAGTATATGAAAATTATTGGATCAATAAATTTGAATGAGGAAACATCAAGAATTGAAAGTTGCTACTTCTGTTCCTGCACAAATTTAAAATAATGAAAAATAAATTAATTAAATCATAACAGATCTGAATAACTTTGTCCTAATAAAATAATCAACAAGGTCATTGATATGTTGACTCACCTCAAATAGATGTGGAACTGTGAAATTTAGATCTCCAAAATAATCTTGTCAAGCCACCTGATAATACAAAGTAAAGAAAATTAAGAAACTAATAATGTAAAAAAATCCCCATACAATATGTGGCAAGCTATGAATATCAAATTAATGGTGAAAGTTGTAATAAAAAAAATCTTATTCATTACATTCAATTTTATTCTAAATGTTCTGCAAAGGCTTTGACGTCTGTCTACCACAATCATCTTCCAAATGTCTTCAATTTAAAATGTTAGGAAACAAAAATCTGCACCATTCTTCTATCACAATAAAGCCACTTAATTTTCACAATGTAAGAAATGATAATAAAAACCACGAACTATATAACAAAGTGCCAAAATAAATCACATCACTCAGACAAGATACTCAGAAAACAAATTAAATCACACCAAAAGAAAAGTGATTTTCAGTTTCTGACCTTGAGCTTGGTTAGCATTCTGCATTCCCTTGGACATTAACTTATCCATGGCAACAAGCTAGAAATGATAATCTACACAGTAAAGACTGGATATCAGAAATCTATAGATTATATTTTTGCATCCAAGAGCTTTCTTTTTCTATCTGGTATGATAAATCGATGTTGATAAAAACAGCCTGTTTCAGAAGAAAATCCAATAATTATTTTCGAGTACAGTGGCGCAAGGAAAATGCAAGATGAACCAAAGAAGCAATTCTAGACATATTGAATATACCACACACACAAACCCATATATATATATATATATAAGAAGAATGCTCGTGCGCGCAGTTTATATATATATATATATATATATATGTAAGACTCCCACGTAGATGAGAAAGAAAGGAGATCTTACTTCAACCATAAATATATATAGCATCAGAATATATAACAATTAAAAATTACTATATAAAACTTAAATAACCTTTATATATAGCCAAAAATAATTGCTATATATAATTTTTTTTGTAGTAGTGCAGCTGAATCCTATTTATAATGCTCCTTCAAGGCCATTATATTAGCCAAACAAGGAGCCAGATGCTTGTGCCAAAATATCTGCTCGCACTTGACACGGGCTCGCGACATTCAAGGCATGTCAAGTAACGGTCTCACGTTTAGGTAACACTCTTTCTGCTTTAGGTGTTTCGAGTCTCACAAGTCACGTTTTTCTCACGACTCAGCATCTACTTAATTAAGGATACCTCCTTTAGAGGAACTAAGCTTTGCTTTATTTAATAATTTATTGGGCCTGATTCTTTATTTGTCTGGGTCAGACATTTCCTTTTTTATTATTTTGGGCTTTAACCAAATTTGGTCTCATTTTGGCACTAAACAATTATATTTATATGTAGTTCAAGATATGATTGTACGCCCCGTAGGGGCCATTGCACTGTGATGACTAAGATCATATATCGTGACTGGAGGCCATGTTTGAATACTATTAAATTCAGGGGTAGTTATTGTGTCAAATCATTTACTTTTGTTTTAAAATAAAATATATATTTAATTTTTTAATTTGACTTAACATTTTGTTACAGTTCTTTAATTTTATAAGATATTTTTTAATTTTTTAATTTTAATATTGTTAGTTTTATAATAATAAATTTTTACATTAAATTTTTAAATATTAATAAAATATTTTTAAATGCTAACATATTAAATTTAATTTGTTAAGACAATAACGACTAATAAAAAAATAATCATTTAACATTAATAATGTTAAGATTAAAGAATTAAAAACATATTTTATAAATTAAAAATTAAATTAAAATTTTATATAAAATTTAAAAAATTAAAATTATACTCTAATTTTTATTTTATTTGACTTATAAATTAAAAAAAATTTAATTTTCACTGTCCAACGATCATATTTCAAACGGAAAATCTCCTTTAGCATTGAATATTAAGCTTGTTAAATGAAAATTTCATGATTTTGGTCCAAAAAAAAATGAAAATTTCATGATGACGTGCCTTACAATGATTGAAATGGCTACCAAATTTTTAATGTATTATTAAGTCCAAAAGTATCTATAAATTTTAAGTTTAAACATCATTGGAAAAACTTGGATAGGGTTGATAAAGAAATCAAATAGTTTACGCAATTTTAATCTCTTGTCGTGCGTACTTATCTCGCTTTTTAAAATATATGATTGTAAAACACGTAATTTATTAGTTTAATTTATACATAACTATATTTTTTTGCAAAAAATTAATCTGCAGGTCCTTCTATTTTTTCTTGATTTTGAACTTAGTCTTTATAATTTATTTTATTTTAATCAAGCTTTTATAGTTTAATTGATCAAATATATTAGTCTCTGAAAGTTAAACTTGTCAATGAATATTAATTTTTCAAAATAAAAACACTTTTAAAATTTATAGAAAATTTGATTTAAAAAAATTTTGATTTAATACAATAATTACATTTGTACTAATTTTTATGAACATTTTAGATGGACAAAATTTATTTGGACAACATAACCTGATTATATAAATTCTGAATCATAAAAATTATGAAATTAATTTTAAAATTATATAATATTTTAATAAACATATAAAAGCCCTTAATTTTATTTTTTAAAAGAGAAAATAAAAATATTTTAACAATAAGGGACTAACATATTCAATCGACCAAACTATAAGAGTTTGATTAAAGTAAAATAAATTACAGAAACCTAATTCAAAATAATGTAAAATTATAAGGACTTATATTAATTTTCTTTATTTTTTATTAGGTTAAAGTATATTTTAATCCTTAACTTTATATAAGATTTTATTTTAGTTCTTTAATTTTATAAAATATTTTTTTAATTCTTTAACTTTAATACTATTAGTTTTATCATCACAAAAAAAAATCTACATTGAAATTTTAAACATTAATAAAATATTTTCAAATGTCAACATATTAAGTTTAATATTTTTAATAACAATGACGAGCATAAAAAATAATTTTTTAAAACTAACGATGTTAAGGTTAGAGGGCTGAAAAATATATTTTATAAAATTAAGAGATTAAATTTAAATTTTAAATAAAATTAAAAAAAACTAAAATTACACTTCAACCTTTTTATTATTATTGATTTTTTGGATCCACGGTAAAGATCCAGGGACATCAAACACCAGCCTAGACATCATCCAAGGAATAATCACACATTACAATTAGAGGCATAGCCAATAGGAACAACCCTAAGATGGTTTTTCCTTTTTATTGTAACACCAAACGACTCGTCCATCTCCAACTCTTCAAGCTTCATCTCATTTGGTAGTTTCCAATCAAAATGATAGAGCAAATTAGAAAGTAACAATTCTAAAACAGGTGTAGCAAATGTGATTCCAGGACATATCCTTCTTCCAGAACCAAATGGTATGTACTCAAAGTTTGAACCTTTGAAGTTGTAATCAACCTTATTATCGAGAAATCTCTTTGGTTCAAACTTCTCCGGTTCATTCCAGTATTTGGGATCTCTTCCAATGGCCCAAGCATTAATGATAATCTTTGTCTTCGAAGGTATCTTATATCCATTAATCTCACAACCTTCACTATTCTCTCTTGGAAGCAATAGTGCTAGGGGCGAATGCAACCTTAGGGTTTCTTTGATGACAGCACCTAAATATTTTAATTGGTGAAGTTCTGATTCGTCCACATACTTTTTGCCTCCATAGACTCTTCTTACCTAATATGTAGAGCCAAAAATAATTCTTATATGTAAGTCAACTCAATAATTTCAAAGTTATAAATCAATGTCAATTGATAAATGACCCAGCAGACTAAGAGATAGATTTTACACACGCACAACCTAGAAAATAAATGTAACATGACATTCAAAATTCAACTTGTGCCCTATACCTCAGCTTGTGCATCTTTCATAGCTTCTGGGTTTTTGAGCAATTCTGACATTGCCCACTCCGTTGTGGTTGCTGTTGTTTCAGTTCCAGCAAAGAAAACATCCTGAAAAGGGATTCATACAATTGATTAGAAGAATAATAAATAACTAATTGAAAATTATTTGATAAATTAAAGTTAGATCGCATGGACTAACTTTAAGAACAGCTTTAATGTTGTCGAGAGACAAGGGGATCTCAAAGTCATCACTGTTCTTTTGTATCTCGAGAAGAACATCAACTAGATCCTCCTCATCAGCCTCTCCAATAATGTTATTTTTTCTTTTCTTTTCTCTGTGGTCTCTTATGATGTCATCAAGCACCCTATCAGTATGTTCATGCAACTTCATTGTTCGAGCTCTCATCCCAGTGATGACACTGAGAAATTTAAATGAAGGATAGAAATCAGAAATTGATAACCCAGAGCTTAGCTTTATCGATTGCTCTATAGTTTGAAGAACCTCTTCCACGTTCCCTGTCTTTTTGCCAAAGGCCACTCTTGCAACTATAGAATTTGTGAGTGCCAAGAATTGTCCACCAAGGTTTATGACAGAACCTTCAAGTTCAGAGATGTTCCTCACAAGTGCTGATACCTCCTCTTCTCTTATCCTTCTAAACGATTCAACTCTCTTTGCTGAGAAAATCTCTAAAGTACAAATCTTTCGAAGTTGCCTCCAATAGTTTCCATATGGGGAAAACACGATGTCCGTGCTATTATAGGCTTGTATATCAGAGGCGAGAATTTTGGGTCTGTTTGCAAAGATCTGATCATGCGTCTTCATGATTTCTTTGGCATATTCTGGTGAAGACACTATGATGTGGGAAAGCTGGCCAAGTTGAAGGTGGATGAATGGTCCATACTTGTTGGCAAGATTTGTGAGAGAATGATGAGGTAGAGACCCAGCGAGCTGGTGTAAGTTTCCTATAAGAGGTAATTTCCATGGGCCTGGAGGTAGGGTTTTGATGGGTTTGCGTTTGTTGGAAGAAGATAGCTTGAGGATCACAAAGAAAAAGCACAAGAAGGTGAAGACGATGGAATATGGGATCTGTATCTCCATGAATGAATGGATATGGTTAAACCTAAATAGGCTAGTGTGGGGTTTTGCGTTGTCAAGTGCTAGGCCTTTTATACTCAAACGTCAACAGTATACTTGAGGTGTGAATTGTAATTTACAGAGCAAGCAAAGATCGACTTTATGGCTTCTCCTTTAACGTGTATTTCATGCCATTGACTTAGACTGATACAGCTCAGGCAAAGTTCTTTTTTTAATATATAATTTTGTACTTCACAATGTCCATATTCCACAAGTGTCTCTGTCATACATAGCCATCGGTGGAGAAAAAAGCTGCAATGTATTTCCAAATTTATATTATTATATTTTTGACTGATTCTAAATCAAAATAAAAAAATATTAAAATTTATACTACATTTGTAGTATAACTGAATATGGGTATTAATTGTTATGCATCATGCAAAGTAACATAACAAAACTAAACCATCACAGTTATGGGCAACTTGCGTCAAAGTCTTTGTATTTAAGTTGTTTGAACATAAATGATGTTAATTTATGCTCAGCATATGGAAGATATATTCTAAAATTGGAATGAATTAGAGTGATTTAAACAGATCAATGAATATAATGGTGAGTTGAACTCAGTGAGGGTGAGGGGTAGCAAGAGTCATAGATTTTCAGTTTAAATTATTTTCATAAATTTTTTGATTATTTAAAGTTACGGAGTTGAAATAGCTACTAAACTTATTGTTTAATTAACAAAATAAATGTTGAGATTAACTGTGAGTCGCACGCGAATGACTAGGATAGGTTCAATTTTTTCGCCTCTCACTAAATTTGCATCTTATTCAATCCAAATTCTGAATAAAAAAATTGGTTCATTTAATGACTCATGATTGTTAGAGAATGTATCCTACAACTACTTATTTGAAAATTTTGCAATGCCTTCACAAATTAAATTTGACCACTGCTACCTTTGGAAAGCCAGAAATTTAAAAATGGATTTAATTATTTATCAGGCAGTCTGTTCTCGACAATTACATTGGGCCAAAGGAGTAAAAGGCGAGACCCAGCCCAACCCAAAAAGAAGAAGACGCTTGGCATAAATGAAAGATGCCGAAGGAACCGACAAGGTAGAGAACTCATTGAATTACGCCTGGTTAGATTTTGTTTTAAAAAAACTGTTTTTTTTTAAATTTTTTAAAATGAAAAAATTTGGATAAATATTTTTAAAGCTGTTCTTCTTTTTAAATGAAATTATTTTAGAGTTGTTTTTTTTAAAGTACACTATATATTATTATTGGAAATTATTCTTCGTTATGGCCCACCATCAATAATCATTATCACCTAATTTGTTAACGATGAAATTATTTTTAAATTAAAATTAATAAATAGATTTTTTATTATGAAAAATGATGATGAAAATTGCATTAAAACATAGCATTTTAGAAAAAGTTAAACACAATCAAACAAGCCTTTAATTACACAATTTTTTAATAGATAGAATCGTACCTAAAGTTTTTATATGAAAAAATTAATCTTTTAATGCTTTAACTTTCAACTTATTTGTAACTTAGTCCCTTAATTATGACTCGTTGCGACTTAGTCCCTTAACTATAATTCGTTGCGACTCAGTCTCTCAACTTTTGATTTACCTAAAATTCAGTCCTTATTTTTTAATTTTTTTTAAATTTTTTTTATCAAATAAAAGGGATAAAAAAAAAGCTCATATATTATTTTAAAATACTATTTTCTTACTCATTGATGTGAGATATAAGCTAATATAAAAAAAATGAACAAAAGTTGAGGGATTAATTTGTAAGTAATTCAAAAATTAAAGGACTGAGTCATAAGTGAGTCATAATTGAGAAACTGAGTTACAGCGAGTTATAGTTGAGGGATTGAGTTACAAATGACTTAAAAATTGAAAGACTAAAAGATTAATTTTTTTTCTTGTATTAAAGAAATTTGCACCTGATATTTAATATATTTTGAATTGATTCTATAAACCCAAACGCTTTATATATAAATATTTTTTTGTGAGCAAGATTCATTTGTCTCTTGTTGGAAATGTACAAGTTTTTCAAGTATAATACAATAAAATGTTTGTATATAACAAGATTCATATATTAATAACATAATTTCCATTCATTATATGTAATTTATATGGTTTAGTTGAACAATAATATACAAGTTTCTTAAGTGTATAAAAAATAGAATGTTCATATATAATATGACAAGATCCATACATTAACAACACAATACCTATTCATTATGCATAATCTATGTGGTTTAGTTGAATAGTAATATACATGTTTCCTAGGTGTATGCAAAACAAAATGTCCATATATAATATGATAAAGTCTATACATTAATAATACAATATTTATTCATTATACATCATCCATGTGGTTTAGTTAAACAACAATACACAAGTTTATCAAATGCATGGACAACATAATGTTCATAAATAACATGACAAAGTTAATATATTAATAACACAAAGTCTATTTATTATACATAATCTGTGTGGTTTAGTTGAATAATAATATACAAGTTTCCCATTAGTATAAACAATAAAATGTCCATATATAACATAATAAAATTCATATATTAATAACATAATTTTTGTTCATTACATATAGTTCGCGCACGATGTTATTTTTTCAAATGAGGGGCAAATGAGTCTTTTTACCAAAATGTATATTTGCATATAATGCCTTTGGGCCTACAAAATCAATTCAAAATATATTGAGTCTTAGGTGCAAATTTCTTTAATTTGGGGACTTTAGGTGCAATCATCCCATTTTAATATCTTGATTTTTTTTGTTCCAAAATATTGATCCGATGATATTTAACATTGTAATCTTTTATGTCATAAATACATACAACTTCAAGGGAAATAACAAATAGGAACTACACTCAATATATTTTTCCTTTTTATTGCAGCACCAAATGACTCATTCATGTCTATTTCCTCTGGCTTCATTCCTATGGGAGTTTCCAATCAAAATGGCAAAGCAAATTGGAAAGCAACAATTCTAAAACAAGCAAAGCAAATATGATTCTAGGACATATTCTTCTTCTAGCACCAAATGGGATTGACTCAAAATTTGATTCAAAATTGTAATCAATGGTTACATTAAGCTCTTTGAATCAAATCTTTTTGGTTCATTCCAAATCTTAGGATCTCTTCCAATAGTCCAAATACTAATAATATTCCTTGTCCAAGGAGGTATCTCATATCCATAATTTTACAACTCTCACTATTCTCTCTAGGAACCAACAATGTCCCAGGTAGGGCTGTGCATGGGCAGGGTCGGGTAGGGCAATCCATTAACCCGATGCCCTGCCCTAAATGTCTTCGGGCAAAAAAACTATGCCCAAAGCCCGACCCTACCTGAAAGATGCCCGACTTTGGAGGGGCCGGGCGGGCAGGGTCGGGCAGGGATCGGGCACCTCGGGCAGGGTCTCCAACCTTGCCCTACCGAAATAAAAAATCAGAACCATCCACACAAATCTGAAATACACTGTAGTAAATTAATTATTTCCATCAATAAATCACTTCAAGCTCTTATTTTAAAAGTAATAGATTGTTAAATATCACTAGCAAAAATATTATGGTGTTATCAAAAAACTTAATGGCAAAACAAATATGGAAGGAATATTTCATGCAAGTCACAAGTGCTGTCCAATTCCAAATTCTAAGAAATATAAAAATATTTAACCTAAGGTTTACAAACTTGATCATCAAGGCATCTAAAAAAAAAGAACTACCATTTATGTCCCCATCAAGTTAAAAAATTATATCCTAAATTATTATTTTTATAAAAAAATATATTATATCTCGGGCCGGGCAGGGTCAATTGGTTGGATACCCCAGCCCTAAACCCTGCCCAACCCGAAGATCGGGCTCAGCCCGACCATGCCCAAATAGAATTGGGCAATTTTTTTAGGGCTCGGGTTGGGCATATTTTGCTCGGGTCGGGCCGGGCATCTCGGGTTCATGGGCATCCTGCACAGGCCTAGTCCCAGGTGGATGTAGCCTGGAGGTTTCTATGATAACAGCACTTAAATACTTTAATTGGTGAAGTTCTGATTCATCTACATACCCTTTGCATCCATAGACTCTTCTTACCTAATATAGATAACCAATAAGTCTCATATGAAAACAACTACTAAACAATTTCAAATTTTTTAAATCTATATTAATAAATAAATACTCCTTATAGTTCTATTTATAAGATAGAGAGAGACCATTTTTAACTCCTATTTAGAAGTCATATTATTAAAGTTTTATTACAAATTCTACCTTTATTCTCCAATAAATGTTGGCAAGAAAAGATATGTTATATATATATATATATATATATTTTAATAGGTGAGGTTGAAAAGTTACTGAATTTTTTGATAAAGTTAATGAATTTAAGTTTTTTTTTTGGTCTATGATGAAACATATTAAAAGTGACATAAGTCTAGATAAGTAATCGAGTATACCAATACTTCGCTTGGATGTGTTGGAAAACAGGGGAGAAGGAAAATTCTTAAAAATATTAAAAAAATATTTTTGATTTTTTTTTTAATTTTCTCTCATTCCTATTTTCCTGCCATTTTTCTCACATTCCAAACTAAGCTTAATCATATCAACACAGACATAACCAACAAGATCGTAATGCAATATGTTCAAGATCCTAATTGCGCCCATACCTCTGCTTGTGCCTCTGTCATTGCCTCTGGGTTTTTGAGCAATTCTGACATTACTCACTCTGCTGTAGCCACAGTTGTTCCTGTTCCAGCAAAGAAAACATCCTGAAAAGAGATTCACAATTTGATTAGAAGGATAAATCATGTGATCAGTGCCTTTTGTGTATCAAATTGCAAATTATGTAACATTTATATGATAAAGTGCAAATACATTGGACTAACCTTAATAACAGCTTTAATGTTGCCAAGAGATAAGGAAATCTCAAAGTCATTGTCCTTTTGAATCTTGAGAAGAACATCAACTAGATCATCCTCCACATCTCCAAAATTATTGCCTGTTTTCTTTTATTTATGGTCTCTGATAATGTCATCAAACACTCTATCACCATCTCTATGCAACTTCATAACTTTAGCTCTCATCCCAGTGATGATACTGATAAATTTCAGTGAAGGACAGAAATCAGAAATCGATAATCCAGAGCCAATCTTTATTGATTGTTCCATAGTTTGCAGGAGATGTTCTATGTTCTTTGTCTTTTTGCCACAAGCTGCTCTTGCAACTACATAATTCACGCATATGAAGGTTTTTCTGCTAAGATTAATGACAGAACCTTCATGTTCTTCAGAGATATTCCTCACAAGTGCTTAAGCCTCCTCGTCTTATTTTTCTGAATGATTGGACCCTTTTCTTGGAGAAAAGTTCCAAAATACAAATCTTTCTAAGTTGCCTCCAGTAGTTTCCACATGGGGAAAAGATAATGTCTGTGGCATTGTAGTACAAGACATGAGAGGGAAGATTTGTGGGTCTGTTTGCAAAGATCTGATCATGAGTCTTCATTATCTCTTTGGCATATTCTGGTGAAGATACCATGATATGAGAAAGCTGACCAAGTTGAAGGTGGATGAATGATCCATATTTGTTTGCAAGATTTAACCCGCAGAACAAGTCAGGCCTGACTGTGAGGTAAATATAAAAAAGGAGATGTCGGCCATCTGGGCATCGAAGAACGAGGCGGCATTTTGTGCATCAAATATTTTTTATTTTTATTTTTTAAAAATTCAGATACAAGGGCTCCCACTTAATATAAAATATATTGTAATGTAATATGAATTAAACCAATTATAGAATTTTTTTTGGGTTTTTTTTCTAGATGTAGTTTTTATTATAAGACTAAACCGAAAAAACAGCCTAATATTTATTATATTTTGCATTAAGATCTGTTTATTATATTTGTCAATGATACACTGTTATATATTAATCATAAACTTCTTGTAAATTTTTCAATTTTTAATAATAAATTTTTTATATATTAATGTAAAGTGGCCATACTCTCAAATTTTTACAAATTTGATCTATATTTTTTAGACATAAGATTTTTTTTCGGCTAGTGAACCCATTTATCCTATTTCTTTAATAAATATGTCCAATTATAAATTATAAAGGCCATGTTTATTTTTGCTTATTATATATCTCATTAATTATTTTGACTTCCAAAACACAAGGTTATAACTTTTATATTATATATTGACAGATTTGATAGTTTTAATAATTTATTTTATTATTTTTAAACTCCTGCATATGGTGGCTCTTCTTTTTTAGGGTGTTTTTGGACGAGTGATGATTTTAAGGATTTAAATTCTATGGAGTTGATTGCAAATTGAATATATATATATATATATATATATGTATGTATGTATGTATGTATATAATTAGAATAAATATTAAGAACATAATTTAAATAATAATGAAAAACAAGTAGTTCGCACAATTTTAACCTCCTACATAAAACATATTTCGGTGATAAATATATGCATATAACCTAATTAAGGGGAATAACCAATAGGAATTACACTTAGGTCGTTTTTCCTTCTTACTGCAGAACCAAAAGTCTCATCCAAATCCAAATCCTCAGGTTTCATTCCTTCTGGAAGTTGCCAATCAAAATGGTAAAGCAAATTGGAAAGTAACAATTCTAAAACAGGTGTGGCAAATGTAATTCCAGGGCAAATTCTTCTTCCAGAACCAAATGGAATGTACTCCAAGTTTAAACCTTTGAAGTTGTAATCAACTGTTGTATCAATAAATCTTTTTGGTTCAAATCTTTCTGGTTCATACCAATTCTTGGGGTCTCTTCCAATGGCCCAAGCATTAATTATAATCTTTGTCTTCAGAGGTATATGATATCCATTGATTTCGCAACACTTGCTGTTCTCTCTTGGAACCAACAATGGCACTGGTGGATATAGCCTTAGGGTTTCTTTAATCACAGCACCTATGTATGTTAATCGGTGAAGTTCTGATTCATCTACATAACCTGTGCCTCCATAGACTCTTCTTACCTAAAGTAAAGGAAATAGATAATTCTCATAAATGAACTCAATAATCTCAAATTTATAAATCAATAGGAAAAACATAACTATTGTTCCATATATTTTAATTGTATTTTATTATTGATCCTTGTACTTGTTTTTTTCTATTTGCAATGTTAGTTCTTTTTCTTTTTAAATATGTCCAAAGAGATAATGCAGTGACACTAACGGTGCTAAATTAGGATATTTGATGCATATGAAAAAAGGCTTAACCCACACTAACTTGAAAATTACTTTTCAATGGTAACAAGCACTATTGCCAGAATAGTTTTAGTCACAAAGTAATTGTCCCCTTTTTACATATTGTTGATTCAAATTGCCAACTCATTATATTTTAAACATGCTAGCATCTTTATTAACATTGATAGTTACATTTTAGATAATTTAATATTGTTATTAGGGCTGCATCATTATTTTTTTAGGCATATTTAAAAATAGATGGATTAATGTAGATAGGAAAAACTAGAGGGACTTGGAACATAAAAAAAAAGAGCACAAGATTGACGACAAAATATGATAAACTATAGGGATCAATAATTATGTTTTTTCTTAAATGAATAATATAATATGCACATGTATACAACCTACAAAATTATAATATGATATTTGAAATTCAAATTGTGCCCATACCTCTTGTTGTGCCTCTTTCATAACCTCTGGGTTTTTGAGCAATTCTGACATCGCAAACTCTATCGTAGATCCTGCTGTTTCAGTTCCACCAAAGAAAACGTCCTAAAAAGGGATTCACATGAGGGATGTGCATATACATGGGCTTGTGTTAGAGTTTGTCAAATATTACAAATTATATGTGATATACATATATTTGGAAAAACTTTCGTTTATATGACAAAGTGAGCATGGACTAACCAGAAGAACAGCTTTAATGTTGTCTAGAGATAAGGGGATCTCAAAGTCATTGTTCGTTTGAATCTTGAGAAGAACATCAACCAGATCCTCTTCTAGATCTCCAATGTTATTTCCTTTCTTTTCTTTGTGGTCTCTGATGATGTCTTCAAACACTTTGTCACTGTCTTTGTGCGCCTTCATAGTTCGAGCTCTCATCCCAGTGATGACACTAATAAATTTCAGTGAAGGATAAAAATCAGAAATTGCCAACCCAGAACTTATCTTTTGTGCTTGCTCTATAATTTGCAGGATTTGTTCTACGTTCTTTGTCTTCTTGCCAAGGGCTGCTCTTGCGACGACAGAGTTCGTGAGTTCAAAGATTTTTCGACTGAGGTTAATGATAGAACCTTCATGTTCAAAGATGTTCCTCACAAGTGCTGAAACCTCTTCTTCCCTAATCCTTCTGAATGATTGAACCCTCTTTGCTGAGAAAAGCTCTAAAGTACAAATCTTTCGAAGTTGCCTCCAATAGTTTCCATATGGGGAAAACACGATGTCTGTGCTATTGTAACACAAGAGATCAGAAGCAAGAATTCTGGGTCTGTTAGCAAAGATCTGATCATGTGTCTGCATTATTTCTTTGGCACAATCTGGTGAAGACACTATGATGTGAGAAAGCTGGCCAAGTTGAAGGTGGATGAATGGTCCATACTTGTTCGCAAGATTTGCCAGAGAACGATGAGGTAGAGATCCAACAAGTTGGTGTAGGTTTCCTATGAGAGGTAATTTCCATGGCCCTGGTGGTAGGGTTTTGATGGGTTTCTTGGAAAAGTAGAGCTTTTGGATCACAACGAGGAAGCAGAAGATAGTGAAGATGACGGGATATGGGATCTGTATCTCCATGATCAGGCATATATCTCCATGGTAAAGTTTATGCCCTTAAAATTTATAACACAACTTGATGTTTTAAAATCAGCACCTGAGCTGTGGGTTGTATTTTATACTAACACAAGATCGACTTTATGATTTCTCCATTTTGTTTTAACGAGTCTTTTGGCTGGATATGCCATGTTTTCAAACAAGGTTTCTTAATTTCATATTATAATATTTTTACAATGTAAAATTCCACAAAAGTCTCTATCCTCTTACGTTTTGTGTTTCAAATATAATAAAAGTACCAATCAGGTTTAGTCGGTGGAATAAAAAGCCGCCAAGTGTTTTAGAAAATGGAAGAATGATATTTAGATCCTAAAACTTCAAATTAATGACAGCATGATCCCAATTTTGTGGATAGATCAGACGCAAATAATGATTTAAATAACTATGAGAGCCTCAGTTGTAAAACTATGAGACTAAACTGTGATATATAGTTAATTCATGATTTGTAAAATTGTGACATTTGTATTTTTGATTATCTCAATTAATGTTTACAATTTATCTCTTAACAAAATTATTGTAGAGCAAGTACTCACATAATTCTCTCCTCTTACAATTAACCTTATTTTACTTAACTTTCCAAACAACCAAATCTTTGATTAACTTTTTCCCCTAAAAGAATATTGGCTTGTTTGTTTTGTATTTTTTTTCAAGATAGACTCAGCAATAAATGGATAAAACAATTTAATAAATTTAAAAAAATCACATAATTTTTTTTAATAAGCATATCCAAATGATACGTGAATAAATACAATTTTTTTGGCCAGATAATAAATACAACATAAATATTTATTGAAGTTTTTTGTGGGTAATGAATATTGATTAAAGTTTGACGATAAGGCTAAGGATTAAAGGAGTAAAACTGAAATTCGGCCCCCCAAAGTAAAACTGAAAAGGCCTTTCATTCTCCGCTATAAGCCTATTAGATAGGTTGGGGCTTCAAGGAATCAAAGGCAGTCCCGACCCATCCGGGTCCGAAAGAAGAATACACAGTGCATAAATCAAAAACCCTAGAATTGTTAATTTAGATTTATCGGTGAGATATAAAGACGGTGGTCGGAGTCGATTTCATCGTGTACGCTGGAGAAATGTCTGTAAGTCGGAGATTGTGTGTGTTTAGTGGGCGATCACGGAATCCCGGTGAGGAAAATTTTAGTAATCAGAAGAAGGGGCATGCGAAAGCAATGGGAAAATGGTGGTGCTCCCTCTTTAGCTGCAGAGGTTGAGGAACCAACCAAACCCTTCCTCATGCCTCCCACAGTAATTGTAGATACTTGGCTTTCTGAGGGATCCTTCTTCTTCTTTCACCGTTTTCTCCTATTTTCTCACCTCGTAGATTCTCTACTCAATCATCTCCGGCGTGGTTCATGAGTTTTAATTTTTATGATTTGTTAATACCAACTAGATTGGACAGAACGAACGATGCAATTTGTTAACAGATTTATTAATACATACATACGTACATATATAAACAAACTCGAAAAAACGTTATTTTGTACAGTTTATGATCATAGGCCTTTTTTTCCCCCCCAACTCTCTTGAAAGTCGCAAAAGATCGCAAAGAATGTATTGCTGCAGCATGTTGAAAAACCTTTTCTTTCTTGACTGTCTCTATGAGTTATATAATGACATAATGCAAACACTCTGTTTCGTGTTGCTTTGAATCTTTTGATCTGCATGCAAGGGATGCATATTTTCTCTGCTGCTGCGACTGAGATGACATGTTCCTATTGGAAAAGATAACAAGAAGATGATTCAATCCCTTAAAACAAAGACAGCTTTGAGAGTGGAGAGCCCCAATTTATTAGATCATTACTGTGATCTTTTAATCTCAAGTGTTGAATCCTTCTGTTCCACATTAATTTCCACGACAAATAGTTGTATGGAATTCTACACACTACGGTTTTTTTTTGTATCGTTGATTAATATCACATGAATGATTGAATCCATGGATCAATTTGTGTAATTTTTCATTTCATCTTTGATGTTGTGATTGGTTTACAAATTAATTTCTTTGATAATCAGAGATCTGGGGGCAAGAAGGGTGCTTGCCCCCTTGTAAGCTCGTAAAAATTTTAAAAATAGATTTTCGCCTCCCATTCAACGATTTATTTTCAATCCCCCCCCCCCCCAGAAAAAAAAAAAAAAAATTTCGTTAGCTTCTAGATTCGTCCCTGCAATAGAAATAACTGAGGTAATGAATGAAAAGAAGCTCTTCCCTGTGTTCCTCTACGTAGCTACAATAGCAATACTACTTGGAGATTGATTTCATTTTGATGTTGCCAATCTCTTTACAGAGTCCCTGATCACCTCTGGCTTTTTTACTGCCGAAAGTCACAGGGCACGTTCCCTGACGAAATTGATGAGTCAAGATCAACAAGTTCAAGTTGGGAATATAAGAAAACCAGAGAGTGGAATTCTACTATCATGAATAATATATATATATATATATATATACACATATACACATATATCTATATTAATTTTCAACAACTTGCATAACTTCCTCGAAAGTCATATAAAATCACTTTTAACTCAATCTCAAAGGGAGTAGTTTTGTTTTACGTAAACTGGAACCGCTGCAGCTTCTTTTACGTAATTTTGTTTTTCCTCAGAGACATAGAATGGAGCCGTGTTTAAGTTGGTAGGTTTTTTTAATTATATTATATTATATTACATATAAATCGTGGTCATTGTTGTTCATTACATCTCTTATCAGTGTCAATATCAATATAAAATTTGAATTGGGAAAGAATTTCGTATAGAGAGCAACCTCCATGATGTTGCGATTCGGTTTTATATATCATAAAAGGAAACCGCTGTAGCTTTTTTAAAAAGTCCAAGTTGCTCTTTGATCAAATTAAAAATTGCAAGCTGTAAGATGCTTTTGTACATGTAAGTGGCCTTCTTTTATTATTTATGCAGGCTGGCAGTTTGCAACGACACATCAACCCCGCAAACTAGGAGTCAACACTTTCTCTCACCCACTAGAAAGATGGACGCCATCGCCCTGAAAGTTCTTCAGGGATTGACCTCTTTGGCTCTTGAAGAGTTCAAATTACTGTGGAATGTTAAACATGATGTAGAAAGGATGAAGAACACGATCCTTGCAATCAGAGCTACACTGTTGGATGCAGAGGCGAAGGTCAACAACCATCAACTGAGCTTTTGGCTGGAGAGACTCAAGGATGTACTCGATGATGCAGATGACCTGCTTGATGATTTATCCACTGAAGCTATGAGGAGGGGAATCATCACTCAAAACAAGGTGGCAAAGAAGGTACGGATATTCTCCAAATCAAACTAAGTTGTTTATAATCTAAAGATGGCTCATAAAATGAGGGAAATCAGGGGATGGTTAGATGAAATTGATGATGAGAGGAAAAAATTCCAATTGACTGATCATCCTCTTAAGCCCCTATCTATACATGAAGAACGGAAACAAACATGGTCGTTTGTGCAAGAGGAAGAAATTGTTGGGAGAGAGGAGGAAAAAAATCTCGTTTTACATTATTTGTTAGACAGCAATATGGAATGTAGTGTTTCAATTATTCCCATCGTTGGATTTGGTGGGTTAGGCAAGACTGCACTTGCTCAACTTACGTACAACCACGAGGACGTTCAAACTTATTTTGAGCTTAAAAGGTGGGTGTGTGTGTCTGATGAATTCGACGAGAGACAAATCGCTCAAAAGATTTTAAGACAAGATAAAATAGGAGAGATGGAGCAAGTGCAACAAGACTTTAGGCAATTAATTGACGGGAAGAGATTTTTGATGGTGTTAGATGATATGTGGAATGAAAATGTTGAGCTTTGGCATAAGCTGAAAAGCTTACTTGTCAAGGGCGCAGAGGGGAGCAAGATAATTGTTACCACACGTAGTGAGAAGGTGGGAAAGATGATAGGAACCTATCCTCCTATTATCCTTAAAGGTCTGGATTGTGCAAGATCATGGGAATTGTTTTGTAGAATGGCTTTTGAAGGGGGCAAAGAATCAAATGATAAGGATTTGTTGGCAGTTGGAAGGGAGATTGTCCAAAAATGTGCAGGAGTTCCTCTTGCTATTAGAATTGTTGGAAGGCTTGTGTATGATAAGACCTTAGAAGGAATAGATTTGTCATACTTGTGGAATTGTGAGCTTTGGAACATAGATCAATTGGAGGAGAGAATATTTGCAGTGCTTAAACTCTCTTATGATCATCTTCCTTCTCCCATGAAGAATTGTGTTGCTTTTTGTTCATTGTTTCCAAAAGATTTTTCATTGAGGAAGCAAACACTAATTCAAATGTGGGTGGCCAAAGGATTCATTCAGTCATCTGATGAGATGAGGTGTGAGGAAGATGTTGGGCATGAATACTTTATGAATCTACTTTCTAGGTCCTTCTTCCAAGATGTGGAAAGAAATAATCATGGCGATATAGTGACATGCAAAATGCATGACCTTATACATGATTTAGCACAATTTGTAGCAAAGCACGAGTATCTTGTCATTAGAGAAGGAAAAGAAGAGAGTCATAAGGACACAACACGTCATTTGTCTTATGATGTGCCAAGGGGAAATTGGGAAGTTTCAACTTCATTCCTTAAGTTTGAAAAATTAAGAACAATGCTCTTGGCCAATACTTGTTTCTTTTATTCGATGGATCACTCTACTTTTGACTTGGTTGCATCAAAATTGAAGTTCTTACGTGTTCTGGACTTACATGGCTCAAATATTACCAAAATTCCCAGAAGCATAGGAAACTTGAAGCATTTAAGATTTCTCGATCTTTCATTTAATCAAATAGGGAAAATTCCAAAGGCTATCACCAGACTCCACAACTTGCCTAGAGACATCAGTAAACTGGTAAGCTTGAGGTATCTTCGGCTTAGTGATCATTGCTGCTTGGAATGGATGCCACGTGGGATAGGGCAATTAACTTCTCTCCTAACATTGACACGTTTTGCAGTAGATGATCAGAAGATGCGTGGAAAAAGGCGTAGTGCAAGGATAAGTGAACTGGGTGGTCTAAACAACTTGAGAGGAAGTTTAGAAATCAGAGGCTTGCAAAACCTAAGACCAAACCCTAAAGAGGCGGAGTCTGTAAAATTGAAAGAGAAGCAACATCTTCAACAGTTATCATTGGTTTGGCTCTCTGATAAATCCCCTAAAGTTGCTTTTGAAGATTAATTGACTTTAGAAAGGCTACATCCACATCATACCATAAAACGTCTAGCTATACAAGGATTTTGTGGAGAGAAGTTACCAGGTTGGATTGGAAATCTCTTGTCACTGCAACACATTGAACTCTATGACTGCAAGTCTTTGACATCATTTCCTGAAGGCCTTCGTAATCTCATATCATTACAAACATTGGACATAATCGAATGCCCATTGCTAGATGAAACATGTCAAGATAAAAGTGGGGCTGAGTGGCAAAAAATTGCTCATATCCCATCGATTTTATTTACTAGTGATATTAACCTTGTTTTTAACTCCTGCATGTCGATAGAATAATTTTGGTGCTTGGAGGGTTAGATTTGATAATGTTGTGGAGAATCTCTTTCATGAGTTAATCTCTTTCCATTGTAGCTTGTTATTTAACATTCACCAGTCACTTGCTTATTGGTAGCTTAATGCGGACATCTTGAGTGTGAACAATGTTTTACAGAATAATTTATGTTCCTCAATATTGTTTGGATCTTAAGCAGTGACGGACGTTTTTCAATAAATTGGAAACTACATTGCTTTGCCTCTCCTGCATATATGCAATATTGATATAATTTTTTTGGGTTCATTTCTTTCTATTCGATAATACAGCCCAGTGATTGTGTAACATTTTTCATTTGAATACCTATCAATTTGTTTAAGTTTTTTTTCATAAAAAATCACTTATTTTTTGAAAATTTTATTTTGTAAAATTTTATAATAATTATTTAAATTTTTTAAAAGTAATATATCTGTGGTTTTATGACGTTCATTACATTCATTTGTATTCAATGTGTACACAAGAAGAGATAAAAAAGGTGGCAGTTAAATAAATAAATATAATGATAAAAAGTAAATCGCGTCCAATTTTGTGTGACTCTATCTAAATAGTTAAATTAAATATAAAAGTTTTATTCAACAAATAATTCAATAGATACATTATACATCTTTGTTCATTTGACAGAACTATTCGAAGCCATGGCAATGAAAAAAAATGAGGGAGAATGGCAGTGAAGGCAAGGGGAAAAGAAAAACAGATTTTAAACAATTAAAAGTTCATTTTTGCATAACTAAAAGTTGATTAATTAATTTGTGTGTAAATGAATATTCAGTTATTTAGAACATTTACCTTTTTTTTTCATTTCTGGAAGATCTCACATTCTCCCATAAAACGGACGTCCACTATGCATTCTGAATTTGGCATGCGACATTGAGTTGTGACCTTCATTTTCACACGAGCAAAACTATCTACATTTATATTTAAAAAAATTATCTATATTTACCTTGCAAGTTGCGTTGCAGTTCAATTACAAAAGTTAGAAAAAATGATGGCAAAAACCAATGAGATAACAAAATGAATTTTACAGAAATTAAGAGCTTATGAATTCTTCTCCAAACCCATAAACTGGGGTGAGCATCAAAGTATTGTCTCCTTCCAAACGTTGCTTGCCTTTGAAGATAGACGCCATCGCTGCCAAAGTTCTTGACGAATTGACGTCGTTGGCTGGTGATGAGTTCAAACTTATGTGCAATGCTAAAGATAATGTGGAAAAGATGAAGAACACGGTCCATGCTATCAGATTTACCCTTTTGGATGTGAGGCAAAGGCCAAGAACCATCAAGTCAGCTTTTAGCTTGAAAGGCTCAAAGATGTACTCTATGATGCAGATGACCTATTGATGATTTGTCCATTAGAGTTCTGAGGCGGGAAATCATGACTCGAAACAAGCCCGCAAAGAAGGTAAAGATATTCTTCTCCAAATTAAAGCAAGTTTTTTATAATCTTAAGATGGGTCATAAAACGAGGGAAATCAGGGAAAGGCTTGGATGAGATTGATGATGAGAAGAAAAAATTGAAATTGAATGATCAACCTCTTAAGCCTTCATCTGATAACGAGGACAGAAAGCAAACTTACTCTTTTGTTCCAAAAGATGAAATTATTGGGAGAGAGGTGGAACTAAACCTCGTTCTTCATTATTTATTGTACTCTGCTATCAAAACTAAATTTTCAACTATTCTCATAGTTGGATTTGGAGGGCTAGGTAAGACTGCACTTGCTCTGCTTGTGTACAATCATGGAAATGTCCAAAAATGTTTTGAGCTCAAAAGGTGGGTGTGTGTGTCTGATGAATTTGATGTCAGGCAAATAGCTCAAAAGATTCTAGGGCAAGAAAACAAAAAAGACATGGAGCAGGTGCAGCAGGATCTTAGACAATCCATTTAGGGTAAGATATTTTTAATTGTGTAGGACGATGTGTGGAATGAAGATGTTGAGCCGTGGCTCAAGTTGAAAAGCTTGTTGATGGAGGAAGCACATGGGAGTAAGATGATTGTAACTACACGCAGTGTGAAAGTAGCAGAGATAATGGACACAGATGGTTAAACAATTTCCCTTCAAGGTCTGAGTGAAGAAAGATGATGGAAATTGTTTTGTCCAATGGCCTATGGAAATGAAAAGGAATCAGAAAATATGGAGTTGGTAGCAACTGGAAGGGAGATTGTAAGACAATGGGCAGGCCATTGGAATTGTTGGAAGACTAGTGTATGATAAAACCTCAGAAAGAACAGATTTTTCATACTTGAGGAATAGTGAACTTTGGAACATGGATCATGTGGAGGAGAGAATTATTGCAGTGCTTAAACTCAGGTATGATCATCTTTCTTCACCCATGAAAAATTGTGTCGCTTTTTGTTCATTGTTTCCAAAAGGTTATTCATTCAAAAAGCAAACTTTAATTAAAATGTGGGTGGCTGAAGGATTCTTTCTGTCATTGGATCAAATGAGATGTGAGGAAGATGTTGGTCATGAGCACTTCATGAATCTGCTTTCAAGGTCCTTCTTCCAAGATGTGAAAAGAAACAAGTATGGTGACATAGAGACATGCAAATTGCATGACCTTATACATGATTTAGCTCGATTTGTAGTGAAGAATGAGTATCTTGTTATCAATGAAAGAAAAGAACAAAGAAATAGAGGCACAACATGTCATTTGTCATGTGATTTCTCAAGCAAGAACTAGAAAGTTCTACCTTCCTCCCTCAAATTTGAAAAATTAAGAACAGTTCTGTTCAAGAGAGGTCGTTTTAGTTGTCTAATGGATGACACATGTTTTGGTTTAGTCACATTAAAATTAAATTGTGTACACGTCCTTGTCTTACAAAGCTCAAATATCACACAAATTCCAGTGAGTAATGGAAATTTGAAGCATCTAAGATTTCTTGAGATCTTTCACAAAATAAGATAAGCCAGCTTCCAAGGGATATTAGCGGACTGCACAATTTGCAAACCTTGAACCTCTCCAACACTGATGTTCTTGAATTGCCAAGTAATACCGGTAATTTGGTCAACCTGAGACACCTTCAAATTGACAATTGCAAGTTGATATGGATGCCACATTGGTTGGGACAATTAACTTCTCTGTAAACCTTTACAGAATTTGTAACAGGTGATAAGAGGATTCAATTAGCCAGGGACAGTGCAGGATGGATGAGTGAATCAGGTGGACTTAACAATTTGGGAGGTTCTTTACAAATCTGTGGCTTGAAACACCTAAGGCATAACCATGAAGAAGCTGAGTCAGAAAAGTTGAAAGAGAAGCAACATCTTCAACATTTAACTTTGGTTTGGTCCTCTGAAGATGGAGTTGCAGATGATGAGCTAGTTTTAGAAAGGCTTCGTCCTCGTGATGGCATCAAAAGTCTGGCTATTGAAAGATTTTGTGGGGAAAGTTTACCAGACTGGATTGGAAATCTCTCTTCATTGCTCTACCTTGAGTTCCATTATTGCAGGAATTTGACATCACTTCCTGATGGCCTTCATAATCTGAAATCATTAAAAAGATTGGTAATAAACGGATCTCCATTGTTGTAACAAAGATGCAGAGTTTGGAAGTGATGATAGGAAAAGAATTGCCCATATCCCATCCATTATATTAAGCAGTGATGGGTCTTTTCCCTTTGTGTGATTTGATAGAAAAATATTGCTCCTCGAAGTGTGATTTTATATTGATGTGGAGAATCTCTTTTCAATAGTTTGTCTCTTTCATTTATGATTTGTCATTAGTTTTCACTGGTATTGGCAAATTGGGAGTCAAGTGTAGATTTCTTGAATGTATATTATAGCTATTCGGCATCTCATAAATAAATAAATAAATCAGTCTATGAGATAAAACATCTTGGTCTGAATATTTGAGGATGCTTACTTTCTCTTTGAGGCAGAGGCAAATGGCCTATTCGTCAATTTTAATACACACCAAAAGAAAAGATTGTGCTATAAAATTTAAGAAAAATATAATTGTTAGTTACTATACTTTTAACGTATTTTTGTATTAATTCATATACTTTTTTTCATTATTACAAGTCTATTAAATTTCATTTATATGCAATGTTAATCTCTATATTTTTTTAATATGACATAAGAATTTAATGGTGATTAATGTGCACATAAATTCTGTTACTTCTTGTGTTGAAAGTCATTACATAAAGAATGAGCAGAAGGCAGCAAAAAACAAGACATTAAATCATAATGATTAAATGTGCAATAAATAGAGCTTTAAAAGAAATAAGGCACATAGGGGTGTGGAGTGAAGGGGGATTAGTAGGGGCCACGACCTCCTTAAGTTTTTAATTTTTTTAGTAAAATGTAAGAATTATATATTTTCAACTCTAATAAATTGACATATTATAAAAGTTATGAAACATTAGATGAAATTTTTATTTCAATTTTATATATAATCTTTTATATATGTCAAAAGCAACTATTTTCATAGTTTGAAGATATAGTTGTCATAGGATCTATTTATTTTTAACAAGATAATGTTATACATGCTCTTAAAATATTGATGTCATTTTATTTTGCTTTCATGTTATATTTAATGAAAGAAATTATAAGAATTATTATTAACAAACTTTGTTAAGCATTGCAACAAAAATCCTAAGAAATATTGAATGTTATGCGTTTGATATCTATCATAAAATCACTTATCCAAAAGTTAAGAGCTTTGGTGATGATGTTCTTCTAAAAAAAATTATTTTTTAAATAATTATTTATTATATGAATAATTTTTATTTTGATATAATTTGATCTCATTGACATAAAAATTTTATGATAATTGAGCATTATTAATGTGTTGATATGTTTATTTACTATGTTTATCAATTGAAAGAATTACATAGAAAATTCAATAAGCAAGTAATAGAGTTTATTACATTGAACAGAACATTAAATTCTAATGATGTATTTAAATCATTTAATGCTCATAGAGATGATAAAATTTTCACCAATTTAATAAAAATTTATATTGAGAAAGAAATTGCTAAAACATTTATGATAGACATAATAACCAATGATTTTTACATCATGAAAAATCGATGAGCAAAGCTTAAATAATATATTTTTTTTGTTATATATGTGTATATATGTATAAAATTGAATATAAATATATATGTTAAAATATTTATATTATATCAGTGATATATATATATATATATAACTGTAGACATGCAGAAAAGCTAGCAGTCAATTTGCTCATTCAATATTTAACTCATCATAAATTTACCAACTTAGTAATGGAATTAACATAATTATGAACATTTCAACTTATTTAACTCATTAATAACGACATAAGAACTAGAATTGCATTATTAAAAGTAACAAATTGCATAAGGGATTTAGAGTAACAAAAAAGAGTATAAGAACAAATACCAAAATATATTAAAAGTATGGGGACTAACAATTATATTTCCTAAAATGAAATTATTTTTTTTGTAATATCAACGTGTCTTGTAAAATAACACTAAATCTCAACTAATCTAGAGTTGGATTGGACCACATGAATGTAAAATTTCTTAATAACAATTTTGAAGGTTGTGACTATACCTGTCAAATGATGGCCAAAAAAAAAAAAATTTAAGTTCCACAAACTCACAAAGTATTACATGGAAAGTAAGACTTGGGAAAATTAAATTGGCCACCTTGTATTTAATCTACAATCATTGGAGCTTTTAACATGGGCCCAAAAAGAGTCTTCAGAGAGTCAAAGCAACCAACAGGGGCGCTAGAATGAATTAAGATTCAAATATTTATAAAAAAAACACTTATTTTTAATATTTAATAATATTTTAAATAAAATTATTTCTTATAAAAGAATATCAGTGCTTAATAAAAGTAACATAACATTGTCAAGTCAAATTTTTGTCATGTCTTTTCTGGTTTTTTTTTTTTTGGGGTTAAGTCAGCTTTTCCCCTGGTTTCCTTGCAACTCATGTTGCAGTTACACGTCCGCTGCACACATTTCCCAGTAAATCACAAATATTTTAAATTACTTATAAAAAAAGTACCTAAAAATTGACTTTTTTCGGTGATATCTAAAAGTAACATTTCATTATTTTATAAGAATAAATGTGTATGATCTACGTTAAAATAAAAAATATATAATTTTGAGTCTCTATATTTTATTTAAGTTTTACTGTAAATCCTTACACTTTTATTTTTTAATATTCTAAATTCTTTTATGAACTAATAATAAAATTTAAGTAAAGTATAGAAATTTAAAATAATATTTTTTTATAAAAAATTAGTATAAGACAATAATTTAAAGATCAAAATTTTGGATCAAAACTTTTTTTAGCATCTAATTTTAAATCCAAGCAACGTACTTTGTAATTAATGAGAAGGAATATGTGAGATTTTGAATAGAAAAAAATATGATAGAATAAAATTATAATTCTTTCAAAATACAACCAACGTTTAATCGAACGAAGACTCTCTCCTGGTCCTCTCAGTCGCTTGCCCTCATAGGGTCAGCGAGGGGGTGGGGCGCATTTTTAACTTCAATGTGAGGGATGTTTGCATATGAACGGTTCAGATTTTGATGTTTTATTTTTATATTATTTTTATATTTATTATAAAAAATGATAAAATTTTAATAAATATTTATTATCATCAATATATACTATACAGATTTAATCTCAATGATCAAATTTAATATTTAAATTTTTATAATTTTTTAAAGTTTACTATTTAAATGTATTTTCAATAGTCTGAATTTAATATTAAATTTTTTTAAAATTTTTATAAATTTTTATTTTAGTAAATATAACATTGAAAAATAAAGATAAAGATCATCTTCAAATCGGTTCTTTAAAAAAGATAAGAAAAAGTTACAACATAAAAATGTTAAATTTAGACTATTCAAAATATATTTAAATAATTAATTTTTAAAAATTATAAAAAATTAATATTAAATTAAATCGTTAAAATTAATTTTGCATTGTTCAGATTTACAATAAAATAAATTTATTATTACTTATAATTTTTATTTTAATAAATAGAAAATAAATGATAAAAATAAAAACTATAAATTTGAAGAGATTAAAAATTTAAACAATTCAAATTGCTCATCACACATCATGATGAGCAAGGAACGGGACTCCATTTAAAGGCAGGAAGAAGCCCAAGAGGAGAGTGCTCCTCTATTTAATGGTGGTTTTCTAATAATGTCAAGAGGGAGACTCTGAAACCAAAAAAAATCAAAGCCAAAACTAATAAGTATTAATCTAAGTTAATTAAAGGGCTATAATTAACCACCTAATTAATTAAGTATGAATTCGCACATTTTGGTTCATGTAAATATAAAATATGCTTTTGGAAGAGTAGTATTTTATGACTTAATTAGCTCGAAGCCAGATTAATGGACAACCAATTTAATTTTGGTTATGTACCATTTGTTTCTTTTTTTTAAAAAAAAAATACAAAACAAAAATATGCTTCTATTCTATATGCTCGTGTTTCTTTCTCCCACTAGTCTCACAAATTGCATCACGGCAAGTTTTCAGGTATAATAACACTAACACTGTGAACACGCACGTATTGTCAAACCTCAAAAGTATTGAACCCATTTTTAGAAACGCTTCTTCTTCTTCTTTTTCTTTGGTCAGAAAGAAACGCTTCTTCTTCTTCTTCTTCTTTGTTCAGAAAGAAACGCTTCTTTGAATCCTCTTCTTCTTCAAAACCCAAATGATTGCTAACTTCTCTAACTGACTCTACCAGACACAGACCTTAATTAGATAATATACATATTACACACACACGCACACGCACACATTCCTTTGCTAGAGTCGTTGAACCCTAACACAAGTCATATGGCTGACCTCACACAACCAAACATATGGCGCCATTCTACCAAAGGAAAAAAAAAAGAAGTAAATACCAATTAATATACTCCATTTCCTGTACTGTATGTAATTAACTTTTAGCTACCTCACAAAAAAAAATTTAAATCATTAATATTATCTAAAAAATTTTAATTTGTTCTTAGTAAATGTATTATCTTTAAAACATCTTATCTCTATGTACAAAAACAACCTCTTTCTCTGCTTATAAAAAATGTGAAATGATAAAATTAAAAGAAAATAATTGAAAGTAATTTTTCATGCGAAGAGCTTATTAAAAAGGACTATATTTTTTTGGCAAGTGACATATACAATCAAATCGAAGGGATATCAGTTTTTTTTTTTTGTCAAAGTACCAGGGAAAATTAACATAATCATGCACGCACGCACGTAAGTAATATCCCCTAATAATTATGTATGTATGTGCGTGTATATAATTAGTTCATTATTATTTTATTAGCACGTGTAGCAATGATTATTGTGGATTATTAAACCCACGTACGTCTCCAGTCATATCTTTTGACCGATATGTATGTATGTATGTATGTATGTATGTATGTATGTATATGTATGTATGTATGTATGTATGTATGTATAATTGTTCTTCTAGTCGGTGAATTGAATAGAACATCAAAGACCAGAAACAGAGTGCTTTTGGATTTAATTGATGAATTTTTAAGGGATTTTTCATTTGATTTTTTCGGGACTGTGAATATTTTTTATATGGCATTCTAATTGGGCTTGTTTTTGAGCATTGACAGGCATTTTTTATTTTTGAATTTTTTAGGTAAATTTGATCTTAATGATGTAAACCTTCAAGATAATTTTAAATTTTATTGTCAATATTTTTAAATTTAAACAATATAAAACAAATCAAATATTATATTATGGATCCGATTTGACGAAGAGATGGTTGATTATTTATTTAGTATTTTAAAAATAACTGTCAGTGGATAACTACCAATTCCATATTTGGCAATTACAAACATTGAATTGAATAGAGCATTATAACTATATGTATACCAACTTGCCTAACGCAACCTTAATTTGTTTGAAATATTGCGATTAAATTGACTTTTGCATTACATACGTACTGTACACTCTCTGACTCTGACCTGTTTTTTCCCAATTAAATCCAAAGCCAACAATCAAAACAATATGCCACCGTATGAATAATTAGACATAAAATAAAATCATTTTCATTAATTTTGATTTATTTTCATAAATGTACACTATTTATTTTTACCAACCAAATTGAAACTCCCATACGCACACAAAAACAGCTGCAAACACATAGAATTTACAAGACCGTTCATTTTGGAAAAATGACAATTAGGGATTCCATAATAACTATTACATATGTTGAATTGTTGAAATCTCAAGAGCAAACCATTATCCTTACTTGTAATAAATTATCTTTTATTGATTGATTTTATATTCACAATAGATTTTTATAAATTTATTCTCAGCTAATGTTACAAATATTTCTAAATATCTTTTATTAATTTTTCAAGTGATAGAAAAAAAATATATAAGTGATTGACTTGTGATTTACAATTAATTCTTATAAATTTTTAATTGACGTTACAAATAATTTCAGTTATACTTTGTAGATTTTTTAAGCAATTTATATATATATATATATATTGTCAGAAAAAATTATAAATGATTAACTTGCAATTTACAATCAACTTTCATAAATTTTCAACTAATGTTATAAATAATTTTAAATATATATTTTTATTTTTTAAGTAATTTATTTGTATATTGATAGCCAAAAATTACAACTGATTCTCATAAATTTTCAACTAACTGAAATAAGTCTAATACACAGAGCATCTAAGTAACCAAGGGGTGATTGGGACTGAAATTGGCCAATAAATAAGACTATCTTTTTTTTTTGGGTGAAATAAATAAGACTATCTTTATCATATCTTACTTCTTTATATTCAATATGACTAGATTTTAAATTTGCATTTTAATTTTTAATTAAAATCATTACTATTAAGTTCATAATTAAAGAATTTTTTTTGGTTTATATAAAACAAATATCTTAATTTTACATTAAAAAGACATAATCAAAATCTAGATGCCATAAGTTTAGTTGAGATTTGATTTATAGGGTACATGCACTATATGTGATACAAAATCTGGTATTTTACTTCCCATCCAATTCATAATAATAAAAATTTATTCTAAAGAAAATATCAACTTCTTTATATATTCGAAAAATATCCCCTTTACAATATTCGAACAAGTTAAATATTATTGAATATTTTTAAAGTTTAATGTAATTAATCTAAAACTAAATTATTGTAAACTAATTTGATATTTTATAAATGAAATAATTGAGGTCAGAATATAGATTTAAAATATATTTTTTTTATTTTATCATATTTTTTTGAAAAATTTAAGGTGTAAAAAATTAAAATTAATTATCTCTTGAATAAATTTTTATTAATTGTATCAAAAATTTAAAAAATATTAAATTATATGTATTGAATTAATTTTTCAAAATATTGTGAATCGTAATTTTTTTTAGAAATATGATCATTCAAATTTAAGTTATTAAAATACATATATTTACTTTGAAAAATTCAAACTTTTGAAAATCTTGATTCACCCTGGATTTAATTTTCACATGTATATTTATTGAATAATTATATTTTAAAAATAATCCAAAATTATTTTAATATTATCATTATTATTGAGGTTATTAATTAATTAATCATAAAAATTTATGAATTTATTTATCCTAAAATAAATATTTATTGAATAAACATAAAAATTAAATGTAAACGGTAAAGATTCGTCCGAGCTTTATTTTTGATATGCATACTTGTATTTAGTATAATCATTATCTGAAAAAAGGTATATTTATATTCACAAAAAATAATTTTAATTTCACATTTATCATTTTTTAAAAAATTAATTATCTATACCAGCTAAATCTAATTTGAACTAGATATTATATTTTTTTGTGATACCATAAGTTTGGTTAAGATTGACCTACAGGGTTGCAGGTCTTTCTATTAAACCAGAAATCCATTAAAAAAAAAATAACCAAAATGTAATATTTTGATACTGGTATTTATATGCACTAGTTGAAGCTTCGTTTTAATAATTCACCAGAAAACGTCGATTACAACTAAAGCCAAATTAATAGTAATGTTTATCTTCTTTTATTTAAAATAAAATTGAATAAATTTATATAAAACTAAGTTTTAAAAAAATAACTAAAAAAACTAAGCAATTATATAATGCATGAATATATTTAATATAAAATTATTTATTTTTATTTCTAAGATATAGTTCTAAATTAATAAGCTATAAATCTATAAATAAGAGCCATCTTCTATTTAAATATTACCGGTCACCTTTTAAATGTATCACAAGTGATCCTCTACATGAGTAACAATTGGTGCTATGATATTTTTTTTCCCCACTTCTGTCTTTTATATTTGAATTCCATATAAACTTAACTTAACACAATTTGATTATTATGATTTTTGAAATGTATAATTCATAGCAAATTTACTAACCCTCGTTAGACATTAGTTATGATATTCTAGAAGATGATTTACTTAGATATTTATATGTGATATACATATGCTAAAATAATTAAATATGAAATTCTAGTTTCTATTTCAATTTTAATCATTTTTTCCCATGTATTTTTAATTTTAATAATTATTCTTATTTTTAATTTTATATTTTATAACAAAATAATTGAGGTTAGAACAAAGACTCAAAAGATTACCCAAAAAAAAAAAAACAGAATATAGACTCAAAATATATCTTTTCTGATTTTATCATATTTTTCTTGAAACATTTAAGATCCAAAAATTAAAACTAATTATCTCAAGAATAAATGTTAATTGTTGGTCCGAGAAATTTACTTAACATTGAATTATATGTATTTTTGTAACATGAAAGATGAAGAAGATTTTAAATTTAATTATTTTTTTAAAATTGTGAAACATAAAAAGTTTTTATATAAATTTAAATATTTACAGAATAAATAAAAAATCAAATTTATATAGTAAAAAATTATTCAAGTTTTGTTTTTGATATACGAACTTATATTTAGTATAATATGATCATATCTAAGATTGCTTATATTTTAAGAGAAAATATACCTACAAATCCTTATAATTTTACTTAATTTTGAATTAGGTTCATGTAGTTTATTTAATTTTAATTGAGATCTTATAGTTTAAACACTTACATTTTTTAATCCATAAAAGTTAAAATCTTTAAATTTTTCCTTTAAAAAACAAAATTAATAAATTTTATAATTTTATTAAATGATTACCTGACATTAATTACATAATTTTTATACATATAGAATTTTTATTAAAAAATTTAAAAAATGTAAATAGTGTATTAAATCAGATTTTATTTTTTTAAATTTTGGATAAAAGTATTAAATTAATTTTTTTGTAAACTCCAACGATATTTTTTTTTGTAAAATTTAATAATTTATTATTAATTTTAACCTTTAGGGATTAATCTATATAAGGGTTTGATTAAAACGAAATAAAATGCAGAGACTTAATTCAAAATTGAATGAAATTGTAAGGACTTGCATATATATTTTCTCATATTTTAATTTCAATTATGATTATTTTGATTTTTACATTCACAATCAAAAATAATTTTAATTTCACATTTATCATTTTTTTAAAAAAATTATCCATATCAGTTAAATCTAATTTGAACTAGATATCATATTTTATTGTGATACCATAAGTTTGATTTAGATTGACCCCTCGGGTGGCATGGTCTTTATTTCAAACCAAAAATCCATTTCTTCTTCTTCTTGTTTTTTTTTTTTTCTGAAACAAAATCAAGACTAAATATGTTGGTAAACATTCACTAAGTGCCTGATTTTCGGCTACGGATGAATCTTGTTTCAGTTCTCATTTGAATATCATTCAGCCCGCCTTCCTTTGCTTCGGGTCACATTCCATTGTCAGCCATATATAAATATATTACTCTTCATCATTTTGACACTTGTACACCATATTAATCTTCACCATCCTCAGAAACTCTGTAGTTTTTCAAAAAAAGTACTGAAACATCCAACATGTCTCCTCCAAGACCTATTCTCTCCCTTATCCTCATCATACTCTCATTAGGGTTTTGTTTTGGCTCTTCCATGGATTCTCCGAAACATGTTGAGCATCTCAGCCTCATGGCAAGAAGGTATTTAAAAACAAAACCAGTAAGGCTTCAAGCTCTCAAGCAACAGTTAATGTTGATGACTATGGAGCCATAGCCAATGATGGAAAAGATGATACTGAGGTACCTACTTAAAGAGTCATTTTCACAGATATGAAAACACTCTGTCTTTTCTCAGTTTCTTACTTTTCATAATTCTTTAGGCCTTCAACAAAGCTTGGAATGAGACTTGTTCTAAAGGGGCTGTTCTTCTTGTTCCCGAGAACAAAGTTTATCATCTCAAGCCAATAACTTTTTCAGGTTCATGCCAGCCAAATACTACATTCATGGTGAGTTCTTAATAACCTAGACTTAGGTGATGTTTCTGATAATACCCAGATTGTGAAAGTTCTGATTTTTACTGTTTCATTTAGTTGCATGGGACAATCAAAGCTTGGCCTCACTTGTCTGCATATGAAGAAGATCCAACACATTGGATTCAGTTTGATGGCATCACAGGTTTAAGTGTTGATGGTGGTGACATTGGAACATTCAATGGCAATGGAAAGAAATGGTGGAAGAAATCTTGCAAAGTCAACAAAACACTTGTAAGTCGTTTCAGACTATTCTCTATTGGATAAACTCCAAAATATATATATATATATATATATAATATAAAATTTGAATTCTGATCCTTTTTTCCCCCTTTCCTCTCCTCTCAATGATTCATTTCACAGCCATGCACAGACGCACCAACTGTAAGTATATCTATGATCTATCGTCTTCAATATATTTTCCCTATAAGATGCGGAGTACTCTGTTTTTCTCTCCAAGCCTGACATGATTTCCCTGGAAAATTTAACTTCCCAGGCTGTAACTTTCTATGAATGCAACAATCTGACAGTGAAAAACCTGAGGTTCAGGAATTCTCAGAAAATGCATATGAATATCCAGAAATGTTTGAACGTTACACTTTCAAATCTCAATGTGAGAGCACCAGAAGACAGCCCTAACACTGATGGGATTCATGTGACAGAGACACAGAATATTCTCATCACTGACAGTACCATTGGTACAGGTAAAATTCCAGAATCTCTTTTTCACCAAAAAGAAAATATCCTAGAAGATAAAATCAACTATTGAAATTCATAACATCAATTCTCTTTATTTGTTGAAGGTGATGACTGCATTTCAATAGAAAGCGGATCCAAAAATGTTAGAATCACAGACATAACCTGCGGACCAGGACATGGAATCAGGTTTCTGATATATATATTTGCACACACAGAGAGACATACATAAAAAAGAACATATTTAAGTGGCTAAATTGTTTGTGAACAATGTTATTATGCAGTATTGGAAGCTTAGGAGATAATAACTCAAAAGCAGAGGTGTCGAATGTGGTAGTGAACAGAGCAAAATTGAGAGGAACGACCAATGGAGTGAGAATAAAAACTTGGCAGGTAAGACTTGTTCTTCCGACGTTGACCTTTTTAAGGTATTTTTTTTTAGGTACTATGCAACATTTGACTCATTTACAAAAGTTAAAAAAAATAAATAAATAGAAAGTCAAAAGAAAAACTTGAAGTTGAGGAGAAATTGTACTTAACCCACTTCAATTAATTCTTGGCTCTGCCTAATATCTCAGGCTTCTTCAACATTTCTATGGGAAGTTATCAAACCTCTTGTCTATAGAGCTAACACATATTTTTGGTGTCTTATATACGGGTGATGGTAAAAAAAAAAAAAAAATCTTGTTAATTATTTTCTTGTTGAAATATTCAAAAATTTGGTGAGAAGTTGCCTAATGAGACAAGAATTGAAATAAGGCGGCAACTAGTGAACTACAAATTTCCAATATTTTAACTAATAATCTTTTTAAGTTTAATCACAACAATCCACTAACACCTAACCTTCTTTAACACACATACCATCGGCATTTTATTCAAGAAAAAGGACACACAAATGTTTACTTCATTAGTTCAACTTCCCTTCATCTATCTATGCCTCTTATATTCCTTAGGCCAGTCTCTCTCTTTTTTTGGCTCAACGCATTTTAATATTTAGTTGTGCTAAAAAAATCTAAGTATATGTATACATATATGCATATATATGTTTCTCAATAGTATCAAAAAAATTATTACTCTTCTAATTCTATTTATAAATTATTTTTAACTGAAATTAAAGTGAATCTTAAAACTCGTTAGTTATGTCTAAAAATTTAATGAGTTTCAAATCTTAATTTATTAAATATATACACTTTAATAATGTATTCTTTCTTACTAACATTTAATGGAAATAAAAAAAACTTGTGATAAAAGTTAATAACATCACTTATAAATAAAATAAAAAAGTATTTCTCTCCCTCTTTATAAATAGGACGCCACGAAGTTGATCGTTTATCTTGGCATACTGTAAGATAAATTATCGAAATACGAATATCATCAAGCTTGATATCATGATAGATAGCTTAACATGTCCATAGGGGCAGGGACATGTGCCCCTCAAACAGAGGATGGTTTAGAGCTAGTGGGATCCACTTGGGTGGGTCCCACTATCTAAGGTTCTTCCTCTCTCTGAATGACACCTGCCCCTCAGGGCCATGTCTTTTTTTATTTTTTATTTTTTGAACCACCCTCCGTTTTAGCAAGCCCATGTCCCATCTGATACAATAATGATTACATTGATTGAACATGAAAACAGGGAGGGTCAGGGTATGCAAGGAACATCGAATTTATGAACATAGAAGTGAAAAATGTAAGCAACCCCATCATCATAGATCAGAACTACTGTGATCAGGAAGAACCATGCCGTGAGCAGGTGCACACTAACCCTTCTTCATCTTCTTCTTCTTCTTCTTCGTGTTTTTAAATATTTCTTCTAATTCTGTTTTGAAAATGAGCAGGAATCAGCAGTGGAAGTGAGTAATCTGATATACCAGAACATAAGAGGAACAAGTGCTTCAGAAGTGGCCATTAGATTTGACTGCAGCAAGACAGTGCCATGCAGAGACGTGTTCGTCAAGGATGTGACCTTAGAAGCTGAAGGAGATGGACACACCACAGCTTCTTGTGACAACGTTATCTATGTCAACCGAGGAAACCTGTCCCCTCGCTGTTCATCTCGTTGATACTTCATTAATTGGGTGAAAAACTCTTTCACTTCTCGGAAAAAATGGAGCATAAAGATTCAGCGTTTATGAGAGCTATGAGTTCAAAGGTTGAAGAAAGGAAGTGAACTGATAGAGGACCAGGGGATATTTATTCTGGTTTTCTACCTCTTTTTGTGAATTCACTTAGTTTACTTCAATTGTTTGTTCTCTCATCATGTGAAAGAGTGTATGGATTTTGTTTTTGTTAGCTTCTTTTTGTATTTATTAGGTTAAAGTTGGTCATGTGTATTTACTTGTATGGAACTCAAAATAAGCCACAATGTTCACAGCTTGTGAATAATTTGTGAGGTTGTTATTTTTGATATTTTATGTTAATATTGATTGATTTTTATAGAATTGAGTATCTATGAGTTTGTGACAAAAAATTAAATATACTATGTAGAGGTCTAATAATTAAAAGCCTTAGGATTATTGACGTTTTATTATGACTAATTAACTTACACAATAAATGTAGAAGAGAAATGATATGTTCAAGGCAACTATTAGTCTAGATTCTTATAATTCTATTACTTGTTTAGCTTAATTCTTTAGGTTTTCTGGAAAAAAAATTCTAAATATTTTACTTTTACCTTGCAGCAATAATAAAGAGCAAATATTCTTGCTTTGAGACACATTTCAAAGGCTTTTCATATTTTCACAGGGGAATGTAGGATAAGTGATGAATTGATAAAATCAAGGAATTTTAAATTCAATCATCATTATTAATATATTATCAGTATGAAATATAAAAGTTATATTATTTATAAGTTATAAATAGTATTATAAAACTAAAAATATGGATCAAGTTATATAAGTTGCCTTGAATATAACTTATTATAAGAGTTGGGTTAGGTTGAAAAAATATTGACCCAAGTAAAAATAAATTTTTTTTAACCTGGACTAGATAATCTATCAACTAAAGGATTAACCCTCATGAGTTATGGTTGGCCATTTAATCCATATTATGTATAAAAATTAAAAAATAGAAAATGGAAGGAGTTTTGGCCCCAAAACCCCACAAGGAAAACATATTTTGAAATCAACCGTGATAGAATCTATTAATCTCATATATTTATATTGTGAATTTTTTAAATTGAACGAAATATCATAATAGAATTTTTCAGTTATGTGTAATTAAAAAAATAAAAAAAAATGAATGAAGGAATTAAATAAACTAACTCACTTATTCATGAGGATTGGTTTGGGTTTAAATTTTTTCAACCTATACCAAAATAAATTAAACTTAACCCAACTTATATTTTATCTAACCAATATCGGCCAACCCTTATAATACAGGTTAGCCCATATTTCCTTCTCTATAGTCTATAGTATGATATCTCTTAGATTTTGTGAAATATTTACTTTATTTTTTGGACTTCGTCACTCACATGAAAAAATATCTAGTTTTTTGTCAATATTTTGATACACGTGTTAATTTTATTTTAATAATGTTATCATTTTATTATGATAAAAAATACAAAATTAAAGTATTAAGATCATAAAGTATTTCTACATTCAATTTTTTTCTTTGCAAATTATCCAATAATAACGAGTACATAAAAAAATTCTTAAATCACGAAGACTCAGTTACAAATTTCTAATTGAGGTAAACATTACAAATTTTTAAAGCATAAGAATCAAATTATTCATTATAAATTTAAATAAAACTAAGGGTTCAAATTATAAGTTTACCTAAAATGAAAAAGAGTACCAATCATTAGATCTTCAGCATGATTCCTTTATTGCTAATGGTCGATGTTTAAAATGACTTATCTCTCTTAATATCTCTTATAAAAATCTTAAAAAAGCATGAAGTATTCATCAAATGAATTAGTTGAATATTATTGGTTTTTAATTTAAAAGTAAACATTTTTTCCAAATTTTAAAATTAAACACTTAGTTTGTAGTTATTCAACAATTGTCAAATTAATTGTTCTTTTTATTAAAACACTATTCACGTCAACAAAACAAGTGATAACTTTTTGGATTTATGACTTGTGGGGTCAACCAACCAATGCGCTTACAATGGAGATTGTTAAGTCAAACTTTTTGTCAAATTTCTCTGCATATTTTCTAACTAAATGTAGCAAGATTCCTGATACTATAATAAAAAATTGTATTTTTAAAATATTCCGAATAAATTTTGAAAAGCGAGACCAAAAATACACTTTAATAAATTACCGAAGGAATCTATTAATAACTGATATATCTAAAGAATAAATTTTTCAGACTAATAAAACTAGTATATAGGCTGATTTATATTTCTCATATCTTTTTACTGGACCGATTTATTTTTGTGAATGAATTTCAATATTTTTTTGTCCAGAAATATGTTAGTCGTTAATAATAGCATTATCCAATTTATATTCATATAATTGAAAAAGAGATAAGGAGGTGGTTCCTACCTTTAAATAATTCAAATTGTTAAAAACAAAATCCACCATATATAATATCTGTAATATATTTCAGTTAAATTGTAGATCCTAGTGCCTATTGTTTTAGTTTCACTTGTACAGTTGTACTGTGAATATCAAATTAAATTAGAAGAATATTTAACAAAAATGTTAGTTATTTTGAAAGTGATATGTATGAACAAACACGTTGGTTAGAATTGGGTTTGGTTCTTAATTACCACCAAATTTGACACCGAACCAACCTAACTTAAGAGCAGGTGTGAAAAATTTGAGGAAAAATAATTTAATAGATTAAGTTATAATAATTTAAGAAAACAATCAACTGTTAATGGTTTTTTATATAAATACACACACACACACGCACAAAATAAGTTATACTATTTAAGGTTTATGGTTTACGAATTGTATAGATTCTTATAGATTTATTAGTTATATAGATTTGAAATACAAAATGTCTACATTAAGAGGTTGTTTTGATTATATATACTCTATTTAAATTTTAAGAAAAATATAAACATTTAAAATCATATTTTCCTGGTGTAAATCATAAAATTTAATTTTTAAAAAGTGATCACTCATTTAAAATTTAAAGTTGTTGCTCAATTTTTGTAAATAATAAAATTTATATCATTAATGAGTGTCTGGTTATTAGATAAAATATGAAAAACTAAAAAAAAATATTTTGGACTTTGGACCACTCATCTGGATATATATGAAAAGTGGTTGTGCGGATATCTTTGTGTGATAATTATAATAATTTTTAGAAGTCAATTCTCGAATACCTAAAACCTAATACAGCAAAGTTATGGACTAGGCTAATATCATCCTGAAGAAAGTATTAATTAATCTGCATATATTTTTCTGGTACGACTTTATTATTGATATTATCTTTATTTTGCTTTGTTGTAAGTATACATGTATGTTGATTTGTTTTCTTTTTAATAAAAAGGCCATTATGAAGAGGCCGTGCATATAAAGGCATGGAGAAATTATTCATTTTGTTTATTGGAATTTTCTAATCTCCTATACATGCCTCTTAGACTGCTCAAATGAAATGCAAGATATCAGCATCAAGATCTTAATTAGACTAACAAGTCAATTAGCATGCTCATTAACTTTTTTTATATTGTATCAATATATATATACATAACTATATATATATATATATATTATATGTAGACATAAACATGAATTTAAAAATAAAATTTTATAGAGTTGTATTGTTCATGACACACACACACACACAACTTTTTCCATTCTTTCAGTTTGCTTTTATACAGTATAGCAAATCTTAAATATGTGAAAAAAAAATAGTATAACTATTGAAAAAAAAAAACCACGATCCATTAGTTCAACGCATAATTGAGAATATATATATATATATATGTATGTATGTATGTATATTGTGTACTATAGGTGGTTGGATTAGATGGAATGGGCTCAATTTTCCTTAAACTAAGTCGAAGTTCAAATGTTATAGATGGAAAAATAAATGACACTAAGAGATTAAGGCTTTGTTTGGTTTTGTTCTCACTTTTTATTTCTAAAAATATTTTGTAAACAAATTTTTAAAAATTATTTTTAAAACAAAAAAAATAAAAATTTATTTAGTTATGTTAATTTCAAAATAGCCTTAGAATTAAAAAAATAATTGATAATGATGATTGTTAGAGGTTAATGGTGGTCGCTTATAATAGTAATTAGTTAAGCTGACTGTAATTTTCAATAATTAAATTTAGTGTATCTTGAAAAACAAGAAAAGTAAAACAAAAATAATTTTAAAATGTTTCTATTTTTGTTTTTAAAAACAAAAAATAGGATAATTTTGGAAATAATTAAATTCAAAACATTTATCAAAATGGATTTTTAAATTTATTTAATTTCAAAAACAAAAGACAATTTTTAAAAATAGAAAACAAACAACCCTAGGTATCCTTAAACCCATCGACATTCTCTGAATATGACTTAAAATTAAACATCAAATATCAAATAATTATGCAAATAAACATAGTGTGTGTGTAACATAAAAAAGATGAGGGTGAAAACTCAAAAGGATAGAGGTTGAGCACATGCAAAATAAAATATATAGGATAAGATAATCGCATGCATATTGGATCAGAATCTTTAATTTGTTGATCTTGATGTGGTTGGTGATATTTGTATAAGGATGTTATTGTTCATGTTGAAGACGTAAATAAAAAGATTGGTAAAACCCCTAACTGTTTGCCAAACACAAATCAAGCTTATCCCTTTTCAGACTCATTGGATTTGAACCTTCCTATATATAACATAAGCATGACCTCACGCCACGAAACATCACACGACTTTCTTCTAATTGTAACCAAAATATCGTCACAAGTAAACACACAAACAAGACCCTTGTGATAATGTATAATGGAAAATTCTAGCAATACAGGAAAATACATGCGTACATGTACTATGTATGTAGCAACGTGTGCATATAGATACACATGTGTTTGTTAGTTAAATTAATTAGCACGTGTCAAGGCGATGATTACTGCGCACTGTTTTTTACTTTTTTCTAATTTCGTAACTTTCTACAGTCTACACCCATGTGTCTTCCGGCTTTTCTCTCTTTATGCAAATAGCAAAGTCTTATCCTTTGACAAGCCAACACCCAATATTACGCCCGTCTAAGAATACCCAGAAAATTTATTTTATATATATATATATATATATATTATAAAAGACCAATGCCTTGTGAAGCAGCAAGAGGATTTGATATAATATATAATTATTTGTTAATAGAAAAATTCTTTTGTGAACTTACACCATGTCAGATGACTATAAATATAAATTCATTCTATTGTTAATAATAGTAAAGAAAAAAGGAAATAAATTAAAGAGGCATTGTATTCTAAATTTAAAATAATTAAAAATAATGATACAATAAATCTTATTTGATTGAACCAGTATAGTTTAATTGAATAGGGTATGGATGAGGTGATGTTTCTAGTCCATGCAAAAATTTCTCTTGTTTATTAGTTCTTTAAAATGTTTATTTTATTAATAATTATAATTTACGCATCAATGTAGGTACTGTATTTATGGGAAATAATGTACGGATCAACATTCTAATTAGATTATAAAATTTTATTATTTTTGAGGAAGAAAATTATGATTAAATTTTTATAAATACAATACAAAAAACCATTATTAAAATAATTTTTTAAATTTTAAGAGGAGAGGAATGTGGATTTTTAAAATTAAAAAGGATATTATCGTAATTTATTTTTTAGAGAGAGAGAGAGAGAGAGAGAGATCGTATTATAGTCAAGAAAAGGAAGTGATTAATGGATATGGTTTGGGGCTTAGTACACTGGTCGGGAAAAAAAAAATTATATGGTTTGGGAACGTTATTAAGAATAATATTGATGTTTAATTACTTTTTTTTTTTCAATTACGAATCAACTTAATCAATCGTGATGGTCAAGAAGTCGAGTGATGAAAGGAGAGACTTGAAAATAGAGGTTGGTTTGGTTGTTTTTTTTAACTGACACTCGATAACTGCCAATTTCTACTTCAAACACCCCACAATTTCTACGCAATTTGATCATTATAGTCAATAGGTTTTGGTTTATTTTCTTCAATTTACATTCAAATTGAATTCTTTATATTCATGTAATTATGTAGAGAAAGAAAAGGTAATAAATTAATGAGGCACTCTATTTTAAAAATAAAATCATCAAAAATAATGACTCATGAAATTTTATATGATTAAGCCAGTATAATTTTATTGGAGAGTATGGACAAGGTGGTACATCTAGTTCAAGAAAGAATTTTTCTTGTTTTTATTAGTTCTAGAAAATGTTTATTTTATTAATAGTTGTAATTTAGGCATCAATGTGTAGGTTTTGTATTTGTGGGAAATAATGCACAGATCATATTCTAATTAGATTATAAAATTTTATGATGTTTGAAGAAGAAAATTACGATTAAATTTTTTATAAATATAATCAAGAAAACTATTATTAAAATATTTTTGTAAATTTTAAGAGGACAGGAATGTGGATTTTTAAATAAAAAAGGAGGTTATCGCAATTTATTTTTGAAAAAAACAAATGGGATCGTATTTTAGTTGAGAAAAGGAAGTAATGGTTTGGGGCTTTGGGCACTGGTAAAAAAAAAAGGTTTGGGAACGTTATTAATTAAGAATAACATTGATGTTTAATTACAAATCAACTTAATTAATGGTGATGCTCAATAAGTCAAGTGACGAAAAGAGAGACTTGAAAAGAAGAGGTTAGTTTTGTTTTTTGGTAACTGCCACTTGATAACTGCCAATTTCTCCTTCAAACACTCCACAATTTCTATCCAATTTGATCATTATAGTCAATAAGTTTTGCCTTACTTTCTTCAATTCACATTCAAATTGAATTCTTTATATTCATGTAATTGTGTATTTTAAGAAAGTATGTGAGTGCGCCATTTTCTTTCTTTTTTCCTTTTATTTCTTATCCCTCCATGTTATTTTAATTAATTTATGAAAAAAAATTAATCTTTTAGTTCTTTAATTTTTCACTAATTTATAACTTAGTTCCTCAACTATAACTCGTTGCGACTACGTTCGTCAACTTTTAATTCATTTATGACTCAATTTGTCAACTTTTGACTCACTTATAAATCAGTCTTTTAACTTTTGTTTGTTCTCCTTTTTTATATTAACTTAGATCCCACGTCAAAGAGCAAGGAGATGGTACTTTAGAGCAAGATATGATCATTTTTTATCCCTAATATTTGTTAAGGATAATTTAAAAAAAAACTAAGTTATAAGTGAGTCAAAAATTGAAGGATTGAGTCGCAACTTATCATAATTGAGGAATTGAGTTATAAGTAAGTTAAATATTGAATGATTAAAAGATTAATTTTTCTTTAACTTATTTGCAAAATAATTTGCTGCCACAAAAGATTTATATTCATGTCTCATCTTCTAACAAGTAACAAGTTCAATTTACCCGATCTTTTCCTTGTTAACAATAAAACACAAACCAATAAAAAAAATGATGTTAGAATTCGCGATGCAAAATTTTCATTATAAAATATGTGCCAAAATTTTATAAATTAGTAGCACAAAAATTTGCAACACCTTCATTTGTGGTTGATTGATTTTTTTTATTTTCAACACAAATATTATTATTTATTCTAGTGATGGTTAATATTTTTTTTAAGAGTATAAAAAGTAATTTCCACCAATATTAAAGATTATCTTTTTAAGATTACGTAGGGCAAATAGTAAACCCTTTTCAATTAAGTTGCAACAGATAAAAAATTGATATTGAAATTCCCAGTTACTTGTTTAAATGACAAGAATTTCTTCCCCTCACGGCAACCTGAGACGACAACGGATTGTTAAATGTGTACATGTGTAATGCGTGGAGATGATGACGAACACCAATGCATTACACACTTCCTTTTTCTGGTGTATCTAATAATCTATAAATCTCCTACTTAGAGTCAGACCTTAAAAGTTTCCAAATGTAGATTCAAACTTGGATTTCATAGGACAGAACAATCAGTTTGGTCGTGATTCATTGTTCATATTCATAGTACAATACAAAATCTGGTCTTTTACTCAAGCCTTCCATCCATGAACCAAAAAAGTTAATTTCCCCACTTACTGTATCGTTGGTAAACTTTCACTGTGCACCTCACAAACAACTATGTCCTCTTTTTTATTTCCCTTCACTTTATTTCCCAAACTTTGACTAAAATAAAATTGAGTTCGACCTTTTTTATATAAAAAAAATTTCTTTTTATTGTATTTTAAAAATATAGGACTTGACTCCATTTATCTCAAAAGACCTTGAAATTTCTTGCTAATGCGCCATGAGTGCATCACATGGGGATTACCCAAATTCAAAATTTTAAAATATCATTTTTTCCATCTCAATTTATAAGGCACTTAATAGTAAAATTATGCATACTAATAAAATTTATCGAATACACTTTAAAATTTTATTTTTTAAAATATAAAAATATAAATTTTTAAAAAATACCGTTCACTTAACATAACCTTATTTGTGAAACATTAGAGAGAGGGAGAGAGAAAGTAAAGGGAAGGATAATATGGACAAATCTAATTAATGAAACTTTATTCATGTAAAAGTTTCTTATATTTTGAGACTAATAAATTATTTTAAAAGTGTTCTTATAAGTTAGGAAGGAGGGAGTTTTTTTTTTTTTAACAAAGTATTAAATTTACGAAGGAGAGACTGTATGATGACTTCCTACTCTTTTTATTATTATTATTATTATTATTATTATTCTACACAGTGTCCTCTTATTATAGGTCTCCCGCGGAAACTCAAACGTTGCACAAACTAAAACACGACAAATTTCTCTTTGTATACACCTTTTTTTCTCACTCTTTGGAATCACTTCACAGGATTTTCAACATATCCAAATGAAAATCAAAATCGGTCACAATCTTACTCCAAATATTCTCCTAGCACCCATGTGAGCTAAGCTCAAAATCCAATCCAACCCCGCCCCTCTCTCTATCTCTCTAGAAAAGAAGCCATAACTTCCCTATAAATACATAGCCATCCATTAGGACACTTACCCACAAATCCCTTGAAGCCATATTCTCAACGCTTCTTGGTACTTTCATTCATTTTGTTTCCATTCTTTTTCTCACAAAACATCAACATGTCTCCACAAATCCCTGTTCTCTCCTTCTTCCTCCTCACACTCTCATTTGGCTTTTGTTTTGCCTCTCATATTCATCACAACTCTCTCAATGCTCCAAAACATGAACACTTTGGCCTCATGAGAAGATCTTACAGAACCAGCAAGTCTCCCTCAAGGTCCTCTCAAGCAACACTCAGTGTTGATGACTACGGAGCCAAAGCCAGCGGAAACGATGACTCTGAGGTACACATAACTATAGTACTAAGAAGCATTATTATATAACACTTGGTCTGTTCTCAATTTCTTGGTTGTCATTCTTCTGTAGGCCTTCAAGAAGGCTTGGAATGAGGCTTGTTCTTCCGGGTCTGTTCTTGTTGTCCCTGAGGACAAGATCTACCATCTCAAGCCTGTAAAGTTTTCAGGTCCATGCCAGCCAAACACTGCTTTAATGGTGAGTACTTACCATAAAGTATCAGAGTTTTGAATCGTTCATGTTTCAGTGAATCTCATTGTTTGTGGCTGTTCTGGTTTTTCCTGCTTCTTTTTGTTAGGTGTATGGAACTATCATGGCGTGGTCTGACATGTCTGCGTATGAAGAAGATCGAAGGTTTTGGATTCAGTTTGTAGGAATAAAAAACTTCAAAGTTGATGGTGCAGGCAAAGGCACTATTGATGGCAATGGCAAGATTTGGTGGCAGCATTCCTGCAAAATCAACTCAAACCTCGTATGTCATTTTGAAAATTTTCTCTTTTGGATCCAACTTCATCGAATTCTAACATCTGACATCCGTTTCTTTCCTTTTCTTATTTTTTATCTCTCAGCCATGCAAGGAGGCACCAACTGTAAGTAAATCTTCTTCAAACAATACAGTTTCACAGAGTATGTTTTACTAGAAGAAGCAGAGTACTCTGTTTTTCTGACACAATTTTCCCGGCAAATTTGATTTCCCAGGCTGTAACATTCAGCCAATGCAACAACTTGATCGTGCAAAACCTCAAGTTCCAAAATCCCCAGCAAATGCATATGAATTTTGATCAAAGCTTGAATGTTCAAGTTTCAAGCCTGATAGTGAAAGCCCCAGGAAACAGCCCCAACACTGATGGGATTCATGTGACAGCAACACAGAATATTTTCATAAGCAACAGCATCATAGGAACAGGTAAAATCCCAAAACATATTTTTCAAAATAAAATAGCCCCAAGAATATATATATATATATATATATAAAACTGGTATTTTTATTTATTGAAGGTGATGACTGCATTTCAATAGTAAGCGGGTCTAGCAATGTTAAAGCTACAGACATAACCTGTGGACCAGGACATGGAATCAGGTTTTTGATCAAACTTAAACCATCTCTGAATGTGTGTGTGTGTTAATGGGTCGAATTGTTTGTAATAATGTTATGTTGCAGTATTGGGAGTTTAGGAGCTGGTGATGCAGAAGCAGAAGTGTCAAATGTGATAGTGAACAAAGCAACATTGATAGGAACGATGAATGGTGTGAGAATTAAGACTTGGCAGGTAATAGTTGCTCTTCAGAAGTTGACTTTGAAGGCTTTTAGGCACTCTACAACATTTGACAATTTCTCAAAAATTAAGTTTTTTAGCAAGGAAAAAAAAAAACAAGTCAAACTGCAATTAGAAATTTAAGAGGACGTGAACTTAACCCACTTCAATTAATTTTTTTGGCGTTATTGCTTAATGTCAAATGCTCCTTCCATATTTCCAAAGGACTTGTGGGTTTTTCAATCAATGTTTTATTTTTTTTTGTCAAAAACTATATGCTTTGTTCGGAATTTAGTCGGCTTGATTTATTACAATTGAAGAAAAAAGGCTTGATTATTCAACCATTTTTATTGACATGTAATAGACCGAATTTTAATCAAATGAGAACATGATCTTCATCTGTTTTGGTGTTGCAATTTTTTTAAAAATACTAACAAATATATTTATCAAATACTCTTGCATTAAATATATCATTTTTTAAAAAAAAAGAAATTGGTTGAGAAGTTGACTAATGATTCTCCAAGCATCTGGATCATACTACATCTATGAGAAGGGTTTGATGAAATGAATTAGTTATTAGTTATATTACTTGCAACTGATCCAAATGGCCAGTGGTGACATACAAAACTTTAACTAACCAACTTTTCCAAGCGTACACACAACAGAATGCACCCATCCCCAACCTTCTAATTCACAAGTCCACACCAACATTTTATCAAACATATATGACACAAAATACATACATATATATATATATATATATATGTCTTAGTTCAACTTCCCCCAACCCATCCCTTTACCTGCTTAGAACTAGCTAATGTTGTTCCTTCATTATGTTTGTTGTAATTAATATAAGTTCATGTAAATAGCATTTGTGTCCCTGTTTCACACCTAAAGTATTTTTGGTTCAATTAATTTTTTTTCTTTGACAAGACCAAACTATTCTTAGGTGTTGATACAAGTACAAAATATGAAACAAGCACAAATTTTTTTTATTTTGGTCCCTTGTGTTAAAAAAAATAACAACCCTAAGAAGCTATTTTAATTTTTAGCAAAAGGGGACTATATCTAAAGTCTGGATGGACTGGATGAAAATGATGACCTATATTTTGATCACTAATATGTTTTTTAATTTTTTTTTTTTGATTGCATATGAAAACAGGGGGGTTCTGGATATGCAAGAGACATCAAGTTTATGAATATAGAAATGAGAAATGTGAGCAACCCCATCATCATTGATCAAAATTACTGTGATCAACAAAAACCATGCCATCAAGAGGTAAAAATACTAACTTGTCATTCTTCTTATTATTATTATGGAAAAAAATAATTATAGGAATTGGGTTGTAAAAAAATAAAGTTTAGGACTCAGGTTTTAATTGAGTTAAAATTATAGGGATCAATTAATTAATTTTTTTCTTTTATTGTCAGTTTTTTAATATTTATTCTAATTTGTTTGTTTTTAAAAAAATAAAACAATAAATGGCAGGGATCAGCAGTGCAACTGAGTGATGTGCTGTATCAGAACATAAGAGGAACAAGTGCATCAGAAGTGGCCATAAAATTTGACTGCAGCGAAACGAAGCCTTGCAGAGACATAAACGTTGAAGACGTGTTCTTGAAAACTCAAGGACATGGTGAAGCTGTAGCCACTTGTGACAACGTTAGATTTGTCAACCGAGGAAACCTCGTCCCTCAGTGTTCTTAGCTTAAACAACAAGAAGATTCTGCGACGTCCTTAGCTTTCATCATCAATATATTCACTTATGGTTGTTAGTTTATCATCATTGGGTTTTGTTTTGTGCATGTGAATATCAATTATCAGTTCTAAGAAAGCGAAGAGAGATAGAGATAGAAGAAAAGTAAAAGCTAGACTTGGATGTTCCATCAAAGGTGTAGTAGTAGTGTTTGATACTATTGGTGCTTGTTCCAGAAGCCAATGATGATTCTACATAGATATATATATATATATATATATATAGTAGCAAGTTTGATTATGAAAGGAATCAACTTTGCTGCTCTTCTTTATTGTCTTGTTCCTACTTTCAACTAAGTTCCAACGTCAGTTTAGCATTGGATTAAGGGAAAACAATTTCGGGAACAAATGATGACAATGACGACGCACACAGATGATGACGATGTTGTCAAAAAGTTCAGTTTAATTAATCTCACTAATTAATTAACATTTCTTTATATTTATTCCTTCTTATAAAACATGGTTATAATATATATTAGTATGAAAGAAAGGGGAAAAATAAAAGTCATAAAATCACATTTTCAGGCCACAAAAATTCACAAAATTACTCTGACATTCCATATCCTTTCCACTGAATTGTTAATAACTGCTTAATTGTCATCATTTTGTTGTCAATTGATGGAGTCAGGAATACATATCATTTATGACCTTTTTTAGAACTCAAGCTACCCGTCTAGTCCCATATTTAGTTTCCTCCCTAAAAAATGAGATATTTTTAATTTTTTAAATGAAATTTATATTTTAGAATATGCGTTTATAGTTTAAAATTAGAATTTATATTACCTATTTTAATTTTTAAACTTTATAATTTAAATTTAGAAAAATACATATGTAATGTTATAATGTAAAAATGAATTTTTTTAAAAAAATAAAATTTTAAATATAACAAACTGTCCTATGGGCTGACTTGTAAGTCCAACTAATAAAAATCGAGCTTTGAAAAATGGCCAGTTTTAATATAATAAAGTTTTCTTTGTTTGAACTGATTTGCAGGCAATTTCATGTAAGTCAGGCTTGTCCATTTAGCCGCTCTATAAATTAGTCAACCACACTAATAAAGATTCTTCCTCTAACATAGGGAAAGAGAAGGGAAAATTGGGATTCTTCCAATTTTTGTTTTAGTAAGACATTTTGAAGTTGAATCTGTTGGATTGAAAAGAAATAAATTGCGGATGGATTCAAAATGATTTAGTTTGTTCTGAAGAATTTTGATGAGTGAATAAGATGGCGTGAAGGAAACAAGCGAAGAAGGCTTTTACACAGTGAAGAAAGTCAAAATAAGGTCAGGTGTTAGTTTTGTTATGACATGACATGAGAGTGTGATTTTCTAATGAAACTACCTTAACTGCCGCTCCCATTACTTTCAAACTTTCTCACATCATCTTCAACCGTTCCTAAGCCCTCCAAACCAACACACTCTCACCTTCTTCCTTGTTATTTAAATATTATTTTCTTAAAATCAAGAGCCTTTACCAAAACATCCCTGTATTTTCCTGTATATTAAATCAAATCTGAAAAATAAAAATATAAAGACACCCTAGTCATGGCTTAAAAATGAAAAATCTTGACACTATATGTGTGTGCGCGCATGTAGTAAAAAACACAATTAGGTTTGAGTAAGAAAATTAATGCTAATTAAATCCTATGAATTCAATTAATTACTTGGAGGTTTCTTCAGACTTTACTGTCATTTCTGTAACACACCAAAATTTTTTTTAAATAATTAAACTCAACCATAGTTGGGTTACAGCCACCCAACACATTTTTATATCAATAATTTCAATATAAAATATTTTATAATTGGTTTCAACTCACACACTATAGCATTTCAAATAAATTTTTACCTCCCACATGCCATTAGGCTAAATCACATTTGTCCATCCTTATACTCCCAACAAGTAAACTAAATCACATTTGTCCATCCTTATACTCCCAATAAGTAAAATAAGTAATTTAGTCAATTTTCAACACAAGCCAGTTATTTGGCCTTATAATCATGCCAATTTAATCAATCTAAAGTAAACCAAATATTAAAATTACAGTCATCCAAATTGTACCAAAAATAAAAATAGTTTGAAAGGCATGATTACATTTATATATTCATATAATTGACAATAAACAAAAAAAAGCCCTAATATTGGCAATATAACACATTATAAATCATAAATTAAATACCCAAAAGAGACAGTGGATCTATACCGCTAAGCCTCTGGGACTCCTCCACGTGTCACTCGTGGCTCTTCTCCTGAAAATTGTTAACCACATAATGAGACTCAAAAGTCCCAGTAACCAAAGCCAATTTATGATAGTGTATACAAACAGTTAAGTGTGTGCTTACTAAGTGAGAATTAAAAATAATATAATTCCAACAAATATAAGAAATATTACAATACACACAAACAACCATCCTTATATCCCTCAATTAACCTCGAGCCGTAGCTCTCACTCGGTGCTAAATTACCCGGCCAAAGGTAGATTAGCCCGAGCCCTTACAAGCCACCTATTGAGCTCCAATAGGGGCGTACCACGTGGCACATAAATACAACAATAATAGCAAGTCTCCCAACACCTCCCACAATAATTAAACAAATTCATAATAATATTGCACAATTATATAATATTACAAAATTCATAATTTTCTCAATAATCACCCAATTAACATGAAGTAACACTAATCACAAATTAAAAAACATGGTTACCTTGTGGCTTTTTTAATAAATTATTCCTTAAAATTTCTCTCTCACCACAATCTTCACCAGTAATACAATCTACAAATAACATATTATTTATAAATATTAGTTTCAATTTTTGAAACTAATAAAATAATTCTAATAATAGAATTAAAAATATAACATAATTCCTAATCTCAATCTTAATATAAATCTATAGTTAATACTATTAAGTAAAATTTTTAACTCCTCTTTTAATTATCAATAAACATTAATAATCTAAAAATCAACTTCTAAACTAATTTCTATTGTCAAAATTTTCTTTTTATTTCATAAATTCGTACCTAAAATACCCAAAAATTAAAAATTGAGTCTCTAGCTTAGAATCATAATCCTATAACCATAATAATTCATTTCTCATCCCAAATAATCATCTAAACCTCAATAAATCAACATATATTTTCAGATCTAGTTTAGAATTTGATCCATAAGCCACAGATTCAAAGATCATCAATAAATTTATACTCTAGAACATTTATTATACTACTGACAACCTCAAAAATCATATTTATTCAACATAAATTCATCCCTCTTCCAGATCTTAAATTTTCTACCACTACAAACTCAGAAACCAAAGAAGAAGGATGACTAAGAAAATTTTTTAGAACACTTACTTAGTCTTGAAAAGCTTAAAATCACACCCTAAATATCCTATTAAAAACTCTTACCTTAAAAATTTAGATATTTCGCACCGGCAACTCACTTCTCTCCGCCTCAGCTCGGGCGCAGGAAAAGAATTGAAGAAATGAAAGGAAACGGGTGAGTTTTATAAAAATTCAGTGGGTCCCACATCTTTTTTTTTATATTTTTTCTTCTTTCCTCTCTCTCCCCTTTTTTTTTTATTATTTTATGTAATCATGACGCGGCGCCGAAAGTAATTTGTTCTTCTTCTTCTTTTTCCTTTTTTTTTAATATGTTTTCCCTTTTTTTTTTATAATAATAATTTAATAATATTTTTTTATTTATTTTTTAATTATTTTTTTAATTTTTTTTAAATTTTTTTTTAGAATTATATCCTAAGTTAGATTTAATAATCATCTCTTACTAATTTTCTTACCTCTAAATATTATTTTTTTTAAATTTCTATTAATCCAAATTAACTATTAAAATTTAAATTGGGATGTTACAATTTCTAACTAGAGACAATAATTTGAATGGGTTGGATTCAATTTTCTATCATGCTTTCAATATCTAGACATATAAAAAATGTTCACATAGCTAAGCCGGCCCCAACATCTCAAACTTTCAAGCCATTTTGAATATTCAAGTTGTTAGAATTTACTTAGGTTGTTTAGTCAATTTCAATTTTATTTTGAAAGATTGAGATTTTTTTTTTAAACAATGTAACACTACAATGCACTTTTTTTTATACCCTTACTAATGTGAGACTAACATTGAAAGAGTAAAAATAAAACGGTTAATATGTAATTTAAATTTTAAACTATAGATTCAACAGCAATTTAAATCATATACTCATAATTGATATATTTTAAACCTTAAAAAATTAAACTTAAGACATTCTTGCCCTCATTGTTACTTTGGAATTAGTGATCATAACTTCGATAGAGTGGGACCCTATCCTTACTTTGATCAAACTTAAACCATCTCTTTAGTTTCTTTAACATTCTCAAAAATTCAAAATAAGTAGTTATTGAAATTTTTTTTCATTACATTAAAATTTTATTTAGGAGTATAAAGAATGTGAACTAGGAGTCTAAGAGAAGGTTTATGAATTGTAAGTGAAAAGTGAATGTTAAATTCATTTTGTTAAAAATAATAAAAACAAAAATTCAAGCATTCGAATTAAGTTTATTTTGATTTGGGTTTGGTCCAAATTTTTTTATTTTATTTGAACTCAAGTTAGAATTATTGACTCCATTTCCAATACATGCGATACGACAAAGTTGCCCCTCTTTTTCTTCCCCTCTCACTCCTGACTTTGATTAAGGGGGCCAAAGCGGCAAGCCAGGGCACCTGAAGCCGCCTATCGAAAGTAAATTTCAAGAACGTGTAAAAAACCCCCCAAAATATGCTGTAAATTTTAAAAGTTTTATGTGTGAATTGTTGATGAAAACACAAAATATTATATTTTATGAAACTATTATTTAAATATTGGCGATGATTTAATAATAATCCAGCGGCATCGGTGACGGTGATGGTAGTCTAACTCTCCGACGGTGATTAATAAAACTTACGGGGTTTAATTGGCATTAACTTTCTAATTAATTAATTAATATATTAACAATGTATTACAGGTGGAATCAATACTAGGCCTCTTGACTGACTGAGTGATTGACTCTTCTTTTATTCAATGAAAAAAATACTAGGCCTCTTAAAACTAACAACAATCAAGCCCATAACGCAGCCCAACAAGCCCATGACCGTACATATTTTGTAATTGTGTTATTGAAATTTTCTTCTGGCAACAACACAATAAGTTCCACTTCTACCCAAAAAAACAAAAAAAAAACACACACACAAAATAAATTCCACATGCCCAAAGTTTTTTGTTTTTTAATTATCGGCGGGAGGTATACTCTCCAAAAAAAAAAAATACTTGCAAGCTGCCAACTGTATTAGTCTAGATAAAAAAACCTGGGATACTAGAGTGAAAGGGAAAAAAAACGCGCGCACGCACACACAATAACATGAGTCTATTCATAAAAAAAACATAATTAAAATAACAATAAGAATAGGAAAAAGCCATCAAACTGAGCCCTGGGATATTGGAAAACATAGGCAGACATACCCAAACTAAACTGTTCAAATTGGCACCAGTTTTAAAAACCCAAGTTCCATTTTTAAAATTTAAATTTTCCGAAAGAATATTTTTTTTCATTTGCAAGATCCAATTTTGGGTTAATTTTCGATTATAAAAAAGTTAAAACACATATATCAACATATCACCGTTAGGTTTAAGTTCGAAACCTCTTTTGCGACGGACCGGGGCACTGTCATGCCACTAAAACATCTTATCCGTGACATCAATTTAGGCCATCTGTCTGATAATAAAGTTTGATCCATTTAAAAAAAAAAATTAAAACGTTTTCTAAATCACTCAACAATATTAACCAAAAATTAATTAAATTATATTTTTCATGATTTATATATCATTTTTTCTATAAATTTGATTACAAAAATTGAGTAGGGTAATTACTCAAAATAAATTTATTTGGATTTTGAATATTCATTAGCTGAAACACAAATTTATATGAAAATATAATAAAAAAACAAAAGGATCTACTCCTGCTGTTCAAAAATATAAAATTTTTTTTTAGGGGTTGGATGTTCAAAATATAAGTTATTTTTAGTTTTTTAAGGTATTATCATTTATCACTGTCTTTTTTTTTTAAAAAAAAGTACCCCTATTGAATAAATTACTTTATATTTATTTTAGGGTGTTTATAGAGGTAAATATGAAAATATAAGGTTAGTTTAAAAATAAATAATTACTTTATTAAGGGATAAAATTTGATTAAAAATGCCTTATATTTTTTAACGAGGGAGTAAGACTGATGAAATAAACTAGGCCCAAAAATCTTCCAATTCATTCGAATACTAGCTAAGCTCATGCAATTATAAAACATCAAGTGGATTCATAATTTAGTTACATTCAAAAAAAAAAGTTAGTCAAATTCAATTTTTTACATATGCTAAAAATTGATTTAATCAATTCGATTAAAAATTTATTTTAGTTTCGTTCGATTAAAATAAATCAAACCCAGCTAACAGCGAGATATATGGGCGTGTGTATTTTGGGTGCTGACTGATGATTGAAAAATACATCACAAACCAATAATGACACGTTACTAATTTTTTTTAAAAAGACTTTTTTACATAGTATAAAACACTATATAAATTATTTGAAAAATCAATATCTAACAAAATTTTAAAAAAATCACAAAAAGATATAAATGAGACCAATTAAATCAAAATCGAAATGACCCTATATTCTATGATGAGTGATGACAGTGCTATATAATAAGTAAGCCTCATGCATAATTATATCCATGACAATGACCAAAAAGAGTTGATGCTAGTAGAATAGGTTAGGACTACTTAAATAAGGTCTTGAGTTTGAATTTATATAGAAGCAAAAAATGCTTTTGAAAAAAAAAATGCACTTGCATTAAATAAATATAGATCAAAAGTATCAATAAAATATCCTTAAAGTCACCGTTAATAGTAACGATCCTATACCAATTTTTCAGGATACTAAGTTACAGAATAAAAGAAAAAGCTATTTTCAATTGAACATAAGTACATAACAATGCTGATTGGCAATTTGACATATAAAAAAAGTTATATTCTTGATGATGAAGTGATACACAATAATGTGAGGCCCAACTGTATAGCTTGATATCATGTAATTAATTTGTAATATCATTTTTATTGCTTAAATTTTTAATTAAAATTGTTAAGTGATGTCACGCTCCGAAACGTACCAAGAATGTCCCATGATTACCATCGCAATCTTTTGTGAGGTACATAATTTTGAATTTTGTCCGTGGTATAACTGGCTACATATGCATAATTAATCATAACATGTTTTCCAGAGAAATTGAATAATAATAATAATAATAAGAATAATAATTTCAATAATTTCGAAGAGCAGACAAAAGGGACTGTCTGGGATAAAGTTGTGGAGTTTCTTAAGAGATCGCTCAGACAAACCCGTCTTTTCTCCTTCTTTCTCTCTCACTTTTTCGTCTCTATTTACCTTCCACTTGCACTTTTCTTCACTACGTTTATCTATTGCCAAACATCAATGGAAGAACCAGGTCAAGAAATTATTATTGAATCTTCTGCATCAAAAGATTCGCACAACAAACGAAGCTTCAAACGTATATGCGTCTTCTGCGGCAGCAGATCCGGGCACAAGCCTGCATTTAGTGATGCAGCTCTTGTGCTTGCTAAGTTGCTTGTGAGGCTATATATATATCTTCTCCAAACACACACACACACACGTACACATCAATGGCTTCTTCTATATATATATATATATAAATAAAACTCCTGCATGTGCATGTTTGATTATGATTCGCTTGGAGTTTGACAGGTTGAAAGAAGGATGGATTTGGTCTATGGTGGAGGAAGCTTAGGACTAATGGGTTTGATCTCCAAGACTGTCTTCAATGGAGGCTGTCATGTTCTTGGGTACACATACACTTCTTAAAATATGATCTTGTTAATTAGATATAATTAATTACATTACGCTGGGCTTATAATTGATTTCTGGGTAAACTTATAAAGTTATCATCTTTTCCATGTTAGAGTGATTCCTGGAGCAGTGTTACCTCGTGAGGTAATACTATCTCATCATCATGATGAATATGATTCTCTTAATTATCTTAATCTGAATTATATGTATATATTAATCCTCATCATGAAAGGATTAATTGTACGCACTGATCAAGTCTCATTAATATATATGTATGTATATGTATGCTGTTAGGTATCTGGAGAAACCTTTGGAGAAGAGAAAATTGTTGCAGATATGCATGAGAGAAAATCAGAAATGGCTAAACATGCTGATGCATTCATAGCACTTCCTGGTATTAATTTCACGTTTTCCACATGCACTTCAACTATAACATCCAAATGGACAGTCTTTTAATCTGTACAATTCTAAACAGTCTTTTATATAATTAGGAATTAGTAACTACACTTCATGAATATATTGTATTATTTAGGAGGCTATGGAACCATGGAAGAGCTGCTGGAGGTGATAGCCTGGTCTGAATTAGGAATACATGATAAACCAGTAAGATTAATATTTGTGTGTGTGGCCTTTTTGATCACTTGTTTTAATTTAATGAATTATGTATATGCCCTGAAACACATTTAAATCATATGTATATGCAGGTTGGATTGTTGAACGTGGATGGGTATTTCAACAGCTTGATGAGTTTATTTGATAAAGGAGTGGATGAAGGTTTTATAGAGAGCTCTTCAAGGAATCTTGTGGTCATAGCAGATACACCAGCAGATCTCATTCAGAAAATGGAGGTATAGTAATAATTCATAAGATTTATTTTATTTTTCTTAAAACTACCACGAATTTCTTACATTACATGGAATCTAAGAAATCGTAACGATCAGTTGCACGCATTTTATGATCCATGGATAATATTACTTTGTTAAGAATTTTATATGCTATATATGCGCGCGCGTTAACTTTATTTTGTCAAAAATATTATTAGGGTTTTTCTATCTAAAAGTACTAACGAGATTCAAATATTTTTCTGATTTTTAGAAAATTAAATTGTTATTTACTTATTTTAGTAAGCATAAGCGTGACTTTAAAGAAATAATTGTGGTTATTTATGTCCATAGCCATTGAGAAAGATTCAGAACATCCTTATAGCGTATAAAAAAAAGATTAGGCTATCAATTTATTAAAAAGTATAAAGCAACCTTGATGGCTCCTTTATATGATTATTGAACATATATTAATTAATTATTAAAATATTTTAGTTATCATTATATAAACTAACAACCCGGCCTTAACTTCTTTTTCCTCTCTTAATTAAGATAATAATATCAGTTTAAACTCCACTAAGACAAAAATTAAACAAAGAAATATGAGCTAGTGTGTGCTAACCTATTATTAATTAAAAATGTGAGAATTTTATTAACAGATGGTATGTAAGTACTTTTATGTATAAGTGCTCTTTAATTAATTCAAAGGCATCACTAAGTTTCTCTAACCAAAAAAGATGCACAATTAATGTTGTGAAGATAATGAAAGACAAAACATGCAATTCTCCAGCATAACTTCTCTAAGCCATCGCCCACTATTAGTAATTAAATATTAAGAAATCTAGGAAATTCATCATGAAAAACTGAATGTTCACTTTCAACTTTGTATTCAAAGAAGTTAACAAATATGTTAATATGCTCATACGCTTCTTTAAATAACACTTAAAAGTATATTTAAATCACATTGGAATGTTTTTTTCTCAAATCCAACAAATAGTTAAATTTTCTAAATTGACTTTTGTCAAATGTAAATTAAAAACTAAATACACACTTAAATTTTTTTTTTATTTTCAATCATTTATCTTTAGACAGGAGAATCCTCTTAAAATCTGACATGGCCTAATTTTTATATTTTTGTATATTTTTGCAAACTTTGATGATGTCCAAGGGATTATATTATTAATTTCTGAATCATGCATGCATGACCAGGCAGTAACAGCAGAGAATGAATGTGTGTCATTTGGTTGAATTAATGATATAGTTTTAATGTGAACATACAGGAATATGAGAATAACGGAGGAAGGAGAAGGAGACAAAAATAAAAGTAGGGGAAGCAGAGCAATAATTGGAGGGTGAAGCTACAGAAAAGTGGAGACCCACAATGATGTTTTAAATCTTCCATTCATGCTTCTCCTTGCAAACTGGTCTCCTCTCTTTTAGCTCCCAAACAAAATATATCACCCCACTTTCTACTATTTTACATTCATTTCTATATATATATATATATATATATGGTTTAAAGATCAGTATGTGATTATTCAAACAACTTAATTAATTATTTTCTGTACTGTAAAACCTTATCATTATAATCATTACTTATCTGTCTCTTTCTTGATGTTAATATATATATAAGTATACTATAGGATCTAAAGAGGTAGTTTAAAAAACCTTACTCTTAGTGATAGCTCTATGGTAGATTATTTCTATCATTGATATTGTCTTAAATTTTTTTTTCTCAGTTTATCCTTATTAAATATATCATTCTTACAATTATTCTCTTTGCATGTAACCTTTGACCCTACTCATAGAAATTGTAAAATGATAGAATTGAAAGAAGGTAATTAATAATCTATCTTTTTTATACAAAATAACTAATAAGAGGGACTATCGATTTCTTTCCGAAGATGAGTATAAGAATGAAGGGAATATCCCATATGGTAATTTGAGTAGCATTTTGTGAACTTCAAAAAACAAAAACTTTACTTATTAATTTATTAATGTCTACTTGTTATTAGAAATCTTTTTAAAAAATTAAATTTTTACTAGAGTCTTCTATTGATACTCTCCCAATAATTTTTATTAAAGCTCATAAGAAATGTCTCGAATATTTTGTAAATAAATCGAAGGGAGATTGTGTGTGTGTGTGTGAATGAGATCCCTATCTCCTCTATCTTTTTTCTAGTGGGTGCGTGTTAGTCTCTAGAGCTAACCTCTTTTTGGATTACCTTTCAGAGTTAAGTTGAGACATGAAAGTTGTGGTTCCATCTACATCAATCAACTTAACAGCTGAAAGAAATTGCTATTGATAATATCTCTCAACAAAAATTTTTTTTTTGCTACTGATAAAATCAAATTAATTATGAGGGTTTGATTTAATCCAAGGGTTGTCATATAATATTACAAAAGTATCAAATTTTAAATTTTTGAAGGCAACGTATAAGTAAGAAGTGTTTTGATCATGATGATTATTTTGAATTTTTGAAAGAAAATATATCATGATAATTTACAAATATTGATGAAATTTAATAGTTATAATTGAGACACATATTAAATAAGTGTATTTAGGCTAATCATCGAGTCTAAATCCTTTAAATTTTTATTTGCCCTTGCTCTAAAGTCCTTTTAAAATGTTGAAGTTATTTTTCCACTTCCCATGCCTATTTATTTTTCATTTTTAATTAAAAAACAAATTAAAAGTAAGATGAAAAGATAAATGTTGGCACATAGCTACAGTGCTACACCACCAACATTCAACTTTTAGGAATCATATTTCCCCAACTCTTTCAATATAATTCTCTCATGGAACATTAAAATTTTGGATAAACTAGAGTTGTTTTAAAAAGAATTCCAAATTAAATTATTTAAAAGTATTGGAAATGTATACTTTTAATATTTTAAGTTTCACTAAACAAATTATACAGCTATTTTTTTAACACTTTAAATTTTATACAATGCTTGGGCAACTTAATTACATTATTATAAGCATTTCAAATTTGTTTCTCCCCCTATTTCGCAGCAAAGGCTCCATTGATCGTGACATTAAATTAAAACCTATGATTTTTTTTTATTTAAGAAGAAAAGAAAGTAAACCCTATAAATGATAATGAGGTGGGGAAATAGGAGAAAAAGATAGTGGTGCTTCTTCATTATGATTTCAGTGTAGGGAAAGTGCAAGGGTCAAGGATTCGATTTGCTTTTTGAATGAAAAAAGTTAATTGAATTAATTTTATCAATTCAAACCATCATAATTAATTAAATGATAAGAAATTTGAGAACGTATACGGAAGGAACTTGGTGGAGAAAAAATTACTCTGAAAGTACTAGAACAAATCAATGAAGATGTCTTTATAGGTCAACATTCAACAACAATATTGTTCAATTGTAAGAATAAAAAAAAAATTGTTGTAAAAATTGGAATCTATTTGCAAAAAGTTGAAGAGACAATTGAAAACAATTAAAAAAAAAAAGCAAATCTATTTGCAAAAAGTTGAAGAGACAATTGAAAACAATTAAAAAAAAAAAGCAAAGTGCTTAGTAAGTTATAAAAATCAGGAGATTAATTAGTTGCACAAGTAGAATATTCAATTTAAAAAATTGAAAGATTGGGAAAGAATAAAAATCCAAAGGCTCAATTATTAATAAAAAATGAAGTTCGGTTGTAAAAATTTGAAATATACTCCTTCCATTTAAAAATATAAGGCATTTTTGAGAAGTTAGATGTTTAAAAATGTAATACATTTTTAAATCTTTCGAGGTATAATCATTATCTTTTTTCAAAAATATCCTTATTGATAGTGACTTTGTATTTATTATAAGATATTTAATAGGAATAAATATAAAAAAATAGGATTAGTTTGAAAGTAGATAATCACTTTATTAAGAGATGAGTTTCGGTTAAAAATGCCTTATATTTTTTAACAGAGGGAGTACTAAATTGGAAAACATTTAAAATCAAAATTTGATTGTAAAAACCAGAATATTAATTGCCAAAAATAGAATACTCGATTATAAAAATTATAATATCAATCGCAAAATAATGGAACAGTAAGTTGTTATTTCACCCTTTCTTGGGTATTTTAATATTAATTTTTTAAACTCTTTTCAATTAATTATTCAACTTTTTGCGCCTAACTTTTCGCAAGTTTTTGCAAGTAAATCTTTTTTACAATCGAACAATATTGCTCACGGCACAAAGGTATCTTTTCAGCTAATGGCTAAATGACATAACGGTCTTTCTGAGTAATTCCATCAATTCATGGTACTTTGATGTCATTTCCTCTCTATCAAAGTCCTTTTGTGTCATCTTATGAAAAATATAATTTATAATAAATTCGTTTTAGTGGGAAGTACTCGTCGGTCTTGTTAGGAGAATTATTTATTGGATTCTCATGCATGCGCGAAAAAATGAGAGCCTGTACTTTTTGCCTCCATTGCTTTTTTGCTCATCCATTGCTTTGAAGTATAATTGATTTTTTAGTTTAAAGTATCTTTTAAACATGACTTTATAGAAACTAGAAAGTATAATAAATATCGCAAAAACTAATGTTTTACATAAAAGGATTTTTTTTTTAAAAATTACGTATAAATTTTATAAAGCAAACTTATTAGTTGCGAAATTTGGAAACCACAGGAAGATCTCTTAAGACCTGAGTGTAATTGACAATTAAGCTATAAAGATAATAATAATACTCCTATTAAATATATATTTTATTAATTAAATAATTAATTTACAGCTACTTTATCAATAATTTAGAACCATAATTTTAACTTTTTATAATTGTAACTTCACATATTCAATAGTTAAACAATCATGTGTTATTAAAAAAATTTAATATTAATTGTTTGCAACTACTTTATTAGTAATTTACAACTATAACTTCAACTTTTTATAATTTTAACTTCACATATTTAATAGTTAAACTGATCAATTTAATTATTGAATACATGAATTATGAAGTTACAGTTGTAAAAAATTAAAGTTATATTTGTAAAATGCTGATAAAATAGTTGTAAATTATTTGACTGATGTAATGTATATATGTTTAATAGGGGCATCATTATCTTTTTATCTCAATTTTAAATTACACTTAGGTCTCAAGAAATTTAGTTGTGGTTTTTAAATTTTATAAAATTTATTTATAAATAAATTTATTCCACGTGACCTATATATAACTTTTCTTTTTTTTTTTTCAATTAACAAAATGTTCAAGTGGGTTGGAGCTAGAAGCTCACCTAAACCGGTGATGCTTTCAGTTTTAAATTTAAAGAGCGTTTATAAAGCTACTTATAAAGTATTTCTTTTATTTTAAATTATAAGATAATTTAAAATAAGATTACACATATTAATAAAGCTTAATAATGATACTTTACAAAATTATCTTTTTAAAACAAAACTATTAACTTTTAAAAATGCTTCTACACACTTAATCATTACACTATAATATCATTTCAATTATCTCTCTATTTAAAAGGTAATATCAAAAAATTATCATTAGTGAAATTTTATTTTTCTTAAATGGTCTCATATGTTAGGGTAATAAAATTCTTCCAAAGTAGTTGTAGAATTTGGAACGGGGAGAGTACCTATTAACAAAGTCCTTTATAAACAACAGGAGGATTTGACACACGATTTTATAAGCTATGGGACAAATACTTGTCAATTAGACTATATATTATTGACACATGTGAAAGAACGAAGGAAAGGAGAGAATTTGTGTTAGCCAAATAAAACGAAAAAGTAACATGTGTGTTGGGTATAAATGTTGTGGTAGACACCTTTTTTCCAATTTAACATTCTTCTAAGAAAATAAGTGTTGCCTTAGTTAGGCCAAACTCAAGTATCTCATGTATGTCTATCAGATGAATTTAAAATCAAAAGTGGGTACATTTGTATTTCAATAGTTTAATCTTTTTTTTTTATATTTTGATTTTTATTTAAAAGTAAAACATAATTAACGTTGTTTTAGAGTTTACTATAAACTTTTTTTAAAAATAAAATGTAAAAATGTAAAAAAAAAATCAAAATAACTAAGATTTCTATTGTCTACTCCTTGAACTTAACAAAAAAAAAAATAAAGCAAAATCGTATTCAATGACCTTTCAAAAAATTATTTGGAGATAATGACCAACAATAAAAAAAAAAACAAGTTTCTATTATTATTTTAATAATAAACAATTTTGTATTGACAATTATCAGTGAATAATTCTCTTAAAAGGTTTTTAAATGTGATTCTAACAAAAAATAAACCCCAATTGAATTTAAAAATTGATCAAAATACCCTTTAGTAATGTGTTGCATGAAGTATAAATTTAGTGGAATTTAGTTTTAAAAAAAAAAAAAAGAAAGGAGGAAAGGTGAGAAAAGAAGATAGGGATGCCTTTCCAAATAAGGGAAGGGGGAGAAATTGAGAATTATTGAACCTATTTTTTGAGAGTAGGACACTCCCTATCCCAACTCCGCAATGTCTGCTTCTTTCTAGTCTTGGCTCTTTTCTCTGGGTGGTTACCCAAACCTACACTCTATTTCACTTTACTTTTCATGCCTTATTTTTTTTCTACTCCTTTTTTTTCCTTAAAAAATAAATTAGCTTCCTCTACATCCACAACTTTAATAATTTCAATTTTCTTTTTTATCTTTTTTGAAAAAAATCAATTTGGCATTATTTATTATCCAGTTAGATTCAAGGGTTGGTCAAATCCAACGAAGCAACTATGATCAAATCCAACGAAGCAACTATGTCATTTCAAACGGTAAAATGAAATTGTTAAACCGCGTGTGTGCGCGCTCGCGCGCACGTGAGAGAGAGAGAGAGAGAGGCCATGTTTGGTTGGGGCCACCAAAGCTGGATATGGTAGGAGTTAGTGATTCTATTGTTGTTATTCTGAATCACTCTCATTCTATCATCAAAACCCAATGAATTTCTTTCGTTTGTATGTACAGATAAGGTTGTTAATAAAAGTTGGTTCCATACTTATAAGTTTAGTCTTTAATAGTTTAAACCCATAAACTTAAATGTTTTAAATTAACAATATTTTTCAAGTCCAGGACTCGATAGTTCAAATAAGTTTTTATAATTTTTTAATTATGGCAATATATAATTTAAGAAGTTGTGTTATTTTTCATATATTAATTCAAAAATAAAAATAAATGAAACAATTTCAACCATTTTTTTTTTGCAATATTAACAATTTTAACTAAATATTTTTTAAAAATTTCATTCACATGTTGACTAGAAAAAATACATAGCTTAAAAAGAATAGCTCGAGTCCAAATATGTTCTTAAAGAACTTATAAGAGTGGGGTCTAAAAACCCTTATATGCACAAAAAAATAAAGTTAAATTATTGATATTGTCTTAATTTTTTTAATTTATTCTTATTAAATACAACATCCATAAAAACACTCTTATGCTTGTAGCCTTTTACCATAGAAAATTGGAAACTGGTAGAACTGGAAGAAGATAATTAATAATTGTATTTAAAAAAGAAGATAATTAATAATATATATTTTTTGGTGCAGAATAATATATGTTTTTATACACACGAAGGGAGCATGCCATATAGTAATTTGAGCAGCATCATGTTTTTTTTTAAATGCATATTTGATTTTAGTTTTATTTTTTACTACAGAATCTCCCCATTGCTTAAAAAACGTTTCTATAGAAATAAAATTAAACTAAAATAAATAAAATTTTCACTTTAAAAAAGTCATGTGTGTTTACAAAATTTAAAAAAGAATGTCATACCATTTAAAAAAAAACTAACGAACAAATATTTTTCATTCCTTTGTTATTGTTTTGATATACCATGAGGATTGCATAAAGAATGAAATAAACATAGAATAAATTATTGCAAAAAATATAGTCTATCTCTCTCCTAAAGTTTTTTTATGGTCATTATTTGTTTAACTATATTTGCATTAAACATTTGATTTAGAAAAGGGATAAATGAGAAGCAATCATTTGACCTTTTGAGTGGATGAACTATAAATTTCTGTAAAGGGCTATCAATTATTATTTGGTAGAGAAGCTTTAGTGACACATAATGGAACCCTAGTTCCTGAAGTCGTACCCATCTTGTGTGGGAATGTGTGTGCATGTATGTGTGTGTGTGTGTGTATATATATATATATATATATAATATTAGTATTTGCTTATGAAACCATGTGTAGCTTCATAATGCTACTCTATCGCCATCATAAAAATGCCAAGGTCGTAGGAACACCAATAGAATAGCTTCTGTTAAACTAGACGCTACTTGACTACATATATATATATTAACGTTGTAGCTTATTTTCCTTCTCAGGCAAAAAAAAAAAGAAATCACCCAAACTTCTATATTCACATTAAAAAAGAATCAAACACTCCTAACCAAATAAAATTAATGTAACTAGTAGAGATTCTTGTTATTTAAATAAGTGATTGAAAATTTGTTCTTATACTTCAAAAAAATAATAGTTAAATATTCTGTTTAAAATAAAACTTAAGTAAGAAAAATAATAGGGTAATTAAGCTTTCAATTGTTTTAACACAAAGATTTCAATTTTTTTCCGACTTCTTTAACGCTATCAATCATTAGTTATTTATTAAGTAGAAGGTAAGTGATTTTAATATATTTCTCAGAGTATTTAGGTAAAAAGTTATTAATTGCTTGTACAACTGTTTAAGTGTGTTATATATTAAAACATAGTAGTATTTTACCCAACAAAAAAAAAAAGCTTTAAATATAGTGATCCGAGCCTTGTCAAGGGACTAGAACGTTGTTTTTTTTTTAAAAAATACCCTAATTAAATTTGAACACATTAATAAAGTTTTAAAAAAAAACAATTAGCAAAGTCAATATGTCAAAATCAATGTCTATGTATATAAAAAGATTAAATGTCGTTGTATAATTTTTATATTAGCTTTTAAATAGCTATAATATTTAATAGATATGCCTTGTATTGAGTTAATTAAGTGCTTTTTAATTTTTTGAAAATATTTATTTCACTAATAATTGCAATGTGCAAACATATGTAAAATTTTAAAAAACCAATATCTTGAAGACATTTGTGTAATGCGTAAGCCAAACATTTAAAATACAAATGTTGATTGATTGTTTAATCAACATTTTTATTCCAAGTTATAATAAATTAGAATTAGATCAAGTAATAGAAATGTGAAAGCCCTATATCTAAGGCTCTTAATAGTGCGGACTATCCTTTAGGCCTATATCAACCCTTCATAGGGAGGAATAGATTAGGGTTGGTATCAGAGCTAAAATGGTCCCAAAAGTTATTATACTTACAAATAAATAACAAATATAATATAAAGTCGCATCATGCATGTAGCCAAATAGTGCGTGTGTGCATATACCCACACCCTTTATTGGTATTGAAAAAAAAGACACGTCACTTTATATGTAATAAAATTTGAAAAAAAAGTTTTATTATGTATGACTTTTTAAAAAATATACAATTTCCTTTTTTCTTTAGGATTTTTTTTTTGGTTTTTTCTGAATGTTGCATTCATTTGTATTAAAAAAAAATCATCACCATACAATTTACATATTTTATAAAAAACTAATCATTTGATTTCTAAAATTTTAACTTGACATGATTAAAACTCAATTAAATTTTGATTTGGTACAATTCAAGCATCATAATTTTAATTATTTAAAATCCTCATCCTTACATCTTAAAAAATAAAATTATAAAGACTAAAATTATTATTTGGGAAAGTGAAAAAAAATTTCTTTAAATTATATAAATGATAATTTAATTTCTTAAAATGTCATAATTTCACTAATTTTCCTAAAAACTTTTCTTGTTATTAATGAATTTACATAAATAATCAAATTATCCTTGTTGAAAATAAAATGATCATAAATTTTGTTTAAACAATTATAATTTTTCTTCTTATATTTACAATAATGCAACAACAAATCACAACTTCACATGTCAAATTCTTGATGCTGTTATAAGTGTTGGAAATAACAATTCACAATCATAAGTTTTGTTCATATAATCACAATTTTCCTTCTTATGTTTACAACAACGCAACAACAAATTACAATTTCACATGTTAAAGAATTGTTACAAATATTGAAAATAATAAGTAATAATCACAAATTTTATTTATATAATCATAATTTTTTTTATATTGCTACAAGAATAATTTAGTCATTTATAAAAATTTATTCATGACAAAAAAGCCCTTAAAAATTTCAGTGAAATCATAATATTTCAAGAGACCAGATTATTATTTATATAATTCAAAGAGATTTTATTATCATTTTTCCAATTATTTCTTAAATGTTAAGAACCACTATTTTAAACTAATAAAATTACAATAATTGAATTGATTCAAGTCAAAATTCATGAATTAAGTTTTAGTAAGTCAAAATTATAACAGTTACGATGCCTTAAATCGAAATTCAAAGACAGGATTTTAATTTAGTCACAACTATAAAAATTAAATGATTGACTGTGACTCTTTTTTCAAACAAACATTCCTGTCCAAAACCACCATTATTGCCCAACGGAAAATTTAAATTTAGGACCTTATCTCTGAAAAAATTTACACTGAATAACCTTGATCAACGTTCAACAGATACCAAACATATGCTTTTGTTCAACAAGCCTTGTTAAAATCATCTATCCATGCCTAGGGACGCAATTGAAAGAAGCATGCTTGCCTTGACTGATATATACTCTCTTCTTTTTAGGATAACATGAACAAATTGACTACAACCCTTCTAACACACAAATATAGAACTCACAGTCAATCCAAGGACTGCTACTACCTGTCACATTGCAAGTTAGTGTGAAGAGACTAGACATTTGCAGATATTGTATTTGTACCGCCGATGAATGCCATCAGAAACATTTCTGGTGAACGATGGAAGGTCCAGTTTCATCGTAATCAGCCTCAGTTACACGCTGATTTTGTGGGAAAACTATTTTGGCAAGTATGGCACCTCCCAGCCATGCAGAATATGTGGTTAAATTTTCTGGCATGTATTCTAGAGGCTGCAATAAGACACGAACAGAGAGGAAAATCAGAATATGAAAACCAAGTACTGATATGATAAGAGCACTATAAGATAAAGATTTTAAAAGATAACCTGCAAAATTGTCATAATCTGCTCAGGGAGCAGAGGAAGATGCGATTATTAGATCATCTTTCAAAACGTTTTACTAGCACCACAATGTGGTTTTGGTACTGCCTAGCATGTTGGTGTTGTCAAAAGTATTTTCATGCTACAGAGTTTAAACTAAATTAGGAGCTCAGTCCACTTCAGGCATTCTGGCTTGATGAATTTTAAACTGCTCACAAGTATTTGTTTTGAAAGAATTTATCAGCATACCAACCAATTTCTATTTTGTTTCTTGATTATTATTTGGTAATAGCGACCCTACGAAGAGCGATGACTTTTATCATCAAAATGGAACGAAACTTCTACTGATCACACCATCTATTTGAGAAGAATATTCCTCAAGTGAGACAGCTTCTTTTCCACTTTAGTTATGCATGCACAAGAGGCAGAAGTCTATCTCTTCATATAGATCTAATGTTAAAATTTACAAAGGTGAAACTACACCTACTGATTTGTAACCTAAAGATTGTTATAATCTGAACATACTGTGCCAAAATTCAAAATTATTTCATCAGTATGCATGCACAGACGCATGCGCGCGTCAAGAACATTTGAATCTTGGACTGCATCCCAAAAACCACCCTACCCTAGCCACATGCACTAGGCTTACGTGTCTGAATGTATGTTCTCTCATTTGTACTTTGATGAGTACCTAAGTGGGATGGAGGACCTTATTTCAAAAGCTAGCTGTTGAGAAGGGAGAATCAACCCACTTAAATACTCCATTGAGTATCTCATGCTACTCAATGTGGGGCCTTGTATGCCATACTATTGAGTCTCCATCAATTGGCCCCTCATGGAAAGCCAATGTACCACATGCTACACTCTATGACACTTAATTCAAACTCCTACCGGTCAAAACCCTTAATGAGTAACTCTCTCAAGAATTGCCAACAACCTGGCTCTAATACCAATTGATGAATACATAAGTGGGATGGAAAACCCTACCCCAAAAACTAGCTGTTGAGGTGGAAGAACCAACCCACTTAAATACCTCATTAATCATCCCATACTATTTAATGTGGGATTTGGTATCCTACACTATCAAGTCTCCATCATACTTTATATTTAATAAGTTTAAGGAAGATGATTGGAGGTTGATGTTAATAAACAGTCCATAAAATTAACACAGCAGAAGGAGCAAAGCCATGCGTAAACTGGTTTGAGAAAAAATGGTAGATATGTGGACCACATAACTACCACAAACATACTCATTAAAGTTCAGGAATTAGTCACCTCCAATTTATGAAGCTGATGTCAATGAAAGGCTTTAAAAAGTTAATGGATAACCAAATTACCTTAACAAGAGTGGGTTGAACAGCAGATGAAGTCAGGTTAGCTTCCTTCTCAAACCTTTCTTCAAAGCCTATAATAACAAACAGCATAAACCTGTTAGACGTAAAGTAACAACTTTTCAATTAACAGAATTGGGTCTAACAGCTCTTTTCCTTTCACTGTTCCCATTTATTTTCTCTCTTTATTTCCCTCCCTATTTCTTCAAGGAGAAACATCCGTGAGAGTTTAATTGGGGGAGAGATTTAGTTGATAACAAATTATTGACAGTGTTGCAATAGGAGCCACAGAATTCGAAATATAAACATATTCCGATGAGAGCATTAATAGAATATAACACTGCATGAGTTGATAATGAGCTTCACCTTCCTCCTTGCATATGCCTCAATCACCTTCCTCCTTGATTATCTGATGACACAGTTGAAATAGTTCGTAAAAGCTGTTCAACAATTCTATGTCTCTAAACCCAATAGACATGGCTGGAATAAAGCTTCACCAACAGTATATCTTTCCCTCCTTATAGTTATCACCTGAAAAATATTTCAACAATTAGATCCTATTATAGAATATTCTGAGTGCTTATATAAATTGCTGTAAGTCAGAACCTATATTTTAGATCCTCCTTTAATTACAATCTAGCTAAGTACACGGCATATTCAGCATGATCAGAAGTTCAGAGCAAAATTTAAGAGCTTAGATTGACTGAGAAATGAAAATCAAGTGTTCTGTAGCGTAATATTTATTGTCCTCATTTCTGCTCATAAGCTTGTTTAAATTAGGCATGATGATCTTGAGTAACCATTCCCTAATTGTATCATTGATTTTCCATCCCATTTATATCTTTCACTTCCTCCCCACTTTTGTAACCATTATTAATTCCCACCAAGGCTATGTTGCCAGGTTGAAAGTGATACCAGTGCATTAACTAAAGAATATACCAAAATCCACTACCCTAAAAATCAATATCGATCAATTAAATCTTAAAAGAGGAAGCATCATATCTCAAATCAGGAACCTAAAAGGCAGACCTGTCCATCAGGAAGGGTATGTTCCTCCGCAACACAAGAATCTTAGGTCTTTTGATAAGCTAATTCATCTTCAGCACAACATGAGTATTGCTCTTTTATTTTCTCAACCTCAGACAAGCTGATGCTTACTAGCAGATTTGACTTGCCGAGTTCTTGAGCCAAGAAATTTGTTAAATCAATGCCTCCAAACTCAAATCTTTTTTAGGCGATGTGATGAACAGACCCCCAATTACTGGTGCAATATCTGATAATAAAGCCAAAGAGATCAAGCAAGTTGCACATAACAAGTAGTAGGAGTAAGACCATGTGGACATATGAAGAGTGATACCCAATCAACAACTGTATGTCCTTCAATGGCAAATACCATAATAGAATTCAAAACGGCCATCTCAAATTTTAATCTATATTTGAATGAGTACTTATTCTCTTACCACGTAATAGCAGTTCTATCTTATTTATATTTATTAGTTTGATGAATAAGATGCAGTGAAAAGAATGCAGATAAAATGCTTTGATTCTAGAAGAATTTACCTGTGATATCTTTTTCAATAAGAATATTATAACAGAGAAGAAAGATAGAATGAGGAGTACAACCGATGAATAAACACTAGGATTCTAAGTTAAATTAGTTAATAGATAGGTCTAAGCATCTGATTCTCCGCATACAAAGTAGCTGACAGATAAAATATCAAAAATATGGCATGAAAAGTAGACCAGGTAGAATGAATATGCAAGAGCACTTGATGGGGGAACTATTTAAGCCATCATAATCACTGGCTGACTAGCTCTAAGGATTATCTTGGATCCCTAGGTGTGCATGTACAAAGTTTAAAAGATGCACACCTTACTAACCACAATTTTGATAGTTTTAGTAGAATAAAATTGCTGTCTACACAAGCCATCAACTATAAAACCAGGAGGATCATGTCAACTGGTCAGCGACGCATTCACCTTCCGCGGGAATATTTATTTTCATCCTAACTTTCTACAAAGACTAATACATTTAGCATTAATTAAAATAAAAGTACAATTCCTCTATGTAACCAAACAGTGAGGTGGTTTTCCTCTAACTCGGAGAAGCAAAATAAAGTTTTTTTTTTTAATCTCAATCTCTTTCTCTCTGTTTCAGTCTTCAAAGTCAAGCCACGAAAAAAAGTCTTCAAAGATAACAAAAGGGCATCAGGGTATCATTCTATTTATCCAAACAAGCAGAATGCGTGAGGTTCATAAAAATTTTGCCCTTTTCTTATCTAATGTGCTAATTTTCTCATCAACAAGTTAAAGGAAAGGAAGAATTCAGCTGGCTCATTGATTAATTACCATAGCTGGAGCCTGATCGGGTATAGCAAATGCAGCTTTGAGGAGCTTTGAACCAGCGTCAACGACCGCGACCTCCATGCCCTTCTTTCTTGCCCAAAACCCTAGCTTTCAGTTTCAAAGCTTCGGAAATAACCTCTGGCAATTGAGCTGGATATACCCAGCACAAAGTATAGCAACACCTGAAGCTGAAATGAAGAAAATGGAGTTGCTGAAGCTATTTTGCGGTTAGCGAAATTTGAACCTGTTGTCCCTTCTCTCAGGGGACGCTTCCTCTGGATTGTGAAAATTTAATTTAGTTCGGATTTAATATATTTTTTTAAAATTAGAAATTTGTATAAATTGTAAATTTTTTTTAATAAATTTGTTTATTAATTTAAAAAATTTAAATTTAATATGAATGATCCATATTTAATATTAAAATTTTTATAAATTAACTATTCAGATATATTCTTAACAATACATGTTTAATATTAACTTTTTTACAATTTTTATACATTTTTAATATTAAATATAGATTGTTCAAACTGATAATCAAATTTGTTAAAATTTTTTATAATTTATATAAATTTTAGGGTCTTTTGTACACATAGCCCATATCATAAGACCAAATAAAAAAATAGTCTATTATTTCTTAAATTTTAAAAATGAACTTTTTAATATTTAGCTTATAATTAATTTACAAAATTGCCCTTTTAATATCTAATTTTTGCAAATATCAGAAGATTCAAAATGTAAAAAATTTCTAGAACTAAATGCAATAAATGTGAGATATATAGTCTAAAATAGCCTTTTTTAAAGATGAATGTGAGAGAGAAGACAAAACCAGACACAAGAGAGATGAACGCAAGACAGCAGAGTAGTGTGAGCGAGCCACAATCACAATCACGGGAGACAAATGTGAGGTTAAATACATCGACGATACTTGACGGAACAAAGCAAGTCTGTGGGAAAATGGAGTTAAGATTTTTTTTTATTAGTTTAGGTATTTGACTCTTTGTAATAAATTAAGAGTCCAAAATTTCTTGTAAACTATGTTTGATCCATTTGAGCAAATGATTATGTGTTTTTTATGTTACTGATTTGCGATACTATGTCATTGATAGATTATTGTATATCACTGATATATTATCGCAAATTAACATAATTAGACAATCAGACATAAACTTATTTATCATTGACATATATATATATATCAATGATGTAATATTGCAAATTAGCAACACAAAAGATACATAATCATTTGTCCAAAATGAATCAAACACAATCTATAAAAAATTTAATGTTTCGAGAGATGTGAAGATAGTGAAAATCTGATGACAGATAATAGATTCTAGCATAGTCTTATGCTTCTAGAAATGAAAATTTCTCTTCAATGTTTAATATCTTCTTCATAGTGTTCTTGGAAAAAATAAAGAGGGAGCGAGAAAAAAAACTCTATGATGAAGAAAGGCACCGATAATTTTATATTCAGAAAAAAAAGGAATGATTTAGAGAAAAAAAAAGAACAATTCAGTTAGTTAAAGATTAATTACAATAGTTATAAATGAGTCATATTATAAAATATTTAAAAAAAAATCTCATCTATAATTTATGGGAGGTATATTTTTTGAGGCCATTAAGCTAATTTTTCTCAATTTTTTATAAAAAATATAAAATAAATGGTATAGTAATTATAGACTGTTCAAATTAAATCTGAACAATTTAAATCATGTACCTCTTCAACAAAGGTGCATAGGAAGCTTTTGTGGAAGGAGGGAAGCCAACTCCTACCCCTCCCATGTTGGAAAAATGTACTCCTTCTAATCCTATTTATAAATAATTTTTAATATATTTCATTAAAATAAAAAAAAATTTAAATTTTTTTAATTTTGTCATAAAATTTAATAAGATTTTACTTTTACCCTTAATAAATATTCTTAAATTTTATTACTAATATTTCTATTCAAAGTATATATTTAATAAAGGCAAAAATTTAAAGAGGAATGTTGAAAACTGACAAGTGCGCCCTACAAATAAGATTAAATTTTTTTCTCTCTAACCTATAAATAAGACAAAAAGAGTAACAAATACCCATCAAATATCTTATATTAAGGATCAAGAAATATTTCTAAAAGGCACTTTTGCTTTATAATATGCAAGAGAGTATATATAGAAATGTAAAATTTATGTCATTTTCCACCATCATCATATATATATATATATATAGATAAACTTCTAAATTATATCATTCAAACAAATTCTGGTTTATTAGATTGACTTTTTTAAAAAGAACATTACAAATTAAATCACAATATAGTATTAAGTCAATTTTACCATAACTTCAATTTATAGGAACTTTAGTTTTGCAAATTTTAGTCTAAAAACAACTAATTCAAGTTGTTCATGTAATTTTTCCCCCTTTTCAAAGGATGATTGAAGCTATTTGGATTCCAATCATAAGAAATAGTAATTTGGATTCATTTGTCAAATTCAGTCAATTGTTATACATGTTGATACTAATTGTCATATTGGATTTTTTTCCTGAAAAAGTACAAATTGAGTTGATTTCTTATTACTATTAGTGGAAGGGTTGAGATAGTCCCTCATAGTGTGAGGAACTAAGGTTTAAATATGAAAGATGTACTTACATTTAATATTCATTTATTCATGCTTTGAACATGATTTTCTTTAATAAGAGAATACCAATGAGCGATATAAAAACGGGAGAATGACAGTTAAGGACCCTCGAAGGATATTAATTTCAATTAGGGTCTTGAAAAATAGAAATCTCAAATAAGGACCGTGGTCTTTAATGGGGATAAAAAAATGTTGAATTGTCAAAAATGCCCCTGAGCTCAAAACAAAAGTACCGCGCATGAGAGAGCCCCATTCCTGCTCTGTTTTGGTGTCTTCCTCGGTTACCCCTTCTTGTCGTCTTCCTATATTTCAGCTCGGCCGGCTGCTTAGTCGGTGATCGGGTTCTCTGTATCAAGTCCAGGGGTGCGCAATCGTTGGTGGGACCTCTATTGTTGCTCCCATTTTCAATCCGGTGTGCGTGCTCTGTGTCCGGTGTACCCTCTTCTCTTCTTCCAGGTTCGGTGCCTCTCTCTCTCTCTCTCCTTCCATCCCTCGGTCTGTTCTTCGGTGGGAGCGAAATGATTTTGTGTTTGTTGTTGATTGTGCATTTTTTCCTAGTGTCATTCCAGTAAGGTATTTGCAAAAGAGAAGAAACTGCAGTAATATTGATTTGTGATCCGAAAATGGTTCCATATTTGTTTATATTTATGCGATATTCAGACCTGATATTTTGCTTTATTCTATGATTTTGCCATGAATTTGGGAAGAAAGAGTGAGAAGCATTTTGTTCGTTTGGTATTTTTATGTTGTAGGATGAATTTATTTTGTTCTGTTCTTTTGCTAGCCGAGCACATATACTGGCAATGAACTAGAAATTTTGTAACATTTGGTTATGTGTCTTTCAAGAAGCAATGAAAATCGGCCCAGAGCTGGCTGTTTTAAAATATAGGGCCGTTACAAAAGGGAGAAAGGCATTGCTTAACAAGGACTTTGGACTCTTCCTTAATTCCTTCCATGTGTTGCACCGAAACTTAGGTTCTACATTGGCATGTTTGGTGTTTGGTCTCTGGATTTGGAAAAGCTTTCCTTTTCATAATAGAAGGAAAACATAAATATAGATTGTAGCAGAAAGGTCGATAAGATATTATAGACTAATAAAATAGTTAAAAATAAGGGAGAATGACAAATAAAGGGCTTGTAATAACATTAATGCCAAATAAGGAATTTTAGTATTGAAACATGCTTGAAGGAGTACTGAAATTTAGAAACATCAATGTTGAAAAGTCTTAATTTGACATTAAAGCTCTTATAATGTCTTCATAAAATAAAAGTTTGCCAAGGTTCTTCCGACTTGAAAATTTGCTTGTGTAAAAGACGAATGCAATCTTGACCAAAAAATTAGCAAAGTTAGGGAGGCTGTGACTATGACTTTCCCTGACCCTCGCATGTTCTATGGAGAAAATTCAGATTTCATGTTTGGTAAATCTAATAGTATTATTTTGTGTATTCATTGGTGACGTTAGATACATTCGATAGTAGTTTGTTTTTTACCCTAATTGTTAATGTGCAGGATAATGGCTAAAACAAAAGGAAATCCTTTAAGGCATAAAAGTTGTTCTGGTTTAAGCAAGTTCAAAGAGGCGTATCGTGGCAAGTATACAACCCAGGGAAATGATTTGAAAAAACTCAACGCAGAAGCAGTTGCAGCATGGAAAAAGTTGACATCAGAAGAACAAGATCACTATAAGTGTCTGGCTAAGGAGGAAAACGCTGGTATAAAAGCTTACGATGTATGTTGTTTTTGACCTCAAGCATGAAAAATGTGATGAATTCAAGTAATGGTGCTGACTTGTTTTACTCGGACAGATTCTATTTGAGACAAGGTGTTCTCCGACAAAGATGAAGGAAGTTTTTGATTATATAAAAAAGCGAAAATTTTTGAGGGATAGGGTTAATAGAATAGGATTTGGTAAGCTTTTAAATATTAAATGTCACAAGTTGCCTAGAGATTTATGCGATGAAGTGATGAAGGCATTTGATCCTCCTACATCATCCCTTTTCATTAGAGGTCAAAGGAAAGTCATCAATGGCAAAGCAGTTCATGCCTTACTTGGCTTGCCTAATGATGGGGAGATAGTTGATATGAATGGGGATAAGAATAAATTAAAGTTGTTAAATAAGGAGTTTAAAAAAGTATCCTATAATGTAATTAAGGACATGATACTCTCGGGGAAAGAAAATGATAAATTTGAGTTTCTCTTCATTCTCTATTGCTTAGGGAATTTTCTTTGTCCAAGTTCGAGTTCCAAAATAAGTGATAAACTATTGAAAGTCATGTCCGGGTTAAATTTAGGAACTGTATATTATGATTGGTCATCTTTTATACTATCTGAGCTTGGAAAGGAGGTAGCCGAATATAAAGCATGGGAGAAGAAGGATGGGCACAAAAAACTGTTGGAGGATGCTTATTTCTTCTTGCGGTATGTGGGTAAATTAAGGTATAATTTGTTATAAGTTAATTATTTTACAAAATTCTGTGGGTTATATGATATAGATGTAAATATACAGATTTTCTACTTTTAAATGTTTCCATTGGAGTCAATTGAGGTGTCATCGCAAGAAGATGCTTTGGAATATTAGACAGAGGAGAGAGTGACAGCATGAGTTCAACTTGAGAAGGCAAGTGATCATGGCATTTTGTATCACCCTTCTCGAGGACATGACAGCTTCTCAGTATAGCTTCCAGAAATGACTTCCTTTTATGATCCGGTAAGGGCAAAATGATGGTTGTTAATTAGCAAAGTTATTTTTTTATATAATTTTAAACATATGACATTTTATATGGTGCAGGACATAAAAGAGGTATACAAAGATATTGTGACCTTTACACGTGGAATTGCACAAAGACTCCTCAAGCTCCAAGATAAAAGAAGAGGAGAGGAAGTTGTTGAACAGCATGATGGTGAAGAGGAAGAGGAGGAAGAGTTGGAACATGATGACAAAGAAGAGGAAGGAGAAGAGACAGGAGATGAAAATGAAAAGGAGGGAGAATTCGAAGAAGATGAGAAGGAGGAAGAGGAAGGACAAGTAGAAGGAGATGAAAATAAAGAGGAAGGGGGATCCAGAGAAGATGAAAAAGAAGAAGAGGAAGGACAATTAGAAGGAGATAAAAATGAAAAGGAGGGAGAATTGGGTGCACAAGAAGAAGTAGAAAAGCTAATTAGAAAAAAAGACTCTAAGGGTGAAAGGACACTAAGACGGTCACAATGACAAATAGTCAGCACTATTCGTTCACCCTTTTTGGATGATAGAGGGAAGGCAAAAAGAGGACATGAAGAAATAGGACAATATACAGAGAAAGAAGTTTACCAATACTGTACAAAGTCTATTCCACCCAATGAGGGACATGAGTATGATATTCAACCTTACTAGTTCATGCATTCATAATCAATTGGTTGATATAATTTTGTTTTCTGTAACAGGAAAATTGTGGAGATTGAGCAGTATTATGTGACAAGATATGAATGCAAGTGCCTAGGTCCTAGACAATGGATCAGTAGTTCGGTGAGCAAGTGTGCTAGTTAAAATAGATCAAGTTATAGTAAAATTTTAATGTAACTATAATTTTGTTATATAGGTTGTTACATTAATTGGAAGACTTTTGGTCAATGAGCAAAAGGAAAAGGATCAACTTGTGCGGCGACACATTTTTGATCCAGATTTTACGGTTTGTCTTACAGTTTAATTTCTTTGTTTTATTAGATGCTTACAAGTTACAAGTGTTACGTTTTTTCATTTCAGGGAACCATAATCCACCAACAAAAAAGATGGGACTTGGATAGCCATTTGAAGGACTTCATGCCAACTACCATTGGATATAACATAGGAGATTGTGATTTTATTTTTTTCCCTATAGTGTTTGCATTGCATTGGTTTTGCTATGTTGTGGAGCCGAAAACAACCACAATGTATGTGCTGGACTCAATGCTACCATCTGGTAAAGAATCAAAGAAGAAAAAGAAGAATATAAAGAAAGCGAAGGAAGCGATGTTGCCGAAAGAGAAGGAAAAAATGGCATATTTTATGGTATGCCTTTTCCTATATAATGATATATAAAATTTTGTTGGTGGAAGCTTCTCATTCACTTTGTTCTTATTCTCAGAAAAACAGGTTTGTAGAAATATTAATGAAACTGAAACCTGAACTTGTTGATGACAATTATGACCTTGAGTTGAAAGTGGTGCCTATGGAATAGCAACCGACGATGTGAGTAAAAAAGCTGAAATTGTGTACATGTAATTAAGTATATATTTCCCAACTACGTGCTGACAGATTTCATATTTTTTGTAGATCTGATTGTGGAATGTATGTCATCTTTTGCCTTAGACAGTGGAATAATACTGCACGAGAGGAATGGGGCGGCCTTACTATGCCTCCTCTAACAATGGTAGGAACAAATGTTAAAGCTAAGATATAATTTGTTATGTGTGACAGTTTTCTATCTTATGAGTTGACTTTATGTGATTGTGTAAGAACAATTGAGTGAAATAAGGAGTGAGGTATTGTATTGATTGGTGACTCATCCACACAACAAAGTGGGCTCTCAAGTCATGACATCCATTTCGAATGCTGGGCATGCACGATCCAAAAAATCGAAATCATAGTGTAGACATTTGTGATATGTAAATTAAACCTTTATGTAATTAAGTTTTTTTCTGTGGCTTCTTGTATATGATACAGCAATTAATTTAAAAAAAATTTTGACTACATGTTCAACAAATTTGACAAACTATTATTGATTTTCATTGACTCACGTTACTTTTAAAACTGACATTCGGTTTTTCACAATATATGTTACGGAATTTTCAAGTGAGGTTAGTAGAACACAAATTGTGCCTAACAGCTTATCCTTACATAATGAAGTCCCAATTCACGTTAGGCTCTTTCAAAACATACATGCAGCTTTTTTCCAAGTTAGGTTAGGATATTCGCAAGAGACTTTGCTGGAACCCAACTTGTGCCACATCGGTTTTCATCAAATAATAAATTTCCAAGTCACATTAGGAACTTTTGACAACATATGTTAGTTACTTTTCCAACTTAAGTTACCAAATTCTCATGTGAGGTTGCTGAAACAAAACTTGTGCCAAATGGCTTATCCTTACGCAGTCAATTCCCAAGTCATATTAGGCTCTTTCAAAACATGCGTTCAACTTTTTCCCAATTTAGGTTAGGCCATTCCCAATTGACTTTGTTGGAACCCAACTTGTGGCAATACTTATCCTTTAACAATGAATTCCTAAGTCACTTTAGGCACGTTCACAACATACGTTAGTTATATTTCTAAGGTAGGTTAGGGAATTTCCAACTGTGGTTTTTGAAACCCAATCTGTGGCAAGACTTACAAAAAAAAGAGTTCCCAAGTCATGTTAGGACATTTCACATTATACGTTAGCTACTTTTCTAACTCAGGTTAGGGAATTCTCAGGTAAGGTTACCAGATCCCGATTTCTGACAGGTATCTTCTGATAAACAATGACGCCTAAGTGGGGTTATTCATTTCACAACTTATGGTAGGAATTTTTCTTGCTTTGGATATGAAATTGCCAACCAACGTTATTGATTCCTATTATCTGACAAGTCTCTTAATTGTTTGAAATACTGTAGAAAATTTTAATCCCAAATAAGGTTCTATGTTATCAGAAGTTACATTAGCAATATCCCTTACTACATTAGTGAATTCAACAGTCTTATGCCATGACAGCATTTTTACTCGAATAAATTTAGACCTGAAATTTTCATCAGCTTTATATTACACTGATTGTAATACATGTACACCATATTTTGCATCCCTTTTCACCCAAAAAATATCCCAACTACCTAAATGGTACCTATGCAGTCCTTATCAAAAAAAAAACATAGACTGCAATCCCATTTACATAACCTATTACCTCCACAAGTACAAAAAACATATGAGGTGATTGCCTGTACAAAAGGTCATTCAACAGTAAAATGCACAAAATAAATAAAAACCATATGCATTTCAATTTTAAACTAACTAATATGCATATGGTTTTCACCCCCTTTCAATCCCTACATTGAATTGGGATTCCTACATCTATTCTTGGTATGTCTAGCTTGATTACATCTTGAGCAATGATACACTTTTTTATTCTGAAATTGTGACTCTCTTCACTTGATAGGTGGTCGCCCTTGGGGACGTGTAGTCAGTGGTGGTTCCAAAAAGGTATTCTTTTCATAATCTTCATAATGTAGCTCGGTCAACTGAGGCATGTCAATGGTTTCTACCGGAATCATTGTGGAGCTGTAAATTTTTTCTTGTGCACGAATAATGTAGCATTCTTCAACATATGAATACACATTACCCTGAACTAATTTTATTGCTGCACATGCATGTGCACAAGGAATTCCTACCATTTGCCATTCTTGACAAGAGCATTCTTACAATGTTAGATTCACTCTCAAGTCATTGTTTCCTACCTTCACTAGTATCATATTCACACTATAATGTTCAGCCACCATAACTTCAGCTCTCAATACATTCTCCCTCAATTTTGCCTCAACACGTGGTCCAACTCCGTTTGACCAATTTGCCATTTCTATTTTGCTATTGTATAGCTTTCTCGCTAATTTTGCTCGGTGCTCATTTATCAATGCACATATATGATGTTTTCTCTCTTTTACTAACCAAGCATTGAAAGATTCAGCATGGTTTGATGTTATATTGTCCCATCTTTTGTATGGAAATCTTGCTAACGCCCAACGATTTATGTCCCCATTTATTTCTAACCATCTTGCCAACTGTGGGGAGAAAACCATCAAATGACCCATAACAACATGAAATTCTGTTTCCAACCTTGCATATGCAATATTATCTAACAACTTAAGTGCATCTTCTTTAGTCATCCCATCAATCCTTCGCATGCCTCTATTAATTTTTGTAAATTTTGAGCTGTAATTTTCTTTGACATGACGATAACAAAAAGCATGTCGATTGCCATCAAATATTGCACGCACTGCACCAACAATAGCATTATGCCTGTCTGACATTATGGTTAATTGAACTTGGTGTGTGATCTCTCTCACATTTTCAAGAAACCAAGCCCAATTATCATATGTTTCTCCACCCACTATTGCATAAGCCAAAGGAAATAAGGCATTATTTGCATCAATTGCAGAAGCTGCTAGTAAAGTCCTCTTATATGGACCGCTTAAATGACTTCCATCGATAAACAAAATTGGACAAGTACCTTGGAGAAACCCTTTGATGCAGCATCCATATGCAATAAAAAGTCTATCAAATCTATAATTTTTCGAGGCAACCCACTTTGCAACTGTGTCTGGGTCCGTCTCCTTCAATTTCTCACAAAGCCATGGAATCAACATGTATGACTGCTGTGGAAGCCCATGTATTTCCTCCAATGCTCTATCTTTTCCCCTCAAAGCTTGTCGATATGTGAGATTTAACCCATACTCTTTGTAGAGGTCTTGTCTAATCTCATTTAACGTTTTCTCCACATTCCCCCTTACAGCATCAATGATGATTGACGATGTCAATCTTGAGTTAGCCTTTTGCTTTAATAGGAGGTTGTCTTGAGCAGAGTGCATGTGTTCATTGTGGAATTTTTTCACACACAATATAGAGGTTGTCTTCCTAAGAGCATATGCTGATATCTTCTATTTACAACCATCAATATTACATTTGACAATCATCTTCTTAGGGCTGTTTCTCACAAATATGTAACCAAACCTATGAGCAAGACTGTATTTATATAATGCTTTTCTGAATACAATTGCATCATCAAATGTCTGGCCAACACCCATAAATAAATCCTTCCATTTTACCAAATTAACCTCAGGCAGTGGTGCAAGAGCATTTTGTGTTGAACATGGCAAAGAGGGTGATATACTTTCAAGCTCTTGCCTACAGGGAGATCCTGGCAGTGACCATGTTAACAAATTCTCCATCTTACATTTACAATTACTTACAGGTCAATATAAATGGTCATTAAACTAATTAAACACACAAATAACTAAGAATAACAACTTACTCCATCGAGTTATCCATTGCTCCATTTATTTCATTATCATTTGTCTCAACATACACATGTGCTGACTCATCATTATACTTTATCAAATGTTGTACTCCCTTATCGTCTAACAAATCTATGTATGTATCTTCACTAAACTTTACTATAAATTTTAAGTCAGATGTACCACTTTTAACTCCCGTCACTGATGACACCATCCTCAACAGCTCTTCAAGATTTATGCCTTCTCTAATCAATTTAGAAATTAATCTCCCACCTTTATAGGTCATCTTCCCTTGTAAATCTTTTACAAAATGTCCATCAACATGAAGATAACAAAATACTTCTTCTGCTGAAGTACTTGCCATATAGGAAATAAACCTGGAACAACTACAAGCAACATACAAATTTAGTATTTCACAACTGTCCATTCCATAATCCCAACCTTGACTACATAAATTCAACATCCATGTTACATTTTTCAACATTCACGCACTTTTCAACACAGATCACAAAAATTCAGCATCCATGTTACATTTTCCTTGTTTTTCACTCCTCAACTTTTTCAACTATGTTGTTCTCGGAAATCATTTCTTCCGCATGTCTATATATAAAGTCTAGTAATCATTAAGAAGACTACTTTTTTTCTAGGTATAAAACAAAGAGAAATGGTGCAAGATAGCATTTGCAAAGATTAAAACATTCTTTCTGAGCGTGCTTGACAGAGGACATGTGTAAACAAAAAAACAGAGCAATGTAAAAGAAATGGAAGAAGAAGATGCAGACTTCTCTTTCACGCATGGCAGAGGACAAAATGTAAAAGAAGCAATGCATACAATTACCTATTAGAAGACGATTATGCTCCACTAATTTTTCCCTAACATTTTCAACGTACGAGAGCACACTCCATCAGTATTTTTCCCGCTGAAAAACAAGAAAACAGAGCACACGAGATGAGCTTCTTTCCTGTTACCTTTCAATGTTTAGTGAGGGGGCAGTTTTGTAAACTTAAGTTTATTTTTTATCTCACTTAAAGACCATGGTCTTTAATTGGGATTTCTATTTTTCAGGATCTCTAACTGGAATTAATGTCCTTAGAGGGTCTTCAATCATCCTTCTCCCTATAAAAATTTGAATACTAATAATATACAGCGTCCATGATTCATAAACTATGATTTGTTATAAATTAAATTTTGATTTAACATTGTTAATTGCCTATCGAATAAAAAAGATAAAAAAAATTCACATAAAACTACGTTATAAATCCAAATTTCCTAATTTTCAAATATATTGTGATAATTTGAATTAAACTGATAGGTCGGATTCATTTTCACACACACACACACACACACACACACACATATATATATATATATATATATTTATTGAGACGTGAGAACAAAATTGCATTATATTCTTATATTAATCTCAAATTACAGAAACAAACTGATGAAGTATACCTTCTAAAATTCATTGAATCTGTCTCTAATTCGTATCATCACCATTGATAATTTTGAAGATAGTTTTATCTTTACCGTTTTAAAAAATAAAAAATTGATATTAATCAATAATTAATAAACTATACCTAATTAAAATAATTTGAATTTCAATTGATATACCGTGTAATAAATGATTATAATATTTATTTGCTATACATTATTATAAGTAATAAATATTATTTTCTTGAAGTAATATCAAATATTCAAACAAATTTTTCTATCAAGAAATTAAAAATTAGTTAAATTATGACTCAGTTTTATCCCTTAATCCCCGTTTCCGCATTAATAAATATTTGTACATATTTTTGTTTCTCATAACATATAAATATAAAGTATAATGCAAGTGAAAAAAATGCCTAAGATGAAAAGAAATCATCAAACATATTAATCAAAATCCCCCTCATACTTTTTCTTGAATCTAACAAGTTATCTTTTAAAAACAATATATATCAAATTTGATTGATCTAATTAATTTTATATCATTACTGTTTTAGTTCTTTTCTGCTGATTATCTATCCCTTTATAAATCAAATATATCCACATATTTCCTGTCAATCTTTTAAAAATTTCAAAATCTTATTGGTCTCCTAGTCCTACTTGGCCTACGATCCTCTTATCACTCTTTATAATTCAAACACTCTCCAAAATTTTCTTCCTCCACTTTCCATTATTAATACTATTTCTTTTCAAGTTTCCATAATCTGATACTTATTATAGTTATATTTCCTATCCCTTTTCTTTTTTTAAAGTTCAGAGAAAGGCAATAATGGGTCCTTCTCATGTTAGGGTTAGATATAATTGTGAAGTTTATCCAATAAACACAATTGTTCCCATTGATCCCAATGATTTTCCCATTAATCCTCCTAATGATGATGATGATCAATACTTCAACATCGCGGCCTCTAAATCAGTATGGAACTGGAAATTGTTGGATCCTGCACAAGTTGAAAGCTCAAGCTTGATTAATATAAATTCCACAAGACATGACTTCTTCAACATCTCAAAGCATTCAATAGATCAACTGGCAAGCCTTATTCCTTCTCATTTTGGTGTTCCTGAATTCCTTAGCATCTCCATGGCAACAAAGATCTTAGATTCTGCAAGAAACATGGCTAACAATACTCATAAAAACCAGAAGATCTTGTTCATGGCTGTGGCTATTGAAGTCTCTAAAACTTGGTACTGTCAATATTCTCATCCATTAGTACAAGTTGTGGAGAATCAAAGTCTTGTACCAGTGCCTGCAAATAAATCATTTATTGAGGGATTGAAGACTGTGAAGATTGAACCAGATGAAGAGTCAAGTATTTGCACAATTTGTTTGGAAGATTTTAAAGTTGAATCATGAGAATCTATTCGTATGCCTTGCTCACATTTGTTTCACGAACTTTGTATTGTTGATTGGCTGCACCAGAAAAATATTTGTCCTTTGTGTCGTTTTCAAGTGCCTACAAAGTGATGACTGATTAAAAGTTAGATATTCTTTTCTTTTCTTTTTTGGGTGAATTAAAGTTGATTAGATTCATTTGTCAATTTAGTCAATTATATTGTAGATGAAATTTACGGATTGGATTGCAGTTTTTTCCCCCTTGCATGTTGCATATTTTATTGTTTTTCTCAATATGTGATATTTGTGTACATCTTCTGGCGTAAGATGTATTGTTAACTTTGATTTGCTACTAATTTTAGTTTTATATTGTTGATGTTGATACCATCAAACTGAAAACCTGAAAAATTAGATTACCTGTCATATATAGGCCTTGAAAGACAACTATTCATATATATATATATATATATATCAAGACATATACATTAATCTACATTAAAAATTTACCTAGTTAAGATTCAACTTTTAGTAACAACATATGAGTGTTTTCATAAGATACTATTTGATACAAAAGTATTGAGGTCTTATTGGGATAAATTCTAAATGTTATTTTTCCAAAGAATTTAATATTCAACAAGTAAACAATATCCATTGGCAAGTAAAGTTATTATTTTAACAATTATTTAATTCGCCCAGGTTCTTATTTGACATAGTAATTAAATTTTTTAAGATCCTTCATTAATATTTTCCTAAAAAAAATGTCCTCCACCATCGCTTTTTTTTTTTCAAAAAAAAAAAAAAGAACAGACCCAAAGAGTCACTAGACTGTTAATGACATTTGCCAATGACTTGGGTTGAATAAAAGTTTCATTGCGGGTTGGACCAGAGTTGATCGAGTCTCACTTAAGTTGAAATTTGATACCGATTTTAGGAAGGACTTGGACTCAAGTGTGACATTTTAGTCATAAAATTTCACTGATGCCTGAAGAATGGTTTTATTAGGATATATTTTAATAATTTCTCTGCAAAAATATAAATTATTTTATTAAAATAAAAAGGTCTAAAAAATAGAGTTGTGATTTGGTGTTCTGTATTTCATATTAATATCTTCCATTCCGCAATTTCAATATATATATATATATATATATATAATATGGTGTCATATGGGATATTTATTGAATGAGGTATTAAGAATACTCACTGAATCCATATCCCTTTTGAAAAAACAGAAGGATTTTTCAGCTTGACGAAAAGAAGGCTAACAAAAATAATTAAACAAACAAAATAAATTGACCCTCTCGAAAATTGATTTTGATAACATTTGTAATCATGTCGTGTTAACGTTTAAACAACTAAACTAATTGTTTATTTATTTCTTTTATATATATATATATATATATATATATAAGTTTAACTTATAGTCTAGCTACCTTTTCAAAACAATGGCCTTCAGCCCTTCATTATACTCTCTCCACGAAGTCTCACGTGCCTTTGAATCAAACCCATTACCAAGACAATAAACTTTTCATAAATTTTCTGGTTCATGGCATGGATTGATGCATATAACATAATACTGCGAAAAGATTTAAGAAAATTATCTACAATATAATTTTCACGTACTGACACTATACATACATTCTACTAAATACTAATCCAACGCATTTACATCATGACAGTGAAATCATCGTCTAATCCATCAAGTTCTCCTTTAAGCTTGTGTTGCTGTATGATCAAAACTGAAAGCGTCATCGAAAAATCTGGACCTGAAAGAACATCTCCGATGGGTCCCAATTCTGGACATTGTTGCCAGTCATTCATCCCTTTCGTCAATATCGAATTCACTCCTCCTTCTCTCCCCACGATCACCAGCGAGTACCTTCCTTCAAACGATTTCAACACCGAGAACGTCTCCGCTGAGTTCGCCAGATGCTTCTCCATGTACGCGATTCGACCTCCGACGATGTGTTGCTCGTAGAACTGAGCGAAACACTCGTCGTCTAATGCCATTTCTTGCTCTTGCTCCGACAAGTTCACGCTCAGTGGGCCGGAGAATTTGGTCGCATCGCCTGTGGTGTCTGCTAGAAGCCTTATGACAGTGAGTTTGACGCCGGAATGCCGCGCTACTCGGCCGGCGTAGGCAATCGCTTCTCTGTCGTCTTTGCCGCCGACAAAGATGACAGCGACGTTGATTGAAACGGTGGCTCTTTTTATCTTTTCGATGGATCCTAGACCTCTGTCCACTAGAATCCCCACCGAACATGGCGCACTTTTCAGAACCTGCTCAAATATTTTGAGCATTAATTCTCTGGTTCCAAAGTCAGGAAATCAAGACTCAAGAAGCTATTTGATTTTGTTTTTAAAAATTACTATTTTATAAATCACTTTTTAAATTTTTTTTAAATAAAAAAATGTTTAATCATATTAATTTAAAATTTTAAAAATTGGCAGATAGCAGTGGTAGCCGATAATTAATGATAATGGCTTATGATAATACTTAATTTTAGCTAAAATTTATAACAATCAAATGTAATATGTTTTAGAAATGAAAAAAAGGAATAAAAACAGCTCTAAGATATTTTTATTTTTTAAAAACATTTAAGTTTTAAAAAATCTACTCAAAATGATTTTTTTTATTTTAGAACAGAAAACAGTTTGTAAAAACTTTCAATTATTTTTTAAATTATTAAAATTTATCTATTTTGAAATTTCATGATCATAAAATGGGGCAATTTTCATTTATTTACAATTTTTTAAAAAATAAATCAAAACTGCATGATTTTATAGTATTTGCTTTCAAAAAATCATTAAAAAATACAAAACCTCACCTTTCTATTCTCTCGTGAGATATCAAAATATTTCTATTCATTTTTTTTCACCCAAAAAAAAAACAATATTTTTCATCTTATTTTATATAGAATCTTGTAATTAAAAGGGAAAAAAAAATTGAAAGGTTCCCAACGTTACATCGGGTTAGAGAGTGGAAGATTAGAGGCAAGGAGCTTAATTATCATTATCACTATTACCTTTCGATTAACGTGCCTGAACCCAGGATTGCCTCCATCAAGCGTTCCGTCCTCACGTTGTCTCCTATGAAACGGCAATACCATGAGGGTAATGTTGAGCTCCTCAGCTAAAGAGCAGATGTCACGTGCCATGTTGATGAACGTGGACACCGCCATCGATCTCTTCAGAGTAATCCCATCGCCTTCCTCGTCAATGTATACCTGAAACGAGTTCGTCACTATCTCTCTCTTAGCCGCAATGTTCTTGTCGTTTAGAGCCACCGTATTATTATTACTATTATTATCTCCTCCTTCGCTGGCGGCCGCTAGCTCGTCGGTGAGTTCGACCAAGTCAGTGACATAAACGACCATTCCTGGTTCCGTCGTTCCACGTGAAATCTCCATGAAGTTGATGCATGCAGGAACGTTTTCTGGTCCGTGAACGCAGAGAAGGATTCTGAGTTCAGTTGAAGGATCTAGAAGCTGGAGGGCCATGCGATGTGTAGGAGCTCGTTTTCTGGCTCGCTTGATGATGTGAGCTACCACTGATGGGGAATGAAGAACTGTGAAAAAGATTGCAATTATCATCTCAATTCCTGTTGTAGTATTGCCCCCACATTTCATCTGTGGTCAGAGAAGCACAAGCTGTATTACACATATGAGATAGTTAACCGTAGTTGCTTAATCTTGTACACACATAAGATATAATAAACCTTTAATAAGTTGCTTTAACTCTATGTTGAGTATTACTCTACCCCCTTCCTCTTTACGAGATATATTTAATCCATCACACATTATTGAATGTTTTGAATTTTTAAATTTTAGTATGGTATGACATTTCAACACTATATATGTTTAGTTGTTTTTACAATAGTTAACTTTCTTTCTCTACAATTAATATTAAACCTTAATAACGAAGGGTATTTTTGGAATAATTTAATAAAATGCCTCACCGTTTTTTTAAAAAAGATCTTATATATATATATGGTAAAATATGAAAAATCTTCGTATCTTTAATTGGTTATACTATTACTTTTAATCACATGTTAAGAGAGAAATGAATCGATGTGTGTTGATTGGTTGGTTTGTCAAAAATCTCTGAATGATATGAAGCTATTAATTTGTTATCCTTGATATGTACCGCTTGTGTTGAGTGTATGAGCTCACTTTCAAGTGGTTTATCATAATGAGCTATATATATGAGCTAGCCATGCTTATTAATTTGTATGTTTTTTTTTTCCTTTTGTATTCCCAAAAACTGGAAGACTTCTAAAAGAGATCTTACAAAAAGGAATATGAGGGAGTGTGTATGTGTGATTGTATTTGAAGGGAATTCATCATGATAGCCTAAACTATTTGTTGGTTAACAAAAGCATCTATAACTCTATTTTTTTTTTAAATCTCTTTTAGATGTGGGACTTAAGTTAATATACTCTCATCGAGCTCATGTTGTTCTAGAAAATGCTAGAAATCTCGAGACAACGTGTAAAAACAAAAGCTAGAAGAAGAAAGGAAATAAAAAAGAGACAGATCAAGAATAAAGAATGTAAGAAATTCAAAACTTACCACTTTGATGGCCAAGTATATGTGAAAATGACCCTTGGCGGTGAGAAGCAAGCCAATGGCAACAGAATCAGGCCAATTAAAACCCAACATGGCACCAGAAATAACAGTTCCAGCAACTTTACTAGCCATTCCTATGACCACCAGCATCAACAACCTTATCCATGTCGCTAACTTCCCAGCCTCAAACTTCCTAAAATCAGCCCCATAACCCATCCACAAGAAAAATATAGGAAAGAAAATCGAAGTCAACACATAATTTATCTTCGTTATAACCCACTTCGATAACCTCCCTTCACGTGGCAAGCAAATCCCAGCCATGAACGCACTCAGAATCGGACTGTAATCATACAGTGTGGAAGACGCACAGATCAACACCATAAACGCCACCGAAAGCACCAAATGAGCACCTTTCATTGGTTTACCTTCTGGGTTTTCATTATTGACCCATCTCATCATCACCGGAGAAACCGTCGCCGTGAACAACACTTGCCCTAGCACTGCACATCCCATAACAATGGACAGTTTAATTCGTGCTCTCCCACTGTCATTCTTCCGGTAAACCTCGTTCTCGCAGAACACCGGCAACGGCATGGCGATGTAGCCGATGGAGAGGAGCAGAGAGCAGAGGAAGTCGGAGTGCATGCCGGCGGCGATGACGAGTTTCCCGATGTCGGACTTGCTGATCTTGAGGCTGGTGATCAGACGCGTCAACACCGGGGACGCTGTGCCGGCGAGCAGAGTGGAGAGACAGAGAGTGAAGTATAGTTTGTGTTTGCCGGAGAAGAAGTCGAAGAGTGGTGTGGTGAAGCAGCCGAGAATGAAAGTCGAGAGGATTCCGGCGTAGGCGATTTGAGCGTCGCGAGATGGTTGCTTGAAGATGGCATAAGGATCCATTTCTATTCCAAGAGCAAACATATAAAACATCATCACAAAATCGATTATGAATCCGAAGGTCTTGTTGAATTCTTCGTATATGTCACGTAGGAAACCAATGTTTCCCACAATTATACCAACCTGCGTGTGTGTATATATATATCTATATAAATTAATATGCGATCCGATAAGTCGATAATGTCAGAAATAATTTGCAGAGAATGAGGGAAGCTAATTACTAGAATGTCGGAAATAATACGAGGCATTGAATAAGGCTTGAGCAGATAATGGAAGCCATTGCAAACAATCACCATGGCCAAGAATATAATGAAGTTCTTGGCAAGCGAGAACATGAGAGAACCAAGCCTTTCAGCACATGGGTTTGACGATATTGTTGAGACGAAGAAGATACCATGAGAGGAACTATTAGACATCTTAGGTTTTTGTTTCTTTCTTGTGGCTGTGTTTCCTTTCTTAATTTCTTATGTGTTCTTAGTTTCTCATCAATAAGCAGAGACTCGAATGTATTGTTTTTGGCCATTTGTTTAATTTTAATGGACACCAATTTTTTTGCAAAATGCTTCTGAATGAGCGAGTGGTGGTGATTGATTGCTCAGTTTCAGGAGACAATGAAGGAGTACTCTGAGGAGAATAAGCGCCATGGCCCATAAGGTTGTCATTTGCAAGCTAAAGGGAGGTGGGCAAATAAACTTGAAGCAAAACATCAGAAAAATATATGTTATTAGCACGGCTTTCAATCAGATTTTTTTCCTTAAAATTAATTTTATCTATGTATTATATAAATCGTTCAAAAGTTATGTATTGATAAATCCAATCCTTGATGCATGTTATTTTAAAGTGAGTTTCGTACCTTTGTATGAAACTTAATTAAGTAATATAGGTTTCTATTTTTATATAAATATCTGACATCGAGTTTCATTATGAGTTGCATTCTTTATGTGAAGATTAAATAGCTTTATATATTCGATTCACTACCAAAAAAAATACACATACTTGAAACTTATTTTTTACAATACTTGATGGTTTTTAACCATTAAGTAGGGATGCGACATATATAAAAGAAACCTTACTTGACGGTTAAAAATCATGAAGTATTTAGGTAATACTTGACGATTATTTGATAAAAAACTATCAAGTATATAAATTAGACGTACATTTTCCTAAACAAATACTTGACACTTATTTGAAAACAAGCATCAAGTATATAAATACTTGATAATTATTTCATAATAACCGTCAAGTATTTATAATAATTTTTTTAATAGTGAGCTGCTTTTAAAGCAGCCTCCTGCATAAAGATATAAATACACATAGAAAATAGCCAGCCAACAATCAAAAATAATACAATATAATGAATGTTTCTAATAATATTTACTATCTAAGTAACATTAAAATTCTTATACATTTAGCCTTAAAACCTAAAAAATCTACACTTAACTTATTTGCAAACTAAAGTTCCAAAACTAAATGGCCTATATCCCATAAAAATTGGCCCAAAAAATGCGCGCGCGCGCACACGTAACTAACTATTATACCAGCCTAATCACTATTACTACCTACATATTGAAAACACATTGGGCCACTTCTTCAAAGACTTTTTTTACATGTGCAGCCGTATAATGAACGTAGTAGACATCCTTAAAGTACTATAAGCAAATAGTCATAACAATTTTAAGTTAATATGTAGTTAATTAAAATTGGTTAAAATTTATAATTGAAGTGTAATTAAATTTAATATATACACCTCGTCCAATAATATGGTAAGGGCATAAATGATAATGTCCTTCATAAACTTCATCAGGCAATGACCACAGTCGATACTTTGATCTGGCTAGAGTGAACACTATAGAAAAACACATATCAATAAAATTGTAAAACGCGAGATAATTTTTTAATTAAAAACTTGACCAATTAAATGAATACCTTAATAGTAACCCATTTCTCTAATGATTCGAATGCCCTCATCTTAAGGGACACAATCTTGTTGGTCACAGTGCGATACAACACCATAGCTTTAAGAAGGAAGTATGGAATAAATGTGAAATATATATATATATATATATATATGTGCATGGAAACTAAAAATAACAAGAAATAACAAGTGAAAAAATTCAACTTACTTATTAAAAAGTACCATCATATCTTCCCTATTGTTTAATCCTCCATTAAGGGGATTGAGATACCATATTTTTAGAACAACGAGATTAACCGTAATAAGCATCTAGTGTCCTCTAACAAGAAATAGCACGTGTTACCAAACAAGTAAATATATAAAAAAAACACTTAGAGTAAAGTCCCAATAAAACTCTCACAAGTATTTTTCTTAATATGCATGACATCAAAAAAATGTCGAACATTCAAGGTGGTCTAAATAAGGAGTTTAAAGAAAATAGATCTCTTCTTTCATCTGCTTGTCTCAAGTTGCCATGCAAACGATCTACAAAATTCAATGTGCAAATCCTTGATCTTCTTAGATAGCTCATCACCAGTTAAAGGTAAAGGTGTCTCACATTTTAAATTTTCATTGAACACTTTTTTCAATCGTCGATAATAATGTTCTTGGTGTAAAAAACTACGGTGCTTGAGGTAAACATTCTTTATCCCATGTTGAAGCCTCATAGAATGTGTTCCCTCTTCGCAAATAGGGTATCCAAGTTTTCTTTTAATACTATACCTTGATAGATTATCATAGGCAGGAAAGTCATTGATTGTGCCGAAGTACATAGCTCTTAAATTAAATCTTTCTTCTCTATGCCTATCATATACCTCTATACTTGACTCTCACATGATCTTCAAGTCATCAATTAGAGGAGTCAAATATATGTCTATGTTATTTTCAGGTTGCTTGGGTCTTGTAATTAGCATGGATAACATTATATACTTGCACTTCATGCAAAGCCATAGAGGAAGGTTATATGTAACATCCTAATTTTTAGATAAAAATTTTTTTTATGAAATTTAAGTTTTTTTTAAAATGATGATAATAATAGAAATTTATATTATTTGAGGTTATTTGAAAATAATAATATGGTTAGGCATTTAATTATGAATTAAAAACTTAAGTTTAAAATTATATAAGAAATATTTTGTTAAGATATAATTTTAAGATTTAAAAAAAATTATTATTAATGTGTGTGTGTGAGTTAAAAAAAAAGAAATGAAAGTAAAAAAAGGGGGGGAGGGGGTTTAGTCCCACATCGGTTAGATGTGGGAATGAAAGGCACCTCCTCATGTATAAAAAGAGGAGGTGCATTGTGGAGGAAGCATGAGGAAATTTTTATTGTAGTTTGTGAAAATTACAACTAAGGGCCCAAGATGCAATTTGTGAAAATTGCAAGTAATGGCTCAAAGGTTTGAATAATTAAATTCAAACTTATAGTTTTTTTTAATATAATGTTGGGACCACAATCTTATTTTTATATTATTTTTCTCTCTTCCTCTCACATTGCTCGGCGTTTTCTCGCAAGGAGGGATTATTTTCTTTTTTTCAGGTATGTTCTAACTTTCCTGTTTAGATTAGCATTTAAAAATTTATTTAATTACAAAATTAATTTTATAGTTATTTTTTAAATAATATTAGCTTTCTAGTGATATGATTATTTTGTAGGATAGAGTAAATATTCTGATTAGGATTTTTCTATAGGATAGTTAATCTGATGATATGATGGATTAAAAATATAGATTAAAACTCTTCGGGATATAATAAATATTATAGAATATTTTCTTGAAGTTGAAACTCATATTTAAGAATTTTTGAGTTAAAATCTAGATCTTTATGGTTGAATTTATGTGGAATCTGAGATGTAGGGATAAATATATAATTATTAAATATTTATTTAAGTATGAATAGGTATTTTTGAGGTTATATAAAGGTGATTTGAGGCTTCAGGATAATTCTAAAATTTTTAATTTATTTTTGGATGAATTTTTAGAATATAGAAAGATAAAATTATGATACGAGAAGTGATTTGAGGATAAAAAAATAGTTTATTAGGGTACGAGAATTTTAAAAAAGAATTTGGGAAGTTAAATGAGGTATAAATCTTAAATTAGTGTTAATATGGATTATAGATCTAAGACTTTCTAACTCTTTAAATTAGAGTTATTTATTTTAATGTAAAATTAATATATAGTATTGTGAAATAATTATGTAGATTATATTGACAAAGATAGTGGTGAAAAAGGAGTTGTGAAGGGGAACTTGTTATTCAAGACACAAGGTAACCATTATTAATGTGTTGTGATAGGTGTGTTTGTGAATGGTTATGTGTTGTTTTATTATTTGAAAAAATTATAAATTAATGAAAATAAATACTGTATATATATACTTGTTTGAAATTATTGCCAAGTGGGTCAAAAATTTATTTTTGTTTATCATGATGAGATATTATTGTTCGGATATATTTCTGTTTGGATATTTGAATGATGCATGACTTGTCAGGGTATTTTAATATATGGTGTTAACGGCAATTTCTATTCAGTTAATTATTACCACGTGGTAAACCCTCATTGGACCCAATGAGTGGCGTGTCGCTTGGTCCAACTCACCTTTGACCGGGTGATTTGGCGTCCGAGCATGGCGAAAGGAGGATATAAGGTGCAGTCATGCAAATTAAATACTTGTTCAGTTTGTTTGAAAATATTGTTCGGTTAAATGTTTTGTGTGCCCACTTAGCAATCGCATGATTAGTTACAATCGCATGCATCATTACATATTAATTTTTGATTACTGGGACTTTTAAGTCTCATTCCCCGTGGTTAATATTTTTACAGGAGCGAGTTCGGCCGAGAAAGCACCAGAGGTGTAACTATGGTGTATGAAACACCATCTTTTACGTTGCCTCTTATTTTAAATTATACAATGTATCTTGTGCCAACTTAGGACATATCTTCTTTGTGAAGCATGTAAACTCTAATTCTTTTTATTAAAAGTATTTATATGACTAAGAGGATTATGTCTGTCCCTCTTGATTTATGATCTGATTTGAATATCATGACATGAGGGTTATATCTGTCTCTCATGGTTTTAATTGCCTTTTTGGATATTTTAAGTCTTGTGTTATGTCTTGGATGTATCATGGTAAGAAAATTTTCTACCATGATAATGATTTTAATAATTTACAAAAAATCAGTTTGTAAATTTGACGGTGTTACATTATGAATCATCAAAATGACTGGCCATATGCTGTGGCTATTATTTTGAAGCCCATGAGGATTCATCTCATTGGTAGACAAAACAAGGCATAGATTCCTACTCTCTTCCTTGAATTTAGGGTACTCATAATCCATCTTTCTCCATTGTGGAGAATCAACAGGGTGACAAAGCATGTCGTCTTTTATCCTTTCATCGACATGCCATATTAAGCTTTTTACAACTTTTGCACTGCTATACATGTATCTAAATTTAGGAATGATTGGAAAATACCATAGTGCCTTCATGAGACTTGATCCATTCTACTTGTAACGTGAGGCATTACATTTTAGACACTCGGTTAATGATGCATATTCATTCTAAAATAAAAGGCAGTCATTAAAGCACGTGTGTATCTTTTCATAAATCATGCTAATTGATTGTAATACTTGTTTTACATCATATGTTTGATAAGGAAGCTCGTTTTCCTTAGCAAGTAACTTTAATTTGAAATACCCAAGCAACTCACTGAAGCTCGCATCACTTCATCCATATTTTGCCTTCATGTTGTACAATTTTAACACTGCTAACAATTTCAATACATTATAACCAATATACAACAGTGTCTCCACATCACTTTTCAACTTCTTAAACATTTTCGAACAATCCTCAAGGTCTTCTTCAACTGCTTTGGACATTTATTCGAGACCATCTTTCTCAAGTATGCATGTGTCAAAATCATTAAGAGATGATGCACGGCTTTCACTATGCTTCTCGCTACAACCAATATTCACCATGTATTATCCAACACTTGTAACTTTGATTCATCCCATTAATTACTAAGTGTTCTTCACAAGTATCTAGACTAACTCGCTTCATAAGATCGTACTTTAAATAGGGCAAACAATACTAGTAGGGTCCTCCGCATGTTTAACTGCAAGCTTAATAAAATCTACCACCCCATCTCAATATTCCTTAGGTAGATGATTGGTAGACATCCATTTCTTATCTATAATTCTTAGAAAGATTAAGAGAAAAATATGATTAGTGACTTTGACTACTTCTAGATAGTGGGAGAGTTAGATACAAAGATCAATTAGTCAATAAATTACTAATCATATGTTTGCACATTCCTTCTTTAATCTTGTTTAAAACTAACAATTACATTTTAATGCTAGCCATTGAAATAATTTCGGCAGCATAACAATTTAAAAAAGAGTGTTTCTCATGCTTTATCCCCTTTTTTTATTAATCTAAATGACAATAACAGCAACATCCACAACAACAATCACATAAAGTTATAGTCAAGAATAATTTAAAAAAATTAATAGTATATATAACGGCTTAAAATGAGTATTAGCAGGCCTTTATGCCCTTAGAAAAATTAAGTTATCTATAATGAAACTATATATGATCCACCAACAATAATAACAATATTAATAAGAAGCCCAAATTTAATTAAAATCATATAAACGATGTCAAACACTATATATATCAATTTAAAACCTCAAAAATATTTTTACATAAGCTAATTTTTAATCAATTAAAAAATTAGTAGTGCGAAAATTGACAATTCAAGGAATATAAATCTAAACTAATCATTCAATTATAGAACAAACACCCAAAAACTCAAAAAGATGTGTGTATTAGTAGAGGAAATAAGGTAATTAGGTGGTATACTATTTTTATATGCTTAATGAATCTTCTCATACTAGCAGAACAATTGGATAATCTATTAATCCAATAATTAAGCACCCAAAACTCAAAATTTTAAACACCCACTAACAAGAAAAAAAAAAGCATATCAAAATAATTAACACATGAACTATTTATTGCGTATGAAAATCAAAATCAACAACTCATACATTCAAAATGAAGATTAATGATTGAGAAAGCAAGAACCAACTTCAACAAGAAGAGGGAAAGCTGAATGTGCAGAAAAACAGAGAGGCAAGTGTACTGAAGAATGATGGAGGCCAAGAATCCACATGCACGAGCACCCATGAGAATGATGGAGGTCAAGAATTTAAACCCCTTAAGAATCCAGACAAAAAATATATTTTTTGATAGTTGGAGTGATGAAAAATGAGTTTTGATGGCTCTAGATTTATTTTCAAAGACAGGTGATTTGTAGAAATGGAGAGTGAAAATGATTTTGGAAGGAAATTTACATGAAAATACTTGATAGTTATTTTAAAAAAAGCGTCAAATATGTGTATAATTTTTTTAAATTATTAATTTGACATTTGTTTATCCAATACTGACATGTAAACTTCATATTTATTTTATAGTTATTTTTAAAAACCGTTAAATATATATACTTGACGGTTATTATCAAATAAAGGTCAAGTATGTATTTTAATATTTGATGCTTCTTTCAGAATAACTGTCAAGTATTTTTCATCTTTTTTATTTGTTGTTTTTTCAAATAAGTGTCAATTATAGGGTGTCAACTACCTCTTTTTTTGTAGTAGCGATTTGATTATTTTTGGATGTGTATATAAAGGGTATTGCTCAAAAGAGGACAACTTTTTAGATGATACTTAAATTTTTTAAGGGATTAATTTTATATTTCTCGGCTATGGGAATACCTTGAGAAACAAAAAAAAAAAGCTTTATATATATATATATATATATACACTTTCTCCGTTCAAAAATATAAAGCATTTTTTAAAGAGTTGGATATTAAAAAATATAAGACATTTTTAGCCTTTTGAGGTACAATTATTGTGTTTTTTTTCAAAAGTGCTCCTATTGATAATGATTTTATATTTATTGTAGGGTATTTAATAGAGATAAATATACAACGATAAGGTTAGTTTGAAAGTAGATAACTATTTTTATTTGGGGTGAAATTCAATTAAAAATGCTTTATATTTTTGAATGGATATAGTATATATGAATAATTTGTCTTTTTAAGCTCAAATTTTTATCCTATAACGAATAGCATTTTTTAAGTATAGGATAAAAATTTGTTATAGGCACTTGAGCTTGAAAAGATCACATTGGAAAAAACCTACCTTTAGGATAAAGGTAATCCTTATCTGCAAGGGTCTAAATCTTTAAGCAAGCTTCTCATATTTAAACAATGTTGATGTTAAAAAAAAAAATTACACTATTTTTTAACACGTATAACAGCTAATAAGAATAAACTGGATGTTTATTTTTTTTTATCTCTAACAAGTACATTTCTATTGAAGAAAATCATGTTTAAGTAATAGTTGAGTACCAAATATGAGTATCTTTTCTTGTAAAAATTCAAATATTAATTTATTATATTAATATATTACAAGGAGTTAATCTTTTTACTAGAATCAACTTCATTGATAACTTGATTTTAATTTTAGTGAGACTTAATAGAAATCAATAATGAGTTTGGGAAATGATTGAGAGAGGACAATAAATAAAGTAGAAGCCAAATTCTTTTGGTGGTTTATATATTATTCGGATAGTGATTGAAAAGCACATTGATAGATCAACTTAGAGAAGGAAAAATAATTTCTTATGTTTACATATTATTCGGATAATAAATAACTATTAATGACTACTGAGTGCCTGAGTTGATACAAAATTTACAAATTGTATATCTATTGAGTTTTCTTAAAATTAGAACCTGCTATGAGGATATTTTAAATTTTAAATTTAAATTTAAATATTATCAAAATATTTTTAAAAAGTATAAATGCGAGAAACAGGTGTGAACGCTGGGACCCACAGGTCCTCGTTCAGTCCTCCTCCCAAAAATCTGAACTGTTGAAAGGCTCCTACTCATCATCGAAGAGTATAAATAGCCTCCGCAGAAACACCGGGGGAGAGAGAAAGGTTGAAAACACGGAATCAGGAATTGCCCACAATAAAAAAAAGCAAAGGTTTTCTCTCGTTTCACATATTTTCTCCGGTGGAGAACCTCGGAGATCCGGTGCTCTCGGATCTTTCTTCATTCGTCTTTGCATTTTTTTTGCTCTCTCCGGGCGTATCACGTATCCGAGGCAATCCAATTTTGTTTTCCCTTTTAACTCATTTGGGGTTTCCTTCTCCCCAGATTTCAACTCCTTCTCCCTCATTTTCTTACTTTCTGTGGTTGAATCTGGGAGAAGGAAAACCCTTACGGGTTATTGAATGCGTCGCCGGATTGGAAATTTGGAGTGTATGTTCTTTTAGCTAGATAACATGAGTGTGATCTCTCGGAATATTTGGCCTGTGTGCGGAAGCTTGTGCTTCTTCTGCCCTGCTTTGCGCGAGAGATCAAGACACCCCATTAAGCGTTATAAGAAGTTGCTTGCTGATATATTCCCTCGCTCTCAGGTCATACCGTCTTTCACTTTTCTAGAAATGCCTGCACCAAACGTCTTTCTAGAAATGCTTTGCGCGAGGAATTAATGTCATTATTCTTAATTATTTTGGAAAAAAACTGCCAGTACGCCTTTTTCTTCTTCCTTTTTTTTTGGTTCTGGCGCCAATACCTTCAAACCCTCTTAACTTCTGAAATAATGGAAGTTGTCTGGTTAATTTGTCATCCTAGGACATTAAGACTTTTGGGATATACTGTCGTGTTGTTGTTGTTGTACGGCTGTGTGCATTTTATTTCTTCCCAAAGTTTTTCTGAATGTTTTAATTATACTTGTCTACTTTCAGAATAATGTAGAAATGGCTTGTGGCAAGGAAAATCATGTAAAGTGAAATTTCTGGTAACGAAAAATGAATACCTGGTTTTAACAACGGGTAAAAGGTTAGGGAGCAAATGGCTGAATTTTAAAGTTAAAGGAGCTTATTATTATTAATTTTTTAAGGGTCGTCTTAGATGTTCATTAATGATAGGACTGTTCTTTATAGAAGCCCATTGGAACTGTGGCAAAAAGAAGTTTTCATTCTTCTCTCTTGCCACCTGGGTCAAAAATGTAATGTTGGGTTCTTTCTAATGATTTTTTGCTCGTTTATTTGTTTTATTTTCTTAAAATAATTTACTTTTTACTGTGTTATCTTAGAGCAAATCATTGTATTTGGCTTGTATTGTCATTTGATCGCATTTAGAGAAACCTGATTGTTTAAATTTTTATCTTGCTAAGTTTTATTTTCAAGAACCATCAATTCATATCTGTAGGAAGAAGAACCAAATGATCGTATGATTGGCAAGCTATGTGAATATGCCTCCAGAAATCCTCTCCGTGTTCCAAAGGTACATGAATTTTTAATTGGACTTAAGTTATGATATGTGACAGCTGATACCTCTTATGGAATTATTCATGCATGAAAGTTCCTTGTTAGGACTTCTGTCATTCACATTTTAGCAACATCAGCGTTCATTTTCCTATTCTTTTCTTCACTGAGGCAGAAATTAAGCCAGTAGAAATCAAAGATGGTGGTTCAAGTGAAATTGACCCCTAACATTGATTGAAAAATATGTATTCTAAAATCTGGGTCATAATGTCTTCTTGTAACACTTAATTATTATGGGAATTTAATGGCAATGGAGTATATTATTAGCTCTTATGGTATCAAATATCGTCTCATAGTTGCAATAGTTGGTTATGTGCCAGCACTAATAACGCATGTAGTTATTGTTGCAAATACTAATAGAAATATGATTTCTTAATTTATTGCAGATAACTACCTACCTTGAACAAAGGTGTTATAAGGAATTGAGAAACGAGAACATCCATTATGTAAAAGTTATCATCTGTATCTACAGGAGGTTGTTGGTTTCTTGTAAGGAGCAAATGTGAGTTACCTTTCACACTGTTTCATTCTGCTAATACAGTGAAATTACTTACCTTGTACACTAAAAGGAAAAGTTTCCAAATTGGCATAAATGAGGTAACATCTTTAAATCACAGCCTAATATTCTGTCTGTTTGTCTGTCTGCATTATAATTTTAAACATGTCTGTTGTGAGTATGCTGTATATTTGGAATCCATTTAATGTATTGAATGGTCAATGTTCATGAAATTGCTTTATTCTTTCCTCCAGTGTTTATGGCAATGTCAGTAGTATCTGGATCAGAATTCTATTGTTAAAGCCTTAATGCAACTCCCTTGTGGTGATGCTTTAATGTAGAAGTTCTGATTTGTCAGGGTTTATGAAGGACTCTTTGATTGAGCTGTATTGCTTAGCCTTGTCTGTTGGGAATGTCTATAACTAATATAATATATAAGGTATTATGATAATGTTGTGCAGGAGTTTATATTCTTCAGAAGGCATCATATAAATTCACAAAGATAATCACACTAGATCTTATACCATATGACAACATATCTGTAGATGTTAATTATGGTTTTGCTTGCTAGTCATAGTTGCTTGGACGGAGAAAGCTGCATAATTATTTACACTATTCAACTACTCTCTTAAGAGAGGAAAACACCCAATGCTGGGATCAAAGTGACTCAATTATTCCATAGTTTCAGATATTCATGGCACTAGAATTAGTTAATATGACACAATATCGTCAAGTCTTACAAATGAGAATAGCTTAGATCAATTTATAGGAAGCCCAAAACACAATAACTTAAAGTAAAAGAAATCACAATAAAGGAAACAAATTATTATAAAAGAAAGCCTAATAAAGGAAAAAAAAAAATTACTAAAAATGTTTAAATCTTTCCAAATTTTCCATCAAAAAGTCACATTTTTTAGCCTCAGATGATAATAAAGATAAGTATATAAAAGCTTTCATAGCTACTACTCTGGGAAGCTAGGAAATAATTTGCTTGGGCATGGAAGGCTTTCATTGCTTTGGAGGTTGAAGCTTTCCTTGAAAATGCATCCATCTGAAAATATGTTGTTGAAGGAAATAAAAGAAACTGATTTTTTCATTTTCTTAAGGAACTTCATGCATATTAAATCTATATATGAATTTATGGGGAGCATAATATTATGGCAGGCCATTGTTTGCTAGTAGCTTGCTTGGCATCATACAAATTCTTCTTGATCAAACACGGCATAATGAAGTGCAAACTTTAGGGTGCCAAACTCTCTTTGACTTTGTGAACAATCAGGTGGGGTTTATATCTGTTGGATTTTTATTTTGGATATTGATTTTTGTTTATTTTTTGATGTTTATGATATGATACTGTAAGTTATTTTCTGTGCAAGTGCTGATTTTCTGGCATCTTTTATTTTGCAGAGAGATGGTACCTACATGTTCAATCTAGATGGATTAATTTCCAAAATTTGCCTTCTAGCTCAAGAAACGGGTGATGAAGAAAAAGTGCAACATCTGCGTGCTTCTGGCATACAGGCTCTCTCATCAATGGTAAGTCAAATGGTTCCACTGTCATATATGTTAACTGTTTTATGTTATGCTCTTTCCATGTTAAGAAATCTTTTGACATGCTTTACAACATGAAGTTATTAAGATGCTACATGGAACTGCGTGAACAATATTGAAGTAAAATGATTAGTCTTTGCACATGGTATTGGCTGGCACTTTTATTAAATTGTTTTGTTGCTTTCAATTTCGTTGAATCATTTGGGGTAGCATATTACGTACAATGGTGGTTAGGATCAGATTAGATACACCTTAAGCTTGAAATAAAACCAAGTACGTTGAATGTCATTATTTATATAGAAAGAAGTCTTTAGGAACTTGTTCTTTTAAAGACATTAATGTTGGATCTCTTTGAGATTTTAGACACTAGAGGAAGCCCAATACGGCTAGCTTGTTAAAAAGCTTCATAAATGATGCTTCTAATTTTTATACGGAAAACATCTTTAACTTGAAAAAAACTAAAGATGGCCTGATAATAAATGAAAAGGGGAAGCATAAGAAGCAAATATGAAAGTAAATGAGTTAATTAAATGAATAGGGAATTATGCAGGTTCATAACCAGTGTATGACTTCATAGAAATTCTCACTGAAGCATGAAAAAGAATCCATTTGAAGGACTCAGATAATTTCAGCCAGGCTATCTTTAGAAGTCTTTAAGTGTTTTGATCATGGTTTATTCATGTTGTTCCAGAATGCTTCCTCACGATTATATCTTTAATAAAAGACACTTGCCTACTCATGAAATTATGAATTGGTAAATGAATAAAATTAAGGTGTTAATCTGTCTTTTTATAAGCCAAGTTTAACTCTCACATTGAGGGCTTATCTGAGTAAACTGGTTGATCAGTAATTATTTCTTGGCACAGGTTTGGTTCATGGGCGAATTTTCACATATTTCAGCTGAATTTGACAATGTAAGCATTATATGTCACTTATTTTAAGTTAATCATGCTTATTTGTTTAGAATTTGCTAGATGGACATTTGTACATTGTTTAAGTACTCCTCAAATACATCTAAGGTACTTTTTTTCAAATTGGAACTAAATCTTTCATAAGTAATGCAAGAAGAATTCTTTGTTCATTTCTGATTAGGTGAATTATATATTTTTGATTTTTCAAATATCACACTCCTTGAATGTTCAGCATGAATGTTCAGTTCCTGCGGTGGTGGGTTTTGGAGTAAAAAACCTATTTTCAAGTGACCATTAATGTTTTATCCTTCCGCATACAGAATCTCTTTTACATCTTCATTCTTCTTTTTAACACAGGTTGTTTCAGTGGTGTTGGAAAATTATGGAGATGTTGAGAAAGATTCTAAAACTATGCAATTAATGAGGATTACTTCTTGGAGAATGGTGGTGAATGAGAAAGGACAAGTTAATGTGCCTGTGTAATTATCATTCTCATGTTGGTGGTTTATCTTCTGATTTACAGATTAATCCCTTTGAGCTGTTTATAACATTTTCTTCATTTTATTATCTGCAGGGAAGATGTTGTGAGCCCAGGGTTTTGGTCAAGGGCTTGCCTACATAATATGGCAAAGTTAGCCAAAGAGGCTACAACTGTACGGCGTGTTTTGGAATCCTTGTTCCGCTATTTTGATAGTGCTAATCTCTGGTCTCCGCAACATGGGCTTGCTCTTCCAGTGTTGCGGGAAATGCAGTTAATAATTGAAAACTTAGGTATTTATTTTCTTCAGTGCTCTAAGTCTTGATAGATTCTAGACTAGTTTTGCCTGTTGATTTTTTTTTTTTGGGGTACGGTTTATAGTTAAATTCAATGTAATTTGCAGGGCAGAATACGCACTTTCTATTGTCAATTTTAGTCAAGCACCTTGATCACAAGAATGTCTTAAAAGACCCTAATATGCAACTCGACATTGTTGATGTTATCACCCAGCTTGCTAAACAGACAAAGGTTCAGCAATCTGTGGCTATAATTGGTGCATTGAGTGATATGATGAGACACCTAAGGAAGAGCATACATTGCTCTCTTGACGATTCAAACCTTGGGGCTGAAGTTATCCAATGGAACCAGAAATACCGACAAGCAGTTGATGAATGCCTGGCGCAGTTATCACTCAAGGTCACATTATGTTTTACACTTTCCAAAACTTTAATTAATTGCATGAGAAACCAAAGAGGCATACGTGTGTCTGTTTATATATGTAGTTGAGCTTTGGATGTATATTTCCTATAATCTTTTTTTTTTTTTTTTTTGTGGTCATGGGATGTATTGTTATGCAGATTGGAGATGCAGGTCCTGTTCTTGATATGATGGCTGTGTTGTTGGAAAACATGTCTAACATTACAGTTATGGCCAGAACATTGATTTCTGCAGTTTACAGAACTGCTCAAATAGCAGCTTCAATACCAAATCTGTCATACCAGAACAAGGCAAGAATCCCTTAATCTCTTTAAGCTTTCTCCTAATTTTTGGATATAATTGAATAATTTATCCTTGCTTCTTTCTCACTTTTCTTCAACTCTTGATTTCTCTTTTCTATTTATTTTCAAACTCGACTCTCGGACCTCTCCAGGCATTTCCTGAGGCATTATTTCATCAGTTACTCCTAGCAATGGTCCACCCAGACCATGAAACCAGGGTTGGGGCACACCGCATATTTTCTGTCGTTCTTGTGCCATCATCAGTTTGTCCTCAACCTTCTTCTCTAGTCCCCTTCTCAGCAAAGGCAGCTAATGTTCCAAGGACACTATCCAGAAATGTATCTGTGTTTTCTTCTTCTGCTGCACTATTTCAGAAAATGGATAGGAAGAAACCAGTTTTTCCAGAAGATAGCCATAACAGAACCACAGTTGATGAGGCTGCAAAGACGGATGATAACTCCATTATGAACAGGTTGAAATCAACTTATAGTCGGACTCAAAGTAAAAGAAGGCCTAGTAGTGAATCTATAGATAAGGACAAGATCAGTAGTCCTTCCATGATGAACAGATTGAAGTCAACTTACAGTAGAGTTGCTAGTGTCAAGAAGCCCCAACTAACTGCTTCTGGTGAAGAAACTGCAACAAACATTTCTGATAATCCAATGGTGATAATTTTTCATCCTACTGTAATAGTTATAAATAATATCAATAAATATCACCTGATATCGACAATGTTCTTTTTACTACAATGTGGCAGGCATTACCCCTAAGGCTGAGTAGTCACCAGATTACCCTTTTGCTGTCCTCTATCTGGGCACAGTCCCTCTCTCCTCTGAATGTGCCTGAAAATTTTCAAGCAATTGCCCATACTTACAGCCTTGTCTTGCTAGTTTCTCGGACCAAGGTATTCAAATAAGTTTTTCATTAATATAAATACACTGGGATCAAATTTTCATCAAAATTTCCTGTTATAGGAAATTCTTAATCAGAATTACGTTGATAAAATATACTATTAATTCTAAAAGTAATCATCATCATTGTAAATAGTAATATTGTAATTCATAAGTTCACCTTATTGTACTTCTAATGCTTCTGAACTACAGTTTTTAGAGTTTGATTAATGAATTATAATTATTCTTAATAATATAAGATCCTAAAATGATTATTGAACAGAATCTGTTTGTTGATTTTTCCTACCAGCATTATTGTGCTGGCATTCACTCATAAGCATGAAAGTAGTAGTTCATTTTACTCTTTATTTTATCTGCTGCCACTAGTTAGTGCATTTTCCCGTGTTGTTACAGTGGCATTCATTTTCAGCATGACAGTTCATCACTAAGATAGAGATTGCATCTTTGTGCAAATTGTGTTAAAATAACAATACCATCTAAAGCAATAGAGGTCGTTTGATAATATAACAATATGTTTTCTCTTCTATTTATTCTAATTTATATTTTCATTTTCCTTGGTTAAATGATTGAGGATCTCAATATTTTTTTAATATTTTCATTATATCTTTTTTTGTAGAAAAACAAAGAATAATACTATAGGGAACTTAACTTAGCCAAGAACCTCGTGTGTATATTTATGGCTATAACTTAGGCTAAGTATAAATGGAAATGGTATAACCGTACAAGTCTGAACCCACTAATCCTTATAGGACCCAGTTTAACTTAGCTGTCACACTTACCATTCTAAGAATTTGTTCTCAACTTGAAGGCTACTCAAACAGCTTGGTATAAGAAAAATCTAATTTGAAGTGTAATAAAATCTTATTCAAACTTGAAACCATAAAAACCTAGACGGATCACCCCCACTTGCTTGCTCAAACAAAATATTGTGACCCAAAAGGTTGTCTAACTGTAATTGCTATTGCAATCCATGATTTCTAGCAGCTGATTGTTATTACGAGTGGTTATTAAGTCTTTGGTCATGATATAATTTTTCTCAGGCGTTGGATCTTTTTTCAATCGTAAGTTCTTATTTTATTGAGTTGTTGTTAACTTTTGTTCAGCCTGATCTTTTGCGAATTTGTTCAAGTGCAGAACTCCTCTAATGAGGCTCTGATTCAAAGTTTCCAGCTGGCTTTCACCTTGAGGAGCATTTCTCTTGCAGAAAAGGGTAGAACCTTTAAGTCCTATATAGTTTATCAAATACGATGATCAGTAAGAGTAGTTTATGATATTGTTGGATGCCATATGAAGCCAAATTCCATGATTTCTTTTTTTTTTTTTGGGTCACCAAGTAATGCATTTGAAGTGACGTTCTGCTTGACAATGCCCTGGATTTTCCTAGCTGAACTAGTACCAGGAACTCTCAGTGTGTTTCTCACATGTTTTAATGTTATATTTCAAACTAAATCTTTAATACAAAGGAACTTTATCAGAAAAATCGAAATGTATGCTTTTTTAAGTTATTATGAAGGTAAAGTTACATAGGCTAAGAATGGAAGCTAATCTCTGCCAAAAACTATCTCCTATTGTTCACTTTATTGCAAGAAAAACTTGTTTTTCTCCTTAATGATGGTTATCTAATGTTACTTTCTTTCTTTTTCGGACTTTGTTCAAGGTCATAAGAGGATTGGAATTCAAAAGCCTTGAACATTTTGTCAGAACTCATGCAATGTCATTCCTTTGATTTAAAATGATTCAACAGAAAATAATGAACATTGAGGAGTCAAAACTCAGTGAATTGTTTCTTGGTCATAATTTGGAACCTAATGGTCAGTTAATGTTGAAAAATCTAATACTGTTATTGATGTAAATTGCTATGGTACAATAACAATTTTGATTTCCCATGATGGATTAACCTAAAGACAGACCCATTCTATATGGCCCACCATGAAGAGTCAATGTCTTGGTGGCTATATTCTGCTGTGTTCATGATGGGTACCAAAGTAGGATGAGAAACCTTATCCCAAAAGCTAGTTGTTGAGGTGGAAAAACCAACCTATTTAAATACCCCATTAAACATGTCATACTACTCAATGTGGGACTTGGTATCTCATACTACCAAGTCTTTATCAATTAGCCCCTATGAAAAGCCAATGTCCCTGTGGCTACACTCTATGGCACTTAATTCGGCTTCCTGCTTGTTAGAACATTCCATAGGTGGCCCTCTCCCAAACCATTAACAATCAGGCTTTGATACCAATTAATTAGTACCTAAGTAGGATGGAGAATCCTATCCTAAAAACTAGCTATTGAGGTAGGAGAACCAACCTACTTAAATACTTCATTGAGCATCCTATACTACTCAATGTGAGACTTGGTATCCCATACTGCTACATCTTCATCATCTCACAAGGTGACACTTGATTTGACTTCCTTGCCTATTAAAATCTCCATCTATTAGAACCCTCTATTGGTAGTCTTTTTTAGAATTGTCAACCATTAGTTTTGATACCAATTGATGGATTCTTAACTGGGATGAGAAATCTTCCACACAAGGTGACACTTGACCTACTTCCTTGCCCCTATTAAAATCTCTACCTATCAGAACCCTCAATAAGTAGTCCTTTTTGGAACTGTCAACCATTACTCCATTAGCTTTGATGATGGTTACTTAAGTGGGATCAGGAATATTCCTCACAAGGTGCTGATTTCCTTGCCAATTAAAATCTCCACCCGTTAGAACCTTCCATAGGTAGCCCTTCTTGGAAGCCATTAGCTTTGATACCTGATAATGGTTACTTAAGTGGAATAAAAAATCTTCCTCCAAAATCTAGATATTGAGATAAGAGAACCAGCCAACTTAAATAATTCAGTGAGTGCCCTCTACTACTTAATGCAGGACTTGGACGTCTCATACTATCTTAGTCTCCATCACATTCTCAATTAGTAGAACTGGAAATTCTGTAACAAAGCTATGTACCAATTTGCTTAATGTTGTATAGCATTGTGAAACTGTTAAGCTTACAACTTCAAGCAACAAGTTCTTATTTTTTCAGTTCAGCTGCCGCCGTCACACCGCAGATCTATCTTCACATTGGCGACATCCATGATTGTTTTCATAGCCAAGGCCTACAATGTGCTCTCTCTCATTCCTATTGTTAAAATGGCACTTTCAAATGAAACAGTATGTGAATCACATCTTTGATTCAACTTTTTTTGATAATTTATGTTATTAGAATTTTTTTTTCCCAGACGTTGCTCATAACTTTTTGGTTGTGATGTAGTGATTGTGCATCTTATTTACACAATTGAATACACTCGCAAACATTTCTATGGGTCTTCCATGGAGTTAAATTATTAATTTATCCCTTCTTGGTATTTTCATGCTTGTTTCAGGTTGATCCATTTCTGCAAATTTTTGACGACAGCAAATTGCAAGTTGTTATGGATACAATAAGGCATCCTAGTAAACCATATGGATCGAAGGAGGATAATGTAGATGCTTTAGAGTCACTTTCAGCAATAAAATTGACAGAGAGCCAGTCTAAAGAATCAGTTGCAACCATGATAGTTCAGAATGTGGAAAAATCAGCAGATGTAACGACTTGTTGCTATGTCACGCACTAATATGTTGGTATATGGTGCTAACTTTTTAGTTCTTTGTGCAACAGGAGCCATCTGATCTAAGAGAACAGATGATTCGTAGTTTTTCACCTGATAATACATGTCCAATGGGATCTCAGTCATCCATGGCATCACCAGGAAGTATCTACCATTCTGGATTGAAAGATGAAAAATCATCCGATGTGGTAACGTGCATGGATTTTCTCTCTTTATTTTAAAGATTATTTTCATCTAATATTAACCTTCACATTAAACAATGGCAACCCACAGGTTGATATACCATTATTTACACTTGATGATGACGCCTCAGCCCGTGAATTGGAAAGCAAAGCTGGCGCTGTTATGCAGCAGCCTTCTGAAAGTCCCAGCCTGCTTAGCGTTGATGACATTTTGGGTTCAGTAAGTTTTTGTGTTCCGATAAATACAAACACTAGGCATGCTTCTATTTGTACCAATATCTTGTATAGTTTTGATGAAGATGAATTTTGTATAAGATACAGACAAGTACAATATTTCCTGCAATGAAAACGATGCCCCAAGGGTAATTTCTCTACTTCAAGTACAAGAAAAATCTTACAAGCCAAAAGCTTATAGCTTTTAGTGAATAGAAGGGTGTATATTGAACTCCCTCCCACTCATTTCCTCCTAATATTATATAATCCAAATAAATAATTTGTAGGTTTACTGATTCACTTTTGTTCTAAAACCAAAGTGATGTATGCTGTGAAAAATGATAATATATGCAGGTTATGGAAACAACAAATCAAGTTGGAAGGGTGTCAGTTTCACTTCCCTTTGACAAGCCTTATAAAGAAATGGCTCTACATTGCGAGGCCCTTCTCATGGGAAAGCAGCAGATGATGTCCACTTTCATGTTTCCTCTGCCAGTGCAAGGAAATCCATTGACGATTTCTGCTGAAGATTACAACAAGCGGGCGGAGGAGGTGCAACAAAGTCTTCCTATGGTACTCTTGCTTTCTTTAGTTTTGAAATTGAAAATAAAGCATATTTACTTCATGTTATTTGCATTGGCCCAAATTTAGTTTTGCTATATACAGGTTAATGCATGCCATCCAATCTTCCTTTAGGTTATTTAATTCCCACATAATCACATGCGGTATTTTCTGTCCTTATGTGAACAAAAATAGAAGTGAATGTTAAGACAAAGAACAATTTCATTGTTGGAAATATGTTTCACTTATACAATTTCATAGTGTTCTAACAAATGACAGTGTCCAGCCTAATGCCCTTCACTTGATTTCTTTAACATAATATGTAGGAAAGTACCACAATATGATTAATTGATAACCAAAAGATTTTAGGCCAAAAAAGTGGAGATTCCAATTACCTACTGCATATAGATATGATCACATGATAACTCAACACTCACCTATTTATCCAATTTTATCAAAATAAGGCGACAAGGTTATCTTATTTTCACGCCATCTGAACTGCAGACAGGAAATCCGTTCCTGGATCCAAGCTTTGCCACTATGTCTGGCACGACACCAACTCCAATGCTTTGTGCAACAGCATACCAGTACCAAGCCTTTCAACTACCAGCATCAAGCCCATATGATAACTTCTTGAAGGCTGCTGGTTGTTGATTTCTGATGATAAAGCTGGTCATAGTCTGATAGTTGTGCTTATATACTGGAGAATAATTCTCATTAGCTCATCTGAATGGTTGACTAATTTCTTTTTCTCGAGCTCAAATTGACACCAGGCATTACAGTTAAGAGTTGGCGATTGGTTGGTGTGTTGGCGACCTTGATCAATCAGATTGTACTGAATCATAATTCTTCTTCAATCATTTGCTTCCGGCAAGGAGGTTTATCTTTTATTAACTTCCTTGCTCATTATCCAGAGCTGTTTATATGTGCATAGCCTACCCCCCACATTGATGGGTGTATATGTCTTTCCCCCCCTTCCTTTTCCCTCTTGTCTCTCTTGCCACTTGAAAGTGAGAATTTTGTAAAGATAATTCTTCTAGAATGAAATTATAATTAGAAGATTTTGACATTCATAATTGATTAGAACTGTAATATAATGCTGAGGTTAATCCATCTCATGAATGAGCATTCATCATTTTAAGAATTATACAGCTCGACTCCTCCTAAAGGATAAAAAAGGGACTATAATGACTATTAAAAACTCTGACAATGACTTTAAAGATCAAATACTCAAGAACCACCAAATTGACTAAAATAACTGAATGTCAAATGGGAGTTTATTAGCAAAATACAGAGAAAGTGGAAGGTGGCCGCCAGCAAGCAGCAACAACATTCTCCAAGTAATTAATGCACTTGCGAGAGGTAAAGACTGCAAGAAACAATGAAAATAAAGAAGGCGATGTTACAATGAAGGGCTTTTGATGAAAGATATGAAGAATTTGAGCTATTAATTAACTTACAGTGAAGCAATTAGTGGTCACAAAAGTAGGAGACTTTGAGAGAACGTTATTTTCGGACAGATAATCCCAAACCATGTGCCTAGCGCTGCACGGAAGATTTAAAAACGTGAGAAAAGGGGACCAAAAAAAGAAAAAAACTTGTGAGAAAAACAGCAATGAATCTAATACCATCATTTTTGTTTCAACTGAAGGACACCAATTCTGTATGAGTTGAATATGAACTTATAAAGAAGTGAACCATAGGCCATGGCGACCTCCAATCATCGTCCCTTCACCAACATTTCCTATCTCTGATGTCCAATTACACAAACTTCAAAATCCATATATTGTAATGATGTGAGATTCTCTACTGATTCTCTACTAGGCAATCTTCCATAGTCAACACATTGATTTCAATTCATTTGATGTAGCTTCTTGAAGTTAGAAAATTCAAGTGAATCTTCATAATTGTAATTTTTTGTTTCTGCTTCCTTCTACATCGCTTTGCCTTTAACACGTCTTGAATTTATGCTCGTCTTTGTCATTCCTAAGGAGAAACATTTTTCATCAACAGCACGAGATAATCAATTAATGTAAGATCAAATGCAATTGTTCTCTTGCAGATGCCTAGCCCAAGTATTTGAAAACTTTCCTTACTGGTTTGAACTAATATACAAGAAAACAATACGAGAATTGATTACAAGTGAAACAGTTTCTAAAGAAAGAAAAAAAAAACGAAAAAAAAAAGAAAAAACCCCCAATTCAAACCACAGCTTTGAAGTAGATCCTAATGCACCAGAACAATCCATTTTACTTCCACAATTTGATAGTGAAAATATAATCTGGTCCTTATGAACAAATTACACATGATTAGAAAGTCGCCTCCAACAAGAACAAGCAGAACTGGCAGCATCTTCTCTTGAAGACGTAACATAGAAACATCACACCAAAAAAACAGATAGAGACATCAGGACAAGGAAAAAAGTAAATGCAATTCAAGAAAATTACGTTGAACTACTACCCACGAAGAGAACAAAAAAGTTGTAGATAAAATACCTTGATAAACTTCTAATGGAAGATAGAGGAACCAATTCTTTAATCATCTTAAATAAAAACCATTGGGTTGTAAGCAATTCCCGGCCAATTCATCCTCTCTAATTGGCGTCCATATCATTCTGTCAAAGCATAGCAGCCACCGAGAGTCAGTTCGTGTAATGATGTCAAACTCCCTATTGAATTTGGAAGTGATACCAAAGCATCGCAATCTATAAGTGCAAGTTTCTGCAATGATGATAGACTCCCTATTGAATCAGGGAGTGATGCCAAAGCAGAGCAACCTTTGAGTGTAAGTTCTCGCAATGAAGATAGACTACCAATTGAACCTGGAAGTGATACCAAAGCAGAGCAAACTTCGAGTGTAAGTTCTTGCAATGATGACAGACTTTTTATTGAATCTTGAAGTAATGCCAAAGCAGAGCAACCACGAACATCTAGCATTTGCAGTGAGGTGAGATTCCGTATCCAATCTGGTAGCCATTTGCCGCAAAATCTATTTATACGCAATGCTTTGATTGTTTGAGGAGGCTCTAAAGCTTCTAAAATTATCCCATCTTTGTCATGCATATCTTCTTCTGTATAATCATTTCGGCTTTCGGACCACCACAATAGACATAATCCTTGAAGACATGGCATGCCATCCAGTACTTCACATATTCAACCTCTTTCGTATTACTCCGCTGCCTTTCTAAGTTTTCGATTGTTATTTGCCCCCTCAAGCCATTGAGATCATGTACCTCACTTATCCGGGCACCACCGCTCTTTTTGTCCACCACGAATGTTGTTAGTGTTTGAAGATTAGTCAAACATCCTAAACCACATGGCATATATTGCAACTTATCACAACCAAGCAATTCAATATGTCTCAGACTAACCATCTTCTTAATATCTCTTTGCAATTCATTTAAAATCAAACACCAATTAAGTTTTAGTGTCCGCAAGTTATGTAACTCAGTAATTTCCTGCGGAAGCTTCTCAAGACTTTCGTTATCTGATAAATCAAGATATCTTACATGCTTTAATTCTCCAATAAACTTTGGAATTTTTGCATCTCCATTATTGTTTAGAGCCAATACACGCAACTTCGGAAACAATATTGTAGACTCACAAATTGAAGCATGCAAAGAATCACATGGGATTATTACCATCCACCCTACAACCGACATAACTGTTCTTATTTTGTTAGTCTTGACATTATTGATTAAAAATTTCCATTCCCCGTCAAAATGGCTTGACACATGACGTATCCTTGCACCAAAGTTTTCTTCTCCTACTCTTTCACTTGTGAAAATGCAACACTCATTTTTGGTGATTGACCATGCTAGATCATGTATGAGGTCATGCATCTTGCACGACTCTATGTCACCATGGCCATCTAGCCTCACATCTTGAAACAAGCACCTTGACAATAACTCCTTGAAGTACTCGTCACCAACATCTTCCATGCATCTATTTCTATCCAAAGGTCGAATAAATCTTTCAGCTATCCATACTTGAATAAGTGTTCTTCTCTCAATCTCATAATCCTTGGGAAATAGAGAACAAAATGCAAAGCAATTTTTCAAATGGGAGGGAAGGTGATCATAACTAGTTTAAGAATAGACAGGATATTTTTCTCCAGTTTTAAATCTATCTCTGCAAGCTCGTTATCCCTAAAATATGACCATTCACTCACTCACAACTTTGTAGTGAACAAGAGGCTACCAACAGTTCTTATGGCAAGTGGAACTTCTGCACATTTTCTCACAATGTCCCTACCAACTCTTGATTATGTGGTTCTTTCCCCTCTCGAAAAGCCACTCTACGGAATAGCTCCCAAGAGTTTTTAAAATCCAAATCATCTAAGTAAAGAGGTACAAGTGTGCCCATTATTTGTGCCACTTTTTTACCACGCGTGGTCACAATAATCATGCTTCCCTTTTTTCCTCCCATCAACAGGTTTTCTAATTCAAGCCATTTCTCACGGTCCTCATTCCAGACGTCCTCTAGCACAAGCAGAAAAAGTTCCCTATCAATCATCTCTTTTAAAGCCTTTGCGACTTTCTCCATGTCACCACATGTTTCATGTCCAATATGTTGATGGGGTTTGTGTGAGGAGAAAGTTATTGGGATTGATTCCTGGGCAGTATGTGATGAACTCATATCGTAATTAACAAGCGGAAGACAGACCCACACTGTCTGATGCTTTTATACTTTCGAGTCAGCATTGCAATTGGGATTGATTTCATTAGCAATCCCTCTATTTATTCCTTGTTAATGCGTTACAAGTAATCTCAATCACAAGTTTTTCACAGTATCCCCTAGCTTTTGTGTCTTTCTTGAACAAACAATGCGTTACAACTAACCTCAATCATAAGCCTTTCACTCCGTCTTTTAGGTCCATGCACTATTAATAGAGCATATTAAACTTGTGGCTTTCTTATCGATATGGCAAGTGATTGGAGAATTGGCTTATGAAGATTTTTTTAAGCAATGTTAAGAAAATCAATTTAGTCATTGAACTCATAAAAACGTTAGTTTAAGGCGTAACGTTGGATTGTGGCTCCAACTGCTATAATGATAAATTTAATGCTTTTAATTTCAAATTAAAAGATTAAGTACAAAATTAAAAATATCAGTAAAAGAAAACCATATTGAAGAAAAGGTTTACAAAAAGGAAAGTTTATGTTCCACCAAAAAAGAGACTTTGTGATCATGGATGTATATATTTTTAACTGAATCTCACCTCCTAATAAAGTAATTATTTGTTTTCAAATTAACATCATCTTTTCTTATCTACATTTATTTAATAGGGTGTTTTACTTTACAACATATATAAAGTGATTATTTATTAGGGGTATTTTGAAAAAAAAATAATAATATTTTAAACATTAAAAATATCTTACATTTTTTTAATATTTAACTTTTTTTAAAAAATACTTACATTTTTAAGCGGAGGAGTATATATGTAGTCATGTTAGAATTTTTGTCATGAATATTAACTATATAATTTTTTTAACTGTCAATCAAAAATCAAGTGCAACTATCACATGACAAGTTCAAATTGTTGAGTCCCACCATAAAAACCTAAAAAAAAGTTGCGATTATAACCTTGATCAATACGTACAGCTTTACGGTACCCCACAAAATGATGGGTGCATATGTCATTTTGTAAAGATCTCCCTCCTAGAAAGAAATTATAATTAGACAACTTAGAGATGCACCCATGGTTAGATCAGTAATATATATCATGTTGAGCTTAATCATCTCACGAATGAGCATTCAACATATTGAAAATTATGCAGATGAACCCCTCCGGAAGGACCAAAAAAATGGACTGCAATGACTTTAAAAACTCCGACAATGACTTTTGGCAAGAAACTAAAGAAAAAACTCTTACTTTAAGAGAATATTGAAATTCTTATTCCTGAAAAATTTCATGCGAAAACGATTCAGGCTAACAGGCAATGCATTTAAGTCCTTGCAGAGGTTATGGGAATTATAAGGAATGCTAAAGCTCATAATTAGCATTATGGAACTTTATTATGGGTATTCATAGAAGAGAAAGAGACTTTGGAAGAAGAAAGGGGTGACTTCCATTTCAACTTAAAAGATATTATTCTCAAGAACAACCAAATTGAGTAAAGAAACCGAATGTTAAATGGGAGTTTATCAGCAAAATACACAGATCGTGGAAGGTGGCCTCCAACAACCAGCAACGACTTCCTCCAAGAAATGAAAGCACCAGCAAGAGGTAAAGACTGCAAGAAACAATGGAAACAAAGAATGCTATGTAAGAATGAAGGGATTTTGATGAAAGATTTGAAGAATTTGAGCTATTAATTGACTTACAGTGAAGCAATTCGTGGATAAAAAAGTATAAGAAACTTGAGAGAACTTTATAATTAGATTTTTGACTTGGTGATGCCAAACCATGTACCTAGTGCTGCAATGAAGATTTAAAAGTGAGAAATGAGGGGCCAAAGAAAACTTGTGAGAAAAAGTAAAGAATCTAATACCATCATTTGTAAAGAAAACTTGTTATTATTAAATCACCATTATTGATAACAACAGCGGTAAATAATTTAAAATAATATAATTTTTAATAATATCTTATTAAAATATTAATATTTTAATATTTAATAGTTGGGAAAATGACAATTCTAAAATTTGTAAAGACATTAATGATAATTGAAGACCTCAAAATATTGAAGTACTAGAGAAGGACCATGATCTTTATTTTTAATTAAAATACTTCTAATTATTGAAATAATCAATAAAAAGTCATTCATGAATTTAAGGAAAGTTAATTGTGAATTTAATGGAACTCTCTTATGAATATATGAAAAGTCAATTGTAAATGAATAGATAGTTTTAAAAATTTATACATTATAACTTATGAATTTAAGGATAACCATTTATGAATTTTTGAAAATTACTTGTGAATTTATGAAAAATCACTTATGAATAGATATTAGAAACATGAGAGAGTCTTTAAATCATTAATTTACAATTAAGATTCTTCATGTATATTTATAATTGACATTCTATATATTCACAAGTGACATTTTTTAAAGAGAAATTACATATAGGTTTCATGAAGCTGACTTATTTACAAATAAGTCTTGCGAAATTCAAAAGCCATAACTAGGTCCCTTGGGACCTTAGTTTAATTTGAAATTTGCATAAAAGGACAATAATGCTCCTCTTAAACATATCTACATTCATAAATCAAATAATTTATAGCTACTTTATTAATAATTTACACTACAACTTTAACTTTTTATAGTTGTAACTTCACATATGTAATAATTAAATTAAATTGATCAACTTAACTATTACATATGTTAAGTTATAGTTGTAAAAAGTTAAAGTTATAGTTATAAGTTTCTGATAAAGTAATTGTAAACAACTAATATTAAGCTTTGTTAATAGTGCATAATTATTTAACTATTGAATATATGAAGTTATAGTTGTAAAAAGTTAAAATTATAATTGTAAATTGGTGAATAAGTAGTTATAAATTAATTATTTAATTGATGTAATGTATGTTTAATATGTCTATTATTGTCTTATAGCCTAGTTTCAAACTTTGTTAAAAAATTTATGATAGGGGGTTTTGTAAAATAAAATTAAAGGCTAGGGGATTAATTTTAAAATTTTAAAAGTAAAGGGAGTTATATGTAAATATCTCAAAGTTTAAGGGGTTTTATGCATTTTAACCTTAAAAAAATTAACAACTCAAAGTATCCAAGAATTATAAATAGATTATTTTTAACAACTCAATTATTTATTTGTAAAAAATTGTATTTACTTTTGAATAACAAATACACCTGTCAAGTTCTAATTTTTTTTTTTTTAAAGAAATTGTAAATCTCAAAAGTTACTTGTGAATTTGGTGTAAAGATTTGCAAAGTATAATAATATTTAAATTATTATATATAATTATTAATATTTTAGTAAGATATTTTTAATATAAATATAAATATAATATTTTTAATTACTTATTAATATTTTTGCTAATGATAGTGATATGATAATCACCTGATCAAAGTGGCTAGTTAATATAATGTTTTGGCCTTTTATATAGAAAAAAATAGTATTTGTCACAAACAAAGTCAAATAGAGACTGCATGACAAGGAAAACAGTAAATGCAATGTAACAAAATTATGTTGAACTACCAAAGAATATAACAAAAAAACTTTAAATGGAAGACAAAGAAATGATTATTTAATCATCGTATAAAAACCCTTGGGATGTGAGCAATTCCGGGCCAATTTTCCCTCTTTAAATGGTGTCCATATCTTTTAATCAAGGCAGAGCATCCTCTGATTGTCAATTTTTGCAATGATAACAAACTCTATTGAATTTGGGAGTGATGCCAAGGGAGAGCGATATTCAAATGTAAGTTCTTGCAATGACGACAAATGCCCTATTGAATCTGGAAGTGATATCAAAGCAGAGCAATCTTTGAGTATAAGTTCTTGCAATGCTGATAAACTTCTTATTGAATTTGGAAGTGATGTCAAAGTCTTCAAGATGAAATCGTTGCAATGATGATAGACTACCTATTGAATATGGAAATGATGCCATAGCAGTGCAACGTATTAGTGTAAGTTGTTGCAATGATGATAGACTTCCCTATTGAATCTGGAAAACGCTACCAAACAAGAGCAACATATAAGTGTAAGCACGAGATAATCAATTAATGTAAGATCAAGTATAATTGTTCTCGTGTCGATGACTAAGAAAAGTAATTGAAAACTTTCATGACTGGTTTTACCTAATTTCAATCAATTTGAGAATTTATCGAATGAGGATTTAATAAAAGCCTTTCTAAGAAGATAATTCGTTAGTGCGTTAGACTAATTAAGAAAAAAAACATGCCAACACGTATTTAAGAAAACATTTCTTATCATGTAGCAATATTATATATCTATAGAAGTATTTTGATTTAAATTAGGTCCCAATTAATTTTAAAGTGTCAAACTTCAAGAGTTTATAAATTCAACTCTTAATTTTACAATTTTATTGTATAAATTTGTAACTTGTATTTTAAATTTTAACAGAAAAAATAAATTTATTTATTCTCCAATTAAGTTAAAATTTAAAAAATAAATTACAAATTTATTATAATAAAATTGTAAAATTAAGAACTGAATTTGTAAATTCTTAAAAATTTGTACTTTAAAGTTCATTAAAACTTAATTTGAATTAATTAATCCTCTTAAACTTATCTGAAGTTGCAAATCTTCTTGGAAGTTGCAAACAATGTCCAGCTCCTTTGAAGCCAAAGACCCCAACAACCCCAACTCTAATGGCTTCCATTGGCTCCTTTGCAAGTGAAACGAGAGGTTTGTAAGAGGAGAGGGATGTGAGAAACTGCGCCTATGGGTAGTATCAAGTTATGTTAGTGCCTCTGCAACTTCAAGTGTTTCCCTCATCTGCAAGTCGCATTCAACTATCAGTCTTCATTGACAAGTAGATTGAGGAACAATGGTACCTGGCTAGGTGCATTCATGCATGTGCTCGGACTTGCCAGCGTGCACCGATTATCAATATGCAATATTTTAGTCCCCGACAATTACTAAAAACTAAAAAGTTTTCTCATCTTTTTCTGTTTTACACTTCAAATAATCATGACAGCCAATATTTTCATTTAAAAACAACATTTAATTGAGTTAAGCCTCAAAAGTTCAAGGCATGTCTCTAAAGTCTGAACTCAAAACCCACAACTCTTACTAACAAACCAAACTCTGTTTGTTGGCCTTTTTTTGATTTTTTTTTTGTAATTTTTAAACATTTTCTTTCAATTTTTTGATTAACTCAGGATCAAAATTTTTATTTATAAACTTTTATTTTAATAAATATAATATTAAAAATAAAGATAATATCCTAACTAGCACTATTTTAAAAAAAACATATTTTTTAAAAAAATTGTCAATTAAAATTTTCAATTTGGATTCTCCGTTGGTAATAAAAAGGTTTATTAAAGCTTTTTACAACTTTATAATTTTTAATTTCAATAAATATAAAATAAAAATAAAAAAATTTAAATCGGGATGATGAGCACTAATGATTCCAGCCCACTACAGACAAGTATAAGATGTCGAGGCCTGAGGTTTCCTTCCTTCATAGTAATTCATTATCTTCGTAATTCAAATTCAAAAATATATAACTAATAAACGTTGAGAACCTAATAATAATTGTCGAATAATAATTTAATTCTTAAAAATCAAATTTAATTATTATTATTGAATAATTATTTAATTTGGAGCTAAGAATTAAGAAATTTATGTAATAAAAAATGGGAAATATATATTGCTATATACATATATAAAGAATATGTGTCTTTGACGAGAAAATAAAAAAGAAAAGATATAAAGCTGAGATTAACAAGAATAATAAAATTAGCAAAAAAAATAATAATTTCAAAATGAAGCAGGCCAGGGTCCATCCTTATCCTTTAGCTCCACTGGCACATCCATGGGTGAACAGGATGACACGTTCGATTGGTAATAATTCATTGTGATTTCGACAAATTAGTTGAGAGGAATAATGATAGCTGGAAACAGGTGCATGTATGTGCATGTGCATGTGGCTGAAATTATATTTCAAACTAGACCCATATCCGTACTCACACAGTCACTTTTCAATGGTTTACAATTCGCGTCTAGATATTTTCTTAATGTTTTATTTATTTTCTTAACTGTGATTTGAAATAAGTGTAAAACATAATTTTTAAAAGCACTCGATAAAACTATATAATACTTTTTTGGAACTTATTTCTAAAGCAATTAGAGAGAAGATTTTTTTTTGTTATATTTATAAGGCATGTCATTTATTTTTTATCATAAGTTTTTTTTTACTTCCATTATATGTTAGTGAGACAATATATATATATATATATATGATAAAATAAAGTTAAATTTTTTTTTGACAAAGTTAGTGAGTTTTAAAAATTCTCTTAATTTCTTTAAAGCATGTTGAAATCTATTTATAAATAGAATTGAAAGGATATGTTATATTTCAACTTCAAAAATGAACTATAAAACTTATCCTTTTGTGTCAATGTGAACTGGGAAACACACATTCATTGTGAATAATCTCAATTTCAACGATAAGTATCTTCTCTAGTCTCTCTTATTGTGAACGGAAAAAATCATTTTCTCCGGATCCAACCCTATTGATAATTCGTGATTCATATTTTAAAAGGTTAAGAGTTAGTACAAAATTGAAAAATTAAAAGAAAAAACATGTATTCAAATGTTAACAGAAGACATGGCTTTTTTTTTATCTTGGAATTTTTATGGTAAAATAAAAGAGGAACTCATAGTTGTTTCCAGTAATATATTTTTCAATATAACCCAATATTATATGAAAAGTTTAAAAAGAAACCAACAAGAGTTGACTCTAATAGAAGTTAGAAGCTAGTAGTAAATCAAAATTTGAATTTTTATTAAAAAGATCTTCAAATTTAATATCCAATCATATCTCAAACATAGATAGATCAAGAAGCTAATGGATGGAGGCCAAAATCTATTTTAAAATTGTTTACAAGCAAGACTCATAATTTTTACTAAAGGAGAGTATAAGTGTTTTGTTTTTTAAAAAACATAATTTTTGATTCCTATAATTTTATTAGATTTTGCTTTTAGTCCTCATAATTTTTTTAGTGTTTTCAGTATTTATAGGGACTAAAACCACTTAAAAATTAAAATTATAGAGACTTAACAAATCAAAGTGACACAATCTTTTTGACACTATAAGTAATGAAAATATGAAAAAAAATTATAGGGATTAAAAATTTAAATAAAATTTCTTTTAATAGAAAGACACACATGAACAATAAAAAGAGAAAGTTCAAGAAGGAAAAAAAATTCAAGGAAGAAAAATGCTGGGTGAAAAGTGAAAAATATCCATAAAAAGAGAAAAAGAGTCAATGGTTGAAAAAGGAGATGAGGAATTCAATTCTTTATTCAATAAATACCAACACGTGGAGTGTGAGAAATGCCCGACGGGTCTATACGCTCCAATTGTCAACCATATCTTTCTGTCAAAAGTCCACGTAAATTTGATGGACCAAATTAAACACAATTGACATGCTTCTAGCGAACTAATGTCTTGTAGAGTTTTATTGATTGAGATAACTTAGATACTGAAAGTGTAATATCCACTAGAAGAAGAAGAAGAAAAGAGAGGCTAAGAGTAATTTTTGTCTGTTTCAAGAACAATAGAACAATCTTACATGCCAAAAGCTGTCGGTGAAAGAGGAGAAAACACAGAAACAAGTGTTTGCTATCAAATTTTTCCATGACTTGCTGAGACATGGATATGTTTTACCCAAGTCTTGTGCCTTAGCTTATGTTAAATGAAATATAATAGCAGCAGCACTTGACAACCTAGTGCGAATTAAAGATTGAAGCACTTGACATTTACGACAGTAAAATATAGGTTAAGTTACTGTTTACTCCGGTGCTTTGGCCATAACTTAGTTTTGCTTTACGTTGTTTAAAATATGTGATGCAGCCTCCTATGGCTTACATTAAACACTGAGAATTTGCAGGTTGTACAGCTGCCTCCCGAAAGTGCAAGCCTACTTAGCGTAGATGACATTTTGGGTTGAGCAAGTTTTTTTGTTTCCGATAAATACGAAAACTTGGCATGCTTCTATTTTTACCGATGTCTTGTATAGTTTTGATGATGAAGACTTTTGTACAAGATACAGAAAAATACAATATTTCTTGAAATTAAACGATGGCCTAAAAGTAATTTCTCTGCTTCAAGTACAAGAGTGGACAGAATCACAGAACAATCCTACAAGCAAAAAGCTTGTAGCTTTTAGCGAACAAAAGGATGTATCTTAAACTCTCCCCCACTAATTTCTTCCCAATATTTCTCATACAATTTAAATAACTGATTTGTATTTCTGCTAATTCACTTTTATTCTGAAACCAAAGTGGTATATACTATGAAAAATGATAATATATGTAGGTTATGGAAACAACAAATCAAGTTTAAAGGGTGTCAGTTTCACCTCCCTTTGACAAGCCTTATAAAGAAATGGTTGTTCAACATATTGAGAATTATACAGCTCAACCCATCCTAAAGGACAAAAAGAGGACTGCTGTGACTTCAAAAAACTTCGACAATGACTTTAAAGACCTAATGCTCAAGAATAATCAATTGACTAAAATAGCTGAATGTTAAATGGGACTTTGTTTTCAAAATACACAGAAAGTGGAAGTTGGCCTCTAAAAAGCAGCGACCAACATCCTCAAAGAAATCAAGGCACACGCAAGAGGCAAAAGACTGCAAGAATCAATGAAAAAATGATTTGGAATATTGTGAGAATGAAGGCATTTTGATGAATATTTGAAGAATTTGAGCTATTAATTAACTTACAGTGCAGCAATTAGTGCTTCCTTCAATATCACTTCGCCTTTACCACATCTTAAAATTATGTACTTGTCTTTCTCATTCCTAAGCAGAAACATTCATCAATAGCACGAGATAAACAATTAATGTGGGATCAAATATAATTGTTCTCGTGTCGGTGACTGAGAAAATTAATTGAAAACTTTTATTACTGGTTTGGACTAATTTATAATCAATTTCAAAATTTATCGAATGAGGATTTAATAAAAGCCTTTTTGAGAAGATACTTTGTTAGTGCGTTAGACTAATTTTTTTTTTTTAAAAAAAAAAACATGCCAACAAGTGTTTAAGAAAACATTTCTTATCATTTAGCATATTATATTTCTATAAAAGTATTTTGACTCTACCAACTCTGTTTTTTTAAAAAAATTCATTAATTATGATATTCAATATAAGTATTGGTTAAGGATGGTCAATATATAATTTTAAAAAATATATGAAGAGTATAGAGTAAGTTGTTCTGACCTTGTATTTATGAAGAATTTTAAGAAGCCATGGTCTTCTCCTTAATCAGAGTATATGCAGACAGAACTGAAAAAATTTTCCTCAGTTCATGCTTCCATCTATAGTGATTTGTCGGAGCTTCGAGAAGTTCAACTCGTAAAAAGCTATGATATAACCAGCCCTTTTTAATTGATGATATTATGCAATCTCAATTAAGCAAAAGATCTTCATTGAAAGATGCAGAAAACAATACCAAAATTGATTGGAAGGGAAGCAGTTTTTTTTTTTTTTTCCGAGCAAAAGATCTTCATTGAAAGATGCAGCAAACAGAGTCTATAAGGAAACAACCAGGAAAGCAAAAGGCACGAACAAGAAGAACAATTCAAGCCTCAACTTGGAAGCAGATCCTCCAGCAAAAGAACAATCCACTTGCCATACGCAATTTCATTAGAAAGTGGCCACCGACAAGAAGCAGCAGAAGTGGGGGCGCATCTTCTCTTAAAGATGTAACATAGAAATGTCACAAACAAAAACAGATAGACTGCAGGACAAGGAAAATGGCAATGCTATGTAAGAAAGTTACGTTTAACTACCCACGAAGAGAACAAAAATGTTTGTAGATAAAATACCTTGAGTTGCCTTGAATGGAAGATAAAGAATCTGAATCTTTAATTATCGTATATAATAACGCTTGGGATGTGAGAAATTCTTGGCCAATTTGCCCTCTCTAATTTGCGTCCATATCTTTTCATCAAAGAAGAGCATCATATGATTTTCAATGCTTGTAATGATTTCAGGCTCCCTATTGAATCAGGAAGTGATGCCAAAGCAGAGCAATTACTGATTGAAAGTCTTGCAATGATGTCAGGCTCCCCATTGAATCAGGAAGTGATGCCAAAGCAGAGCAACTATAGATGAAAAGTTCTCGCAATGATGTCAGGCTCCCCATTGAATCAGGAAGTGATGCCAAAGCAGAGCAATTACTGATTGAAAGTCTTTGCAATGATGTCGGGCTCCCCATTGAATCAGGAAGTGATGCCAAAGCAGAGCAATCACTGATTGAAAGTTCTTGCAATGATGTCAGGCTCCCCATTGAATCAGGAAGTGATGCCAAAGCAGAGCAATTACTGATTGAAAGTCTTTGCAATGATGTCGGGCTCCCCATTGAATCAGGAAGTGATGCCAAAGCAGAGCAATCACTGATTGAAAGTTCTTGCAATGATGTCAGGCTCCCCATTGAATCAGGAAGTGATGCCAAAGCAGAGCAATTATGATTGAAAGTCTTTGCAATGATGTCAGGCTCCCCATTGAATCAGGAAGTGATGCCAAAGCAGAGCAATTACTGATTGAAAGTCTTTGCAATGATGTCAGGCTCCCCATTGAATCAGGAAGTGATGCCAAAGCAGAGCAACTATAGATGAAAAGTTCTTGCAATGATGTCAGGCTCCCCATTGAATCAGGAAGTGATGCCAAAGCAGAGCAATCAATGATTGAAAGTCTTGTAATGATTTCAGGCTCCCCATTGAATCAGGAAGTGATGCCAAAGCAGAGCAAGTAATGATTGAAAGTCTTTGCAATGATGTCAGGCTCCCCATTGAATCAGGAAGTGATGCCAAAGCAGAGCAATTACTGATTGAAAGTCTTTGCAATGATGTCAGGCTCCCCATTGAATCAGGAAGTGATGCCAAAGCAGAGCAATTACTGATTGAAAGTCTTGCAATGATGTCAGGCTCCCCATTGAATCAGGAAGTGATGCCAAAGCAGAGCAATCAGTGAATTGAAAGTTCTTGCAATGATGTCAGGCTCCCCATTGAATCAGGAAGTGATGCCAAAGTAGAGCAATTAATGATTGAAAGTTCTTGCAATGATTTCAGGCTCCCTATTGAATCAGGAAGTGATGCCAAAGTCGAGCAAGTAATGATTGAAAGTCTTTGCAATGATGTCAGGCTCCCCATTGAATCAGGAAGTGATGCTAAAGCAAAGCAATTGTTGAGTGTAAGCCGTTGCAAGGATGACAAAAGCTCTATCCAATTTGATAATTGTTTGCCACAATATCTATTTATACTCAGATCTATAATTGTGCAAGGAGGCTGTAAAGCTTGCAAAATTATCGCATCCTTATCATGTATCTCTTCTTCCCAATATTTACCTTCAATTTCTTCATCCGATAGCCACATTAGTTGCAATTCTCGAAGACCTAACATGTCATTCAACAACTTCACATACTCAACCTCCTTAGTGTTACACCGCTGCCTTTCTAAGTTTTTAATACATAGTAAACCCCTCAGGCCTTTGAGATTTTGCAGCTCCCTATCCTTGCACTACCTTTCCTTTCATTCACTATAAATCTTCTCAATGTTTGAAGATTAGTCAAGCATCCTAAACCACATGGCATATATTCCAACCTCTCACAATCATGAAATTCAAAATGTCTGAGACTTACCATCTTCTTGATATCTCTTGGCAACTCTTTTAACATTTTACAATGATTAACTTTCAGGGTTTGTAAGTTATGTAACTTAGCAATTGCCTAAGGAAGTTTCTCAAGACAATTATTATATGATAAATCAAGATATCTCAAACGCTTTAGTTCTCCTATACTCTCTGGAATGTTAAATGCTTTTAAACACAAAACACGCAAGTACTTTGGAAATGATGCTGTAGAACCACATATTAAATGAAAGAAATTTAAAAGAGGGGAATTACTTGAGATACCTTTACAACTCACTTGAGGCATAATTGTTCTCACTCTCTTTGTCTTGTCATCATCAACCAGGAACTCCCAATAACTACCAGTCTTTAAATGACATGACATATGACGAATCCTATCATTGAAGTTTTCTTCCATTTCACTACTTGTGATAATGTAACACTCATTTTTAACGAGTGATCGTGCTAGATCATGTATAAGGTCATGCATCTTACATGACTCTATATCACCGTAAGCATCTAGCGTCACATCTTGAAACAAGCACCTTGACAATAACTCTTGAAGTACTCGTCACCAACATCTTCCATGCATCTATGTTTATCCAAGGGTTGAATGAACCCCTCAGCCATCCATAGTTGAACAAGTGTTGTTCTCTCAATCACATAATCTTTAGGAAACAGAGAGCAAAATGCAAAGCAATTTTTCAAATGGGAGGGAAGATGATCATAACTAAGTTTAAGGATAGAATAGATTTTATTCTTGTCATCAGAATCTATACTTGCAAGATCATTATCCCTAAAATATGACCATTCACTCACTCCCATCTTTTTAGTGAACAAGAGGCTACCAATAGTTCTTATGGCAAGGGGAACTCCTGCACATTTTCTCACAATGTCCCTTCCAATACCTACCAACTCTTGATTATCTGGTTCTTTCCCATCCTTAAAAGCCATTCTATGAAATAGCTCCCAAGAGTTTTTAAAATCCAAATCATCTAAGTAAAGAGGTACAAATGTGCCCATTATTTGTGCTACTATTTTACTACGCGTGGTCACAATAATCATGCTTCCCTTTTTTCCTCCCCTTAACAGGCTTTCTAATTTAAGCCATTTCTCACGATCCTCATTCCAGAAGTCATCTAACACAAGCAGAAAAAGTTTCCCCTCAATCTTGTCTCTTAAAGCCTCTGTGACTTTCTCCACGTCACCACCTATTTCATGTCCAATTATGTTTTGAGCTACCTTCTTATTGTTAAATTCAGAGGATTCATCAGACACGCAAACCCACTTCATTAGCTCAAAATGCTTTTTGATAGCCTCATCATTATACACTTGTTGAGCAAGTGTAGTCTTCCCCAATCCTCCAATCCCAACTATGGGTACCACAGAAACATTAGTTTTCACATCAAGGTCTAAAAGGGTACTAACAAGATGCTTCCTTTCCTCGTCTCTTCCTACAACATCTTCCTCCCTCACAAACGAGTAGGTTTCCCTACAGTCATGAGACTCAATGGAAGCAGTGGATGAGATTTTACTCAAATGCAGATTGTTTTTCTCATTGAAAATGCCATCAAGTTTCTTCCTGATTGCCCGAATCTCATGACCTATTTTAGCAGCACAAACAATTCGATTGGATTTAGAGAAGAATATACGTACCCCTTTGGCTCTTTTGCCTTTAGTCATCACTTCCCTAGCAAGCTCATCTGCGGAGTAAGCATCCAACAAGTCTTCTGCATCAAGTAGCACATCTTTGAGCTTCACTAGCCAGTCATTGATCAGATTATCCTTCATGTCCTTTGCCTCAGCATCACGAAGTACTGCTTTGATTGCAGAGACCATGCTGTTCATGCTCTCTAAATCATCTTGGAAGTTGCAAAGAATATCAAGCTCTTTAAAAGCCAAAGAGCCCAATAGCCCAATGACTCTATCAGCAATGGCTTCCATTAATTCGATAGCAAATGCAATTGATGGGGTTTGTTATTGTATGAGGAGAGTAATATGAATAATTGTTTGGTGATATGTGATAACATACCTCCCAAAATGAAACATATTTATATAATCTCGTTTTTTTATGCTTCATACATGAGAGCAAAAGAATGTTTGATGCTTCTGTCATTCAACGAAGTTAAAGACCAAATTCTTTTCTCCACTTGTAATGAATAATTGATGCAAGGCTCTTGTTACTTAGAAAGAAAATAATAAAATGATTCTCATATTTGCTTTGTGAAATAGCTTTATACAAGTAACGGCTATGTATTCTATCTCAAGCTACTAATGCATTTATGAATTTCTGACGATTTTAATTAATTAGTCCAACAGAAAATGCCATAATTACAGGAACATTTCTAATTAAGAGGGATGTTATTGGAAAGAAGAGTACAGTTTGTTGATTACTTGTAAAAACAACTTTATTTACAAGGAATGTGGAAGTTAATTAGCTCTATAAAACTTGTGATGGGAATAGATAGAAAGAAAAGAACAATAGAGATGCTTTATTTTTCTCAAAGTGAAAGGTGGGGACAGATACATGCTTATCTACTTCGAGGGCATAGATTTTGATACCTGCCTTGCCCGTGCATGTTTCAAACATTCTAATGATATTGACAAGTTTTTGAATCAATGGTATAATATTGGCAAGTAATTGTTTAAAATTGACAACAATGTTTCTGAATTTAATAGCTTTCATAAAAATATTGAAAATTAAATTTATAATATATATATATATATATTATTTTGCATAATATTACTAGCCTATCATTTGAATGACGAGAAAAATACAAAGGAAGAAAAAATAGAGGAGAAGACTCTTAAAAATAATTAAAAAATTACTATTTTTGAAAATTTTTCCTTCCAGTTTTCCTTCCTCTGTATTTTCTTTCTATTTTTTCCTTCATCCAAACGAAACCTAAAGGATTTTATTGATTTAATAGTCTTCAAAATTTTGGTGAATCAAGAAGTCATAGGTTCAAATTCTCATTATCATCTCTTAAAAGTGTTAACGATTGTTGCTTACTTTGTTAGCACCAGAACTCTATCAACATGTGGTGACAGCGTGTGGCACCAGGGATGATGGTAGGTTTTTTTAAATGAAATTAACAAGAATTGACCATCAAAACTGAATTAAAATTGACAACCTTGGATCTTTAATGAGTTTTTAGCTCTTCATACTACAATGTTCCTTACGAAAACCCTAGGTAATAATCATTATCCCTTTCTTGATCCCCTACTCTTCTATTTGTTGAAAGTTTGAAACTTCGCTTACGAGGAAGGTCTTTAACTTTTGAATATAAGATTCTCTTCTCATTAAAAACAAATCATTCATTAAGAAAACAAGTGAGAGCTTTTTGAGATGTACGCGAATCTCCAGGTGTTTCACGCTGGGTGTTTGGGCCTTTGATATTCGGCACCATGTGCAAATTCCAAGTCTAAATTCTTAATATGCTGTAGTGGAATTGAAAATTCAGCATGTGAAGCGTGAACAAAACCAAATGGCAAACAAACTAGGTAAGGAAAGGATTTCTTCTTCTTCTTCTTTGTTTGAGGTTGCTCCTTTGTATTTAAGGAGTTTAGTGCTTTCTGATAGTTTAGCATTTCAACCCCAACTTGTGTAATTTGCTTTTAATATATTGGGTTTATCTCTCTATTCTATCAAAAATAAAAAAAGAAAAAGAAATGTTGATGAAAGGCTTGGCCTTGCCCGTGAGCATATTTCAATTAGGGTTTTTCTTGTATTTCTCCTTTTGAGTGCATAGGAAGAAAAATCTCTTCAAGACTAATTGAGCAATGAATAGAATAAGATGGAAAAGAGAATAAAAAATCATTCTTTACTTAATATATGTGTTTTATGCTAAAAATAAAAAAGTATATAATTATTATTAAAGAATAACTGCACATATCTAGCATATATTATATTATTAAGCCAATCTGAATAAATTTAAAAAATTTTAAGATTGAACACCAAAAAATGACATTTTATTTACAATAAAAAAAAAATTCAAGTCAAATCCGAGCAAGTTCAACAGAATTGTTAGCTATGACCCACCAAGTCTATATGAAACGTCTAGGGTTCAATTTAATTCACATGAATAATTTGGCAGGAGAAATGATAATCGGAATTCATCAACAACATGCACTGAAATATTGGAAGGCAGCGAACTATATATAATTTATTATCTCCCTAGAATTATTACTCAATAATCTTTTTTGTTGTTTGGCTATACTGTATTTTCATAACTAGTTAGACCACGATTAAAAGGCATTAGTTGGATGAAGATCTCAAAAGCTCCTTATATCATCAACATTGGCCAAATTCACTTTTGGTCTCATTTGGATGTGCTTTCAATAAAATCACTTTGGGTTGTCAATTGTTACTCAAATAACTTTGGACATTTCGAAAGTGCAAAGTAACTTCTTATATGTGAAAAGTTGGATGAGCAAACAGGTCCTAAATTTCATTATCTAAAGTCTACTTCATAGTCGCCATTCCTAGTGAGATTCCTATAGCTTCTTGCATCACTATCATCAATTTTGGGGTGTTTTATATTAACCTGAAAATTACAAAATTATATGTTTAGAGGTCGTTTGTTTTTAAACAAGCACCAACTACAGTTGCCATCTATGATCAAGAAAAGTCTCTAAAACTATCATGCTCAGGAATTTTAAACAGCATCACCACCAACTACAGTTCATATTTGTTTAACAATCTCCAAACCATATGCAATGTCTTCAAGAATCAAACAAGGATCCTAAACCAATAACCCAATGTTTGAAAAGCACATTTTGTGTCATTGCTTCTCGTAGGAGATCATGACCTGACTCCCCCAAACTATCAGCTCATGATATTCCACAAATATAGTACAGGAAGCAAACAATCAAGTTAATTACATGTGTGAGAAGGATGATGAAAAAGTTTGAGACAGCTCCAATTTCAATTGGGTCACATCACACATATATATATAAAAAAAAAGGTTATTTCTAACAACAATAGGGAGTGACTTTAGAAAGAGAAGAGAAATCATTGTCTTATGAATTTTCCCCATTCTTTATTACATTCCTTTATATTAACAGTCGATGCAGTATCTTGAATTTTGAGGGTAGAGACACCAATTCCTTAATCGACATGAACATTTGGGATGTGAACAACTTTGGACCAGTCTTAACATCCTTCCTTTTGCCATCTTCCTTAAACATTGTACAGTCAAATATCCGTAGTGTCTGTAAAGATCTAAGGTTGAGAGTTCCTTCAGGCAGTGATGTCAGAGCATAGAAAGAATGGATTTGAAGCTCGTCAAGACAAAGCATTTAATGAGTTTAAGCTTCTTTAATGAGTTTAAGACGACTTTGTGGACGATTTTTCATCTTCTTTTCTTTTACATTTCAGTTAATCATGGCCATCAACGCTTTCTCTTCTACGGATATCAACTCCATATGTAAAATATATACTTCTTCTGAAATTACATCTGTTTTTCTTTTTGTTGTGCTTACAGTAAAACTAACAGATCATCTTATTTCTCTTTTATAGTGCAAAAAGTAGGCTCTCATCTATTTATTCAAGTAATTAGAGCTTTTATCGCTCCCGCTAATTTTAATTAGCTAGTACAGCTCATTTCTATTACCATATTTCTGACTCATTTGTGCATTAACTTACAATATAATATATTATTATTTGGGATAGATCTAGAAGCCATCATGTGATGTGGGGGCTAAAAGTGAAAATTCATCTGAAAATTGGGGGCTAAAATTAATGTCCACACTTTTTACCCAGAAAAATAAACGCATAATTATTAAAAAAAATAGTTAAGTTTTTTATTTAAGTTTTGATGTATATATTAAGTTTATAGTATAGTGATAAAAAGATTGACATTTTGATGTAAATTTTAAAAAAATGACAATAAAATCTCCCGAATTATGTAAATGATAATCTAATTTCTCAAAATACTATAATTCTATTAAAATTTTTAGGGACTTCTATGTCAATAAATTTTAAAATAAAAAGGCCATTTTACTATTATTGAAAATAATAAGCTCCAATTCTAACTTTTGCTTAACGAATAATAATTTTTATTCAATGAATCTCAAGAGTTGAATAAAAAATTACAACTTATCAAGTGTAATTTTTATTATTGAAAATAAGTTGCAATCATAACTTTTATTTTATAAATCATAAGAGTTAAACAAAAAATTACAACTTGTCAAATGTAATTTTTGTTATTAAAAAAAAGTCTAAATCATAATTTTTGCTTAAGAAATGACAACTTTTGTTCTATACATCGCAAGATTTGAATAAAAAATTATAATTTGTAAAGTGTAATTTCTATATTTAAAAAATAAGTTCTCAAAATAACAAGCTCCAATCATAATTTTTGTTTAAGGAATAACAATTTTATTTAAAGAATCACAAAAATTAAATAAAAAATCACAACTTGTCAATAAGTGCAAAATAGTCTTTTCAATATAACACTTATTGACACAAAGGTCTCTAAGAATTTTAGTGAAATTATAATATTTTAAGAGATTAACTTGTTATTTATATAATTTAGGGGCATTTTATTGTCATTTTTCCTAAATTTTATGCATTGACATGTTAATGTTGATTACCCTACTCTTAATGTTAATGCTTGTTACCTTGTGCGCTGCCAACATTACTAGTTACTTATTTTATTTTTTAAAATAGTATTATTAATTACTTATTAATATAGTATCCTACGTAAAATTTGTTATCTACGTAAATATGCTTTTAAAAAGAGAGTTAAGGTGCATTTTTATCTTAAAATATTTTTCGAGAAGCACCCAACACTTTAACATTTTTGTTAGAGAAATTTTGCCCTTAAAGTTATTAAAACAAAGCATTTTGACCCTTTTTGTAACACCCTAACATTTTCAAACTGATTTTTCATAAATTATTAGTTAATAAATTATTTTTACATCATTGAACTCTTATCATGGTAGAAAGAATTTCTACCATGATAATAAATAACAAAACTTCTTTTAAAACTCTACTATGGTAGGAAAAAATTTATCATATAAATCAAACATTTTACAAATAGTCTATCATAGTAGAAAGAATTTAACATAATGAATAAGCTCTACCATGATAATTAAAAATATATTTATAATAAAATTTTACTTAATGAAAAACAACGTAAAAAATTTCATATCAAAGAAACTAAGTTTTTAAATTAGCATTTAGTGCAGAAGCCTATTTAAAGGTGGCAAAATCCTAAACAATTCCTAAATACAATTTTTTGATGTTATGTGACCCAAATGTACATCTAAAACAATATACCACAAGTCTTGTTTAAGTACTAAGTACTAACACTTCCTAAAGAATACTGGTTCAACAATACCCAAAATGGGCCTACATAGCATCCACCATAATCCAACACTTATCCTTCACAAAATATAATTATAGGATATACACCGTTCATATTATAAATACCTTTTTACTCAATACTCAATGCTTCCAAGTAAATTTGGTTATGTTATTAATATTTAAAAAAGAAATTAGAACCATGAGGGATAGACAGGATCCTCATGACATGATATTCAAATCAGGTCAAGGATCAAGAGGGACAGACATGATCCTCTTGGTCATATAAATGCAGTTAATAAAAAAGATTAGAGTCTATATACTCTACAAATTAAAATATGTCCTAAGCTGATATTAGATACATTACATAATCCAAAATAAGAGGCAATGTAAAAGGTAGTATCTCATACACCAAAGTTACACTTCTAGTACTTTCTTGGTCAGACTCGCTCTTGTAAAAATATTAACCACGGGAATGAGACTTAAAAGTCTCAGTAATTAAAAATTAATATGTAATGATGTATGTGGATGTAACTAATCATGCAACTGCTAAGTGGGCACACAAAAACATTTAACCAAATAATATTTTCAAATAAACCAAACAAATATTTAATTATATGACTACATATCCTCCTTTCGCTTTGCCTGGACACCAAATCACCCGACCAAAGGTGAGTTGGACCAAGCTACATACCACTCATTAGGTCCAATGAGGGCTTACCACATGATAGTAATTAACCAGACAAAAATTCTCAATAATATCATATATTAAATACCCTGACAAGTCATACATCATTTAAACATTCGAACAAGAATATAACTGAATAATAATATCTCATCATAATAAATAAATATAAATTTTTAACTCACTTGGTAGTAATTCTAAACAAGTATGTATACCAGTATTTATTTCCAACAACTCATAATTTTTCCAAACAACAAAACAATGCATAACCAATCACACACACACACCCATCACAACACATTAATAATGATTACTTTGTATTTTGAACAAGTTTCCTTTCACAACTCCTCTTTCACCACTCTCTTTATCAATACAATCTACATAATTATTTCATAATACTATATATTAATTTTACATTAAAATTAATAAATAACTCTAATTTAAAGAGTTAGAAAGTCTTAGGTCTAATATCCATATTAACACTAATTTAAGGTTTATGCCTCATTTAACTTTTCAAATTCTTTTCTAGAATTCTCATACTCTAATAAACTATATTTAAGCCTTAAATCACTTCTAGTATCACAATTTCATCAACCTATATTCTAAAAATTCATCCAAAAAATAAATTAAAAATTAAAGAATTACCCTGAAGCCTCAAATCACCATTCTATAGCCTTAGAAATACCTATTCATACTTAAATAAATATTTAATAATTAGAGATTTATCCCTTCATCTTAAATTCAACATAAATTCAACCATATAAATCTAGAGTCTAACTCAAAAATTATTAAATATGAGTTTCAACCTAAAGAAAAATACTTTATAATATTTATTATATCCCTAACAACTTCAACATGTATTTTTAATCCATCAGAATATTTACTCTACTCTACAAAATAATCATATCATTAGAAAGCTAAAATTATTAGGAAATAACTATGAAATTAATTTTGTAATTAAATAATTTTTTAAATGCTAATCTAAACAGGAAAGTTGGAGCATACTTGAAGAAAAAGAAAATAAACACCCTTGTGTGAGAAGATGGAGCAACGTGAGAGGGAGAAAGAGATAGGGAAAAAATAATATAAAAATGGGATTGTATGTTCCACAATTATATTAAAAAATACTATAAGTTTGAATTTAATTATTCAAACTCTTGGGTCATTAGTTGCGAAATCAGCGCATTTCTTATAGTGAAGACTACCTATTCACTTGAGAAGTATGCTGAGATCTATGTTATTGAGATAGTGAGACTTTATGTGGTGCCAAAAGATATTGTCTCTGACCACGATCCAAGGTTTACATTAAATTTCTGGAGAGTGTTGCAAAGAGCAATGGGCACTAAGTTGAGATTTAGCATGGCCTATCATCCACAGACGGATGGCCAGACTGAAAGGACTATCCAAACTCTCGAGGATATGTTGCAAGCTTGTGCCTTAGAGTTGAAAGGCAGTTGGGATACACATCTACTGTTAGCGAAATTTGCTTACAATAACAGTTTTCATTCTAATATTGGAATGGCTCCATATGAGGCATTATATGGAAAAAAATGTTAATCGCTTTTATCTTGGACAGAATTGAGCGAGAGAAGTTTATTGGGTCTAGATTTGGTAGACCAAACAACCCAAAAGATTCAATTGATTAAGCAAAAGTTGTTGACAGCTCAGAGTCGACAAAAGAGTTATGCAAATCGGCGTAGAAGACTGTTGGAATTTTTAGTTAGTGATCATGTGTTTTTTAAGGTCACACCAATGACTGGCATTGGGAGATCGATAAAGGCTAAGAAATTAACTCTCAGGTTTATTGGTCCCTTTGAGATTTTAGAGGAGTTGGGACCTACTGCCTATCAGATTGCCTTACCGTTGAGTTTATCAGGTGTTTATAAGGTGTTCCATGTGAGTCAGCTTAAGAAATATCAACCCAATCCTTCTCATGTTATTGAGTTAGAATAGGTGAAACTCTAAGGAAACTTAACCTATCAAGCTGAAATAAAGCAAATTGTAGATGTGAAAGATCGACAATTGAGGAATAAAACGATTCGACTGGTTAAAGTCTTTTGGAAGGTTATAACTCCCGATGATGCGACTTAAGAGACCGAGGATAAAATAAGGCAATTATATCTCCAATTATTTACACAGGTATGTGTTTAAGCAAGATTCTGAATTTTGAGGGCAAAATTCCTAAAAGGAGGGGAGAATTATAACATTTTAAGTTTTCCATTTGTAATTATCAGTGTTTTTAAGGGGTAAATTGGTCAAGTTAGATAAATTATTAATTTAGTGAGGTTTGTGGGAGACTAATATAGTTTTTAAATCCTTTAACAGCCTTAAAAAAGTGCTAAGTCGATGTTTGAGCGAGCCATGACACAGAAAGGAGTTTAAAATTTTGTGAAACTTTCTGTGTTGTGCACCACCACGGCAGGCATGTCAATGTGCCACAGCGTACATATAAAATTTACACTTATCAGACGCGAAAAATAGATTAGAAATAGAAGGAAGAAAGAGGGATAATGAGAGAGTGACAGAGAAGAGCTTGTGGTCTGCTAGGGCACGATCCCTAGGCTACTTTAGAGGCATTTGGAGCTTGAATCACTATTAAGTAAGTTGTACATTCCCTCTTCTTCCTTATTATGCAAAAAATCTAGTCATTTAGGGTAATAGGGGCTTTGATTTCAGTTCCTTTGGGTTTAGACCAAACCCATTAGTTTATTTAAGGTCTTGAAAAGTTAAATCAAGCCTCTAACCCTAAGTTTATGAGTTTTGTGGTGATTGAGAATTTTTGGTAAGGGTTTAGATGAACCCTAGATATAAGTCACAATGGATGGCACAAAATTTGTAGAAGAATGGCGTTTTAGCCTAATTTTGACATGGTTTGTTTCCCATGCTTTCATATTTGTTCTAAATTAAATTTTAATCATGGCTTGTGCTCAAACAATATTTTAAAAGGGATTTTCTTGGATCCCATTATTTCAACTTATTATCTTTTAAATCATTGGGTTGTGATAATTTCTTTATGGGATTTTATCATCCTAGTTATCACAAGGGTGTGTGAATGTTGTCCTGATAATGTCAAGGCAGACATTACAATTTGATATAGCTACTTTTTGGCTCCTGATGTGCGTCCTTTCCTTTTTATACATGAGGAAACCTTTACTCTTCCTACATCTAACCGATGTGGGATCTAAAAGAAGCCTTCCACCTCTCTCTCTTTTTTTCTTTACCTACACACACACACACAAAATTATATATATTCTAAATTTTAAAATTATATCTTAACTAAACATTTCTTATGTGATTTTAAATTTAAATTTTCAATTCATAATTAAATGCCTAACCATATTATTATTATTATTTTTAAATAACCTTAAATAATATAAATTCCTATTATTATCATTTTTTTATCCTCAATAAAATCTAAATTCTACAATTTCTTTATTATCTAAAAATCAAGATGTTACACTTTCCGTCAAAATTTCAACGTTGATCTCAAACATTGACTGCTATAAAATTTGACAGAAATGGCAAAAATGCTCTGTTTTGATAACTTTAAGGATAAAACTACTTCAATAAAAATGTTAGGGTGTTGGGTACTCTTTGACAAATACTTTATGTAGATAAGACGACAATCTATGTCAATTTTAATTATAGTCCAACATTATTAGAAAAGTAATAATAGTGATTGGGCGTTACTTGCCCTATTTTCCCCCCAAAAAATAATCCATACTTAATGTCCAAAAAAAAAAAGTTAATATTCGGCAATGGTCATAATGACATGTTGAACTCAAAGTAACAAGAAAAAAGAAATCCTTTATCCTGGTATTCAATAAAATAATATATACATACTTATAATTATGTGCAAGAATAATTTTTTTCACAATATTAGAAAATAAAAAAATCCTACAAACTAATTTGTGAAATTAGACAGATTCAGATGATTAGGTAAGTAGGCAAATGTGAAGCATCATTTTTTTCCTCATGTTTCACCATTAGAATTTAATGTGAAGTAGGGTTACAGAATTTGTTTGAATGTTGGGTGAAAAGATACCTTGATTTTGTTTGAATGGAAGATAAGGAATTCAATGTGGCATGTGAGGAATGCCCGACCTCTTTCTTAAAGCAAAGTAGCCTTAAGTAAAACATGTTGCAAGAACAAACTCTTTATTGAGAAATATTACTAGGTAGTGTTTGGATTGATAAATTTAAATTTAAAATTCAAAATCTTGTATTTTAAATTTTATATTTAAAATTTATATATTTAAATTCTTTGTTTGGATAGTTTAAGAAAAATCAAATGAAGAGAGATGAGTTGAGGTTGCAAATGAAAACAAAAAATTGAAAGTGATGGGTTTGTCTCTATTTTTCAATCGATAAGTAACGAGAATGAGAGATAAGAAAAAACAAAAAAATCAAACAAGTATCAATAGTAAAAACCCAAAAAGAATGATGTTTGAAATAACTAGAATTCGAGCAACTAGGATGTAAAAAAAATTTGAAATTATAAACAAAATATAATAAAAAATGGATTTATAAATTTTTATACATCCAAATAAAGGATTTGATCCTAATTCAAATTCAAATTCCCATTAATCAAAACACTATTAAATATTTTTTAGATACTTTGTTGCAAGGAACACCGCAACTATTTAAGTATTACTCTTCTTGAATTCTTTAGAGCTAGAAATTTTTTACTTAATCCTTAAGGTTTTAAAATTTTCAAAATATTCCCTGAAGTTTCCAACTGTTAATGGCCTTACATTATATCTAGCATCTAGTTCAGCAGGTGATGTGCAGAGGTGAATTAATGTAAAACATGAAACACTAAGAATCAAATTAAAAGTTCAGGTAAACTATATGGATCAAATTAAACCCACTTGGCATGCCTCTAGTGAACCCACGTCTTGTAGAGTTTTGATTGAGATAACTTTTGCATAAGATACTGAAAGTGCAATATCCAACAGAAAAAGAAGGAAAATAGATAGGCTAAGCCTAAAAGTGATTTCTCTGTTTCAAGAACAATAGTAAATAGAGTGGTCTTACATGCCAAAATCTTTTAGTGAAAGAGAAAACACAGAAACAAGTTGCAAGTGTTTGCCATCAAATTTTTCTATGACTTGCTGAGACATGGATATATTTTACTTAAATCTTGTGCCTTAGTTTGTGTTGAATGAAATAGAATAGTAGCAAAACTTGACAACCAAATGTGGATTAAAGATTGAAGCACTTGACATTTAGGACAGTAAAATATAGGTTAAGTTACTGTTTACCCTTGTGCTATGGCCATAATTTATGTTTACTTTATATTGTTTAAAATATGTGATGCAATCCTCCTATGGCCTACATTAGACACCAAGAATCTACAGGTGGTACATCTTCCTTCAGAAAGTCCTAGCCTGCTTAGTGATGATGACACTTTGGGCTCAGTAAGTTTTTCTATTCCAATATATACAAAAACTTAGCATGCTTCTATTTTACCCATGTCTTGTATAGTTTTGATGATGATGACTTTTGTATATGATACAGACATATTTCCTGAAATTAAAATGGTAGGCTGATGGTAATTTCTCTGCATCAAGTACAAGAGTAGACAAAACAATCCTACAAGCCAAAAAGCTTGTAGCTTTTAGTGAATAAAAGGATGTATCTTGAACTCTCTCCCACTTATTTCCTCCTAATACTGTCTGCCAGGGGAAGGAGGAGGTGCCTTCACAATCAATTATTCTACAAAGTCTTCCTAACAAGGGTAAAGGTGACATGCAATTAGAAACTTCAGCTTCAATTCTAGAAAGCCTAAGAACATTAGAAGATTATTCAAGAACCAGTGAAGCGAGATTCTAGCAAATAGCATTGTTTATACTTATAACCTTTACTTGATTCTTTACTAAAATTTAGTAGGAAATTAAAGTGCCACAATATGATTAATTGACACCAGATAGTTGTGCTTATCATATATTCGAGAATAATCATCATTAGCTCATCTGGATAGTTACACTTGTTTCTTTTTCTTGAGCCTAAATTGAAACCAGGCATTACGGTTAGAGTTGGTGATTGGTTGGCGTGTTGGCAACCTTGATCAATCAGATTGTACACTGAATCATAATTCTTCTTTAATCATTTGCCTCCAGCAAGGAGGTATATCTTTTATTGACTTCCTTACTCATTATTCAGAGCCTTTAACCCTTTTTATTCCCTCTTGTCTCTCTTGCCACTTGAAAGTGAGAATTTAGTAAAGGTAACTCTTCTAAAATGAAAGTGTCACATCCCAAACTTATGAAGTGTGATAAGCTAGAATACAAAAAAACTCATATTCCATAAGCCTAAACCCTTAACACATCTAACATATTAATTACAATTTTATCATACAATCATCATTTATATGAGAAATTGTTAATAGAAACAAAATATTTAACCTAACTATAGAAATTTCGGCAGATTTTCTACTGTAAGTTAGACTTCCTGAAATCTTTACAACTTACCCAAAAAAAATTCAAGCAACATTTAGAGTTCTACTCCGATACAGTATATACATATAGAAATCAAAATAATTTAACTAAAGATCCTACCTATATAATTCGTGGAGCGATACTAAAATAAAAATAGAATACTTAAATATTTACATTAATCCACAATGTAATTAAAGTAACAAAATACTTATTGTCTCAAGGAATCCCACAAGATCTACCGAAGTGCAGGCCCACTTCTACTATTTAAATATCAAAAATTATTCTAGTAAATAACGTCCCAATAATAAATAAATAAATAAATAATGATAATCATAAACACAAAACCAGAAACAAATAACTAATCTAATAATCGATCATATTATAAACTAACAGTACAATTTATCTTTAATAATCAGATAATAAAATAGAAAAGAAGAAATAGAAAATCATAATTAATAAATTAAGAATATATCTTTTGTATAAAACAAATCATAAAAATACAGTTTTTAAGAGCAAAAAACAACTTGGAAAACTTGTTTTCCATTAAGACCTAAACAGAACAAATAACAAGCATGACACGCAATCCACGAGGGTAAGTAACATCCGACGTAGTTAAAAACGATGAAAAATAAGTGCTAGCATAAAGCTCATGAATAAAAAGTATGGATTATATCCACAAAATTACATTCTTCATTCCACATATGCTGGCTGACACACGAAGCAAGCACCTCTAATATATTATGCTAGTTAGATGTCCCATGGCACGTCAATGGCTAACAAAATTGTCGTTAGCAACCGACATTCTATATTCAATCCTATAAAATGTTTTCAACATGCATAATTGTTCTTTAATTTGTAAAGTATAAATAATCTTCTCATCAGTAATTTATCCGATCCATACATGTATAATACTTTTAGGAAAATGAAATACCATGAAAATAATTGATAAATAAATTAAAAAATAAATAAATAAGAAATCTATATACTTTATGTCAACTTAATCAACATGGTATGGTAGGAAAGTTTATTTAAAATAAACGAACAATAAAATAAGAGAGAGACTATTATTTTTATTTATTGAGAAACATTATGTACTTACCTAATATATCACCCAATTCCAAAATTCCTTTTTACAATAGCAATCAAGTTTTTTCTTCTTCTAATGACCCTATCAAACGTGATAGAATTTTAATAAATTTTCTACTAGATGAACAAATTCTCTTACTCTAATATCACAATCACAATCAACTTAAATAAGTCAAAGTTCATCCTTCATCATTATTTAAGTCTCCAAATTTCTCATATCATTTTTAACCCAACAAATTAAATTATTAGACTATAATTCCCTTTCAAAACTTTTTATGAACACCTAATATACATAAATCAATTAGACTCTTTGCTTCTTAAATCGCTTTCCTTGATAGTTACCAACACAATTATTATACTTTACAAAACAAATTCCTACTAAAAGTCAATTTCAATTTAGGAAAATCAATTCCCAAGAATTAAAATAATCACATATTACTTTTAAAGTCAAACCTTCTTTGAAACTTCCTTTAACAAACATTTCAACAAACATCAAGCACTAATATTCAAGCTTTTTTATGAGAAATAGGGCAAAAGCCCAAAACCATTTATTTAAGAAGCAATATAGTAAGGGTCGTCATGACCCTAAATATATCGATACATCTATTGGAGAATACTTCTAGGAGGGTCCTTAAGAATTCAACACTCAAAATCTAAATTATGCCCAGAGTTTGTAGTCCAATCCATGTAACCCTCCCCTTATGTCAACATGATATAAGGAGAGAATCAGCATAAGCACCGTACGCTCCTACCAAACTATTTTCACATAAATTATTTGAAAATCTTAGGCCAATGACTCTATTTTCAAATCATCAAAAACCTTGACTTATTAGAGCAATGCACAACAAAAATTAACATTACATTTACTACACTTGTTATATGCCTGAATCTAAGAAACAAGATTAGATTATAGGCTATGCGCCGCAATGTGCACTACATGAGCCGCGGCATGTGGCACAGAGCCATGAGCTAGCCCTCTCTGTCACTTGCACCGTGGCATGGCAAGCAATACATCGTGGCACACATGACAATTTCTGTAGTTGTCATATTACAGTTCACAAGGTAAACTTTCGGCGTGAGCCATTTCCTCATACGACGTCCTATCGGAGTGATTCAAGTGCCTACATGAAGCTTATTTGACAAGCTAACTAATGAGATAAGTTTGAACTTGATCTAATGATTTGATCAAGATTTAAACACCTAATTGTAAATTTTATCAAAATTTAGTGCACCCAAGCGCTTAAATCAATCATATTGTCTCCTTAGACGATTATAAGCCTTGAACTAAGTCCAAAAGGATTTTATACACCTGATTGATCACAATTTATAATATACATACACACAAATCAAGATTTGGCCATTCAATAGCTTATTCTCACATCAAGCACCTATTTATAACTTAATACAAGAACACTATCTAGCCATTTTCACTACAATATCACAACAAATTTACTTCATATTCACCACTAGTATATTCATAATATGTTCACAACTAAATTTTAGCCCAAATTGCTCATTTCACATATTCATACATAAGGGCTAAGATTTATAAAATCACTTCATATCTCATCAAATCACAATTCTAACAAGCATGCAAACTTTATAACAACTTATATACACAATATTCACATTGAATTTGAGTTCATTACATAACTTTAATTTCACACGGCTTAAATACTCTAAGCCGGTCCTAATTATTTCCCCTTGTCTTGATCACTACTCTGACTTGTAAAACATAATCACAAGGTAAGATAATAATTTCAGTAACAGAATAACTCTCTACTACTGACTATTACATGCAACTATAAGCAAGTATAACATAATATACAATTAAACATATAATATAACATATATTTCATTTCAACAAGATTATATTTCACCATCGGTCACCACTTTTATAAACCACTTTCTCATCCAATCATTACTGATAACATGTAGCATGATCATTATTATCCAAACCTCCAAATTACCTCTACTCAAAACCATAGGCTCGCCTTAGACAACACACATACTCATTGTCATTGAGCTCACCTTCAGTGATAAAATCATTCTGCCAAAGTTGTTCTATCTTATTTTCAAACTATGGTTTCCCCCATTTCACACAACGGGTTGTCATTGACTCCAACACCGCATCATATCAATACTAAAGAGTCTGAATCTCTAACACCATACCTTAATAGGTATTAAGGAGATATAATTCTCCAACACTACACCCCGTCGAGCACTAAGGAGAATAATGCCATATGGTCTTTCATTACATCTTCACATAGGTAAACTCCCACTCCTATGATCATGCTTCTATATAAACCATATTTTCATATACCTTTAAAACTATATGTGTGTGTGTGTGTATTCTCAAAAATATACAATTCATAAAATCACTTTATTTAGAAACCAATTTCATGCATAAACATTCATTTATCAAGCATGCTTATTATAAAACATTTACATGCATTAGTATTCATACTTTTAAACAGTTATACTAGATAATCAAATAGAGAAAGTTATTCAATTATCTCAACCTTTCTGTCACAAGAAAGATTACCTATAGATTTTGCAACTACTAATGCTCTCCCACACACTTCCTTTTTCAACTTACATGCATAATATGCCAATTTATACACAATTAGTATGATTAATCAATTAATTAAATTGACCCAAAAGTACTAAATCACTGCTTAAAGCCATATTTAGCCCTCTATTCTTTCCACTAAATCATTCTAAGTTCATTATCCCTTGATCACTGTTTCCCATCACTTCTAATGATCCCATCTTACTTTTACTCCCTTTCCACCCCATTTTTCCTTTGACTTAGGGTTAATTGAAGCCTATAGCTTGAAAGCTTTATTATTTAACTTATAGTTAGTCGTAAAATCTCAGTTTTCTTCCAATGAAGCTTTTTATTACTATAGAGTAAGAAGCTAACCCCTTAAAATTTTTTAATTCAATTTCTCCATAACTTATCCTAGGAGAAATTATAATAGAATTGAAGCTAAGGGCAGTACAAAACTTACCTAGTAAGTAACTAGTCGGAAATAACTTCCATGCTTCTAAACTTTCTTGCCCTAACTAACTTCTACTCTCTTCTCTCCTCCTTTACTCAATTTCTCTCCTCTTCCCTTTAGAAATCATGAGCTGAACACATACTTATCACTTCATTTTTTTAGTCCATATGCCAAGGCACTTGGCACGGTAAGAAAAATCCTCACCGCACACAGACGCTTCATTCCAAAATGCAATCTTTGCACTCGTATCTGTTTATTTAACATCTTAATGAGCCAAAATATTAACTCACCATTCAAAATTCTAATCACTTCTCAATTACCAATTTGCCCTCAATTAATAACTAATCTATAAGATTAAAAAATCAAGATGTTACAATTCGCGCACATATTATTCTCTCTATGAACATGTTTGTTAAGCATCCTTGATAATGATTTGCCAGTCATCCTTGAGCAACTTAAGCACATGACATAGCTACCATAGATTGTCTAAAGCCTTTTAGACCTCGCGAACCATTTTAAAAGAGTCGCTCTCACTAATTAATTTATTCATTTGAAGGTTGCAAGCTACCTAAATACCATGATAAAGACTCCAATATTTGGCCTCCTTAGTTGTACAAATGCTAAGTCTGTAGACAAAACTACTAACCGATCTCTTGTGTCATTATGGAAGATTCTCCCACAACTAGCAGCTTTAGGATTGCCTTTTGTTGAGCCATTAATATTAAGTTTAAACCACCCTTATTGGGGAGGTTCCCAGCAGCTTTGAGCCAGTGTCAAACTAGGTGAGGGATGAACATCGTTCTTCGTATTCTTATGAATCATGTGGGTGAAACTAAGAATTCTTTGCCTAAGGTTCTCAACTGCAGCAAAATTGTTATTAAAAATGCAATCACTTCATTCTTTCCAAAGCAAGTTTTACATCCAAGCTATTCTCTTTCAATTTCATCCACACAAATACTTCAAGATTAACCAATCCAAACAAGTCTAATTTAACTCAAAAATTATAACCCATAAGTATACCATTATCAAGCTTTAAGATAAATTTCCAACCAAATTTTGAATTTCCTCGCCACACAACATGGCAGCGGCAGAATCAAGAGAGAAATTTGCAATTTCACTCCATCACTTCACCCACTCGCACGCACAGCAATTATCCAAGGAAAGGAGAAAAGATCAAAGCTTTTCACCTCAGATAAACCAACCACGTACAAATAGGGAGGAGGAAGAGAATATTATGTCTGCACAGGGAAGGAAACGAAAATTGGGGTCTAGCACAAAAAAGAGATGAGCAGATCGGTGGTTGACCAAACAAGCAAAAGGAAGAAAGAAATCTTAGCTCACCCAAGTAATTACACATACACAAAACAAGAAGAAGAGAAGAGGGGCTAGACGTACTTGAAACAATGACAAAGGCAAAGAAATGGCAATGAAACAGGGGGAAAACCTACAGCTATAATGGATGAAACGGCAATAGGCACACCAGTGACGGTGACTCGCATGGAAAGGGTAAGGATTTGTTACACAGCTATCTAACTCTCTCTGCTCCTCAAAGAAAAAGAGAGAGAGCGAAAATCTAATAGAGATAAGGGCAAATTGATAATTTCTTAAAGTATAAAAATTAAATAAAACTCCTTGGGCCCTAATCAGATTCGAACTTGGGACTAAATAGATAGATTATTTGCATGGTCTCTATTACACCAACACTCCTTCTTGTCATAATTGGCCCCAAATTAATATAATTACAACTAAAACATAATAATATATGTTTAATCAATTTTTTTAAATCCCTGGGTTATTACAGAAATTATAATTAGTAGATTTTGAGATTCACTTATGATTAGAACTGTAATATAATGCTTAATCCATTTCATGAATGAGCATTGAGCATATTAAGAATTACACAGCTCAACCCCTCCTAAAATACAAAAAAAGGACTGTAAATGAATTTTAAAAACTCTGACAATGACTTTCAAGATCTAATTCTCAAGAACAACCAAATTGACTAAAATATATTAATGTTAAATGGGACTTTATCAGCAAAATACACAGCAAGTGGGAGGTGGTCTCCAACAAGAAGCAACGCGAGAGTTAAAAACTGCAAGAAATGATGAAAAATAAAGAATGCGAAGTAAGAATGAAGGGATTTTGATGAAAGATTTGAAGAATCCGAGATATTAACTAACTTACAGTGAAGCAATTAGTGGTTAAAAATGTAAGAGACTTGAGAGAACTTTATTTTTTGACAGGTAATGCCAAACCATGTGCCTAGTGCTGCAATGAGGATTTAAAAACGTGGGAAATAAGGGGCTAAAGGGGGACCCAAAAAAAAAAAAAAACTTGTGAGAAAAACAGCAATGAATCTAATACCATCATTTTTGTTTGTTTCAATTGAAGGACACCAGTTCTGCATGAGCTGAATATGAACTTATGAGATGTGAGAACTGATTCTATACCAGACAATTCCATCGTCAACACATTGATTTCAATTCGTTTGATGTAGCTTCTTGATGTTAAGAAACTTGAGTGAATCTTCATAATTGTAATTTCATTTCTACTTCCTTCAACATCATTTTGCCTTTACCACCTCTTGAAATTATGTACTTGCCTTTCTCATTCCTAAGCATAAACATATTCATGAATTGAGATAAAACTTTTTTGAGAAGATGCTTCGTTAATGTGTTAGACAAATTTAAAAACAAAAATCATAACAAGAAGTATTTAAGAAAACATTTCTTATCATTTATCATATAATTATAAAAGTACTTTGACTCTACTAACTCTGTTTTTTGAAAAAATTTCTTGGTTACGATATTCAATGTAAGTAGTGGTTAAGCAATGGTCAATATTCATGCAAAATTTTCAACAAGCCATGTTCTTCTCCTTAGTCAGAGTATATGCATACTAAATAGGAAGATTTTTCCTGAGTTAATGCTTCCTTCTAGTGATTTGTTGGAGTTTCGAGAAATTCAATTCATAATAGTGGCAGTCATGAAAGCTATCAGGTAACCAGCTATTTTTAATTGATAATATTATGCGATCTCAATTCAACAGTTTGGCAATTTCACATCCACAAATACAAGAAAACAATACCAGAATTGATTACAAGGGAGACAGTTTTTAAAAAAATGAAAGAGAAAACAATTCAAGCCACAACTTGAAAGTAGATCCTAAATCAAAAGAACAATCCATTTTCCATATACAATTTGATTAGAACGTGGGATCTCCAACAAGAAGCAGCAGAAGTGGGAGGCGCATCTTCTCTTGAAGACTCCACATTGAAACGTCACACACAATAATAGAGAAGGGACTGCAGGACAAGGGAAATGGCAGATGCAATGTAAGAAAATTACGTTGAACTACCCACGAAGATTTAAAAAAAAAAAAAGGTTTTAGATAAAATACCTTAATTTGCTTTGAACGGAAGATAAAGAATCCGATTCTTTAATCATTTTGTTTAGAAATTCTTGGGATGTCAGATTGTCTTGGCAAATTTGCCCTCTCTAATTGGCATTCAAAATTTTCCTCATATTAATCAAAGAAAGAGCATAACTATAGGTATGAGGCAACACATTTAAAATAAAATAAATGATTATCTAGATTTAGTTTAAATAAAATAATAATAATAAATTCTAAGTACATTAAAATAAATTATTTTTAAAAATTTTCATATTTTATTTTATAGTTATCTTTCAAATGTTAAAGCATTATAATGCATTGCACGAGGAGTAAATCTAGTTAACCTTATACAATGTGCCAAATGGACCTAATAAAAAGCAAGTTACCTAAAGTATCCATGAGATTTTCATTAATAATAATGATCCTATGTGTGAGTTTGAATTAGCTAATATAGTTGGGGTAAGTAAGGTAATATTGTAATACTCCCAATTTTTTAAGTATGCCGCACAATAGAGTAAAAAACAAGTCACATTAACGTGATTAACTACTTATCATTATCATCCTAAAACCAATAATGTAAAATTAAAGAGAGAGAGTAAAAAATGCCAAGTGCTTTGCAAGCTAACATGAAACTAATATTTTTAAAATTGAACTAGACTTTGAATTAAAAAAGTCAATAGATTATGGTTCTTACTATTCAATTGGTTGGACTGATTGTTAAATCAGTGATAAAATAATTAAATTAATTAAAAATATAAAAATTTTATAAACTAATAAAAACAAAAACATTAAAATGAATAAAAAATTAAAATATTTTTATAAATACATTTTAATAGTATATAACACTTATAATATTCATAAATAATTTAAAGTTTATATTATGTAGTTTTATTTATTTAATATCATTTATTTTTAAATTAGAAAGTAATCAAAATATTTAAAGTTGGCATGGAAAATTACAATCACTTTCTTTGTAAAATAATAAAAAAAATTATTGTAAGAATGAAAACAGTGAAAAAACAAAACTGAGTACTTTTTTGTAAAAAAAAAAAAAAAACTCCAAAGGTTAACAGTGAGCACAGCGCTCAATAAGGCTAAGTCAAACTAATGATGGCTCCCTTCTTTCATAAGTCTCTCTACTCACCTAAAGTCACCGTTTAATATTTTTTACTTTTGTTTTTCCCCCTCTTCGTAACCATCTTCCCATTCTTTCTTTCCATCACATTTCTCTCTCACAGCCGTTTACAAGCTCCGTCTCAAAAACTGATGAGGAAGAAACTAGCGAGAAGCGACGCATGGATGGAGGCTTGCAAATAGGAAGAAGGAAGATTCATGTTGCTCATGGGAAGAGTAAAGATGGCGATGATGACAATAATAGATTTGATTTATGAAGAAACACGAAAGAAAAGCTGAAAGACTGAAGAAGTGAAGAACACTAAAGAGCAAAACGTTGGCTTGACCGAGCCATTCTCAAAGGCGGGTGACGTCAAGTCGATCTGGTCCTGAAAACATTACCCGAAACCCAATAAACCCGATCCAATTTGACCCAACCCAGTCCAGTCATGAGAAAAAAAAAATCCGACCTAAAAAACTAATTTAGACAAACTAAACCAAGTTGTTCGGCTGGGTCAGACCAGACGCAGACTAACCTTCAAGACCAGTAGACTCAGTTTGGCGTTGTGCTTGTATGTATTACTCTTTATATATATATATATATATATGTTTTTTTGCTTTTGAGAATATACACCGACCAAAAGTACGCGGGTTTACTTATTTTAAAACCTAAGCCCAAGTTAATTACCTATCTTGGTTCATTGGTTACTCCTGCCAATGTCAATCCTCAACTTTCTCACCTTCGTCTTCCCTCCTATGCCCCCATTCCCACTTACATTTCCTCTACCCTGTGCGGTGTTCTCTCTCCTTGCTTCGTTTCTCTTTGTTCTGTTTCAAGCTTTTTTTTTTTTTTTGCCGCCATCGATTTATGTTCATCATTGTTATATGTTCGTTGTTGGTGCTTGAGAGTTAGATTTGAACTTTCACATTCATGGTGTTTGAGTTCCTTTTTGCTTTGTTTTGACTACTTCATTAATCCAATCTTGATGAAAACTTGATAGTATGGGATACAAGTCCCATAGTGAATATGATGGGATGCTCAATGAGGTATATAAGTGGGTTGGTTCTCCTACTTTAATAACTTTTAGAATAGAGTTCTCTATCTCACTTAGGTACCTATCAATTGTTATTAGAGCTTTGTTATTGGCGATTTTAGAGAAAGCTACCTGTAGAGTCTTCTGACCAGAAGGAGACCGAGTTAAGTGCATCGGAGTGCAACCGTTAGGACGTCAGCTTTTCGTAGCGGGTCAATCGATGGAGACTTGATAGTATGGGATACCAAATCTCACATTGAATAGTATGGGATGCTCAATGTGATATATAAGTGGGTTGGTTCTCCTACTTCAACAATTAATTTTTGGGATAGGATTTCTCATTCCATTTAAGTACCTATTATCTGAATCTTCTGTTAGTTCTTGTGAGAATTTCTTCTTCATCTTTAAAATATAAAAAAGAAAAAGAGCTTGACTGGTATATCAGTCTTATGTTCCAAGAGACCAAGCCTGGTCTGGGCCAACATCAGGCTTGATTCGGACTTGACCAAGCCTCAAACCATAAAATTTAGCTCGAGGTGTTTTTAGACCAGACTACGGATTGAGAATCAACGGGATCTAACCCAGTGATTGTGCAGCCCTTCAAAATGATGACAAAAACATATATGCTAATTATTAAGGCCTCATGAACAATGAATATGAAAGCAGCAAGAAGAGGACCGATTTATCATTTCTAAAATTATTATGTTTCATATACTTTGATTAGCTTAGAGTTATCAAATTCTTGGAAGAGCTTTTGGAAGCTGGTATTTCTAGAAGACAGTTAAGGCTGGCAAAATAATGTATAACCCAATAGCTTATAGGTTCAGACAAACCACATCTTTAGGAAGGTAATATAGTTTGGCTTGCTAAATAGTGTTAGCAAAGATGATGATTTTCATTTTCTTGAAGTGCCTTCTAGCGAGGTCACTCACCAATTATATCAGAGATAATGTAGGCATAGCTATTCAAGAGGTGTCTTTTCTTCATCACAGGGAAAAGAATACTATAAATCTGGATCAAATTTTGATCCAAACAGATTTTAGATCAAAAGGTGGCGTCAATGATAATTTTAGCCTTGACAGTTTTTAAAAATACAAATTAATCTATATTATTTAAAATTTGATCTGAACAGTTCAGATCAAAAAGTAGAGAGAAATTAAATTCTAGCCATCCCACATCTTTTTTCTTGATCAAAAACAGTGTTTGGGCTTTGTCTTGTGTTCCATACAACAAAAAAATCATAACTCAATGTCCAAAAATAAGTTAATTTTCATCGTAATCACACGGTGAACTGAAAATCACAAGAAAAAGCTCCTTTGTCCTAGCATTCGATAAAATAATTTATAATTACTAATAATCATGCTCAAGAATAATATTTTTATAATATTAGAAAATGAAAAATTACCCTAAAAACTAATGTGTGAAATAGGCATATTCACAAGATTAGGTAAGCAGACAAAGGGGAAGCATCATTTTGCCCCCATGTTCCATCACTTGAAGAATATATTGTGAAGCAATGTTACAGAATTTGTGAAATCCCAGAATGAGGCTATCGATTTGGAAGGATAAGATTATGTGGAATCTGCTACCTACCACTCGTTGCTTAAGGGAGCATCACATGGCTATCCAGGAATCATGTTTTTTTCTGTTCTAGGCAAGAGGAATCTTTCGACCACTTGTTCTTATTCTGTACTTTTTGACAAGCAGTCTGGTTTCAGGGGAAGACCTTCTCACCCCTGCACGTTCTGAACCATGCAATATCCTCTAAGAACTAGAAGAACTTCAGCAACAAGGTGAAAGAAAGTCCTCAGGCAAACGGCTTCCATTTAATGCGAAATTGGAATCAATGTTGAAGTGTCTGCTTGCATCACTGCACATGGACCGGAAAATTTTAACCCAAAGGACATGATTGCACAAAGCGTTAGAAAAGTTTCCAATGGCTACTGCTCGTGAAAATGTGTTGAAGATGAAGAACGTGGATCGTTGCATTAAGAACTAGAAAATGGAGCAGCACCAACACTAATAGATAATTAGAAAGAGTCAGAAAAAATTAGAAGGCTGAACCAAAAAGAAAAAGGTGAAACTACCAGCTAAAAGATAATCCGAGCTGAGTAACTACCTTGAGTTTTGATTGAAGATAAGAACATCAACTCTTTCCTTCGGTATTTTTCTATGGCCGGCCCACCTCCTGTAAAGATTTGAGATTATGAATTCTTTTCAAGCTATCATGTTAGATTATGGAAACAATAAATTTTGTACTCACAAGGAATGGGAGATTTTTTTGATTCAGGTAGGGTTTCAAATTGCAGCAATCTGTGATGATAAGTTTTTGTAGAGATGTCATATTTTCTATCGAATCCGGTAGAGATGCCAAAGTGAAGCAATATTTGATTTCAAGCTTCAGCAAGGAAGTGAGATTTCCTATAGAATCTGGTAGGGATGTCAAAGCAGAACAATATTTGATTTCGAGTTCCAGTAATGATGTAAGATTCCCCATTGACTCTGGCAGAGATTCCAGACAAATGCATTCTCCAATTTCAAGCATGCATAATGATGCGAGATTCCCTATTGACTCTGGTAGTGAATCCAAGGCATATGAACCTACAATTCCCAGCTTCTGCAGTGATGTAATGTTCCCTATTGACTCTGGCACTGATGCCAAAGCAAAGCAATTCCTTATTCCAAGCTTCTGCAGTGAAGTTAGATTCCCTATTGAGTTTGGGAGTGATGCCAAAGCAGAGCAACAAGAGATTTCTAGCTCCTGCAGTGATACAAGATTCCTTATGGATTCTGGTAGCGATGTCAAAGTGAGGCAATCATGGATCCTAAGCTCTCGTAGTGATATGAGATTCCCTATTGATTCTGGTAATGATGTCAAATTAGAGCAACATTCAATTCCAAGAACCATTAAGGATGTGAGATTCCCAATCGACTCCAATAGTGATGCTTGGCAACCTATGATTCCAAGCTTCAACAATGATGTGAGATTCATCAACTCTGGCAATGATGCCAAAGCATGGCAATTCGTGACTTCAAGTTGTCGTAGTGAGGAAAGATTCCCTATTGACTCAGGTAGCGATGCCAAATTAAAGGAATTTGCAATTTCAAGCTTCTGCAGTGATGAGAGATTCCCTATTGACTCTGGTAATGATGCCAAGGCAAAGCAATTCTTTACTTCAAGCTTTGGGAGTAAGGTGAAATTCACTATCGACTCTGGCAATGATGCTAGAGCAGAGCAATTTGTGATTTCAAACTTCCTTAGTGAAGTAAGATACCCTATTGACTCTGGTAGTGATGCCAGAGCATAGCAATATGTGATTTCAAGCTCCCACAATGATGTAAGATTCCCTATTGACTCTGGTAGTGATGCCAGGGCAGAACAATTTTTTATTTCAAGCACCCTCAGTGATGTAAGGTTCCCTATCGACTCTGGTAGCAATGCTAGATCAAAGCAACTTGTGATTTTAAGCTCCCTCAGTGATGTAAGATTCCAAATTGAATCTGGTAGAGATGTTAGGGCAGAGCAATTTGAGATTTCAAGCTTTTTCAATGGTGAAACACTCCTAATCGGTTCTGCTTGTGATGCAAAAAGAGAGCAATCGATGAATTGAATCTCAGACAGTGATGGGGGGCTCTTCACTGATTCTAGTAATGACACCAAACATGTGTTATTATCAATTTGAAGCTTCCACAGTGATGTGAGATTCCATATCAACTTTGACAATGATTCCAATGCATAGCATTTTGTGATTTTAAGCACCCTCAAGGATGTAAGATTTCCGAGGGACATTGGCAGTGATGCTAAAGAAGAGCAGTCTCTGATTACAAGCTTTTTTAGTGATGTGAGATTCCCCATTGATTCTGGTAATGATACTAGAGAGAGACAATTGGTGATTGTAAGCTCCCTCAATGATGTGAGATTTTCCATTGGGAGTGATGCAAAACATTTCCCCCAATAGATATGAAGCTTCAACAACCATGTTAGATTCCCTATCCACCTTGGTAATGTGTTGCCACAATATCGATCCAAACTGAGCCTTTTGATCTTGGGATGTGGTTGCAATGCATCTAAAATTATCTCATCTTTATATCCAGCTTCCCTTTCACTTTCTTCTGACTCTGGCAACCAAATAAGCTCTAATTCCTGAATATATTGCTTCTCAGCAAGTAACTTTGTAGACTCAACCTCTGTTGTATTACCACGTTGGGCTTGCAGGCTTGTGATTATTAGTTTCCCTCTCAGGCTATTGAGCCTGCTCAACTCACTTATCCTTGCACTATTTCTCATCCTATCATCGGATACAAACTTTGTCAACGTTTGCATGTGAGTTAATTGTCCCAATCCACATGGCATATATAACAATGAATTACAGCCCATCAGCTCAAGATGCTTAAGACTAACCATTTTACTGATATCTCCTGGCAGTTCCTTTAATTTGAAGCAGCAATTGAGTTTCAGTGTCTGCAAGTTATATAGCTCAGTAATACAGAGTGGGAGCTCCTCAAAATTGTTATTTGATAAATCAAGATATCTTAGGTGCTTTAACTTTCCTATGATCTCAGGAACTGCTCTAATAAATGAATAGTGTAGATCCAACACCCGTAAGCGCTTAGGGAATGATGTAGCAGAACCACCAAATAATTTACGCAACCTTAACAATGGTGGAAGATGACTTAAGGTAATTTGAATGAATCCGTTAGGTGATAATAGTGTTCTTAATTTGTTTGCCTTGAGCATTGAAGTTGGAACCTTCCACAAAAATGATTTGTTCTTATCAAATGACACATGACGAACCCCATCACCATAGTTTCCATCTTTTCCTTCGCTTATGACAATATATTCATTCTCTGCCACTAACATTGCCAGATCATGTATGAGGTCATGCATCTTGCATGTCCATACATCACCATACTCATTTACTTTAACATCTTGAAAGAAGCATCTTGACAATAACATCATGAAGTACTCATGACCAACATCTTCTACACTTCTACTTCTATCAAATGATTGAATGAACCCTTGGGCTACCCACAACTGAATAAGTGTTTTCCTCTCGAACACAAAATCTTTTGGAAATAAAGAACAATAAGCAAAGCAATTTTTCAAGTAAGAGGGAAGATGATCATAACTAAGTCTGAGAATTTCAAAGATTTTGTTCTCTTCTTGAGCTATTTTTGAAAGTTCACTATCCTTGAAATATATCCAATCCCTTTCTCCCAAGTTTCGTGAGTACAAGAGGCTACCCACAGTCTTTATAGCAAGGGGGACTCCAGAACACTTCTTGACGATGACCTTTCCGATTTCTACCAACTCTCCATTTGGTTCTTCACCATTTCCAAAAGCCACACAAGAGAATAGTTCCCAAGATTTTTGTTCATCTAGGCCTTGCAAGGAAATTGACAAATGGGTGCCCATTATCCTTGCTACTTTCTCACTACGTGTAGTTACAATTATCATGCTCCCATTGCTCCCTCCCATCAGCAAGTGTTTCAATTTAATCCACAATGCACTGTCCTCATTCCAGACATCATCTAAGACAAGTAAAAATCTCTTCCCCCCAATCTTGTCACTAAGATCGTGTTCCACTTGCCCTGTCTGTCTCCCCAAAATCTTTTGAGCCATTTGGTTTACATCAAAAACAGATTCATCACACACAGAGACCCACATTTTTGGCTCAAAATAGTTTTGAACGGCCTTGTCATTGAATACAAGTTGAGCAAGGGCAGTCTTTCCCATTCCTCCGATTCCAAAAACAGAAACTACTGAAACATTGTCTGTCACATTAGAGTCCAATAAGTAATTGATGATACAGTTCCTCTCCTCCTCCCTCCCAATAACCTCATGTTCAGGCACAAAAGAGTATGTTTCTCGCTCCCTATACAGAACTGGAACATCTGGAGCGGAATCGTTGAATTTGAAATCATTCTTAACTTTTGCAAGGTGATCTAGTCTTTTCATGATTCCCTTAAATGCATGACTCATTTTAAGATAATAAGCAACTCGGTTTGACTTGGAGAAGAAAACTCGTACCTCTTTCGCTTTTCTGCGTTGGGTCATAATCTCTATCCTCAAAGCTTCAGCAGACAAATCATCGAACAGGTCATCGGCATCAAGAAAAACGTCTTTAACTTTCACCAGCCAATTAGTAACTTGGAGGTTGGTGGCCTTTCCCTCGGCATCCCTGAGCACGTCTTTGATGGAAGCCACAGTGATCTTCATGCTCTCCAAATCATCTTTGAAGTTCCAAATCAATTTGAAGTCCTCAGCAAAGGGAGAGCTCAGCAGATCAATGATTTTTGAAGCAATTGCGTCCATGGTTTCCAAGCAAATTTAGTTTGACAAAGATGAGAAAAAGTGTTGAACTGTTGGTTGACTGAGTTTGCAGCAGATAATGAGTTAGGTTCGTGTCCTCTGTGATTTAAGGATGAGATGAATAGTGGTCCGACCTTTGACTGTTAGTGGGTTACACCTAATTTTGTGCTTTTCGCCTTTATCTTCTTTTGGAATAATTGATCTTTTCCACTGCAACAAGCGAAAGACTACGCGACACTCACAGTGCCGCTCAGGAAAGACACTCGCATTGTCTCGTATAAATAATTACAAGTCAACTTCATCGCAACAATGACATCTAGAAGTCCACTTTAAATAAGCTCGATATTATCTTACGGCAGTCTAGACTTTGAACTCTTCAATCCTCATTCGCCAAGCAGAATTTGAACTTGCTTTACCAAGTACAACATTTTCATTTTTAACTGGTCTGAGTCTGAGAAGGTGGAATAGGAAGATGCTATATATCGACGGTTTAAAAAACGGAAAATTATCAACTTCCTTAAAACAACTATCAACATCATTAACAATTAAACAGTTTTTTTCAGTTTAATATATTAAATCCAACAATACAATTTCCGTAAACAACGGAGAATTCATGGATAAAAATATTACGAAAGATATGGAAAATGCAAAGAATATTGCGGTATTGGACATAAAATCAGTCTTCCCTCAATTTCATAGAGTTTCTCATAGTCAGGTAGATAGGTTTTGTGCCAGTTGGTTATTTGCCGTAGACATCAACATTTAAATAGTCTTATTTTCAGGAACGTTTCAATTGATTCACTAACTTTTTCCTACTATGTCTACGATCGTCACTTTGGTAGATACAATCTCAACGTAAGGACTATGAATTTTCTACTAGAAATCTTATGATCCTTTGTTTTAAAGAGAAAATTCAAAAGCACAGACACTTTCAACAGGCAACATTATGATACAATGTTAATGGATCTCACCTCCTTATTTAATATATTCTACATAATAGATATTCACGCAATGCGAGAGCTAATCTTCTTAAGTGTTTCCCTTTGGATTTATTTTAATACTTTTGAATTTAGGACTTTTTATTAAATATTTGGTACTCTTTTAATATATATAATGTTTCATTTTTAATTAAAAAAATTAGAAATGTAAAGAAAGAATAACACTTAAAAAGTTAAGTACCCAAAGATCAATTTAATATTAGGTTCCAATTTAAAAAAAAAAAAATGAACTGTCAATATACATTCAAACAGCTATATCTGGAAGCCCAGAAATCAAACGCATTGACGTGTATATGTCCCCCGAGCAGCTCACTACCGACAAGTGCAAGATGCCGAGGCCCGAGGCTTCCTTCATTGTCTTTCGTAATTCAAATTCAAAAATATATAAATAATAAATGTTGAGAAACTTATAATAATTATCGAATAATGATTTAACGCTTAAAATCAAAGTTAATTATTATAATTGAATGATTATTTAATTTGGAACTAAGAATTAAGAAATTTATGCAATAAAAAATAGGGAAATATATAGTGCTGAAATATATATATATATATATATATTTATTTAGATAAAGAATGAATTCTTTCAGGAGAAAAGGGAAAAGATATAAAGTTGCGATTAGCAAGAATTATAAAATCCGAAAAAATATCTGGTCCAAAAAAAAAATCTGCAACAAATATAAAACATGTCGCCTTATTTTTTATCCTTCCATCGCGTCTTCATGCTTGTTTCATGTTGATCCATTTCTACAATTTTTTGACCATAGCAAAATAAGGCATCCAAGTAAACCCTCTGGATCAAAGGTGGATGATGTAGTAAATGCTTGAAAATAAGGGTGGAGGGAGGTGGGGGGGAACTAGAAGAGAAAACTTCTAAAAATGAATTTTTGTTCTTCTAGTTTTCTCTCATATCTATTTTCTTCCTGCTTTCCTTTCCATTCAAATCAAGTCTTGAAGTTGGCCGGGAAAAAAAAAACCAAGTCTTGAAACCTAAGTCATTTTCAACGATAAAACTGACAGAGAGCTAATCTGAAGAATCATTTGTAACCATGATAGTTCAGAATGTGGAAAAATCAGACGACGTAATGACTTGTTGCCATTACATGCACTGATTTGTTGATGCATGGTTCTAATTTTTGAGTTCTTTGTGCAACAGAAACCATCCAACCTAAGAGAACAGCTTCGTAATTTTTCACCTGACAATGCTGTCCAAATGGGAGCTCACTTAGCATGCTTCTAATTTTACCAATGTCTTGTATGGTTTTGATGAAGATGATTTTTTGTATAAGATACAGACAAGTACAATATTTCCTGAGATTAAAACGATAGCCTAAGGCCTAAGCATGATTTCTCTGTTTCAACTAAGAGCAGACAGAATAATCCCAAGTGCCAAAAGCTTGGCATGTACTCATTTCTTCCTAATATTTCTCATACAATTTAAATAAAAAATTTGTAGTTTTACTGATGCACTTGTATACTGAATCATAATTCTTCTTCAGTCATTTGCTTCCAGCAAGGAGGTTTATCTTTTATTGACTTCCTTCCTCATTATTGTTGGCTTACTCTGCACACAATGTTGGATGTGTGTATATATATGTGTCCTTTTTCCCCTTCCCTTTTCCCCTCGTCTCTTGCCACTTGAAAGTGAGAATTTTGTGAAGATGACTATTCTATAATGAAATTATATAGCTCAACCCCTCCAAAAAAGACCTACAAAAAAAAGGACTGTAATGACTTTAAAGATCTAAATGCTCAAGAACAACCAAATTGACAAAAATAACTGAAAGTTAGATGGGAGTTCATCAGCAAAATACACAGAAAGTGGAAGTTGGCCTCCAACAAGAAGCAACAACATTCTCCAAGAAGTAAAGGCTAAAAGAAACAATGAAGATAAAGAATGAAATGTCAGAATGAAGGGGATTTGATGAAAGATTTGAAGAATTTGAGCTATTAATTAACTTACAGTGAAGCAATTCGTGGGTAACAAGGTAAGAGGCTCGAGAGAACTTTATAACCAAGTTTTTGACAGGTAATGCCAAACCATGTGCCTAGTGCTGCAATGAAGATTTAAAAACGTGAGAAATGAGAGGCCAAAAATAAACTTTTGAGAAGAACAACAATGAATCTAATACCACCATTTCTGTTTGTTTCAATTGAAGGACACAAATTCCGCATGAGTTGAATATGAACTTATGAGATGTGAGAACTGATTCTATACTAGACAATTCCATCATCAACACTGTTTTCAATTCGTTTTTTATGTAGCTTCATGAAGTTAGCAAATTGAAGTGAATCTTCATAATGGTAACTTCGTTTCAGCTTCCTTCAACATCACTCTGCCTTTACCACCTCTTGAATTTATGTACTTGTCTTACTCATTCCTAAGCATAAAGATTTTCACGAATTGAGATAATCAATTAATATAAGATCATATATAATTGTTCTCAAGTAGATGACTAGCCCAAGTATATATTTGAAATTTACCGAATGTGGATGTAACAAAACCTTTTTTGAGAAGATGCCTCATTAATGAGTGACACTAATTTAAAAAAAACGTACCAACAAGTATTTAAGAAAACATTTCTTATCATTCAGTGTACAATATATCTATACTCTACTAACTCTGTTTTGCAAACATTTCCTTAATTATAATATTCGATGTAAGTATTGGTTAAGCAATGGTCAATAAATAATTTTAAGAATATCTGAAGGGTAAAGAGTAAGTTGTAGTGACCTTGCATTCATGAAGAATTTTAAGAAGCCATGCACTTCTCCTTAATCAGAGTATATGTAGACTGAGGAGGGAAAGATTTTTCCTGAGTTTACACTTCCTTCTATGGTTATTTGTTGGAGCTTCGAGAAATCCAACTCATAATAGTGGCAGTAATAAAAGCAATCACATAACCATCTATTTTTAATTGATGATATTATGCTACCTCAATTCAGCAATTTGGCAATTTCACATCCAGCAACTACAAGTCCATTTCACCCAATTTCACTCATTTATTATTCCTTTATTTCCGAACAAGAAACATACCTGAATTGATTGCAAGGAGACAGTTTTTTAAAGAATGGGCAAAAAAAAAAAATCCAAGCCACAACATGGACGCAGATTCTAATGTACAAGAACAATCCATTTGACAGTGAAAATAGAATGTGGTCCTTGGAAATAAATTACACGTGATTAGAAAGTGGCCTCTAACAAGAAGCAGCAGAAGTAGGAGGCACATCTTCTCGTGAAGATGTAACATGGAAACGCCACGCACAAAAATAGGTAGAGACTGCAGGATAAGGAAAATGGCAAATGCAACATAAGAAAGTTACCTTGAATAACCCACAAAGAGAACAAAAAAGTTGTAGATAAAATATCTTGAGCTGCTTTGAAAGGAAGATAAAGACACCGATTCTTTATCAACCGGAAATGAACACTCTTGGGATGTGAGCGATTCCTGGCCAATTCGCCCTCTCTAATTGGTGTCCAAATCTTTCTGTCAAAGCAGAGCATCCTGTGAGTGTAAGTTGTTGCAATGATGACAAACTCTCTATTCAATTTGGAAGTGATGACAATGCAGAGAAATGTTTGAGTGTAAGTTGTTGCAATGATGACAGACTCCCTATTTAATCTGAAAGTAATGTCAAAGCAGAGCAATGTATGAGTGTAAGTTGTTGCAACGATAACAAACTCCCTATTGAATCTAGAAGTGATACCAAAGCATAGCAATGATAGATTGAAAGATGTTGCAATGATGACAAGCTCTCTATTGAATCTGGAAGCGAAACCAAAGCAATGTATCCACCAACAAATAGCACTTGGAGTGATCTGAGACTCCCTATCCAATCTGGTAACCATTTGCCATAATATCCATATATGCTCAATGATTTGATTGTGTGAGGAGGCTCTAAAGCTTCTACAATTATCCCATCCTTATCGTGTACATCTTCTTCACTAAATTCATTTTGGGTTTCTCCATGTAATGACCACTTTAGCCACAATTTACGAAGATATTGCATGCCATTTAGTAACTTCACTGTCTCAACCTCCTTTACATTACTCTGCTGCCTTTGTAATTTGGAAATGACTACTCCCCCCCTTAGGCCTTTGAGATCATGCAGCTCGCTTATTCTTGCACCACCTCTCCTTTCGTCCACCACAAATGTTGTCAATGTTTGAAGATTAGTCAAGCAACCCAAACCACATGGCATATATTCCAACATATCACAATCATGCAATTCAATATGTCTGAGACTTACCATCTTCTTGATATCTCTGGCAATTCTTTCAACAAATTACATCCATTAAGTGTTAGGGTCTGTAAGCTATGTAATTTGTAATTTCCCTCGGAAGCCTCTCAAGACGATCATTATTTGATAAATCAAGGTATCTCAAATGCTTTAATTCTCCTATACTTTCTGGAAGTTCGGTCACATCTATTCCCCATGTACTGTCCGCTCGTAGAAAAAAATGCCATGATAGTGCAGTACACAAGTGTTTTGGAAACAATGTTGTGGACCCCCGAATTGAAGCATGCAATTTTGACCGTAGAGAATCACTTGGGATTATTTTAAACTGCCCTTTAGGCAGCATAATTGTTCTTTTTTTTTTTTTTTTGTCTTGACATTATTGATTAGAAACTTCCACTCATTGTCAAAATGACTTGACACATGGCGAATCCTTGCACCAAAGCTTTCTTTTTCTACTCTTTCACTTGTGACAATGTAACACTCATTTTTTGTGATTGACCATGCATCATACATGAGAGCAAAAGAATATTTGATGCTTCTGTCATTCAACAAAGTTAAAGACCAAATTCTTTTCTCCACTTGTAATGAATAATCGATGTAAGGCTCTTATTATTTAGTAAGAAAAGAATAAAATGATTTTGATACATGATTTGTGCAATAGCTTCATACAAGTAACGGCTATGCATTCTATCTCAAGCTACTAATAGATTTATGAACTTTTGAGAATCTTAATTCATTAGTCCAACAAAAAATGCCACAACTACAATAACATTTCTAATTAATGGGGATGTTATTGGAAAGCAGAGTACAGTTTTTTGATTGCTTGTAAAGCAACTTTATTTACAGGGAAATTGGGAGTAAATTCTATAAAACTTGTGATGGGATTAGATAGTAAGAATAGAACAACAGAGACGCTTAATATTTCTCAAAGTGAAAAGTGGGGACTAATACATGCTTATCTAGTTTGAGGAAATTGCATAAATTCTGACGGTTGCCTTACCCGTGCATGTTTCGAACGTTCTAATGATATTGACAGGTTTTTGAATCAGCAGTATAATATTGACAAGTAATTGTTTAAAATTAATAGCACTGTTTCTTAAATTAACAACTTCAATGAAAATACTTGAAATTAAACTTATGATGCGTGTGTGTGCATTATTTTGCATACTATAATTAACATTTCATTTGGATGAGGAGAAAAATATAGAGAAAGGAAAAATAAAAGGAAAAACTCCTAAAAATAAAAAATTTACTATTTCTGAAAAAAATTTCTCCCAATTTTCTCTCCTTTCTATCTTCTATCCACTTTATCATCTATCCAAACCAAATCTAAGGACTTCATTGATTCAATAGTTTTCATAGTTTTGGAGAACCAAAAAGTCATAGGTTCAAATCCACATTATCATCTCTTAAAAGTGTTGACATTTGTTGATCCCCTTATTAGCACAAGTACTCTATCAACACATGGCAATAGCGACTCTAGCACCAAGAACAATAGTAGGTTTTTTTAAAGGATTGAAAAGCATTTTTATCCCTTAATTATTTATTTAGAAGTATTTAATATCCTAAACTTTCATATGATATAATTTCTTCCTTCAACATTTAAAAATAGTGCACTAGGCATCTTGCCGTTAAAAATGTTTACTTTAACCGTTAGTTTCACACACAATGTTTGGGCCTTTGATATTCAGCACGGTCCACAAATTCCAAGTCTAAAAGAAATGTTGATGAAACAATTAAAATTAATGTGAGTGATTATGTAATAACCCAAAAAATAATAATAATACAAATTAAATATGTAATAATGTGTATTGATTGTAAAATTATTAATTATTGGGATATGTCAAGAAGGGAAGATGGTGTAGTGGTAGTTGTGCAAGTATTCCCTTAATAGGTCCCAAGTTTGAATCTGCTAGAAGCCACAAGGAGAATTATTTTTGCCTTTTTACTTTGTGAAATTGCCAAACTACCCCTCTGATAAATTTGATATATTCTCCTCTGCTCCTTTGATTTTTCCAGAGAGACCGACGACTGTGAGAGAGAGAGAGAGAAACGACTCTGATACTCGATCATTCTGCTTCGCCTCCTCCTTCATCCTTTTTGATCACAATCTTCACCGGTGTGATTGCAGAAGCTCCGTCCGACACTAATCCAACAACTCGTGACTTTTGTTCCTTTCTTCTCCTCTGTTCCAGCTCGCCAAAATTCTTTCTTCTATGCTGTTGGTGACTGTATGGATGGGTGCAAGAAGGTTTGCTTTCTTTTGCTTGCTTTATCAGTTACCGATCTGTTCATCTCTTCCTTGCGCTCAACGACAATTTTTTTCCCCTCCTCTATCCAGGCACGATTTCCTCTTCCTCTCCCTATTCGTGCGTGTTGGTTTATTAGAGGTAAGAAACGTGATCACTTCTCCTTTCCTTAGAAATTTCTGTGCGTGTAAGTGGATGAAGTCATGGATATCAAAATTCAATTTTTTTTCTCTGTTGGTTTTGCTGCTGCCGTGCTGCTGGAAAAAAAATGAAATGACAATGAAAATTTAAAGTTAAGTTATAAATAGATCTTAAAGTTTCATAATGGTATATATATGGGTTTGAATTTTAAGTTGAAGTAATTTGGTTTAATTGATTGATTTTGAGGATTTGGTGGGATGAAGTTGGAAGGGGAAGGGCTTAAGCATGAGATTGAGATTGGTGCTTATAAGGTGTTCGGTGAGATGCTTGTTTGAAGAGTTTTGCTAGATTTATACTTTTCTGAAATTCTATTTAGTGGGATGAGCGGCATGATCGATTCAAATTTTATTTATGTGAGTTTTAACTTGAGCATTGCAAGGAGTTTGATTCTTGAGTTATAGTCTAGTTAGTTAAATTTTTAAAAGATTTATGTTGAGTAATTTATAAATTCATACGTAAAGGGGTGTTTATCATTCAATTTTGAGAATACATTTAAGATATTTGAGAAATGGGCCAAATAAGCATGATAAATTTAATTGTAGGTGTTTGAGAATTTTGCACCCAAGGTGTTTGACACAAGGTATAAGAAAAAAAACCATATCTCATTTAAATAGTAGTTATGATTGGTATGATATGAGGTAACTTGGTGGTAAGTGATGATGTTTGGAGACCATTAAGATATAAATTTTGGTTTTTGAAATCTTGAATACTTCAAGTGGTTGGGATTGTGTTGGTAATGGAATAAAATTTATATAACTATAGGAAGCAAATTGAGGTTTCATTTATTCATATAGGGTATGTGGAAGATGAGTCTCTTGATAAGAATTGAGGAAGGAAATCATTGGGTTTGGAATTCAGCAAGTAAGTGAATAGCACCCCATCATTTTTCAATTAAAGTAGTCTGTTTTTAAAATATTACATTTTCATATAAATCATTTTAACAACTACGATGATTATTATGTACTTTGTTAATGAAATCATTTTGGTTCTGAAAATTTTAGAATGATGGTAAAAGTTAATTAAATTATGGTATATGCATGTATTTTCTTTATGAAATATATTTTCAAGATCAATGGAGGCATCTTTGTTTATTTTACTTTTGAAATTCTTGGTTACTCATCTAGTACAAGCTTATACATTTGCTATGAAACAATGTTTTGGTGAACTCTGAGATTTGACATGATTCATGCGAGTTTGATATTGAGAACATAAAGTGTATTTCAAAAATGATTATTCTCGCATGTTTGAAAAGTGATTTTACGAGGACTTTAAGCAGAACACTGTTGCAAACGGCAGTTCCACTAGCCCTTGGTGCGCCTTGGTTAATGACTAGTTAGTTTGATTTTTCGTGAGCTCTATTCTCACGTTTGTTATTCGTGAGCCTCGCACTCGCGTTTGTTTTGTGGCCTTAAGCCGCGTTTGGTTACTTACCCTCATGGACTGGTGTGTCCACATTTATTTTCGTGGCACAAGCCGCGTTTGGTTATTTTACCCTCGTGGACTGTGTGTTCACGTTTGATACTTGCTCTGCAAAAGTCCTTAAAAATATTAGTTTTTAATTGATTTATAAATAAACGATTTATTGGTTTTATTTAATAAAGGGTACTTTTATTTATTTATTTATTTATTTAATTTGCTTTACAAGCACAAAGAGTTGAACTGTTTTGTTATTATCAATTTGGTGGTTTAGTAGTTTGAAGTTATATGGAACTTCTTAATCTTTAAATTCATGATTATATTATATTGATTGTTCTTAGCTAGTATAATTGAATTTTCAATGTTTGTAGTTAGTAAGTTTGCTACTTTTACTCAATTATGAGTAAATTATCTTCCTTTAACATATCATATTCGAGAAATTTTAACTCATTCATGTTTTATTATTATAATTGATATTTCTAGTTATTGTGAGTTATTAATCTGAATTAATTTCCTTTCAATTATTTCATATAATAGTAAGTTTATTATTTTGCTCTGTTAAATTTTATTTTTAGAGATGCTATTCACTGAAAATTATTTTGGTCTCAGATTTATTAATTGACGCTGGGCCTCTTGCCAACCTTTAAGGGCTTGCAACTGTGCGGGATAAATATTTATTTTGTAAATCTCTTCTCTTTTAAGGTAAATATTCAATTAGATATTTTATTTAAAAAAAATTATGTTTTAGGAGCTCCACGTTAACTATAGCTAGGATCCTGATTTTTGTTCTATTATGTCGACTGTTTGTATCTGGGAAACATAGTTTTAACCTGTTGAATGCATACTATAATAATTTCTGTTATAGAGATTTCGGGAAATCTTATTTATAAAGAAGGTTCTGACAAAATTTTTATAAAAATATTAAAACTTTTATTAAAACAATCATTGTTAAAGATATCATAATTTCAATAAAAATACAATTATGTTTTTGAAAAGTGAAATTTCACTTAATTTGAGGCTTAAAGGATGTATGATACAATTCACATCCTATGCCAGTCACTCTTTGTTTTAGGGGTGTGATAGATTAGGACTCTCATCACTTAAGCAAGTAATTGGAAATTTGAATCTCAACCCTTGTATATGTTTCAATTTAATTGAAAGAGGTATACCATTTACCCTCAATATCTCGAAAGATATAATCTCTATTTTCAGTTAGGCTTACTCCTTATACTATCAAAAACAATATTGATAAAAGGCTTGGCTATAAACATAGTTTAATTGGGATTTTTTTTCCTGCATTTCTCGTTGAGCTATGGGAAGAAAAATCTCTTCAAGCCTAATCAAGAAATGAATAGAATGAGATGGAAAAAAGAATAAAAATCATTCTTTACTTAATAAATGTGTTTTATGCTAAAAATAAAAAGTAAATAATTATTTTAAAGAATGATAACATATGTATGACATATATTACATGGAGAATCTCACTTACGGCCCCATAACACAAATTTGCATTTAGGGCCCAATAAAATATGAAAATTCACTATATGCCTGAGAGCCCTTCTTGCAAATTTTATTGTGGATGAAAAGAGGCATTTGCCCTATCTCAATAGAATGCCCATATATGCACAACAACATATTCATAAATTCTTAACACAATGTTCATGAATATATAACACATCTGATGGACATTAACTTAAAGTATGTTGTTTATTATAGACTTTATGCTACATATGTTTACTATGTTGAGAATTGATAGACATCATGTTGTGCATTCATGGATATTATATTGTTCATCCTTTGCTTGCTTGTGCAATGTCTACTAAATGTATTGTGCATTCATGAATATTGTATTGATAATTTATGAACATCATGTTGTGTATACATGAATATTTTGTTGAGATAAGGGCAAGTGCGTCTTTTTATCTATAACAAAATTTGCAAAAAAAAAAAGCTCTCAAGCCTGCAATACATTTTCAAATCTATTAGGCCCTAAATGCAAATTTTTGTATTCTGAGAGCCTTAAGTGAGACTCTCCCCATATTATATTGTTAGACAGTAGAGTTAGTAATTTAAATCAATCCCAATAAATTCAAAAAATAATTAAGATTGAATATAAAAAAATGACACTTTATCTATTATCAAAAAAATTCAAGCCAAACTTGAGTGAGTTTGGCTTGAATTGTTAGTTGTGTTTATATGGAATATTTTGGGTTCATTTTGATTCACATGAATAATTTGGTAGGAGAAATAATAATCGGCATTCATCAATAACATACACTGAAATATTGGAAGGCGGCCAACTATAATTTATTACCTCCCCAGAATTATTACTTAATACTATTTTTTAGTTTGGCTAGACTATTTTTAAAAGTAGTTAGATGAGGATTAAGTTTTCTTTTCTAAAGTCTGCTTTATAGGCACCATTCCCAGTGAGATTCCAATTGCTTCTTGCATCACTATCATCAATGTTTGGGTGTTTTGTATAAACTGAAAATTACAAAATTATATGTTTAGAGGTCGTTAGTTTTCAAGCAAGCACCAATTCCAGTTGCCATTTGTGATAAAGTCTCTAAAACTATTATGCTCAGAAATTTTAAACAGCATCACTAGCTCCAGTTCATATTTGTTTTCCAATCCCTAAACCATATGCTGTATCTTCAAGAATCAAACAAGGATCCTAAGACAACAACTGTAACATCTTAGAAAATTTAATCTTAATTAACTAAGCTTAACTAAGATAATTAAGTGATTAATGTGGTATGTGGTCAAAGAGGTCTAATAAGTGTGTTTGTTTGTGATTTCAATCCTAAATATTGGTTCAAAGTAAAGTCGGGTTACTCAGGCATCAAAAGATGAGAAAAGCTAAAGGAGAAACCTCTCAGCCATATGTCATAGCGTGTAACATATCCACCACGATGCACAAAGGGCAAGAAGTGAGGGAGAGCCTCTCTATGCCATGCGCCATGTAACACACCAAATTTTTTTTTTTTAAATAATTTAACTCAACCATAGTTGGGTTACAGCCACCCAACACATTTTTATATCAATAATTTCGATATAAAATATTTTATAATTGGCTTCAACTTACACACTATAACATTTCAGATAAATTTTTACCTCCCACATGCCATTAGGCTAAATCACATTTGTCCATCCTTATACTCCCAACAAGTAAACTAAATCACATTTGTCCATCCTTATACTCCCAACAAGTAAAATAAGCAATTTAGTCAATTTTCAACACAAGCCAGTTATTTGGCCTTATAATCATGCCATTTTAACCAATCCAAAGTAAACCAAATATTAAAATTACAGTCATCCAAATTGTACCAAAAATAGAAATAGTTTGAAAGGCATGATTACATTTATATATTCATATAATTGACAATAAACATAAAAAAAGTCCTAATATTGGCAATATAACACATTATAAATCATAAATTAAATACCCAAAAGAGACAGTGGATCTATACCACTAAGCCTCTGGGACTCCTCCACGTGTCACTCTTGGCTCTTCTCCTGAAAATTGTTAACCACATAATGAGACTCAAAAGTCCCAGTAACCAAAGCCAATTTATGATAGTGTATACAAACAGTTAAGTGTGTGCTTACTAAGTGAGAATTAAAAATAATATAATTCCAACAAATATAAGAAATATTATAATAAACACAAACAACCATCCTTATATCCCTCCATTAACCTCGAGCCGTAGCCCTCACTCGGTACTAAATTACCCGGCCAAAGGTAGATTAGCCCGAGCCCTTACAAACCACCTATTGAGCTCCAATAGGGGCGTACCACGTGGCACATAAATACAACAACAATAGCAAGTCTCCCAACACCTCCCACAATAATTAAACAAATTCATAATAATATTGCACAATTATACAATATTACAAAATTCATAATTTTCTCAATAATCACCCAATTAACAAGAAGTAACACTAATCACAAATTAAAAGCATGGTTACCTTGTGGCTTTTTCAATAAATTATTCCTTAAAATTTCTCTCTCACCACAATCTTCACCAGTAATACAATCTACAAATAACATATTATTTATAAATATTAGTTTCAATTTTTGAAACTAATAAAATAATTCTAATAATAGAATTAAAAATATAACATAATTCTTAATCTCAATCTTAATACAAATCTATAGTTAATACTATTAAGTATAATTTTTAACTCCTCTTTTAATTATCAATAAACATTGATAATCTAAAAATCAAATTTTAAACTAATTTCTATTATCAAAATTTTCTTTTTATTTTATAAATTCGTACCTAAAATACCCAAAAATAAAAAATTAAGTCTCTAGCTTAGAATCATAATCCTATAACCATAATAATTCATTTCTCATCCCAAATAATCATCTAAACCTCAATAAATCAACATATATTTTCAGATCTAGTTTAGAATTTGATCCATAAGCCATAAATTCAAAGATCATTAACAAATTTATACTCTATAACATTTATTATACTACTGACAACCTCAAAAACCATATTTATTCAACATAAATTCATCCCTCTTTCAGATCTTAAATTTTCTACCACTACAAACTCAGAAACTAAAGAAGAAGGATGACTAAGAAAAATTTTTAGAACACTTACTTAGTCTTGAAAAGCTTAAAATCACACCCTAAATATCCTATTAAAAACTCTTACCTTAAAACCCAGCACCGGTGAATTTGGCTCACAGATGCTCTCTCTGCCGAAGCTCACGCACGAAAGAAGGAATGAAGAAATGAAGGAACAGGTGAGTTTTTATAAAAATTCAGTGGGTCCCACATTTTTTTTAAATTATTTTCTCTCTCTTCTTCTTCTTTTCTTTTTATTATTATTTTATTATTGTTACTGTTGAGGCGGCGGACGAAGCAAATTCGTTTTCTTCTTCTTCTTCCTTTCTTTTCCTTTCTTTCTTTTTATTATATAATAATAATTTAATAATATTTTATTTTTTTATTTATTATTTTATTTTTTATTTTTTTATTTATTTTTTTTTATTTTTATTTATTTTTTTTTTCATACCTTTTTTTTATAATAATAATTTAATAATACTTTTCAAAATTTTTATTAACCCAAATTAACTATTAAAATTTAAATTGGGATGTTACAATTCTCCCCTCCTTTTAGAAATTTTGTCCTCAAAATTTAAAATTAATAACTATTAACTACTCACTTAATCAAAAAGACGAGGATAATCACGTCGCATACTGTCCTCGGTCTCCCACGTAACATCACCTGGAGTTGTGCTCTTCCAGATTACTTTAACCAATCTAATGGTCTTATTTCTTAATTGCTTGTCCTTATAATCCATAATCCTTTCTGGTTCAGCTCTGAATGTCAAATTCTCCCTGAGTTCAATTTCCTCGGGTTCAATTATATGGGAAGGATCTGGTTGATACTTTTTCAGTTGTGACACATGGAATACGTTGTGTATTCCAGCAATTTGGGGTGGTAATGCTACTTGGTACGCTACTGGTCCAACTCGTTTTAAGATCTCAAAAGGCCCCATAAACCTTGGTGTCAACTTCTTAGCCTTAATAGCTCTTCCAACACCAGTTACCGGAGAGATTTTTAAAAATACATGGTCACCTACTTCAAACTCAAGCGGTCTTCTCCTCTTATCCGCATAACTCTTTTGTCTACTTTGAGCTGTGAGTAATTTTTGCTTGATTAAAGCAATCTTTTGGGTAGTCTCATCAACAATGTCTGGCCCCAAAACAGTTCTCTCACTTAATTCTGTCCAACACAGTGGCGATCTACATTTTCTTCCATACAATGCCTCATAAGGTGCCATCTGAATGCTAGAATGAAAACTATTATTGTAGGCAAATTCAGCTAATGGTAAGTGACTATCCCAATTACCTCTAAGCTCAATGGCACACGCTCTTAACATGTCTTCAAGAGTTTGTATGGTTCGTTCCGTTTGCCCATCGGTCTGGGGGTGGTAAGCTGTGCTAAAACTCAGACGAGTACCCATGGCTTCCTGTAATGACTTCCAAAAGTTTGATGTGAATCTCGGATCACGATCAGATACAATATTTGTCGGCACTCCATGCAATCTCACCACTTCTCTTATGTAGATTTCAGTTAATTTTTCGAGAGAATACTTGATATTAGTAGCAAGAAAATGAGCTGATTTGGTGAGTCGATCTACGATTACCCATATAGTGTCATGACCAGAAGATGTTCTAGGCAATCCTGTAATGAAGTCCATAGAAATGCTGTCCCATTTCCACTCTGGAATATCAAGAGACTGTAGCATCCCGGCTGGTTTCTGATGCTCAATTTTGACTTTCTGACAAGTCAAACAACGAGTTACATGTTCAGTTACATCTCTCTTCATCCTTGGCCACCACCAACCACGTCTTAAGTCATGATACATCTTAGTTGCTCCTGGGTGAATGGTATATTTACTCTGATGAGCCTCCTCAAGTAAGATATTTTTCAATCGAGTATCATTAGGCACACACACTCTACCTTTATATCTTACGACATCATCATCGGTCACATCAAAATGTTCAGCCTTTCCAGCCCCAATCTCTACCCTAATCTTATTCAAATAATCGTCCTTCTGCTGCGAAATTCTGATTTCTTCCCAAAAATTATTCTCAAATTCAGTAATATGTAGAGCAGCCAAACGATTTTCGACTACTTCTACATTTACTGCATGAAAACTACTCCATAATTCATGTTCTCTGACCATCATGTGAGCAGTATGTACAAGTTTCCTGCTCAGAGCGTCGGCGACTACGTTAGCTTTCCCTGGATGATACTTCAACTCAAAGTCATAATCCTTCAAAAACTCAATCCATCTGCGCTGTCTCATGTTGAGCTCCTTTTGATCAAACAAATATTTTAAACTTTTATGATCACTGAAGACTTCAAAAGAAGAACCATAAAGATAGTGCCTCCAAATCTTCAAGGCAAATACCACAGCAGCAAGCTCCAAGTCATGAGTAGGGTAATTTTCCTCATGAGGTCTCAACTGTCGAGAGGCATAAGCCACTACTCGATCCTCCTGCATCAATACACAACCTAAACCTTTCTTAGAAACATCAGTATACAAGGTATAAGGAGCAGTTGGAACAGGTAAGGTGAGCACCGGTGTGGTGGTCAACCTCTTTTTCAGCTCCTGGAATGCAATTTCACACTCGTTCGTCCAAATAAATGGAGCATCTTTCCTGGTCAACTTAGTCAAGGGCATTGCAATTTGTGAAAAACCCTTAATGAAACGACGATAGTAGCCTGCAAGACCCAAGAAACTCCTAATCTCTGTCACACTTCGAGGTTGCTCCCATTTCATCACTGCATCTATCTTACTAGGGTCCACTGCTACCCCTTCTTCTGAAACAACATGGCCTAAGAATTTAACTTCTTTAAGCCAAAAATCACATTTGCTCAACTTGGCATAGAGCTTGTGCTCTCTTAATATCTCCAAAACAATTTTAAGATGTCTAGCATGGTCCACCTCATCTCGAGAATAAATAAGTATGTCATCAATAAAGACTACAACAAATTCATCGAGATAAGGCCTGAAGATTCGATTCATATAATCCATGAAGACAGCTGGGGCATTTGTTAACCCAAACGGCATCACTAGGAACTCATAGTGCCCATATCTAGTTCTAAAAGCAGTTTTAGGGATATCCTCTGCTCTAGCCCTCAATTGATGATACCCTGATCTTAGATCAATCTTAGAAAACACCGCTGAATTGACTAATTGGTCTAACAAATCATCAATTCAAGGTAAGGGGTACTTATTCTTGATGGTTACCTTATTCAATTGTCTATAATCAATACACAATCTAAGGCTTCCATCTTTCTTTTTCACAAACAGTACCGGTGACCCCCATGGTGATACACTCGGTCTGATAAACCCCTTCTCTAATAACTCTTCAATTTGTCTCTTCAACTCAGCTAACTCCGATGGAGACATCCTATAGGGTGCCTTAGAAATAGGCCCCGTACCAGGTACGAGTTCAATCGAGAACTCAACCTCTCATTCTGGAGGCAAACCGATCACTTCAGTAGGAAAGACGTCAGGGAATTCTCTCACTACTGGAATCTGATCTACACCTTCTTCAATCTCTGCCTTGATTGAGAAGAAAATCATAAAAGCTTGACAGCCCTTTCTTATACACTGTTCTACTTGAGCTGCAGACAATAACATAGGACTTTGGGACTCTATAGGGGTTACAGTAAGAGCTGAGAGTAACACACTCTTTTTCTGACAATTAAGTACAGCTCCATTTGCAGACAACCAATCCATCCCCACAATAACATCAATCCCAGACAAAGACAAACAAATGAGGTCTATGGTGGTCTTTCGACCCTCATACTCAACCTCTACATTTAGACATGCCTTAGCAGTCCTTACAGTCAAACCAGCAGGAGTAGAAATCTTCACATCAAAAGGTAAGGTACACACAGGCAATTTACATCTTTTCATACATTCATCAGACACAAAAGAGTGTGTAGCACCCGAATCAAACAAAGCACAAATATCATTATCAAGGATTCGGATTATACCTCGGATAGCATTAGGGTTATTAGTAGCCTCCGGCCCAGAGAGGGCATACACTCGTGCTGGTACTGTAGGTCTCTGATCATTACCCCTATTCTGATTTTGATAGCAGAATCGGGCAATATGACCAGGCTTCTGACAGATGTAACAAACCCAACAATCACCAGAATGAAACTTCCCACACTTACTGCATGCTTGATTACTAGCAGCACCGGAAGTAGGATTAAAGGTAGCTGGGCTCCTATAGGACCCTTGACTTCCACTCTGATTCCCTCTGTAGCTCTTGCCCTTATGATAGTAGCCCTTCTTCTTCTGATTTCTAAAGCCTCCAAAGATTTGACTGCTCCTCTTCTCTACTCCGCCAATGGGTCTGGTGTGGATAGGGGGCTTCCCATGAGGTTCTTTCCTCCTCTCTCTATCAGCTTCTAATCTAGCCTCTCTCTTCCTCCGAGAAACTATTCGAAGCTTATTGCACATCTCACTGAAGGTCTTGATCTCAAAAGGGGCTAACTGTTCCCTTAGATCAGGCCTCGCCTTCTCTAGTAATCGTTCAGCCATCCACTCCGTGTCTTCATGTTTCTGGAGGTAAGTAGAGTATTTAGATAATTCTGAGAATTGTTCAATAAATTCATCCTCATCTAGATCACCCTGGCGGAATGCATGAAACTCAGCCTCCTTTTCTGCTCTCAGTGCAGTAGGAAAATAATTCTCGAACAATATGGCTTTAAAATCTTCCCAAGTAAGAGAGGAATCATCCTTCGGTCCTGATGTTTCCCACCATTTCTTAGCACTCTTCTGTAGTAGGAATATTGCCAGCTGCACCTTTTGATTAGAAGTGCACACAACCATACGAAAAATACTCTCCAATTGATCTATCCATTCTTCAACCACCGCCGGCTTAAGATTTCCATCGAAAGTAGGAGGATTAAACTTACGAAAAGTACTCCAGATCTTTGTGATCGTGGATGTCTGTTGCTCAGAGTGGAGACTCACATTCTTCGGACTAGTCTCATGGTGAGAATAAGGAGGTAAGCCTTCATCAGCAGATTGGCTCGCATTGAATACCTTGGTATGGCTTCCTTCTTGTTGGCCATTTCCCTCTCGGTTGTCATTCTCCTTATATTGTCTTAAAGCGGCCAATTCTTCTTCTTGTCTCTTCATGCGGTCACTAAGATTATATAGTAGATCCATCATTTGCCTCATGGTTGGCTCATCCTGCCTTAGTTGTGACTGTATGGGCTCGCCCTGCCCAATTTGTTGCTGTGTGGGCTCCGGTTGTGGCAGTGAAGGTATGTCATTTCCTATTGGCTCTATAGAATCACCGACAATTTCGCCACCTCTCCTAGTTTTAGACACCATCTCTCCCCTCCTAAAGGATGGAAGTCACATAATTAAGTTAACACTAATCTCAAGACAAGAAAAATAATGGAGAAGCATTATAATTTAATAATGTATATTCCCAATAAACTAGGTTAATGTATAACAATTTCATAATTTATAAGAATTGGAACCATGAAGCTCTGATACCAAAATTTGTAACACACCAAAATTTTTTTTTTAAATAATTTAACTCAACCATAGTTGGGTTACAGCCACCCAACACATTTTTATATCAATAATTTCGATATAAAATATTTTATAATTGGCTTCAACTTACACACTATAACATTTCAGATAAATTTTTACCTCCCACATGCCATTAGGCTAAATCACATTTGTCCATCCTTATACTCCCAACAAGTAAACTAAATCACATTTGTCCATCCTTATACTCCCAACAAGTAAAATAAGCAATTTAGTCAATTTTCAACACAAGCCAGTTATTTGGCCTTATAATCATGCCATTTTAACCAATCCAAAGTAAACCAAATATTAAAATTACAGTCATCCAAATTGTACCAAAAATAGAAATAGTTTGAAAGGCATGATTACATTTATATATTCATATAATTGACAATAAACATAAAAAAAGTCCTAATATTGGCAATATAACACATTATAAATCATAAATTAAATACCCAAAAGAGACAGTGGATCTATACCACTAAGCCTCTGGGACTCCTCCACGTGTCACTCTTGGCTCTTCTCCTGAAAATTGTTAACCACATAATGAGACTCAAAAGTCCCAGTAACCAAAGCCAATTTATGATAGTGTATACAAACAGTTAAGTGTGTGCTTACTAAGTGAGAATTAAAAATAATATAATTCCAACAAATATAAGAAATATTATAATAAACACAAACAACCATCCTTATATCCCTCCATTAACCTCGAGCCGTAGCCCTCACTCGGTACTAAATTACCCGGCCAAAGGTAGATTAGCCCGAGCCCTTACAAACCACCTATTGAGCTCCAATAGGGGCGTACCACGTGGCACATAAATACAACAACAATAGCAAGTCTCCCAACACCTCCCACAATAATTAAACAAATTCATAATAATATTGCACAATTATACAATATTACAAAATTCATAATTTTCTCAATAATCACCCAATTAACAAGAAGTAACACTAATCACAAATTAAAAGCATGGTTACCTTGTGGCTTTTTCAATAAATTATTCCTTAAAATTTCTCTCTCACCACAATCTTCACCAGTAATACAATCTACAAATAACATATTATTTATAAATATTAGTTTCAATTTTTGAAACTAATAAAATAATTCTAATAATAGAATTAAAAATATAACATAATTCTTAATCTCAATCTTAATACAAATCTATAGTTAATACTATTAAGTATAATTTTTAACTCCTCTTTTAATTATCAATAAACATTGATAATCTAAAAATCAAATTTTAAACTAATTTCTATTATCAAAATTTTCTTTTTATTTTATAAATTCGTACCTAAAATACCCAAAAATAAAAAATTAAGTCTCTAGCTTAGAATCATAATCCTATAACCATAATAATTCATTTCTCATCCCAAATAATCATCTAAACCTCAATAAATCAACATATATTTTCAGATCTAGTTTAGAATTTGATCCATAAGCCATAAATTCAAAGATCATTAACAAATTTATACTCTATAACATTTATTATACTACTGACAACCTCAAAAACCATATTTATTCAACATAAATTCATCCCTCTTTCAGATCTTAAATTTTCTACCACTACAAACTCAGAAACTAAAGAAGAAGGATGACTAAGAAAAATTTTTAGAACACTTACTTAGTCTTGAAAAGCTTAAAATCACACCCTAAATATCCTATTAAAAACTCTTACCTTAAAACCCAGCACCGGTGAATTTGGCTCACAGATGCTCTCTCTGCCGAAGCTCACGCACGAAAGAAGGAATGAAGAAATGAAGGAACAGGTGAGTTTTTATAAAAATTCAGTGGGTCCCACATTTTTTTTAAATTATTTTCTCTCTTCTTCTTCTTTTCTTTTTATTATTATTTTATTATTGTTACTGTTGAGGCGGCGGACGAAGCAAATTCGTTTTCTTCTTCTTCTTCCTTTCTTTTCCTTTCTTTCTTTTTATTATTATAATAATAATAATTTAATAATATTTTATTTTTTTATTTATTATTATTATTTTTTTTTTTTTTTATTTATTTTTTTTATTTTTATTTATTTATTTTTTTTTTTCATACCTCTTTTTTTTTATAATAATAATTTAATAATACTTTTCAAAATTTTTATTAACCCAAATTAACTATTAAAATTTAAATTGGGATGTTACACGCCATAGTGGATAGTACATGCAACCCAGTGCATGGTTAAATTTTTTGATAAAAAACACACGAACCAAATAGAAAACCAAAAGGAGAAAACAAAGAACAAACAAAATTTCTCTACTAAAGCTTGCTACATTGGAGGTTTAGGAATATTTTGAAACTTCTTAACATCAAAGGTAAGTCTCATATGCCCTCTACTTCTATTTTTCTTCTATTTTCTTAAGGATGGAGTTAGGGGTTTAAGTAAGAATAACAATTTTCAATCCATATGAGTTACGGATCTGAACTCATTGACTAAAATGGAGATAATGAGAGTTATTTAAAGTATTTAAACTTAATATTAATGGTTTTATGAGTGGTTAGTTGGTGAGGGCCATTAATGGCTAAAAATGACATTAATGGAAGATGTTAGAGTTGTTTTGAAGCCATTAATAGTAGTTTAATGGCTCATTAATGATAATGTAGACTGTTGGAACATGTGAACCTAATGGGTATGATAGGAGATTGTATTTTATATGAGTTGGAAAGAGTGTTTAGTGCAAAAATTATTTGAATGAGGGTAATAATGAATGTCCTCGTGATTGAATTGTAAATTAACTAATTTGGCACCATTCTAGCTTAAAGAGGGCTTTAAGAAGTCTGTGTTTTGAGAAGTAAACCTTTGACTTCTCCATAAGGTAACCGAAGAAAATCTAGTTTGTATAATTGTTTGTTAATTAATTATTGTTGAATTAAATTGTTTGAAACTTGTTGGGTGTTTAAAGACCCATTGATGAAAATTTTAATAATATGATAAATTATATATGTATTGATGTTAGACTGTTGACAACAATACGTATGATTATACATATGTGATTAAAGATGATGATTGAGAACTTGTCATTTTGAAAATGAATAATATGTGATATTTGGTAGATTATAGACAGTATATGAGATATAATGGAGTAAAATTATGTGAACATGAGATTATGTGATTAATGTTGTTAAAATGATATCCTAAGTGTCAATATATGTATAGCATAATCATTGGTGGGAGTTTCACCAAGGGAGAGGAGTAGTGTTAAATCTACATGGCAATGACAGCTTACCGTTAGAACCAGAATCTTGTCTTAGCACCGACTGTTAGAATCGGGAGGTAATCATTATCCTATAATTGATTAGGGACTGTGTCACTTATTCTTCGAGAGATTCGAACCTAACTGGTCTCCACTGGTTCATGAGAAAGCTAGATTAAGGATACAATACTCCATGATTGTTAGTATTGGGGAAAACCATGGATCACAAGTGAGTAGGTTTGTCCTAGCCCAGCAGCTCCTTACGAGCGAAAGGTTAGGTTAGTCTGAATTATAAACATAGCTATTGAATAGTCACTAGTTTTATGGAAGAGGTATCAAGAGAGCATAACATTGGCATTAATCATGTATCTAATTCCAGCCACATGGTTGTTGTTATTGTGGTTTTGTGTATTTGTTATTACAAACACATGGTTGTTATTATTGCAACCCCAAGATATGTATATTTTTGAAACATATATGACAACATGCATTTCATGTCTGGTTACATGGTTGTTAATTTTGTGGTCGAGGCTATAATTGTGATTTATGTATGTGATACTTGCAAAGTTATAAGTGCCATTTGCATTTGTAATTAATTGATATGCAGTTGTATAAGTTAGATTGAATTTGGCTATTGAGTGGTTATACTCACCCATCATTCTTCAATATTATAAGGCCTAACCCTTCGGATCAAGATCAAGGAAGACGACTAAAGGCATAGGATTCTATGTAAATCCTACATGCAGGCCTCTTAGTTTAAATTATGTGTATTTGAACAGTTAATTTGCCAACTAGGATCTCATGCGATTCTTTTAACTACTTGCTCTATTGTGTTAATGGTTTGAATGTATTTTGTGCCCTAGATTTGTTTGTGATGAGGATTGTAAAGCTTAATTGGGCCGAAATACTAATGTAAGTAGGGTAATGTGAAATTGGTTGACATTGATGTATGTTATGTTGATATATGCAAAGTTAACTCTCCCTAATGTTTCGTTAATCAAAGGGTTGAGTGTTGAAATTATGAAATATGTGTGCTTATTTGGTTGTGGTGTGTCGCACGAGTCCTATACAATCCATTGAATGTGGTCTGTACTTGAGTCATGAATTGGACACCCTAGTTGTGTGTTTAAGTCAAAAAGAAATGAGTTTTGTACAGGGTATCCAACTTTCAATAGAAAAATAATTTAACTGTAAAATTAGTGCCATTATTTAGAGTCAGGAGAAAGCTCTCTGTAGACACCTAGATTACATCAATTGAACGTCAGATGGAGAAATAGGACATATCGAAAGTTCATCCTAGGAGTTATAATTTGACCACAAAATGCTATCAAACTCATGCAATGCGTCATGGTGCATGGTGTCTCCCCACGGCACACCTCTACTACACTGTTTTGTTGTTTTCGATTACTTTGGCAAATGCCTTAACTTGCTCAAAATCCCATACTTCCGCATATGTTTAAAACTCTGATTTGTAAATGTTAAAAGTGTATGAGAGCATTATATAATATGAAAATTTGGGATCCCCATTTGCGTAATTTTACAAAATTGATAATCTAATTGGATTAGTTTCATGATTATCTCACTTTTGGAGTTAACTGAGATATAGAGGGAGGAGTATTACAACAACCCAATGTTTGAAGAACATATTGTGTGTCATTGCTTCTCCTAGGGGATCATGACCTAACCCCCCCAACTATCAGCTCATGATGTTCCACAAATATAGTGCAGGAAGTTGATGAAAGAAACCAACACAATAACCAGGCTTTATATAGCAGGCAAGCAGCAAACAATTTACGATCAAGTTACATGTGCGGGGAGGATGATAGAAAAGTATGAGACAGCTCCAATTTCAATTGGGTCACATCACATAGAAAAAGGAAGGAAGGAAGGAAGGTTATTTCTAACAACAATAGTCAGTGACTTTAAAAAGAGAAGAGAATTCATTATCTTAAGAATTTTCCCCACTCTTTATCGCATTCCTTTATCTTCTAACAACCGATGCAGTACCTTGAATTCTGAGGGTAAAGACACCAATTCCTTAATCGACATGAACATTTGGAATTTGAACAATTTTGGATCAATCTTCAGATCCTTCCCTTTGCCATCTTTCCTTAAACATTGTACAGTCAAATATCCGTAGTGTCTGTAAATTGGACTGTAAGAGCATGGCAAGAATGGACTTATAGCTCGTGGAGTAACATGAGATTCCTTATGGACTCCGGAAGTGATGTCAAGACAAAAGCATTTGACGAGTTTAAGCTTCTTTAATGATGTGAGACTGCCGATCGATTCTGCAAGAGACACCAAATTAGAGCATTCTATGAGTTCGAGCCTTCGCAGTGATGTGAGATTTCCTATTGGCTCTGGAAATGATGTCAAAGCAAAGCACACATTGAGTTCAAGCTCTTGCAATGATGTGAAATTTCTATCTATTCAGGGATTGATTCCAAATAATTGCAACGATCTATTTGAAGTTCCATCAATGATGTTAGATTCCCAATCCATTTTGAAAACTTTTGCCATAGTTATTATGGCAAGAGGGAGTCCAGCACACCACGTGACTATGTCTCTTCCAATCTCTACCAACTCAGCATTTGGTTCTCCCTCCTTTTTTAAAATAATTTCCACTATTGTTTCTAAGATCTTGTTGCACTTTCTCCATCTCATTACAGGTTGCTTGCCCCAAAATTTTTTGGGCTACTTGTTTTAAGCCGATACAAAGCTTGGTTTGATCTGGAGAAGAATAAGTTCACCTCTTTGGCCGTCTTGTTTCCTGCCATGACGCGTCTCCTCAAAGCTTCAGCAGACAAATCATCAAGCACATCATCAGCGCCAAGAAACAAGTCTTTTGACATTCTGTAGCCAGTCGCTAACTTGGAGATTTGTGCCCTTCCTCTCCGCATCGGCAAGCACAGCTCTTATAGGAGACATATTGATCTTCATGTTCTCCAAATCTTCTTTAAAATTCCAAATCAATCCTAATCCTTTAGCATCCTGAGTTTTGCAGAAATAACATCCATCTTTTGACGAGAGAAGTCAGATTTGCTCGCAGAGAAATATCTTGAACTGTTTGCTGTGTAAGTATTGGAGGGAGAGCAATTTGTGGTAATATCAGAACTTTAAGAGTGAGATTTTTACAATTTATTATCGAATTTATATTCCGTCAGATTGTTAAACTTGGAAATCATAAATAGAAAGAAATGAAAATAGAAATAAATAGATTTTGTTCATATTTAGTCCAGTCCCCTCTGTTTCAATAATGGTTTTCTTTTTACATAAGTGATCCAAATTCTTGCTTTTTGAGGACAATTACACATTTATGCGTTTACTTTGTTTTATTTTTCCCCCTCTTAAAGAAGCATTTTATCACCTCTTACTTGTATATTTTATCATTTCCTTGTGTTTTTTCATTTGTAGAAACTGTGTTACACAAACGTTGAAGTTTCATATAAAATGGAAAGTGCTTGATTTTCCTTTTTCACCACTCAACTAGATATACGTAAATTTGAACTTCTAGCATTTCTAAAAAATAAAAGTTAATGTATACTATGTATTCTTACATTTTATCGTGACGCTTCTTTTTTTTTTTTTTTGGGTCAAATATCGTGACGTTATTTAGCCACAAACTGAATTGAATGCAATAAGATTATAAGCATTCCCTTCAAAAAAGATTTAAACAGAACACACAATTACAGAAGTGGTTAAACATGAAGCAGAAAATATCACCATATCTATCTAGACTGGCTGGGCTCTGAAGTACAGTCGACGAGATAGACCCATTCCTTGGACCTGCTCCACATTGAGTTAAAAGGATTTTAAACACAACTTAAACTAATCCAAATTAAGTCGAGTGAAGAACTTTTTGAGTGGAAACTTTACTATCAACACTGTTGCATCATCAAAATTCAAACTTGAAATCTTTGATTAAAATAGTACAAATCTCTTACAAGCTAAATCAAGAGTAGGTAACTTCCAGGACATTTTAATTTTAATGGCTTAAACTTCAAAAAAAAATGATCACTCATATGAATTCACAGATCTTTACTCAAAGTATTTTGAGGCCGATGGTGTTTCACACAACTATCACTTGCAGTCCACCAAGTGATCAAAATTAAGGGTGTGATTGTTCTGCTGTGGATTTGTATCCCCTAAAATTACGAACTTGATGTTTCTAACTTCTAAGTTAAACCATTTTCACCTATTTGCATCACTGTCTCATCACAGTAATGCTTTCACACTCTCTCTCAGTTCAAAAACAATTTGGCATCAAAGAATCCAAACCAAATTCGCTGTCCTCCACAGCACTTACCATCTTGGGAAACAAGAGATATACAAATGCGTAACAAACAGCTTGAAGCTTTAGAGTTAATCAAATAAATTATTGCAGCATCCGTCAAAATTCAGTAAAATCAATGATCAATTTGAAGAACCTATCGGCAATATTTCCTCTTTTTTCTTTTTTTTCTTTTTTTTTTACGGGCAGAACAATCTTTCCTATATTAAATCTTGTCGAGCTTTGAAGTTCTCAAAGTTTCATTTCCTGTAACATAATTCTGATAATATAATAGGAAACAACTTGGAACAGAGAAACAAACGGACTAAAGCTCAATATCTCTGCATAACTTAAATGTTACAATTTCTCCAGAATCTGTGATTTTCCAGGGGGGGTTACCAAAATTAAGATGGCAAGAACAAACCAAAAGTGAGAAGTAAGTAGCAATCCCTAATCAGAAGTAAAATTTTCAATACAGGTGAAAAATCTACAGTTATAAAGCATCAAAATTAGATATTTATCTACACAAACTGTGAAACTGGTAAAACGAAAAATTTTCTATTCAACCAAGAAAAAAGGTCAAGAGAAGAGAATTGATCAGCTCAATAGAGGAGTCATACTGCTGTGCAGATTCTCAACTTCTTGGACCCTTCGAAATTCTTCTTGTCCTTCTTCATCTTCATCGTCCCCACACTCATACATAGATCCAACCAGACGAAGCTGATCCTCCAAATACCTATGCAAGAGACCCTTCTCCTCATCTCCGCCGCATCCGCTGCAACCTTCCTCGCATCGTCTCAGCTGCTCATCGTCGCGGGAATCGCGGAAGAGTTTCCGCCAGAGACAGCGGCGGAGGCAGAGATCTACGGCGCAGAGAAAAGGGAAGGCGAAGAACAGGAGGCATAGAAGAAGAGGAGAACAGAGCAGGAGCAAGAGGTAACGAATCCGGCGATTGCGCAGCCAGGAGGAGGTGGCAGCGACGGCGGTCACGAGGGACGGCGGTACGATCGAGGCGGTGGCGAGGCGGTGGGAGTCATGATTGTACGGCGGAAGGGAGGGGAAGGGGCCGGTGGGGACGACGTCGTTTTTGGGTCTGGCGTTGCCCCCGCATGGGTGGGTTGTTTTATTAAGCATGACATGAGGGAGCATGTGACGTCGTTGACTGTGTTGCTGGTTTTTTACTTTGAAGCCGCTTAAAAACGGTTGATCAGTTGGACGCTTTGAGATTTTTGGGCTCTCAAATGGGCTTTCAGGCCCATCAACATTGTTGCATTAACTCTTTCATCAACTATGATTTTTTGGGGAAAAGACCATTGGATTTTTTTTATCAAAGTAAACTTTTGTTTACCATATAAATAATAAGATAAATTAGTTCACTGGCCCCAAAAAATCTTGTACTCAGAAAATGTTAACCAAATTTTTGAAAATTTCAAAATGTGATCAGTTTACATTAATATATATATATATATAAAGGGTTTATCATTTTTATCCAAGATAATATCATTGAAAATTTTAAAATTTATAAGGAATTTATTATTGATATACAATGGTATATCATTGATAAATATAATAAATCAATCATAATATAAAATATAATAAATGTTGGACTGTTTGCTTGATTTGATCCTATAATATAAGATATATCTGTAAAAGCTCCTAAATAATATTGTATTGTTTTAATTGTTAAAAAAAACATTGCACCACAAAAAAATTGAACATACCACTTGCGTGAATAGCTAGAAGACAAAAGTGCCATTTAACCCTAATAAAAGAAGAGAGCAAATTTCATATCCCCTCTAATCCTTACAACCTTAATTAGACACATTCTAAAAAAAGATGTGTGATTTTTATTATAAATCACTTGATAAGATATTGATTAATTTTTTTTAATATTACCTTTATTTAAAATTATTAGTTATGAAAGATAATTTGAAAAGAATTTAAAAATTATTTAAGAACAGATAAAATCAATATTTTATTTTATTTTAAAATAAAGCTAATGATTTAATTATCTTTCATCAATTCTAGTAAAATAGTTAAAGGGAGAATTTCAGGTAAGAACCACAGAAACAACTTATTTATCAGCGAGTCCGAAAAACTTTGAAACTTCAATTCATTTTAAGAGAGAGAACTCAAAATAATTTTAATAGTAAAAAAATCAAAATACCCTTCACTTGTTATGCAGAATCACTAATTGTTATTTTTTTTACTTTACTTGTTAATTTACTAATATGAGTTACGAATTATATGAGTTGATATGTTAATAATTATATAAAACTTGACATCAGTTGTTAAATTATTATATTTACTTGTTAATTTACTAATATTAATTATAAATTAGTAATTTATAATTAATGTTAGTAAATTAATAAGTAAAGTTAATAAATTAACAACTAATGTTACTTATCATTTGAAAAACGAATATAATTTATAACTGATATTAGTAAATTAATAAATAAAATTAAAAAAATTAATTAGTGATTCTACAGATATTTTAATTTTTTTATTATTAAAATTATTTTAACTTTTTTTTAAACTGAATTAAAGTTTTAAAATTTTTTAAAATCCACTAACAATTAAGTCTTTTCTGTGGCCCTAAACTAAATTCTTTCATAATTTTTAATATTTCTTATAATAAGAACCGTAAAACTGCGACATACGTAGAGGGGACTAATAAAAGGTGCGTGATCCACTCATGTGAATTTTATCGGGCCTTACATTACATACTTTCAATCTGTCTTTCCAAATTAATGTGGTCAGAGATGTCGGACTTAATAATTAAAAAAATGAATAAAATATATGAATTTTTTTTTTTTGGTCGTGGATTAAAACATGATTGGAAATAGTGTATACACACAAAAAAAATATACATGATTAGAAATAACAATACCAGAGATATTACATCTTTATCCCTCTAAAATGTGCTAACATGTTACTCCTTTGAACCACAATATAAAATATATTTAATTAATTCATAATTTAAAAACAATATTAATTAAAATCTTAAATTTTTAAAAATGTTCATATCTTTTAATTTATATCATCATTAAATTTCCTATATTAAAAAATTTAATAATAATAATAATTAAAATTTCAATGCATGATATTTATAAAAAATAATAATAAATGAAGAATGATTATAATTGAAACAATAAATATAAAAATTACCCAATACTTTATATTTTGAATTGAGTAAATTTTTTAAAAAATAATTTATATTGTAGTGGAGAGAGAGTATATCAAATGTTTTCCCCCCCAGCAAAGCACTCAGTATTTTAGGCCTCCTACATTGAGTTGAGGAGCGCTCTCTCTCTCTCTCAAGGAGAAAAACATTTGGATCTATTGTAAGGAAGTCCTTAACATATTGGTCCCTACTTCATCACCAAGATTAACCATCAATTCCTTTCCAGAAATAAAATTCTTATTTGACAAGGTGGAAATGCCATCAGACTCTTTCTCTGGCTCTAGATGACATACTACACATTCACAAACCTTTCCCGGTAGGCACTTTCAACAAACAAATAGCAATTATTCTCTTCAAGTAACTAGTAAGGCGATTGAAAATACAGATTCTGGTGACATACCTAGAATAGAAGGGTCAAAGAATTAGAAAAAGTAAAACTTAAAACAGCACAATAATGTTTTATGGAGTGGGAGTGTCATCTTCACCATCATCTTTATTGTTGTCATCTTTAACTGGCATCACTTGACTCAGGATACGCCCAGTTAGAGCATCCACAGGGCGTGTATCACGTGGTCCGCCTTTACGTCCCATAGCCACCATTGGTGGTGGAGGCAATAACCCTGATCGGAATAGAAGACGCTGTACCGGCTCTGAAGGTTGGGCTCCAACAGAAAGCCAATACCTGGGGAAGAAGGCGATAGAAGTTAATGCTGTCAGATAGCAATTAACATTTATGTTCCAATGAATTCATATGGGTGAAGTATTTTTGGCCAACCATATGGCTGAAGTTGGGCCAATAGCCAATCAACTGCTTAAATCAACAATGATATGTGCATTAGAAATCTAAACAACCGTTGAAAAAGAAAAATACTTACTTTACTCTTTCAAAGTTTAGACCCATTCTTTTTGCATCATCTTGCCCTGTTCAAAATTAACACAAATTGAAAAGAATTAAATGGTATCATTGGAACCATCTATGAACTTGCTCATCACTAAATAATGAAGACAGCAGAGTAACAGATATAACTAGGCATTTGGAGCCATTTTCTCTGGGTCTAGAGTGTATTAAATTCAAAAGAGGGGAAAGGTACAAAAAATGTCACCACCTCCAAAGATACGCCTGGGTTTGAGCAAGAATGCAAGATAACTCTTTCAATCACAGTTTCATTTAAAAAAATAAAAAATAAAAAAATCTAGTGGCATTCATAACTCAGATTCTAATTCCAATGACTCCTTGAAAGGCTGAAAGCTAAGGTTAACACTATTAACAATCGGACAAAAGAGGAGGAAAAACATCTTATTGATCCAGTGTCATTGTGTGCACCTACCAATACATCATAATCTATCCTAGTGGACATCAAAAACAGCTCTGTGCAGATACTTATTCACTTTTGACCACTAGAAAGATGCAAGCCAAAATCTGGTAACTAGTATAGCTTTATTTCCAACAAACTAATTTCGACAACGCTCTAAATCCATTTACTATAAGCAGTTAGGTTTCGCACTTAGGAATCTGATTGCCTTGAGCCTGATATTCCCCTCAGTAGTGATGACTTTCTGTACCTTGCTCACACTTTCTCGGAATTCAGACAGAAACAAGAATGCTGCAGTTACCGCAATCTGATCCCTAAAGCTAAAAACCATACCTCCCCTTACGAAAACACAGATGGACATTCCAAAACCAAAAAAAGGGGGCGAATAAGAGAGAAGAAGCGAGAACCTGGTAAGGGGTTGTAGTAACCTAAAACTTCAAGTTGCTTGCCATCTCTTGGGGATCTGCTATCGGCAGCCATGACCCGATAAAATGGCTTGTTCTTGCACCCAAACCTTGATAATCGAATCCTTACCACCATTTTTGAATTCTGTTTGCCAAGTTATGAAAACCAGATTGGTCATTGAACCGGCCGAGGTTAGGATTTAAGGTTTAATGAACCAGAGGCCTAACCAGTCATCAGAAAATTCAATACATTCATCCATGTCCAAGACTTAATATCTCATACAACGCACGACAAAAATTCTAACAGATTAAAACACATAAATCAGGGGTAGAAGATCAAGGAAATTTGAAAAGAGAACACTAGAACATTAGTATTCGAATCCAAAACAAAACACTCTAATTTATGTCTTAATATAAACTGGATAAAAACATTTGATTCCATAGCTTGCAGATACAAAACACGACTCAACAATGATATCAGAGGTATTTTAATGACTTTTTTCCCTAGTAAGGAGCAAACAATGCAGATTCAAAACAGTCCTATAACGACGGCTTCCATCAACATAGCATTAGTCCCTGTGAAATCATTCAAGAGTGAACCACAAATTCAAGGTCGAGACCCACAGAACCACAAACAGTACTATAATTACTAAAGTGAAGAGAGGGAAGAGAGAAGAGTGGGAGGGAGCGAACCAGAATCGAGTGAGGAGGGAGAGAGAAGCTGCCGGACCCACGACGACGAGAAAGCCAAGACCCACAGACACGCGACGACAGACCTACTGCCGGGAACACCGAGACCCACGGAACGCCGAGAAGGTCGAATCCGCCGGAGGGGAAGCAGATCGCAGACGAGAACGCCGACTGAAGGGAGGAGAGAAACGAGAACTCGGCCGAGAAGCGAAGGCCTTTGAGGGTCAGGACTGCACGCGGCGAGGCCGAGGATTTTAAAAAAAATAAAATTAAAAAAAAATGAATCTACAATTCCTTTGCCGGATTCTAAATGAAGCCCTTGCTTGATATATTAAATATGTTAAACTCTCATCGTTAAAATATTTTAGTTTTATCCTTTGAAAAATGTAGTTAAGGGTTTTTATACATTTATTAAAGGATTATCTAATTTCAGAATTAATTTCACAATTTTTATAATTAAAATTTTATATAATTAAGATGTGGTTTTGGGTCTGGCGTTGCGCCCGCAGGGGTGAGTAGCTTTATTAGGCGTGACATGAGGGAGCATGTGGCGTCCGGTGTAGCTGGTTTTTTAATTGAAGCCTCTTCAAACCGGTTGGCGAGTTTCACGTTTTGAGAGTTTTAGGCTCTCAATTCTCAAATAGGCTTTTAGGCCCATCTCCATTTATGTAAGATCTCTGAGGCCGACAGTGATCTTTCCTTGTAAGCCCACCCATGATTTTTTTTTTTTTAAACCCCATTCAATATCTTTAATCAAAGTTAAATATTGTTGTTACTAATAGGGATAATATTGTATCATGTTTAATTATTGAAGGAGAACATTGCACCACAAAAAAGTTTAAGATATTATACACTCTTTCATGAATAGTTGGATGACAAAAATACTCAAAACTCTAATAGAAAGGAAAGCAAATTTCATATTTCCTCCTATTTTCATTATAAGATACATTCTAAAAAATGTGTAATTCTTATTATAAGTCACTTGATAAGATATTAACTCAGTTTTTTCTAATATTATGTCTATTTAAAGTTATTACTTATGAACAAAATGTTATGCAAATTTAAGAAATTTTCATTTAAGGACAGATAAAATCAAAAATTTATTTTATTTTAAAATAGAGTTAATAATTTAATTGTCTCTCATTAGTTCTAGTAAAATAATTAGATATCCTTTATAATGAGAACTATAGCACTACCATGCATTTAGAGGGGGGCTAATAAAACATGCACAATCCACTCGATTGAATTTTATTAGACTTATCAGACTCAATTTGTCTCTCTAAATTAATGCAGGCAGGAGATTTAATGATAAGAGGTCAATGTCCACCAAGAACATGAAGGTCTTAAACTTTTCCAGATCCAGAGGAAATATTCTCTGTTCAGCGAAATCTACTCTCTATTATCATTATCAAACTCTTAAATTAACTCTTTAATTTTATCTTTTTTACATTTTTAATTTATAATCGTGTTAATTTATTCATAAATTCATATTAGATAAAATTCAATTATCTTTAGGTTTATCATTTTTACATATCCAGCTTAAGTGCCAACCCCCTCATAAACTCATTGAATAAAATAAGTATATATTGCATAGATCTTGGTTCATAAAAGTGATAGGATCCAATTCAATAAAAAATAAAACTCAAAAAACAAAAACTAATATTAATAAAAAAGAAAACAAAAAATATTAAAAATAAGTTGCCCTATTTTAAAATTTTTATATTAAATGTAATAATCTCTTAATGTAGATGAATTTAATTTCAATTATCTATATTTAAAATATATTTAAATTAAATTATGATCATATTTTATATTTTAATTGTTCAATTATATATTTTTAAAGGCTACTTATTAATAAATGTGAACTTTTACGAGTTTACGTTCTAAGTCTATATTTTGCATTATATTCCTATATTATAAGTTTATTTAAACTCATGAATTTAATAACCTTACTCCTTACACTTACAAACAAAAAATATTCCTGGACCTAAAAGATAATCCATACACCTCTTTTACTTCTGAGATAATAGAACATTTTTAACCGATCGTGTGAATTAGAATAAGAAGTAGAAAATAAGCTAACAACTTTAATTTTTCAAAAATGATCACGTCTTTCCAAAACTATCATTTTTGTTTTCAAAACAGTGTATGGCTATTTTGTTGGTAATGAATAGTGTATGGCTTTAGTTATTTTTAAAACGCTGGATACGTTGGATAAGAAATCTTTTGGTAATATATTCAAGAATACAGTATAAGAGAGTGGTATAAAAATTTTGCATTGACTTCAGGATTTAGAATAGGGATGTAAGAAGGAGTAAATTGAACTTGCTTCAGTTATATCGTAATCGGGAGGGGAAACAAAAAACTTAAAGTGCCTGTCATTGTTGTTACTCGTATGTGAGTTTTAATATATATATATATATATATATACATACATACATATAATTTCAATTTATGTTTATTTTTTGTGCAAGACATTTTTAGTATTTTGATTGAAATTAAGAAGAAGTTGTTAACTCAATAACTTTGTAAAAGATAGTAAGAAGTTTTCAACTCTACCCGTATATGGACCCCTGATTCAATAAGAAGAGAGTCAAATGAGGGAAAAAAAAAAATCAACAAACATTAAAAGGCGACAATATGAAAAAAATCATAATAAATATTTTTTCAAGTGCCTTATAAAAAAGATTAATTATTTCTGTTGAAAGTGTTATATAAAAAAAAAGACTGAATAAACCTTTAAAAAATAAAATAATAAAATAATAATATTTCAAAAGCTAAATCAAGTGACAGAGTATAATAATGGAATGCATGATCCATTCCCATTCACATGGACTCATGTGGATATGATGGTAATAAATAGTAGTAATGAAATGGAAAGGATAAGACTGTACGCGAGTCTATCTGTCGTCTACACAAGCCTGAAGCGTGAAGGAGTGAGGCCAGAGCTTACAAAATTTAGCCGTGTTTTGGCGATTTCGGTGTCAGACTCATGGGTTTATATTTTATTATTTCTTTCGCTTTATTTTTTAAAAAATAAAATTTTTCTTTATATTATAATACTCTAATCTTATATATAAATCATTTTTAATATATTTCATTAATATTAAAAAAAAATTAAAACTCATAAATTCTGTCTTAAAATTTAATAAGTTATCAACTTTACTTTCATTAAATATGCACACTTCAATAATATATTTTCTCTTTTCAATATTTAATGGAGGGTAAAAAAAATTATGATAAAAATTTAATAATGTGACTTATATATAGGATTTAAAAAATTTTTGTCTCTCTGCTGTATAAATAAGATTAAAAAGAGTACATTTTTCAAGGAAAAATGACACGAAAATACATTAAAATATGCAAATGATAATGAGATCGTGTAAAATGTAATAATTCTTCTTAAGTCTTTTAGGACCTTTTTAATATTAATGTCTTTTTTAAAATGATTATAATGACCTCAATTTAAGAAATTAGTGACAAGTTTGATGAAAGCAATGACTATGCTTTTTTTTTTAAAAGCAATGACTAAAATTTGATAGTAAATGACAAGTTTCACACTGAAAATTTTTTTAATAACTAAATTTTATGTATTGTAAATATTAATAACTATGTTAGTTTAAGTGATTATTACTTTTTTATTAGTAATGACTAAAACAGTATAAATAATTATAACTTCCCTTCTACAAATTTTTCAATAACTATAGTCAAAATGTTATAAATATCAATAACTATTTTAATTTAAGAAATGACTATTTTTATTATGGTATAACTAAAAGTGATAATAAATGACAAGTTTCAATCTACAAACATTTTAATTACTTATCTTTTTTTAATTTTAAATTAAAAGTATTATAGTCATTTCATAAAAAATATTAATGTTATAAAAACTCTGAGAAACTTAAAAAAAATTATTTTATTTTTTAAGATCTCATTATTATTTGAACATATGAGGTAATTTTTTGTCATTATTTTTTTAAATTTCAAAGAATAATTAATAGCAACATTATTTTATTATTTATTTATTTAATATTTTATTTGCTGGGAGAGAGAGCACATGCACTGTCTCGTTTCAGGAAAAAGATGCACTTATGGCCCTCGGTCCACACTCCACAGTCCCGCCAACAGGTAAATTATTACGGTTTGCATTTTATTACAACAATGAACTGATGATTTCTTTTTCATTTTGTTTTCACATATACAAGCGCATGTGGTCATCGTAATGAATATTTGATTAGTTATTAAAATCCAGAGGTCAATCTAAAATCAGATGGATGATAATTAAAATATATAAAAATATTCATACTAAAATATGAAAAACAGTAATATTTAAATAAAAAGATCATTAATTCTCAAGCAAGTGAAAAATTAATTCATAAAATATTATTTATATATATCTCGTAAAAATACTAATTATAAGTTTATAAGAAATACAACAAAATTAAAAATATTAATTAAGGAATTTAAATTTGATTTATGGTTCTATGTTAAGAAGAGGAAAATGATAAAATAATAAAATCTAACCCTAGTAAACCCATTTAACCTGCCGAGTTAACTAGTCTGAAACCAAGTCGTAGAGTGACTGATTTGTTCATTAACCAGACCAACCATGCGACCGATTCATGGGTCAACTTCTGGGTCGGTCTGAGATTGCTTATCATGATTGCAACACTTCCAACTTTTTTACCATTTACCAAAAAAAAAAAAAACTGGAATAATTTTTTTTTGTGTGGAGTAAACAGTAATACCATCTCCACCTAGAAGTAGCAGTGCCAAGATATGACAAAGCAAACAAGAATTTAAGAGGTATTATTAATGTATTATGTATAAATTATAAACCGTGTCATTTCCATTTTTTGTTTTTTTTTTTGTTTTGATAAGAATAAAACGTGTCATTTTATTTGCTTCACAATTCTATGGAACAAGGACTTACAGTCTAATTTAACTATAAACAAAGAAGGGGTAAAAAGTTGGACTTGCAGTCTAACTACAATGTTTGCGCATCAAAGAGGGCAATTAATTTGTACGTGGGGTGGGGAGCCACCTTGTTAATTAAGGTAAGCTTCATTTGGACCATCATTCCACACGCCAAAGCAAATAATAGTAAATAAAACTCACCTTGGAGAAAGTAATAACCTATAGGGAGAATAATAAATACTCTTAATAGAATTAATTAATTAATTTAAAGTAAATTTTAAAGTGTTAAATTTTAAAAATTTATAAGTTTAGTCCTCAATTTTATAAATTTATTATGACAAATTTATAATTTATGTTTTAAATTTTAACAAAAAAATAAATTTATTTATTTTTCAATCATATTAAAATTTTAAAAATAAATTATAACATTTATAATAATAAAAATGTAAAATTAAAAATTAAATTTATAAATTATTGGAGTTTGGCACTTTAAAATTTATTTTAAATTAATTGATCTCAATCCTCCCTAATATATATTGTAAAAAATGAAAATGAAAATATTTTTTTGTTTAGAGAGAGAGGGAAGCCTTTGGAGAAAGTAGAGTGGCTAGTGAGCCCCATTTTATATTGAACCACAAATAATTTCAACACTTTTGAAATTAAGAGCATCTTTATCAGTATCTGATTTCGTGCCCCACATGCACATGCACTTGTTTCCTTCTTCCATTCTTCCCAACCGCGTTTCTATTCAATTCAAGTGCTTTTTGCCCGTCGTTTTTTCTTCTAGTTTTCACTAACACTGATATGTAGAATAAATGATTTCATGACTAAAAAATCCTTATGCTCAATTTTTTTAAAAATATTTAAAATGAATGAAAATTATAATAATTTGAAAGCTTAGTTTTTTTAAAAAAATTAGTGATAACGTTAAAAAATACTAATAATAAATTTAATCTTTTTCAAAACTACTGATTTTTAACTTTCTCAAAACAAAAAAAATTTCATTTGCACTTTTTAGTTGAAAAAATTTTATATAAAAACTTCGTTTCATTTTTTTAAATAAAAAATTTGATCTAGACATAAGGTGCATATCTTTTTTTTTTTTTGGGGGGGGGGGGGGGCCAGACATCAGGTGCATGTCTAGTTACTGGTAAACCAAACTTCCCATGTATGCATGTTAGGTGCAGGACTTCATTGCTGGATTGGAGGCTGAATGGTCAAAAAGCTTGTTAATATTGAATTATGAGAAAGACTTAACTATAATTTTTAAATTATTTGCTGCTATATTTTTAAATAAAAACTAAGATATATGTATTTATATTTTAAATTTAATTAATTGTCAAATTTTGATTACTTTTAAGAAATATCCATGTAGGGCTCCATGTTGCCTATCTTAATTTCCATTTAACAATGATTTTTGAATTATAACTTAAAAGCATGTCCTAATATGATGAGTTCCCATAATTCAACCTACCTAAAATTCGTTTAATAAAAAATGGATATGATATTTTTTGTTTTAAAGATCCCATTCGATGGATGATATTAATTTGTATATGATGTATATTTCTCTTAAAAATATAAAGTAACTGAGATATTTTTAATTTTATGCAATATTTTATTTTGACTTAACTAATATCATTTTATTTTTTTTTATTACATGAACAAAATAAAATTATAATGTCGTATCTTACAATCAATAATAATAGATAGAATACTACATTCTCCCCCTGCCTTATCTTCTTTATCATCTTAATAAAAAACACGCTTTAAACTTCAAAATTTTTAATAAAATTTTTAATACCTAATATTTTGTCCTGATTAATATCTAAATTTAAGCTAAGTACATTGTATACTCATCCATATGATTCAGGTGTTTTTTTTCCCACATAATCATATCTCAGTCTTATTGCATTTGCATAAAGTCTAGAATAAATTATATTGTCCATGATTTATAATTTTTTGAAAGAGGAGATCTTCAATATAATTCAGTTGATGAATTGACATAAATTATTAACACAAACTCAACATTTTATTACTTTTTTGGTATGTAGGAATATAATTTTTTAAATGAATCATCTGGTATTTCAAGCCTATCTACATTGAGTTGAAAGAATTTAATAAGAATTTAGGCCAATTTGAATTAAGTCTGAATGGGATTTGGATAGAAATTCTATAACTAATGTTAACAATTTTTTTTTAGATTCAAATTTGATACCTCTAACTAAACAAATATAACTTTCTTATTTGTGTGTGTTTAGTTTTTAGTTTATCAAAAGTTTATTTAACAAAAATCAGATTAGTGAAAGTCACTTATTATAACAAAATTTATATCTGAATACTTTTTTCAAAAGTCATTTTGATTTACTGAATATTGTTTGGGTTATAATAGTGAAATGTATTTTTGAACGTAAAATTATAAAAAATGACATTGATTTATGATGCTTTATAATTTTTATTATACAAATGTAATATATTTAAAATATTTAAAAATGTGATAAATATTTTAAATAATACAAAATTTGATCTATAATACTAAAAACTTGATCTCTAGTTATTTGTACTTTTTAATTTGTAATTTTAGAAAGTGTGACAAAAATTTGTAATTTTTATTATACATTAATGTTAAAAATTAATACGAATAATTATGCAATTTATAATACTAAAAAATTAATACCTAATTATTATTATTGAAATTTTAATTATATTTTTAATGAAATAATTATTTTTAAATAAAAAATAAGAGATTAAATTAAGGATAATATGATCAAATAATATCCTACTTTTTAAATTTATTTTTTAAAATTTTTAAATAGTTATATTTTTTAAATTTATTTTTAGATGTGTTTTTTATGAAATATTTTATTTAAATAACTTTCAACCTTTTAAAAATAAAATTTTATTTTTTGAATATGAAATGCAAGCAAACTAAATGGCCCTTAGTTGTATCAAGATTGAATGTGGTTATTAAGCGAGGGCATTTAATTAATGCGATCAGTTCCCAGTGGAAAACAGAAATAGAGACGTTATGTTTGGCTCCACTCATTAGCCATGGATCCCCAGTGGCCTCCAAGAAAAAGGCAACTGTCACACGTAATTTGGTGGATAACATTAATCGTCCCACGCCTAATCATAGTAACAGACAATCCACCGACTTTAAAAACGAATTTATAATTCAAACCACCCTGAAGGAGATATAAAAAATATACTTTATAATAAAAAATAAAAAAGACACAATCAAAAAGTCCTATTAAAATGTAAACTGTAAAGCACAATTATAATTTCTAAGATACCATGAATTGTGGAGAAAAACCCGGTTAGAAAACTGAGAGAAAGTTCTGTCCACGTGGGCTGTTTAACGTGATTTTTGCTTAGTCTTGTTCAAAAGACCACTTTTCCTTGCCACTATAAAACGCTGTAAAGCTTCACTACCAGCTTCTCCAACCTCAAAACCCTATTCTTCCCTGTAACTTCAGCTTCAGATTTGAGCATTTTGGCAGTGCAAATGGGAGTCACAGTTACATTCGTGCTCTGCTTGACTTTGCTGTTTGCTGCTTCAGCTTTCGCTGCTGTTCATCCCAGACCCAGAGTTGCAGAAGGTAATGCTTTGGGGGGAAAATGTGAAACACTTTATGCATTTTTTATTTACCGGATCAGCTTAAGCTACATTTGCTTTCATTCTGATGTTGATATGTCTAAACTCTCAAATCTATTCCTTTTTCCTGCTTTATCCTCTCTCATTCTTACTAAGAGTTTTTACAGTGTAGTGCCTTAACTCAAGATGAAGTTTTGGAGTCTACTGGAATCTGATATGCTTGTTGAAATGTGTCTATGGTCTTACTAAGTGCTGCTACACCCTTTATGGCTAACCTTAGAATCATTCCACTGTCCATTATGCTGAGAAAGAAGATAGATTGTGCTTGATTTTAATATATGCACTCTTGGCTTCACATAAATTCCACTTTTCTGCTATATCTACTCTCATTCTCATTTCCTGGGTGTGGCTAGTGTCCATGTGATTTTTGCTGTTACTCTACTCTTTGAGGTTGAGTTTGGAAGTTTTGGGTTACTCTGCATCTGAAACTTTTTCTTCTTCTGGCAGCTTATCTTGAAAATGGAAACTTTGAAGAGAAGCCAGACCCCAAAAACCTCCAGAAAACAAAACTTGTTGGAAAATTTGCCTTACCCAAATGGGAGATCACTGGTCTGGTAGAATATGTGACTGGGGGACCACAACCTGGAGGCATGTTCTTCCCTGTGACCCACGGAGTTCATGCTGTGAGGCTAGGCAATGATGCTTCAATTTCTCAGACCATTAAGGTCAAGCCAGGTCAATTGTATGCCCTAATTCTGGGAGCCTCAAGGACTTGTGCTCAAGATGAGGTCTTGAGAATCTCAGTGCCTCCACAGAGTGGGGATGTGCCTTTGCAGACACTGTACAGTCTCAATGGTGATGTTATTGCTTGGGGATTCAAGGCCTCTTCAAACATTGCCAAGGTCACATTCCACAACCCTGGAGTTCAAGAGGACCCTGCCTGTGGACCACTCTTGGATGCAATTGCTATCAGAGAATTCTACCCACCAATGCCTACCAGAGGTAATGAAACCTATCTATATACTTCTGATCTGTGAACTGTGAATTCCTTTTATAGTATCATAACATGTTTGGATTTCAGCAATAATTTGAGTCATTTTTGGTTTCTTATTTTGATAAATACATGTTTGCATGTATCTTTTTAGCACGTTAAACTTTCAGGTCATGCTTTGTAGATTAATTATTTCCATATTCACATCTCTCAGATGTTATTCACATTTTCACAGACTTGTAAATACTTCCAAGTTTGTCCTTGCTGCCTAAATCATCAATATAAAAGTTGTAGTTACTAAGAAAAATCCTTAGGAGAATCTAGTTTATAAAATATGAGTAGGTCAATCTAATTTTGAAGAGACAGGTGAACCTGTCAATAACGCTTTTGAGTAGGATTCACATTTGACATGCTTATGTGTTTTGTTATGATTAGTCTAATCTACCTATCTTTTGTAGACTAAAGTTAACCTATAATAATATATCTACCTTAGTCAGCCACATAGATTGAACTAGAAGTGTGTTTAGGACTTCAAATTCCTCTGGGATTTCTATTTTGGTCCATTCAAGTGTGTTTAAAACTTTCTTGTTTGGTGTTTTACAGGCAATTTGGTGAAAAACTCAGGCTTTGAGGAAGGTCCATTCCCTATATTCAACTCTACCAATGGTGTGCTTCTCCCTCCTAAGCAGCAAGATTTCTTGTCTCCGCTTCCTGGTTGGATCATTGAATCACTCAAAGCTGTGAAATTCATTGACTCATGGCATTTCAATGTCCCCTATGGACATGGGGCTGTGGAGCTTGTTGCAGGCAGGGAAAGTGCCATTGCTCAGATCCTCAGAACAGTTCCAAACAAAGTCTACAACATCACTTTCGCTGTCGGAGATGCCAAAAATGGCTGCCATGGATCAATGATGGTTGAAGCTTTTGCAGCCAAAGAGACTCTTAAAGTTCCTTACAAATCTGTAGGGAAGGGAGGCTTCAAGACTGCCAGCTTCAGATTCAAAGCAATTGAGCCCAGAACCAGAATCACATTCTACAGCTCCTTCTACCATACCAGAATTGATGACTTTGGATCTCTCTGTGGTCCTGTCATTGATCAAGTTGTGGTGTTCCCTGTTGCTTGAAGTTGAGTTCATCAATTATAGTAATACCTTGTGATTGGAAATTTTCAAAACAGTTCCTTAATCTCATGTTTTTTTATAATTGTAAGATGATCAAACATATTGTCTTCTGGTTATAAATTATTTATCAGAAGACTCACAAGTCACTACTTATTAAGTGTTTGATTTTCACTTTCTTGTTCTTTACATGACGAGGGGATCAACCCAGTGTTCCTCAAAGACTGATCCCAAGTAATTAATTGTATAACAAAATTTATATATTCTTATCGAATGGGTTGGCAAGTATTACTAAAGGACTGATCCAAGTAATTAATTATATAACTAGTTTTTCAATTCTAATTGAACGGGTAGGCCAAGAGACGCAGGTGAGCAAGTGATGTGTAGGTGGTTAGGCAAGAGGCAATGGTTTGAAATTCAAGATGGTCAATTTCTTCGACCAAACTGCAACATTTTTTTAGGTGAATCTTTTGTCCTGACATAAAATTGGATTAAACTGAAGAATTAGATTGCTGAGATACGCATAACATGACTCATACAACACGTGACTGCAATATTATTGTTGTTATTTTTAAGTTGTTCCTCTACTTATATCAAAACTAAGAAGTAAATGACCTGTCACATTATAGACGACATAAAACTCTTGTAAGAAGCTCCTAAAATATATCCGGATATGTCATATGCGTGTGACCTTCAGCTTCTATACACAAAAAGGAACATGATTGGAGTTTTTTCAATTGAATTTATTGTTAAATTTAAGTGATTTAGAGGGTAATTTTACCATTAAACTATAGATCTAGGAATGTCTAAGACTCTAAACTTACTTTTGGTGCAATATTCTCCTTTAATTTTTTTTAACAGTAAAATGTCACCCCAACATTAACAAAAAAATAATTTTAAATCAATAGTCATGAGAGCAACGTACTTATGCCAAGATGCCTCAAAAAACAAGGTCGGAGGAAGTTGCTTATAAATCGATAATCTCTTCGGACTACTTTTGATGGAACTTGTGTCGATCACGTGTGTTGAGAAATGAACCATATTATTCAAGACTGGTAAAAAAATACGACTCGTTATAGATTTTATGATATAGAGAGTACAATCGAGTTTTATATCCATGACCATTTCAAATATCAATTTGGGAGCTGAAATAGGATATGCATGTGCTGAAGCAAACGCTGAGCCAGCAGGATGTTGAGTGGTGGTCCCACTTATCTTCAACCCAATCATGCTTCTCCCAACATCAAGCTCAAGCAAGACCATGCCTTCATTAACAGAGCTAAGCAAAGCAAGACCTCTCGGTAAATGCAACCCTGTAACATATCATGTCATGTGCTTGACGAGTCATTGAGATCTTCCAAATTTGTCCCTTCTGTCAAGTTGCTTGCTTAACTTGTATGGGATATAAGATTGATGATAGAGAATGGGATAAATTAGTGTGAGTGCGTGTGGTTTTTTTTTTTAATAAATAATATAAAACCTATAGAAAGCCACATCATTCATAAGTGATGGGCAATTTGACTTTGTCCAAACTCTATGCAAAACATGAGCATATAATATAGTTTAATTGACAATACTCCGTCCGCTCTTATTTATAATAACAAAAGAATAATTTTTTTCTTCAATTTATGAGATATATTATTAATTTTTATCACAAGTTTATCCTTTTACCTCCCATTAAACATTAGTGAGAGAAAGTAGATTGTTAAAGTTATATTTGTAGGGGAAAAGTTAAAAATTTATTAAATTTTTAGATAGAATTCATAAGTTTTAATATTTTTCTTGATTTTAATAAAACATGTTAAAAGTAAATTATTAATAGAACTGGAGAGAGTATAAAAATAAAAAAAAACAAGACACAATTAAACATCACAATTGCTAAAGGACTGGCAGAAAATCTAACAAGAATGGAGAAAAAGGCCCAGAACATCGTAAAACTAGTGGGATTGCCCATGTGAACTAATAAGAGTAGATCCAAGGAAAGGGGGTCTTTTGTAATGAAGTGATAAGATTGGATCTATGCATAGTAATCTGTGAACTCAAGTAGGGACAAGTCCAGATCTTTTGGATCAGACAACCACAGGTGGATGCATCTCTAGCATGTTATCAGGCTGGAAATAAACAAGACAACATGAACAAGTTTAAGCATCTTGATTCGCGACAATGTGTTGCACGCGGAACACCTTCCTGAGCAATCTTGATCTGATTAGGTTTTCATTTCAGAAAGTATCAGTAACCAAATACCTTAAACTACATTGATATGATGATATGATCATGATTGAAAATTTCTTCTTTTAACTTCAATCGTATTTTAACCACCTACTTATGGGTTATGACACGATCACACAATCTCAAGTTGGTTTTCGCCTTTTAGGTAGGTCTACTTTGCTTCCTTTGATTTTGAGCTTTTTATCAATTTTTTTTTTTTAAGAAAAAGCAGGGGACCTCATAGTTTGCCAAGATTTCAGATGGGGCTCATGTAAATGCGAAGTTATCCTAACTAAAAAGAAGCTTTTACAAATGGCAATTCTTCAAGGGCAGGTAATATTAAACGCTTCGTTGTCAATGAAGCCTAGATGCAGCTAGATATGCATAGCGTACAATGTTCCCTACTTTATTATTTTTTCTAATTACATGGTTTTTCCACAGCCGTTTATATATATATAAAAAAAAGTTCGGATTGAAGATTTTTTTTTTTTTTGGTTGGGGGGGGTGGAGGGGGAAATGGTATGCTTTAAATAAAGAAGAATCTCTAAATAAAACCTTCCTTTCCCTTCATTTTTTCTCCATTATCCTCAATCCCAAAAATGCCCTTAAACTAAAAAATCAGTGCAGGCGAGATCATGCCTTTTGAAATTTAGGTTATGACTTGCCTGCAGCAACTGCCCAGCTCTATCTGAGAGAGCTACAAGCTATAAAAATTCCAAGGGAAAAACTACTTTATCACCTAAAAAGTTTGAAGTCAATTTCAAATCTGTCTTGCATATTTGCAAAAACTCTTAATATCTCCCTAAAAGCTATCAATATTCAATCACCGAACAGAATCAGATGTATAACAATTATTAGAAGATGCAAATATGGAGACCACACTGCCTACATAAATATTGCACAACCTAATGTGATCACCCTAGTCCTTGAATGTCATCAGTTTAATTTTTCTCTTCCTAACCTAACCTAGCTAGTTGAGACTTGCTTCCTAACCACAACAATCCTTTTCATAGCACTCCTACATGGACCAACCAGAGTGGGTGCATTTGCGAGGCCTTGCATTTGATAGGTTAGCCAACTCTATTGAGCAATAAGATGATACTAGCATTTAGGAAGACATTTGAGAATTTCTGCAAACATATATGATGAAATTGACACAAAATAAACATTTGGGGCAAAATTGAAATTTGAAACATATCCTACACTTCTGGGATACAAAAGGCACTTTGGCAGTTTTTTATATTCCGATTTGGCTTTGAGCTAAATTTATCAAGTCCATTTTTGGTCTAGCATATAATCAAATATGTCATGCTCAAATTAATACCGAACGCCATTACAGACCCTTAGAGAGGTGGAGCAGCAACTTATAATTTACGGAATAATGATATGACTTCCTTACCAGAATGTACAAGTTCATTAAATTGAACAGATTCAACGATCACATATTAAATGCAGATAAATATCCCAGTTTACAACTTAATACTCGTGTAATTGTACATCAGATTCCCATAGGGATTCTATAAAAATAAGCATGTGACAAAATTTTATTCCTCATTGTATATGAACCCTTACCAATTCATTATTAGAACACAACTGTTCTTTCTTCACTGAGTATCGTCTAAAGTGCCTACAAGGCATTTCTCCAATAAGAATTCTGCATTAACCCAAGCATGGTATTTATCTGGATTAAATGATTAAGGATACAGAGGCGAGTAGTCAATTAAATAGCAAAAACTGTGTAACAGCCCTCCGCTCACCGCGCCTACCCGAGGTCTTTTGCGGCGCTGGACACTCTCCCCCCAGGCCTCACAACAGGGCGACCCCACCCCTTACGGTGAGCATCAGGAGACAAAGGCTTCCCCGCAGTAGTGTGCCGGATTATTCCCCTTGCGAGGAGCCTCCCCAGGTTCGATCCTCCAACCTCTCCTACATAACAAAGTTGAAGCTGAACCTGGTACCACTGAGTCAAGTTGATTCAATGATACCAGGTTCAGCCTCAACTTTGTTATGTAGGAGAGGTTGGAGGATCGAACCTGGGGAGGCTCCTCGCAAGGGGAATAATCCTGCACACTACTCCGGGAAAGCCTTTGTCTCCTGATGCTCACCGTAAGGGGTGGGGTCGCCCTGTTGTGGGGCTTGGGGGGAGAGTGTCCAGCGCCTCGGGTGACGGTGAGATCCCGAGGAGGGCTGTTACAAACTGTGCACGATATAGAAGTATAAAGAGAAAGTAAACCTTAAAAAAAAAAAAAAAAAAGAGCAAGCCCTGTCTTCCTATGACTTCAAAGGATCTCATGCATGGGATGCATGAACAAAAAGGTAAGAATAATCAACATAATTGATGAAGTGAGACTTCTGAAGCACTTAGGTCTGTCTCTCAGAAATTGTACTTGTTCCAACTTCAGATGATTTTGAGTCATCTAACACAATTGTGCAACCCAAACTCCAACTCCCCGAAAATAAATAAATAAACAACGACAAAAAATACAAAGCAATATGTTGACCTAATTCAGAAGTGCAATTTTCTACACGCTTTTCAATATCTCTTGCGAGCAAGAAGCATTTATCAAGGTTAGATAATGTACGCAGAGGAAGCTTGAAATTTGACTCAGCAAGATAAGATGATGATGATGATGACAACGATGATGATATATCCACCTAAGTGATATAACAATAGATTCATTGAAATATGCTCAACCTTAAATTACTTCACATTGGAAAACTGCAAAAAGGATACTGAACAGAGAGGTACAATCTTTTCCCACGCCCTTCATTAACATATCAACACCTGAGAGACAAATTTTGTATTGTTCTTAAGCAATAAACTTTACTCTTTTCAAGAAGATAGGAATGTTTCAATGAATTTGACTAACAAAAATTGAAAAAACTAAACCAAAACTTGCAAACTGAGCCTATAACCATACCACCAGGGTGAAACTTCATATATGGGGATATATTGTAAACACGTCCTTTTAAAACAGTCCACATTTGCCCTTCTGTTTGGTGTTGTCTAACTTCATCCATAGAAATAAGTCTTCTGTTGGACTTTCCCTTCAAACCTGGCATCAGATGGCTAAGATTAAAAAATTACTTCTCAAAAGATGTCACAACTGGCAGAGAACTCATTCATCAGAATGGAATTAAGAGGTGAACTTGTAGCTAAAAAGCTCTTAGATGAATTATTTTATTATACGTATGAACAGTTGGCCGATGTCATCTTTGAAAAGTTACATTAAATGAGTAATTAGGAATCCAGGAGTCCCTACCTGCTCAAGCACAAGGGCGCACAGAGCTTAATTTTCTTTGGAGAGACAAAAGAAATTCTTAACAGTAAGGAACTACAGCCATACAGGCGTTGAAATGGCACATAACTTAAACAGACACAAATTTGTATATGAAAAAGTGGTATGATGAAAAAAAAATCATGTTCAGGAATAACTGAAAATCTTTCAGGCTTAACCCTCCAATCTCATCCAAACAAAGACAATACAGGAGACAAACACTTTGAAAGGATAAAAATTGGAGTCAAGTCATGGACATACAAAGTTATAACGTCTATAGAAGTTAACTTTCTTCCAACCCATTGACATCAACTACCAACTTGTATTGATATCTGAGTAGTTTAAGTGACAGAACAATAAGAGACAGCAATAAGAATTATTTTCTTGCATGGGACCATATAATTTTAAGTTTCCAAAACATCCAAATGAACAATTGCATTAAAAAAATTTCAATAAGAGAACCTGCAATGTCAGGATGTGATCGAGTAAGCTTTAACCAGTCCATTTGGCTATAGCCCTTTTCAAAAGGAACTTTGGCCCGAGGTGCTGGCTTTTTCATAGGTTTCTTTTCTTCTAATAACTTCTGAAGTGAATTCTCAGCATCACTATATACTGCTTTTGTGTTCAATTCATGTGCCTGATTTGATGGTGTTGTGTCAGTTACACTGTAAGATAAAGAGCCAACTGAAGCCTGCTTCTTAGAGTTGGGATTATTTGGCAACCCATCCATCCATAGGGCACCACTATTCTGACTATGATTATGACTACTAATATTACTACTACTAGTAGCATTGGAGGATTCTTCTTTTATGGTAATATCAGCCATATCTGAAGCAAGCTTGTTTGTTTCGAGATCATCCTGATTGATAGGGGAACTGACCTATGCAACCATGACATCAAAGTTAGAAAGAAATGTACAAAGCAACGATATAAAGTCAAACAAATTTGCATTGCAGAGTGTACATCTGAATAATAAATTTCATAACACAAGAAAAAGGAAGGTATAGTATAATTTTACTGTCTAGAAAAAGTAGTGATCTCACCTGACAAAATGTAAAATCGTTATTATTGTCCATCATAGACCCACAACACAGTCCCAGAACTTTTTATTATTGACTCCGCTCCGCCAGCTGGAATAAATTCTCTGATAATGAAAAACAAAGTCATTATGCAAGCATTTCCTTCATAAAAAAGATTAAAACTTTCTATCAATAAAATAACCTGCTCTACAATGAAAATGCTAATCATATTGTGAAATCAATAAATTTATAAATTTACAAAAAACATTTGTCTACATGTTTTAAGAATTGCTAAAGACAAGGATGCGGGACCTCAAACTTTTGCGACCCAAGCAGTATCGTTTAGGCACACTAGTAATCATATAATGATGATGACGAGGAGGAGGACTCCTCATCCTCCTAGGAGGACAATTTCATGGCTAAATGGTTGCTAACGGGAAACATTCATGGCTCAAAGCAACCATTCATTATAGAAATTTTGTCCTTGTGTAAAGCTTAATCAAGAAAGATGATTCTTCAACCTAAAATTGTTACTAAATTCAGGAAAGTGGAATCAGAATCAGCTAAAACTTTGTTCATATCTCTAAGAACGCAATGCAAGCGATCTTGACACCAAAACTCCGAAGTCGGTATTTTAAGAGCTGCCAGAGAACTAAACAATGATTGCCCAGAACCTATCCAGAGTAAAGAAGCAAAAACCTAACGGTAAAAGAGAACACAGTAGACAAACTTCAGCCAATCGCATCGAACCTTAGAAATTGCAGAAACAAAATTTTACTCCAAAAGCATGCACCATAATTCCCCCATCAGCCAAGCAAAGCAAACAATCAAATTCATGAATTCATATATTTAAGAATTCTTAAAGAAATCTTCAATGAATTATCGAAGATTCGAGAAAGAAAAAGGAACAACTCACTGTCAAATTTGGCAGGAACAAGCACGACTTTCACCTGCGAAATGGAACGATGGAACAGGATTTTTTCAATTTTTTAATTTCCCGATTTCAGAATCTGGCGCGTCAATGTACTTCTTGCTGGCGCGCGTAAGTCAAACCACAATACCGAATCTTATTCCCGCTACCGTTTGCGCTTCATTTGTCCCCCTCCCTTTCTCTGGCCATTGTATAATTTTTCTACATATACACGAGTGAGAAGATTAATTTAATTTTAGTCTAACATTAAAAGATTCTAAAATTAAAGATAAAATGTATTCAAGTAATCTGATATTTATATTTTAAGATTTGGTCGATAGCAGTTTATCAAAAAAAAATGTAACAATACTTTAAAATTGTGTTAATCAGTCACAAATGCAAGATGCATGTCAGTGCCATTGCCTCCCATACTAAAGCATTATTTGTAATTATGAAAAATTTTATTTGTAAAAAAAATATTGAAATCAATTTTTGCCCCCAACTTTTAGATAAATTTTCAGTTTTTCCCTCTACGTAATGGCTTCTAGATTCGTCCATGATGTTAATGTTGAATTTAGAATATCAATGTTAAATTTGAGAACATTAGTTTCAAATTTTGCAATTTTTTTGGGATTGAAGAATAAATTTATCTTGAATTTTTTTTTTTAAGGACGTTGGATATCTTCAATTTTTTTATGGAACATTTTATCTTGCAACTTTCAAAGAGTGCTTTTTTTTTTTCCTACCGTTCTACTTATCGTTGGTTGACTGTTAAAGATCAAGTTTGACCATTAAAAGGAGACAAGGCATGCTATGTTGGATAGTTTATTAATAAAAATAAAAAAACTAAACATACTTTCTTCGTTCTAAATTCTAATCAGCCCAAGACGCCATTTCCTCTTCCTCTTCAGTCTTCGTCACCTGCTTCCACTTCCATCGTCACTTACTTCCATCACCAGCACCAGCATCAAGTAAGATTGAGTTATTAACTGACCTATGCTAGCTCTTTCTCTGCACTGGGTTCTCGCAGGAACCATCTAGGAGAAACTGTAGGAACCTTTCCCATTTTCCTGTCCCAAAAAAAATCACAAGAACCATAATGGAGAGCGTTAGGTTCTTGCCGGAGTCTCTCGATTAGCCCTAAATGTGTTCCAATAGAGGAGAGATCGTGAACTAATAAAAGCTTGATCTCTCGATTCTTGTGGTTGGTGCGACGATAAGGAAGAGACAACAAACTGATGAGGACGACGGTAACATCGAACCATCGTCTTCAACCTCATTGATCTCGACTTGCGATGAGTAGAAAGTTTCCCGTGAGAAGATGCGATTTCAAACACAAATCTAGATTATGTTGACATTAATGAGAAATTTTGTTTTTAATCTGCAAATCTGAAAAAGTTGTTTGAGTTTTCATGGCATTTTCCAAAGAAAAATATGGAAATGTTCTTGTTCTTGTACATTTTGAATCTAGAAATGTTCTTTCTCGTTCTTATTCTTGTTTTTCATTTTGAATCGGCAAATGAATCCAATGTAAATCGAGTAGGCATGGGTCGAACGAGAATGTGTTTAATCAATTGAGGGAGCTCTCTTTGCCTTTGGTTTTTCTCAAAGTGAGTATCAAAATTTTGAAAAGTGATTTGAACACTGAAAGGGTTTTTAAATTTGGATACCATCAATATTCAATTTTAATTTATAACTAAAAAGTAGCACCGTTGTTGCCTAAATTTGGATGGATCTGTTCCTTTGTTTTTATTCGAAGGTCTCTGAAAAAAAAATTTCAGGATAAATTTATTCTTCAATCTTATTTTTTTATGAGTAAGGAAGGAGTATGAGAAACAACGTCAAATTTTGGAATATCAATATTAAATTATCTATTGACCTTTTAGCTTTTAGTGTCAAATTCTGATATTTTGTGTGTGTGTGTGTATAGCATACATGGCGTATTAAGTTAACTTTTACTCTCCCATGCATGTAATGCATAAGAACAAGAATATGAACGAAGAGGTAGGAGATAAAATACTTTAAAGAGTTCAATCCTTCTAACAAAAAGGTGAATTATAAATATCATAACTCTAGACATGATTAGATCTTAATTTTTTTTATACAATTACCCTATGCCCTTGTATTAAAAAAGAAGATTGAGTGAGAATGAAAATTCTTAAATATTTCTCTTACATCTTATCTTTATTAAACATTTTCAACCTCACTTCTTTGTTACCCCCCCCCCCCAAAAAAAAGAAAGAAAAACCACACCCCCTCTATTTATTAAAAAAATCAAACACTTTAACACGTTCCTTATCCCCTCCCCTCTATCTAAACAGGGGGTAAAAAAACAAAAAAAAGTTAAATATTAAGAAAATATTGAATTAATAATTTTACAATAAATTACCGTATTTAAAAGATGTAAATTAGAAATGTATAAATAATTGCAAATAAATCATTTTTATAAGAGTTTCTTTTAATAAGATAAAATTATTATTAAAAAATTATAATTCTGGACCATACTAAATTTGAATTCTAAGAAATTAAAATGTCATTGGTGTAATAAGCATCAGGATTCATCTTATAATTCGTTTGATATGATAGAAGAGTTTTTAATAAAAGTATAAATGGAGTTGGAAGTAAAATTGAAAGTAAGAGTGAGTTTAAAAATATGTTTGATATGTTGATGGAAATAAGATATAATTTTGAAAAAATTAATCTTTTAGTTCTCCAACTTTTAAGTCACTTATAATTCAGTCCCTCAACTATGACTCGCTGTAACTCAGTCCCTCAACTATAACTCGTCTATGACTCAGTCTCTCAACTTTTAAATCACTTACAAATTAGTCCTTTAACTTTTGTTAATTTTTTTTCATCTTAGCTTATATCTCACATTAATGAATAAAAAGAGGGTATTTTAAAATAATATATGAGCTTTTTTTTATCCTTCTTATTTGATAAAAAATTTTAAAAAAATTAAAAAATAAGGACCGAGTTATAGGTAAATCCAAAGTTAAGGGACTGAGTTGCAGCGAGTTATAGTTGAGGGATTGAGTTATAAGTGAGTTAAAAGTTGAAAGATTAAAAGATTAATTTTTCCTATAATTTTTAATTAATATATCCATTTATAATGTGAAAAGACTTGAATGTCTTTGCTAGAAAAACCCTATCGTTTATGATGAAAGAGTTTTTAATAAAAATACAAATGGAGTTGAAAGAAAAATTGAAAGTAAAAGTGAGTTTAAAAGTAAAATTTAAATGCATAACAAGTGTACAAATGTAATATAGTATAGTAAATCAAAATTGTGTCACAAAAAACTAAAAGGATTGGACACAAATGAAATTCAGTTTCATCTTAGGTAAGCAAACCAATCAAAGAGTAAAGTTTTTATGAATTAAAACTAAAATTTGAATAAAAGCAATAAAAATAATTCCAAAGTGAAATAAGCAATCAAGAAATATCCTAAAAATTCTAATGTCTTTTTAGACTTTGCATTTCAATATGTCCTAGTTATTGAGTTTAATTTTCACTTGAGAATTAAGGCTTTAATTTAGATTCAAGCATCCGTCGATTGCAAAAACTCATAATCTAACTATCTTATAATGTCTCATACAAGTCAAGATTTAATTATGTACAATACTTATAAAGATTACCTATGACTCTTGAGTATGTGTTTATCTCAAGCGCAAATTAAAATAAATCTTAATTATATGTTGCTTAATAAATTAGATAAATTTAATCATCTAAATGCAATTCCTTTCTTTCAAAGGAGAATTCCAAAACCTAAACATATACTATAATTGGCCATTAAATAGTAGGAGAACAAATTAAACTCACTAGGTACTAAAGCATTCATTAAACATTAACAACTAAGAAGAAATCTATCTATAAAGTATAAAAATTCATAGTGTTAAGCAAAATTAGCCACACATGGCTCCAATTATGCAAAAAAATTTAGCAATAATACAAAGAATCAAAGGCATAAAGTAGAACAAGAAGAGATTGCAAAAAAATCTCATCACAAAGCTCTAAAATGAGGCTCTCTAATCTTCAATCTAGCCCTTGATTGTTGCCCAAAATCACCTCCTAGACCTCAAAGACAAGTAAGAATGTAAAAAATGTTGGAACCCTAGCCCCCCACAACTTAAAACTAAGAAAAATTGATACTATACATTTTGTTGTTTGACGTGGGTATGTTGTGGGCCATGGCCTCGCTGTCCCCTATTTCTCTATTGTTCTACAACACATACTTGCCATAGTAGGGCCATGGCCTCCCTTCAAAATATTTACTTTTCATAATTCTTCTTATTTTTCTTTCTTCAATTTCTCTCCTCTTCTTGTTAAGGTCTTCTAAAATACAAGCACCACTCATTTTATTCTAAAATAAATTATAATGATTAAATGAGAATGATCTATTTGCAAATTGTGATAAATTAATGAAAAAATGAATTTGAAATTAGTCAAAAAAAAAGGAGGTGACTCTCTACTTGCAAACAAAATCCATTCAAAACATACAAAAATTAAATGATCATCAATTTGGTATGTTGATGAAAATGAGATATAATTTTTAATTAATATATCTGTTTATAATGTGAAAAGCCTTGAATGCCCTTACTAGAAAAACCGCACCTGCCACCTAAATAGCTATAGTTGTCTCTTCCTCCTCCTCAACACAAATAGCCACCAGCCATGAACAAGATAGCGAGAATCGACAAATAGAAAATTAAGATGAGATTGAACTAAAAGTTGAACTTCATATGTAAAGGGGAGGAAGAAATCAAACTGGACATTGAAGACAAAAATCAAACCAAATATAGAAATTGAAGACCTAGAAGTCAAATGCAAAGAAAGAAATCAAAGACAAGGAAGAAATCAAACCAACAATCGAACAAACTTACCATCAAGCTTTATATGCAAAGGAGAGGAAATTGAAGACAAACATCAAACCAAAATCAGATTCACCCCCTCTAGAGTAACCAATTACAGAAATTGAAGACCCAAAAGTTAGAGCATCGTCGTTCAAAGGAGCATTGTTGTCCATCATGGATATCATTTTGGGGGTGCATTGCCATTTGAAAGAGCATCACCGTTGGTCATCATCGTTCAAAGGAGAAAAGTTAGAGCAGGAGTCATCATTGTTTTCCATCATCCTCGCCAAAGTCACTGCCTTCCATCATCATCATTGTTGAAGTCATGGCCGGTTGGTTCAAAGTCCTCTTTGCTACTCCTCAATGTTGATAACAAGGAGTGACGGTGATGGGGCAAAATGGTTAGACTTAGAACGTCGATGGAAGTGGAACTGGGTTTCATGAAATTAGGTGAGAAGGTCAATTCTATTAATTTTGATACAAGTGACTTTTACAAGAAAGCTAGTTCAACTATACCAAATATGTAAAATTTGGGATTTTTTTTTTTAGCTCCAATTCTTTCGTACCAAATATGCTAAAGTTGGGGATCGGAAAAACAAAAGGCAAAGGAAAAAAAGAATATCACCATTTTTTGAATGGATATAATAATCAACAAGTTATATTTTGCAAGGCAAGAAAAAACTATATCTGGACTCCTGAAAATAGGAGTATAATATTTTGGTCTCCTGTTTGCTTATTTAATTACACAGACATGCTTTTTATTTTTAAAATCTGACCTTTTTTAAATAAAAAATTATATCACATGTACCTTTTTATATTTTTATATTTTCGATTTCATGCATCTAACTTGTACTATTAAATTGTATTATTAAACTTTTTTTCAGTCAAATCATTTAATATAAAATAAATATTATGTTTAATAACTTTTAAAGCATGGGAGTGGGGAGCAAGCATTGTTGCATTCTTCTAAGCAGCGCAAGGTTAACTAAGAAACATGTCTAGTGTGTTGTCAATCAATAATCAATGCTCCAATGACTTACCACACATGGAAAGAGAAAAATTCAAGATATTTTGTAACGTTTCGCCCTCCAACTATAGATCTTGATGAAGATTAACACCGAAACTTGTGCTAAAATACAATCTTGCCCACCTAAGATATCATGGCAAGTAAAAATACACTTTTTTTTATTAAAAAATACAAGATATTTTTAATAAAATTTCACTCTTTAGTAAATTAGTTATTGTCTTCATACTAATCTTATTATATTTATCTATATTTAATAAAATATTTTATTTTAAAATAAATATAAAGTGATTTATTCCCTCTGATCCATTTTATTGATTACCTTCTAGAAGGGTGAAGTGGTTTATTTTATAAGTCATTGAAATGATAGTGATATTTTATTTTAAATGAAATATTTAAACTATCTTTAAAAAGTAAAAGAGAAAGAGAAATAGAAAAATAATATTATATACTTTATTTACTTTTGAGGGTTATGTTTGTAATTTTACTAAATTTTATTTTTTATATTTTTGTTTTACTAGTATTGATGAGATTGGTAGAAATGACTTATAAATAAGACTGAAGGAGTATTTAATAATGACACTTTAAAAAAAAATAATTATACTTTAAAAAATTTAAAATATTTTATATTTTTAACATTTAATTCTTAAAAAATTACCTTATATTTTTTAAATTAAGGGAGCACTTTCTTATAGATTGTAGTATTTTGCAGGTTCCTTTACCTTGTTTTTACACATGTTCGCGTTTGGCTCGTGTTTGGCTAACTAACTTTTGACTCTCAAAAAAATACTTTTGTAATTTTTAAAGGCCAAAAGTTACTTAAGTATCCTTTTTTTTTTTTTCAATGAAATCAAATTTCAAAAACATTTTGAGAAAGCCAGTGAAAGTAGATTTACTCTCAACTTGACTTGGATGAACTTTTAGAATGTACGTGTGCATGTTGAGGTATTAACAGTGGACCTAAAATATGTACCTATTTTTGATATTACAATGCTATCTCTAATTCATTTTCAATTAATTTTTAGTATTATGTATATTGATTATTTATATAATTTTTGTCCAATATATCAAACTTTGTATTTTTTTATCCTTATTATTTAATATATCAAATTTTATGTTATTTATAATTTCTATTGCATATATTTTTCAAACATTTCTAAATGAAGCATTTGTATAACAAAAATTAAATCATGAGTATTACTGTTCCTTTTGATAATTGCATGCCAAAATCACTTTTCATTATACAAGTTTATCAAATTAATTTTAAAAAAAATGCATTCAAATACAAATTTCAGTATAATAACTAACCTTTATTAAAATACTTTTTGTTAAATGAAAATTTGATAAACAATTTTTTGGCTAATTAAAAAAAGCCAAACACGCATGTATATGTTGTCACAACTAGAATTTTGAAATATAAAAATAAAAATTTTTCTTGAAAGACGACTTATTTATTTATTCATTTTCTTCTAGTCATGGGTATGTAACTATGTATTTTTTATTATTCTTTTGGAATGAAAATGATGTATTTATTTTAAAAGAGAGATAAATAGTTGAATAAACACATGAGACCAGTTGACCACACCTCAATTATATAGACAAAAAGGAAATGGTGATAGAGTAAAGCCTACGGGCAAAAGGATAATTGTTTGCACATAAGCCTCATTTGGTATAAAAGACTAGAGATAGGGGAGTACTAGTTTTTTATGTTTGATATGAAGTATTGAAAAAATTAATCTTAATCTCAATTTCAATTCTAATTTCAATCCCATCTATATAGGATTACTCAATACACCACCCTTGATATTTGAAAATCAATCTTGAGATTGATTTTCTCTAGACTAAATTATCATCATCTTTACACTATCTCTCCTGTCTCTCTACCCTCCTCCCCCCAATTCCATCCCTCACCATTCTCTCACTTAGTCGAGTCTACCATGGCCATCCCTAACATCGGTGCCGTCCTCCACCACTAACAGGTTCGTCTTCTTGCCTTTTCCTCTGTCTACCTCCTGTCATTCTCCCTTCATTCTCCTTCGTCTTCCTTTGTCTTCCTTTTGTCTTCCACCATCACCATCGTTCTCCCTTTGTCTTCCTTTAGTCTTCCACCATCAATATCGTTCTCGTATACTCGCCTTCTTACCTTCAAATATGCATTGAACAGGGTTGTTGCATTTGCCTTTGAATCTTTGAGACCGATCACAAATGAGAATCGTCATTGCATTTACTCCCAATTTCATGTTGTTGAAATGGGTGATTGACGATAGGGTGGAGATTGGGGTTGTGAGTGGCAAAGAGATAGGTTTTGAGAATTTTTTTATTAATTATAAGAGATATTATAGTCTTTTTATAATTTATATTTAATTATAAAATAAAATGAAAGAAAATATTTCCTACCATTATTACTTCATACCAAATATAATTTTAAAGCTCTAATTCAACTTTTAATCCCAATTTCAATTTCAGTTTCAATCACAATCCCAATCCCTTCATATTCATGCCTACATATCAAATAGGGCCTAAGAGTATTGGCCATTTATAGTTGGACACTAATTGTTTGCACATTTGATAACCATGGTTAATGTTAATACTTAATAAGCCGTCGGAATTTGTTTAATTTCACGATCCCATCTGCTCAACGAAAGTGGAAGATGGATCCGATCCCACGTGCTCTTAATTATATTCTTTTGCTAGGTCACCAAAATTGCAGGCAAAGCTGGGCTTCATTTGTGGCTACTTGCTTAAATTGGCTTTTTTTTTTTAAATTTTTTTTCTTCAATTCGAATAGTTTAATCCCAATTTAATTGGACCTTTTCTCCCCCACAATTCATGTAAGAGAGAAGAAACAGATTTTGATTGAAAAAGTTTCTCTCGTCAATTGCTCGAAATTTTTTGTCAAACAATAATAATTTGTAGGGTTAAAATGTTTTGGGAGAATAATATTAAAGTCCCATACAAAGAAATTAATTACTATAAAGTCTATTAATAACTAAACTAAACTATATTATTGTCAAAATCTCGTAGATAATTACAATTTTAATATAAATTTAAATGGTACAGCAAAACATAAAATTGTTATGAATTAGTTTTCTTATAATTTCATTATTTAATGTCATCGAGAATTTTAAAGCACGCGAGATACACATTAATGGTTTATTTTTATATTTTTATCATTAAATTTTGTGATTGAAATATTAGAATTTTTACTCTTTCAAAAGTAATATGATATTTATAAATAAAAATATAATTATCCAATTCAATTTTTTTCATATCATTTAAATTTTAATGATAAACTTAAGAACTAAAATATAGATAACTCATCAACGTTTCATAACGAATTCTCTTAAAAATGAATTCAATTTTTTTCTTAACTTTTTGTACCTTTTTTTATTTGTCTCTTTATAAATTATTTTTTTGCTTTAATTCTATTTAATGATGAATACTTTTAAATGTAACAATAATCTCAATTCTACTTTTTTGTCCCCTAGTTTAAGGCTGAGAAGAACCCTGTTTTTTTTTTTTAGTGAAAATGTCATTTTTTTAATCGCTCCCTCATTTTATTGGGACAATGTCACTCATTGTTAATCTCATAAAACAATTTACATTTTATTTTATTTTAAATAAATGATTATTTTTAATAGACATAGATTATAGAATAAAATAATTTGTGACTTTTTTAAAAAATTAATTTATGGAATTATAAATAAAAAATTAAATTTGACCAAACCCAAGCCGGAACAGTTAGTCCTTGTAGGTTCCTGTTTACCAGCGTGGCGTTGGAAGCTACGGCATTGTAACACAGACACTGGACCCAAAAAATGTGAAAACGATGCAGCCGGTCATCGCAATGAGAGCCGTTACAGTCTCCTGACTCTTCAATGTTCTCACAATCACAAAGACAAAATAGCCACATGACAGCTAATATACCTTTACAACACACACGCACATCCGCTCTTTCTCTATAGCATTCCGCCTTCTCATATTTTTCAATTCAGCAGCTCTCTCTCTCTCTCTCTACTCTTTACTTCCGTTTTTGGCTGCTCTCATTCTCTCTCTACACTTTCAGCTCCAGATTCACGTTGTTCTTTCGATGTAAGACAAGTCCTGCATTATCTTCGTTAACTATTTTATCCTTTGCAATTTAAATCATCAATGATTCTGATGCTTCTTGTTTGGCCTTTGCAAGTTTCAGCTAAACTCTGCCTGAGATGTCGAAAGCTGGAGCCATAGATCTAGCATTGGGCGTGGGTGGAAAGATTGAGAAAGCCGAAGTTCTGTCTGCTGTTGAGAAGTGTGAATCTCTGTTTTCTTTATCTCGGATTCTACTTTTAGCTCCATATTGTAATTTAGTATTGTGATGTTTAAAAGGAAAAAAATTACGTCAGTGGAAATGCTGATTATTGATTTGAATGATAATTGAAGAAGCTCTGGTGCGGAATCTGATGTCAAAGGATTGATGACATACTGATCAGTGTTTATTTACAGCTTACAATTAACTTCAATTTTTATCAGTTGCAAGCTTGTGTTTAGTCATTCAGATGTCAATTCTCGGTTGCCTGTGATTATTGTTTTGTTCTTTCCCCTTTCTCTTTGAATTCATCAATATACTGTTGCTAACTAGTAAACTACTTTGAGTTTTGACTTTTCTGTCCTGCGATGGGATACGTGTTTGCTATAAAAATCTTCAATAATAAGTAATAATGACGTTCATTGTTTCCCATTCAATACCACATGTCATAATCTTACGGAAGGACATGATAAGTGAATTAAGTTTATTTGGTCTTAACTGACTATTAGTCTATTGGTAGTGAGTATTGATATGTGAAAAATCATAGTATACTCCTAAATCTAGTTAATTAGCTCAAATTATCTGACAATACATTAGATTTGGTATTTTTGGTTATTAATGCTGTTCACATTGCATGATAAAATGTTTGATCTTATGATTCAGGTATGAGAAGTATCATGTCTGTTATGGAGGTGAAGAGGAAGAGAGGAAGTCTAACTACACTGACATGGTGAGAGAGACTCATGTTTAGCAATCGAAGTTTTTGTTCTTCTACCAACGAACCTGTGGCTCAACTGGCACATATTTGTCTTTAATATTTGAATGAACTTGATGTACTTGAAATTACAAGCTGCTATTGGTCAATTATATTTAGTAGAGGGAAGCTGCTTTTCTGATGAACTCCTGAAACAGTTCCAATCGTAGAAAATTCTTAGAAAAAAATCATCATGTGATATTCTTGCAATTCGTTCAGAAGATATATGTTTCTGTTGGGGTAGGAGTGACGGGGGGCATTGAAACAACGTCCAAACTACCATTTTGGACATTTAGGTGCTTAAATTAATTATCAAACAAGTCAGTCTTGGGAAATGGAAATCGTGATGAATAACCCAATAAGCTCGTAGTAATATTAGTTAAAATTCTCCCTTGCTAATAATTTGATCTCTCATATGATGCCAGTTGATAACTTGTGATTTGCCAAGTTGGATTATTTATTTTAACTGCGGGCTAATTGATTATATGCAGAAACAGCATAACCACATCTCCATTTTCAGGTTAATAAATACTATGATCTTGTCACTAGCTTTTATGAGTTCGGTTGGGGAGAATCTTTCCATTTTGCTCCAAGGTGTCCATTTGCTTCATTTGTGCGCTTAAAAATAGAAGAATTTACTTTTTAGCCTTCTGCTCATGCATGATATCAATTTTCTCCTAATTTAGATGGAAAGGGGAATCACTTCGAGAGAGCATCAAGCGACACGAACACTTTCTTGCTTTGCAACTTGGCCTGAAACCTGGACAAAAGGTTTTCCATCTTCAACAGAGCAAATTAACAACACTTCTACTGTCTGTTTAAGAAACTCACGAATTTTTTTTTTTTTGGGGTTTTATTTTAGGTTTTTAGATGTTGGATGTGGAATCGGAGGACCACTTAGAGAAATTTCTCGTTTCAGGTGAATGGGACTTGAAATAACTTGACTGGTCTAGAAAAAATTGGTAAAACCAAATTAGTTTTTGATGAATGTGTTAGCATCTTAGAGGTAGCTGTTAATGGTTGGATCGTTTTACTAATTTTTAGGTTGACTGAATCTTCTCCTTCATCTTTGACTTGCCAATAAATGCAATTATTTTATTCCACTCACTCTCTCTTGCTTTGGTAATCATCTTATATTGTGTGTGTGTGTGTGTGTGTGTGTTCAATTTTCATAAACCGAGTTTAATTCTGTGGTTCCCTCAGTTCAGTTCCCTTCTTGAGTTCCAAGGGAATCCTATTCAATAAACTCACAATACATAGGCTGTATACTTATAGGAAAAGAATACCATTTTCGATTAAAATTAAAAGATAAAATTTTTTTATACCTTCCATGGAATTTCTAATGTCATTGAGAGTTTATATCATCTGGGAAGGTGTGATACTTGAAGTACATGAATTTATCCTGTTCTGCCTCGTGGATCTAAAATTTCCTCTTTCATAGAATATTTGTCTCGGAATCTTTTCCCTCGAAGGAGAAAAAATGTTAAGTCGGTTAATTTAATGGTATTTTGCAGCTTGACATCAATTACAGGGTTGAACAACAATGAGTATCAGATAACCAGAGGAAAGGTATGTGTTTGTTTCCCACTTGACAACACGAAGATAAAATTAATTGGCAAAACAACTTTGACATTTGTATTTAATCGTTAAATCTATTTTTCTTGAAAATTGTTTCACACTATTTCCTTGTTCCTCTCATCATTAATTTATTGGTTTGAGCATTAAGTAAGTAGTATTCATTTGCAATGAAGTTTTGAAGTTAGTAAAGCGGTGAGCTTTTGAAGTGAGGGATGTAGATAGTTATAAGAAATCTTAGTTTCTTATCTTTGCTCCGTAATGTATTTTTGAAAACTGCAGTTTGACCACTTAAAAGCAATTTTGGCTTACAGGAACTCAATCGCATATCTGGTGTGGATAAGACTTGCAACTTTGTGAAGGTAAATCTTTCGAATCATTTTTTTTTCCTTCTACTTTTTGAAGTGTTGTCCGTCTGGTTTTTAGCACAGATGCACAAATTTCTCTATGCTATTGTTCTTGTTATATGGAGAGGCTTTCACATTTGTAATACTTCTACTACTCTGATAATTCATGCATATTTTAATGATTAAATAATATATTTAAGGCTTATGGCTGACATGATCATAAATAATCTGTCAATGCAGGCTGACTTTATGAAAATGCCATTCCCAGACAATACTTTTGATGCAGTGTATGCAATTGAAGCTACCTGTCATGCACCAGATGCGGTTCGTGCCCTTTTTTATGCTGTATGTGAGAGAGAGGGAACAGAGTATTTAGACCTATTTTCTCCTAATACTACCAATATGAAAAAATCACACTTAAAGAGGTTATGTTTGTCATGTGTCAAATTCTCACATTAAACACTACACTAACCTTGAATTGTTTCTGGACATTTCTCGTTTAGTCATGCGGCTTTGTTTGTGTCAATGTCTATGCTTCCTTAACATGAGCTCTTACAGAGGGTCATGCTGTAAGGACCAACTTCTGACGTGATCATGCATAAGCATGAAGCACATTATGAACTTAGAATTATTTATTTATTTATTTCTGTTTCTTTTAGAATTCTTTCTTTCTTTTTTTGTATTGGTCTAACACTTCTGATTTGTTTAGTATGGATGCTATAAAGAGATTTATAGAGTGCTGAAGCCTGGTCAACTTTTTGCTGCGTATGAATGGTGCATGACTAGTTCCTTTGATTCTAGTAACCAAAAGCATCAAAAAATAAAGGTATATAATATCGTGGCGTTGAAGGAAATTAGATTGACATTACCTACTCATTTTCTTGAACTGAATAATATTTGGTGGATCCAGTGGAGGAAAGATAGATCAAGTTAGTCATGTAGGACACATAAGCATGTCAGATACATATTTTTTAATGAGATGCTTCTGACATGCTTATGTGTCTCTATGACTTCTGCTTTTGTCTATCTATTGTTTTTTTTTTTTTAATACAAAGGCCACGGCAAACCGTGCAAAGAGACTAAGTCCTAATGATATCTAAAGCCAGAAGGCTTTTGCAGTCTGTCTATCTGCCTTTTATGGACCAGATCTATCTATGTGAAGCCTCATGATGAGTTGTAACTATATAGATTGGTTTAATTGGTACAGGCAGAAATTGAGCTTGGCGATGGGCTCCCTGACATTAGATTGACCACAAAGTGTCTTGAAGCTCTGAAGCAAGCAGGTTTTGAGGTTAACTTCAAACCTTTTCACCTTTCACTAGTTTTGTTATTTCAGCTTTTAGAGACGATCAACCTAATGGACTAAGAGGAGATCCATTTATTTTGTTTACAAAGGTCATATGGGACCAAGATTTGGCAGAGGACTCTCCTATTCCTTGGTATTTGCCTTTGGATAAAAGTCACTTCTCGCTAAGTAGTTTCCGTCTAACATCTGTTGGCCGACTATTCACAAGAAACATGGTAATGCTACTGAATATCTTGACTATTCTTTGTATTTCAACTAAAAATAATTTAAACATTTACATGAAGGAGATGAACTATTATACTCATGAGCAACAAGGATCAAACACTTGACCATTCAATTCAATCATAGAAACTATGATTCCATATCATTTTTCTTTTTGCTAACTACTATGATTCCATATCAAATGTTATGAACTCTATTAGTATTCGTTGACTGGCTCCAAATTGTAGGTTAAGGCTCTTGAGTATGTTGGACTGGCACCCAAGGGAAGTGTCAGGGTTCAAGATTTCTTAGAAAAGGCTGCAGAGGGACTAGTTGAAGGCGGAAGGTAAGTTTTCCTTCCCTCTGTTTTTCATTTTCAGCAGATGCAGAAGCATGAATTTAGTTTCGAACAAAACCGTTCGTTGTCAAAATAAAATGTCATGCATTATCCAACCTTATTCTTCTCCTGAAAATATCTTTTTTCTAATGATTTGTTGATAGTAAAATGTTCCTTTTTGGAAGATAGGCCAAGCACTCATGATATTGATATAACCACTTATCAGATGATACGACAAGATGCTTACCGAAAAATTCTTTTTAAAAAATAGAATTCAAAATAAGCATGAATGTGATATATTGTCTAACAGGCTCTAATTCTCTAAGCAATCTCTACACAGGCTTATAATTTTTCTCTGTCTCCCCTACCCCGTCCAAAAAAAAAAAAAAAAAAACGCCGGCGACAAGATGTTAGAAACATAGACATAATTGTGGATGACTGACTGTTTCAGGAAGGAGATCTTCACACCAATGTATTTCTTTTTGGCAAGGAAGCCTGATTCAGACCATCAGTAACAAGGCATTAGTGTTCATTGCGCTGCTGTAGTCAGGAGTTTTAGTGACTCGAGGAGGCAGAATTATATTTTGGAATTGCCTTCTTATTGGACGTTTGCCAATGTGAGTTTTGCTGCAGTTTTGAATTGCCTTTTGTGTGTGTGTGTCTAGTGTAGTTTTATCTTGAGCATATGGCGGTAGCCTCCTCCTCCGTTGACTGCACCTTACTATCCCGTCTAATGAATGAATTTCTTTATCGATCTAATTACCATCCATATATTACTTTTTTTTTTTGTAAATTATTTTTTATTCTTATATATAAGGTGTTTTTAACAGAATTTTACATATCAATAAAAAATTATTAGTTAGTTGAATACATATAAAATCATAATAATTTTTTAGTTTTACTGTTACTAATGTCATGATTAATGTTTCAGTAGTGGGTAAAATATACAATTTATATTTCTTCTGCTTTTCAAGACAAGGCAAATTTGCCTCATTGTTCAAAAATATTATAACACTTCCTGTATCTATGAACAAATTTTAACATGATACATGGAATGCTGCCAAAGCTTGTAAAAAAAAACCGAAGAAGCAAATCAAAAACAAGGCTAGGTCAAAGCCTGCCCGTCATTCACGACCAAATACAGTATGATTTGACGGCATCTCTTTAATCAAAACAATCTCGTAGCCTACTTCATGGGTGCTCTTGGCCTGTTGATTTGCTTATCCCCTAATGACAATGTGAACGTATAAATTTGCCCAGGCTATTACTAGTGTTGGTTATTTGGATAAGAAATTAAGAATATAATTTATCTAATATTAATAATGTATTTAGTCAAAAAATTTAAGTAATAGTTACATTACATTTTATATTTGTGAGTTGTGACTTATCCCCTAGTGACAAACCTTACAACATAACACTTTATTCTTAAGCTGTGGTTAATCATAAGTTATATTCCGTTTTTTAATAATAATAACGTCATCGTTATAAATTAACTTGTAAATATATGAAAAATCAAGGGTATTTTTCTAAGTAATTTAGTCTATGCTACTATTTAACTTTAACCAAGTATAATTATCTCCAAATGACATCAATAGTTTTCCCTGAACCGAGTGGCTAGTAAAGGCTAACTTTTAAAGGTTAAAATTTGAAAGTGTGTTTGATAAATGTATTTTTAACAGACTATAAACCTAACATACATTGTAACTGTTTATTTCATATAAATGCTGCTATGATCTTAAAATATTTGAACATGAGAAGATTGAAATTCCTTAGATGGATGAAATTCGAAACTCCTTCATTCCCCAAGTTTTCCCGACATCGTAATGTTAACTCAAAACCTTTCTACCACTCGAACGATAATATATGATGTAATTCTTTCTAGGTCTTCTCTATTTTTTCAGTCTTGTTTTAACTTTGACAGCTACAAGATTCGTAGAAATATGCTATGCATATGAATCTCCTCGTCCTATTGACATTTTATTCTATCCAGAACTACCAATGCATGATTTCTTCATATCAAACTCATTTATAGACAGCTCAAAACATTTAATGAATGAATGAAAGGCACAACAATTTTCAGCTCTGAAGTCAGTGACAAAACAAAAGGGCCAAGGCTTTTAGAAAAGTAAACAGGGCCAAAAACGGAAATATAGATTAGGTATTCCTCACCAGTATGGGATCTCACCCTTAGAAGAATTGGTTACGGTTATCTTGGCATTTCAATTTCACGTACAGTCCATTCGCAACACACAGGGCTTTTGTTTCAGAAAAAGAAAAGCTTATAAAAATTTATATTACGGGTGCCTCACAATCAGCACCTGTGGCCTAATGGATAAGGCGTCTGACTTCTAATCAGACGATTGTGGGTTCGAGTCCCACCAGGTGTGCTATCGATTCGGGAAACGGGGAACGGTGATTGTTTGCTCTAATTTTGGGCCTTTTTTGAATCCCAAACTTAAGAAGATAGCCCAACAAATGAAAGCCATGTTCTCCCTCGTTCATGGGCCCAAATCCTAAAATCCAATTACATTATGGAGAGAAGAAGGCCATAAAAATAAAACTAGAGAGTGAGAGCTAAGGAAACGGGGAAAATCACTCAAATGTCTCATAAAAACATTTAAAATACTTTAAAGTTTCATGAATTTAAGAAATTACTATCAAATTTTAAGAAACTTAAAGGTGAATAAGCCTGAAAATAAAATTACTTATTTACCCTTTAACATTAAAAAAGAGATTTTGCTTGTGCCTGCTTGTCTCATGAAACCCTTGATTAGAGTTACTGAAAATTGTTGCATATCCATACTTGTTGATCACGGTGGCATTAATCAAGTTGGGAGTGTTTCATCTACAATAATAGCATTTCATCGACAGAAAACAATTTTTTTGAGTAAACGATTGGGTAAATCACCAATTAACAGCAGCATATCCATTGTTAGCTAGGTAAATGATTTCTTGTGCGTTAATGATTTTATTATTGTTAAGGGTATGATAATATTTTCTGGGTATACTTGTAAACATTTGGTTTGCAGAGCTAATATATGAAATAATTTAGTGCAATATTGATACATTGAAAAATATCCAATATGAATAACTCTACATGTTATCAATAGTGTTTTCTTGTGTTTTCAATATACTATGAATAGTTATCAATATACTATATTATGTAGGTTGACTTATAAGAATGCAAGTACTACTAGAAAATGTGTATTATATTATGTTTTTTTTTTCTTATGAGACATTTTATAAATTATTCCCAAGCATCTAATGCAATCTTATTTTGTTGAAAAATCTTTGCTATGAAACAACATTGCATCTTGTCAATAGTGGATGAATGTGTTGTCAATACAGCGTGTGTAATTGTCAATACACTGTGTGTGGTGCAGGTTAACCTATAAAATGGCAAGTTCTTCTGGAGAACATATATTATGTTTTTTCCATATAGGGGGGCACCAATGACTAGAAGGCTTCAGGTAGGTCAAAGAATAAAAGAAGGGAATCTTAATTCCAAAATAAAAGGATTTATCATCATGAAAGATGCCATGAGACTATCATACATTCAAGACTTACAAGAATCCTAATCCATGCTAGAAAATATTAGAGACAAATGTATTTTTTTGTTTATGTATCTAGAATTTATTTTTTGTTTACTTTTTTGTTTATTACATCTAATATATTAGCAAATAGCAAATGCATAGCTTATAAATGAAGTGATACCTTGTAAGTAATGACCAGTGGCAAGTACTTAACAGGTTCTTGCACTTGGTTGATATTTGAAGGGAATAACAGCCCTTAGTGCCTCAACACTTGTCAATAGTGAATTACTAACTTGTTAATATAGTTACAACCACTTATCAATTGCCAACAGCAAGTAGTCAACAGGTTCTTGCGCATTGTTGATTTTTAAAGGGAATAACAGCACCTAGTGCCTCAACATTTGTCAATGGTGAATTAATACCTTGTCAATATAGTTATAATCACTTGTCAGTTGCCAACAATAAGTAGTCAATAGGTTCTTGCATCTTGTTGATTTTTAAAGGGAATAATAACATCTAGTGCCTCAGCACTTGTCAATAGCAAATTACTACCTTGTCAATATAGTTATAACCATTTGTCAATTGTTAATGGGAAATAGTCTATAGGTTCTTGCACCTTGTTGATTTTTAAAGGGAATAATAGCACTTAGTGACTCAGCATTTGTCAATGGCAAATTACTACCTTGTCAATATAGTTATAATCACTTGTTAATTTCCAACGGCAAGTGGTTAACATGTTCTTTTAACTGGTTGATTTTTTAAGGGAATAACAACACCTAGCCTAGTGCTTCAGCACTTGTTAATGGCAAATTAATAGTTTGTCAATATACTTATAACTACTTGTTATTAAAGTGATAAACACTTGTCAACATTCAATGTTTGCTACATTCACAAACTTGTAATCAGCATTCATAATAACATTATCAAAGTTAACTACACAAAATGGGCTAATTATATAAAAGGATATGATTATCAATAAAATTATATCCTAAAGTTTTATAAAAAATCTTTTTACAAGACACATCAAGCAGTCTATCAAATCCTAACTTCTCTACCCTTTTCATAATTTCTCATTTTCCTTCACATATTTTGCTACTTCACTAAATTGACTAGGAAAGCAGTGTGTATGGATGGAATAGTATATTTCTTCACCATTGTCATCACTTTATCTTCCATCTTCCTTTATCTAAAAAAAAAAATAGAGAAGTTCAATTAGATATGTTGAAAAGAGATTTTTGCATACTAGTCATTAATACTAAGTTCCAACTCAGAGATTTTTGCATTGGCATTGTTTATCAATATCCATAAAGAAGAAGAAAAGACAAGTCATAGAGGAAAATAGTTCACTAATTATGATGGTTTACTAGTCAATAGAGCATATTGTTGTTGTCAATAGAGTTTATGGTTGTAGTTATTGGAGTAATTAGTTTTTATTTATGGAATAAATAATTTTTGTCAATAGAATATATGATAGTTGTCAACAAAAAAAGCAATTGTTGTCAATGAAAAAATTCATAGATATTTAAAATTACAAATTTTTAAGCAGAATTGAGAATTTTGTCATCAATACACCAACATCTTGATAAGAAAAACCATGATTATATTTGATTACAAAAATCTTATGCATAGCTACACTTTTGTAACAACTAAGAAATATACTTGATTATTTATAAGTCTTCAAAGATGAAAATTGAAGCAAAAATGAAAATTTAGTACTAATTTCAGAAACTATTCACATAACCTTAGTCATTATACAACAGATCATTATCTCCTTTCTTCTTTCTGTTTACAAACAATTATACTAGTATCCTTAAGCAAGTCAAGAGTATATCTTCTTTGGGATCTACAAATTTGTTTGCCAGACTAGACTACTACAGAGAAAGTCCGATGATGGCGGTTAAGGCATATTTGAGTTAGTGAAATAGGAGCTCGCTGCTTTCTTTATTTACTCCTTCTAGTCTTGGACTCTCTGACAAGAGATGTTATAGTCTTTTCTAACAGAATGCGACTGCGAGAATGGTGGTCAGCGATGAATTTTAAAGATGTTAGAATGAGGAATACAGAACCGTCCACTGTGGGTTTCAGCTTTTGTGGGTTAGTGAGAAACAGAGTAATTTTCAAGTATTTCAAATACAAGGCAAATTGATAATTTTATTTTCAGATTTATTCACCCTTAAGTCCCTTGGGATCTAGCAATGATTTCTTTAATTCATGATACCTCAGTGTATTTTAAATGCTTCCATAAGACCTTAGAGTGATTTTTCCAAAAAAAAAAAAACTTTGTCCTAAGGAACATTCTTCGTATAATATAGAATTTGAAGTAAACTCTTCAATTTATAATTTCTAAATAATGTCATTTATTATAATTTTTATATCGGTTACTCAATATATTCTTTAATAAAGAGAGGTAGACTAGTTGTGAGCAGCTAATTACTAAGGGTTAAAGTACAAAAATATTTATAATTTTTTTAGGAACTTTTGATATTATGAAGTTAGCAATAGTGCACGGATATCATTAATTTTATGAAAGAGACTAACGCTATCTAATCTGTTAAGTTTTATCTTTAAAATTTAACGATTAATGTTAAACTATTTAAAGAGGCTGATAAAAGTTGGACTCTTTTATAAAATTAATAAATATTTATGTATCATTATTGATTTAAACATATTAGAAATTTTTGGAGAAAGAGTTTATGATAATTTTTTACCTTAATCCACAAGTAAATATCATTTGAAAGTAAGTATTCATACTTAATAGGAGTATCAAGAATAACATCATCATCATTTAAATGATATTCTTGACAAGCCAATTAGCACAACAATTTGCTTTCTTAGTCATGAGAGTAAAGGTGACAATCCAGTTATACATGAGATCTCAGATTTCTCTTATCCAATTGATAAGTGAGTGGTGCTAAAAGCATTCTCAATTGATAATTCTTAAGACTTTTGATAAACTTTTGATGAACTGAAAGCAATAAACTTTGTTTGTGTCCTTAGTTCTAACCAAGTCTCAAACTGATTTTATAGAAGCATGATGCATGTACCCTAACATTTTTGATAAAACTTGTGATTAAATATCATTTATATGAAAGCCTCATATGTAGTTCCATTTCTTTGTCAACGAAGCCATTATTATTCAATCTAGTCTAACCTTCTTGTGGTGTTCTCTTTTTAGTGTGTGGGAGTCTCAATAACTTTGATTAAGATGCTCTTCAAAAATTGAGCTTAATGTCTTTGACAATATTTTAGGGGGAGGAGAAACCAATATCTCCATCAATACTTGTTTCATTTGAGTAGAGCTTATTACATCTATGCCGTCAGAAGAGAGAGAGAGAGAGAGAGAGATATATATATATATATATATATATTAATATACTGTAATTTTCAACATCATTCTCAAGTAAAGAGAGAAAAAATATTAAATCTAACAATATTCAATGTTGATGATGTCTTAGTGTATACTAAGTACTCCCTGATCCTATTTAGAAGGCACTTTCTTATAGATTCATTTGGTTCTATTTATAAATCATAATACATCTTTTTAGGTAATATTTAAAAAATATTTTTAAAATTATCTTTCAAATTAATGTGACACTACTTTTTGAATTTGTTATATAGATGCATATTTAGAATTCTACACACTTTTATTCCTTATATTTTTTTGCATTGATATTGATGAGGTTAATGAAAATAACTTATAAAGAGAACTGGAGGTAGTGGACCTAGGCATAGTTGAGGGCAGGCAAGTGCCCCCACTCAATTTGAAAAAAATTTACAAGGAAGACGCGAAAATTTTAAAAATTTTCCCCCACTATTCTAATAGTTTTGAACCCACTAAACCCAAATTAAAACATATTTGAGTTCAAGAAATTTTTAGGTCTTTTATATTTCACTCAAGTTTGAAATGTTTTAAATTTTGAGTACATTATATTTAAATTTAAGTTATTTTTATGAAAATATCATTTTAATTTTTTCCTTTCTTAATATTATTTTACAAAACTAAATATTAAATTATTTTTTATTATTTTTAAATTTTATTTAATTATGCCTCCTATTGACTCAGGATCTTGCGTCTGCCACTTGCTATAGGAGTAAATGTTGTTTGCATTGCCAAACTGAGTTTTTTTTTTTTTTTTTTACATGTTCGAGGACTTCTTTGGTTTTCCTGCTTTCTACATTGACTTTTGTGGATTTAAGGATACCAAAATTGTTTGGTTTCCATGGATATTTTTCAAAGTTTATTCCAATAGCACGATCAGAAAGCTTTAAACATTACTTTTTCTAGATTTTACATTTGAAAATGAAGCCAATTTAAATTGAAAGTTGAAAAATAAACTACCCCACTTTATCTCCCATTTCCTAAGAACTCTTTCGTCAGCCTTGTATTTCTTCTTGTGGGTTCATGAGCCTCTCTGTACAGTTGTAATTTAACTTATTTTTAATTTAAAAACAAAATAAGGTCATCCAATATCTCTCAAAATTTAAAATAAATGGGTTCCATTGACCAATTTTTTTTTTGAAAAAATAGATATAATCAATTTTTACATCATGCTATCAACAATGTTTAATAAAATCAATTTTTATACCATGTTAAATTTTATTCTTAAATATATAGAATTGTTTATAATTTTTTTTGCATATCAAATTTTATATACTAAAAATTTCATATTACAAAATTTATGTACTTTTGAGTAATTATATATTTAAAAATATTTTTCATTATATATCATTTAAACAATTTTCAGTTTATTAAATTAATTTTTGAAAAAAATGTATCTAAATCTAAATTTTATTATAATAATTAGTTTTTTTAAAAAATTATTTTTATTAAATGAACTTTTAACAAATTAATTTTTGACTATCTAAACAAACATAAACATTAAGTATTGTAAATGGATTCTGAAAATAATTTTTTTTTTCATTAAAATAAACTTAACAAGAAAAGGATTTTGGGATGGTGTTGGATGGGGTTTCCAAACACCCCAAAATCCTCTTATCTATCATAATCACAATAATATTAAAAATAAATCATCCCCATCAAGTGAATTGATAAATCATTGACAGGTTAAAAAAAAATTAATAAATCACTGAACTAACACTAATTTAATCAAATATTTTGTTTAGGATTCATGTAATAACGATATTGACTATTTTTTTTCCATCACAATTCATAATTAGATTATCTCTCTGATTTTCTCCCCCTTCAAGCCATTGTGGTCCTTGTCCCCATCGTCTTCTCCCGCAACTGCAATGGAGCTTCATCTCCTGGCGGATCCCAATAACTTGTGCTGCTCATCTTTCTTCTACTCAACGCCCGCTACCCTTTTCGCGAATGTCCTGAATGAAAAACCTTGCAACATCCCAAAGCTACGTCGTTTCTATGTCCAGTCATCGAAGCAAGGCTCCAATCCCGTATCCTCTGGGCTCCAGAAAGACCCCAAGAAGGCCTTGTCTCGGATTCTCAGAACGGAAGCTGCTATTAGGGGTGTTGAGAACAAGGCTAATTCTAGGAAGTACAGACAGCTATGGCCCAAGGCTGTTCTGGAAGCTTTGGATGAAGCTATCAAAGAAATTCGCTGGGACGCTGCTCTTAAGGTTCGTGGTGCTTCCCTAAGTTCGGGTTGTCAGCTTATTGGTGACGCCATTTGTTTGTTGCATGGATTGGTTTCACAGTCTGTTGTTTTTTTTAATATTGCTTCTGTTAGTGTTATATATTTTATTGCATCAGATAAATTAGTTCATATTGTGATTCATGAATACGGTTATTATTGAATGTAGTCAAGAACCTTTATCGATTTGGTGACTTCATCTTCGATCTCCTATCAAACAAACAGTAATCTTAGTTCATTTTTAATTTTGAAAATTTGCATAGTCTATTTAATTTGTTTAAATAAAAAAAACAGAATTTTCTGATGTTACATTCCTTAGTATTTTGTAATTGACAACGGCGACTTCCCTTTATGCCACTTCTCAATTCTTTTTTTTCTTTTTTTTTTACTTTGGGATCACTACACTAAGTGTCAGCAACTTAGCATTGCTGCCACTGTGGGAGGCACATATGTCAATATTACTTCTGGGCCATAAAATCTGGGATGAGATTAACTTAAGCCTTCCGATATATCTTGAAGAGATTTCCCTTTTGCAGATTTTTGCTCTTCTCCGTAAGCAGCTTTGGTATAAACCAAGATGCCAAACATACACAAAATTATTGATGATGCTTGGCAAGTGCAGGAAACCAGAGGAGGCCAGCCTGCTATTTGAGGTCATGTTGTCTGAAGGGATCAAACCTACTATTGATGTCTACACTGCTCTTGTAAGTGCTTATGCTCAAAGTGGTCTACTTCATAAGGCATTTCATGTAGTTGAAGATATGAAAGCAGTCACTAACTGCAAACCTGATATATATACATATTCCATTCTTCTCAATAGTTGCACAAAACTCCGCCAGTTTGATTTGATTGAGCACATTCTTGCTGAAATGTCATATCTGGGGATTGAAAATAATAATGTGATATACAATACCATTATAGACGGATATGGGAAAGCTGGTATGTTTGAGCAAATGGAGTATTTTCTGACAAATATGATTGAAATCGGCAACTGCCATCCTGATGTTTTTACGTTGAATTCTTTAGTAGGAGTCTATGGAAATAGTGGGCAAATTGAGAAGATGGAGAAGTGGTATGAGGAATTTCTGCTAATGGGAATAAAACCAGACATCAAGACATTCAATATCATGATAAGGTCCTATGGTAAAGCAGGCCTCTATGATAAGATGAAGTCTGTCATGGATTTCATGGAAAAGAGGTTTTTCTCTCCAACAATTGTAACGTATAACACAATAATTGAGGTGTTTGGGAAAGCTGGAGAAATCGAGAAGATGGATAGATACTTTAAGAAAATGAAGCATCTAGGAGTGAAGCCTAATTCTATAACTTACTGTTCTCTGGTCAATGCATACAGTAAAGCTGGGTACATAGAAAAAGTTGACTCAACCATGAGGCAAGTGGAAAATTCTGATGTAGTATTGGACACTCCCTTCTTCAATTGCATGATTAGTGCCTATGGTCGAGCTGGTGACTTAAATAAAATGGGTGAGCTATTCCTGGCAATGAGAGAAAGAAAATGTGAGCCTGATAGCATCACATTTGCTAGCATGATCCAGGCTTATAATAGACAAGGCATGACAGAGGCTGCTCAAAAGTTAGAAAACAGGATGATTACCACCAAAGATAGCTTAGGTATGTTAAATTTTATGCTATTTTTCCTTTCTTAAATTCTTCTCATTCTTTCTTTTTCCCATTTGGGAGAATTTGTCTCATCTTTTTAGTTTTTATCAATCTCTCTCTTCCATGTATGAACTTGTGCATCTTTGTGCTGGACTAGAGTTAGTATCTGTACCTTTTAACAATTTCATTGCGAGTTCCTGTGGTACAAATTACCCTTGCCATTACATATGAAGTAGGAAATAGATGTTGCCAGTTCCTAAATATGGCCTTCTCTCCTTTCCAGGCCTTTGGTTGATTATCCAATCAGGTTTTAATTTCATTTATATGAATACCGCCAATGTGTTTTTTAATCATGAGATTCACTAAAAAACCACTCATGGAATAAATTTTTTTCTTTTATTTGTTCTTGTTCCCATATTTAATGCAGATTCTGAATTTCTCCTTGTGTAATGTTTATCAGGCACTAAGTTGATCAGAGGCTAACATGTTCAATTTGATGGAAGAATTACTTTACAATTTTACAGTGCACAATGCACACGTTCCATGATGACCTGAGATGCAAAAGATTTGAGAACCCTAGCAGGTAAACAAAGATATTTTCAGAACTAAGTGGTTATTTTGGCCAACTTGTTACGTCAATCATTTTCACTACGTTAGTTATGACTTCAACAGACATAGAGTTTGACTGGTTTTAATATGATTGAAACTGGAAGGATACAGCCTCTTGTTTTCGGATATTATAGAAGACAGAGAAAAATCATATAAATTTGCTTACCATAAATTAATTTTTTGTGGCCAAAGTTTGCTATAATTCTATAGATTATAAATGGCTTAGTCTTGAAGCCATTATTCATCCAGTCTTTTGTAAGTTTCTATACAAATGCGAACATTAAATAATTTCTTTAAAATGAAAAGCTTCCATACATAAGCTCTTCTATGAAAATGTACTTGCATTTTATGACCATGCATGTGAAGAGGCCTCAACTTGGGAGTTGTAACTCTCTTTTTCCCTCTTCCTTGAGTGGCTTGCCTTCTGCATTTCCCAGAAGCCATGTGAGATGAAACGGACACTCTACAACGTTCATCATTCAATAGGGTTTTTTTCAGCTGAAGAAACTTTTTGTGGAATGCTTAATTTTAGTTTCTTCTAGTTCTGTTTACTTTTTGCTATTAACTTTGTATTACATGCTGAAATCATATGATTTGTTTTAGTTTTCAAGTTATTTCTTATAGGTGAATCTGTCTGGAAATGGGCAAGGCTTTGTTATCAACATGGCACTGGATTTCATTGCTGATGTACCTAAACACCACCAAGTTTGATTACATAGCCCCCGTCACACTGACTGAAAGTTGAACCTGGAAGACTACAAGTTTTGTTGATGTGAAGTGGCTGCACTGGTTCATGGATGCTTTATTGTCTTTCCTGAAGGTAATACTTCTTGCTCCCACTGAGCCCTGCTGTCCCTCATTTAATAAGACGAATTATTTTCCCATAAGCAAATTACATATGCACTTCGATTGTGCCTTTTAGCCTAGTATAGTATTGATTGAGCTTAATGCATGGGAAGAACCATCTGTTCATCCATCAACTTAATACTTGCTTCATGGAGACAGACTTTGTCACCATTGTGCAAAATGTTTTCTTCATGTTTGAGCACATAGCTGTAAATCATAAATGAACTTGAAAGACTAAGAACCTATTTGGTTTGTTCAATCAAAAGGCACTCTCTTTTGCACAAAGATCGGCATAGGTAATATTTATTATATCCTCGTTTTCATTACTTAATAGTGACTGATTATGTTTATATCTTTTTTTCCATTCAAGAGAAAAAGTGACATTTGTATCTATAAAATCTTTTTAATTTTTTCTCATTTCATTCCATTCAACTAGCATTAACTACCCGTTTATTGTATGGGAGCTTTAAATTAACTGGACAAATTTAAACCATTTATTTGCTAGAAATATCAAATAACATGAACAAATATGTAATATATATAATTCACTGGTTGTTTGCGTAAACTAAGCAATCAAAAGTTGTCAACTTATTACAATAATGTTCAACGCGGTAAGTTGAGTTGAAGATCCATCCCAACAATGAATGAATTTCAACGTCTAATCCTATCCAAATCATGAAAAATCTCTCTATACACTACATCTGCAGTGGCATTTTTGGCTATGTTGTCACTACCATGCACAAGGATTTTAAGACATTCCAATGACCGAACTCTTGAGAGAGCAATATATAACTAGCCATGAATAAATACAGGCTTTGTCAAGTAAAGTCTAACATGCGGTAGAGATTGATCTTGACTCTTAGTGATAGTCATAGCAAATGACAAAGTCACAAGGAATTGTCTTCTTTATATTCAAAATGGCCATCTATTTTTAGAAGGATTCATATCCATTTTGTGAATAAGGACCTTTTTGTTTGGTCTAGATCCTTTTAATGTGATGGCCTCGATTACACCTTGTCCAAGTTTAGCGATTCGTAGTTTAGTATCATTACATAGTCCTACAGCTTGAATAATATTTTTGAGCAGCATAGTTGTTGCACCAACCTTCAAACTAAGTTTGTGTGGAGGCAACCCAGAGCTATTAATGGAATTAAGGAATTCTGTATTATATAAGTCATCAAAGCAATCTTTGTCTTGGGTTGATTTGCAAGTAGAATCACAACTGAAAAATCCAATGGGTTTACCTGGTAATATTGAGCACAGATAATCATTCACTTGATTTATTGCATCAATTATGGGTGCTAGTATTGCTTTTTCATTGAAGTAGTCATTATTTGATAACTTGTCTAAAATATCAGAATACGTTTCATGAACAATCGCTTGCAATGGGTCTATGTAATTTATAATCAATAAATCTGTAGGAATTTTTATTTTTGCTATCCCATCTTGTGGTAATCCAATCTTTCTATCGCCAACATCTAATAACCATTGAGAAAATTTCTTTACCTTCATTTGATCGTCACTCTTATTTGAATCCCAATTTTTTTTTTTACCAAAAAACATTTAATCAATTTGGTCAACTGACAAGTTATTTTACTTCCAGAGTACTCCTGTCTAAAGCTGGAAATACGGGCGGGCCTGGTCTTTATGGGCTCGGCCCTCTAGGGCTTAAGCCATAAAACCCGGTTTTTCATTTTGACCCCCCATTTTTTAAGCCCGGCCCTTATATTCAGGGCTCAGGCCAGGCCCGTAAGCCCTTTTTTAAAAAATAAAAAAACTAAAATAAAATTAAACATTATAAATAAATTAAAATATTTTAAAATTAAAAAAATTAAAATCATCATAATTTTTTAGAAATTAAATAACATACATTAGAAGTCTAGTAATAAAATTTAAATCTTCATTTAAAAAATAGTTCATTTTTTTATAAATATACAAACATAATAATTATAGAAAAATAAAAAATATCATAAATTTTATACTATACACTGATATTTATTAAATTATATGAAATTAATTTTAAAATAAATTAAAATTAATAATAATATAATGTATGTAGGATCAGGTGAGCAGGTCATTAATTTCAAACACGTGTTTTACTAAAAAAAATAATAATAAAAATAATATAACAGGGCTTGAAGGGCAGCCCGGACCCGAGCCCTATTTTACAGGGCTTATCAGGGCCTAACCCTCAAGTCCGATTACTTTAAAAAAAATTTATTTTCAAAGCCGAACCCTTATTTAAACAGGGTTTTTAGGCCTGGCCCTCCAGACCCGGCTCTTATTCCCGGCTCTACTCCTGTCCTTTATTTAGCAAGATCAACTATTTTCCTATGAGCAAAATGCAGATGGATTTTTTTATTTTCACTTGAACTAAATTTGTGTGGAATCTTTCATAGAAGTCTGGAGGAATATAAAACTTGTATCTCGTTAACTTGAAACCATGTTAGTTCTTCCAGCTGCTGCTCGTTCTTGTATCAGATATCAGTTCAACAAGTTAGTATGAGCTCTTGGGCAGTACGTGAATCTTTGTATGTTCCAGGCATCACAGAAAGCTAATGAAATCATCTGGTCCAATATGTATGGAAAATTGCAATCTTATTTTCTATAAATGCATAGGGAATTCAGGAGCCTAAATTGTTAATACGAGATGAATAGCTATGCCTCTATTATTTTCTATTTTTCTGGGCAATGTTAATGAGAGCAATTTGGTTATTTGAGCAAAAAAACTCCACCAACAACTGGAACAGGGAAAGGTGGTCCAAATAAGTATTTATGGTTTAGGATTTTGAGAATCTTTTTCAATTTTTGTTCCGTTGGGCCTTTAGTTGGACTTCAATGTAGTACGAGTTCCCACTTGCCAAAATTCCTCTTGGAGGAAAATTTAACACCTTGGTGTCTTGTTAATTTATGACTGTAATGGATTTGAGGGTTTCTAGTTTATGAATCCGTTTGGTTCTCTTGACAAGGATGGCCGAAAGTGGCACTCAATAGTCAATGGTTTACGGTTATTACTAGATATTCATGAGAAATCAAATTGGTTTACACTTAACTGCATATATGTCATGAAAGTACATAACACTCCATAGTTTCGATGCCTAACTAACGACACATCTCTTTGGACTTCAACCAATAGGATTGAGTTTAATAAAAAAGGATTATTTTTTTATAACATAACAAATAAAGATTCAAAACTTTGAATTCATTCTGGGAGAATGTTTATATTTAATGTTTAGTCATGTTTTGAATATGATTGCATTTAATAAAGATATTTTGGTCTTGAAACATCTACAATATTCAATATAAAATATAAAATCTATAGCGAGTTGTATCTTTCATAAATTATAAAAAGTTAAAAATATGTTTCAAGCTCCATAAAAAAATATATTACTTAATTATCCACAATATTACCAAAGATTAGCCACTTGTGCTCATTATGCAAACATAAATATCTGATTACTTATGAAATATTGGCAAAATATTTTGCCCTACATTATTACCATGAGAATGAATATTTTTGTTGAAAAATGAGATATGTAATATTTATTATATTATCATCATTACTGGGCAATATTTATCATTTTATTATTTTTTATCTGAGGGTACATGGATTTATTTTTTTTTTTGGCAAAATTTTGTCAACTTAATTTTTAAATTTTTGGCCTGAATTTAATTCTTTTTAATTTATTTCCTTTCATTTTACAAACAAAAAGAATCTGTAAAACTATTTATTTTCTCACGCTCGTTCACATTATCCTAACAGATTTAATAAATTTAAATGTAGAAGAATCAAAAACAGAAAATAAAAGATTTTAATTCTGGCCCCCTATTTCAGTCAAGGCAGGTCCAGATTCCAAATGTTATAGATTCATGGTATTAAAATTATGGAAGAATTTTGGTGATGAAATTGCATGGGAATTGCCTCAGTTTGAAATAATATGAGTGAAAGGAATCAAATTGAAAGCACAAGCTTGAGTGGATCTGTGAATGGACTAAAGAAATCAATTTAGTTGGTCGTTAAAGTAACAGTATATCACCAAATCATTGGGTTCAGTTCATCTGTATTAGACTTGAACTGGTCCAAAGTCCAAAGTCCAAAGTACGTCACATAAATTCCCTTTACATTAGTTGAAACTTGAAATTCGATTCTTCTAGAGTGCAACATAAGAACAAACTTTGAATCTGATTTATTTAGTATAGTGCACTCATGTTTCCCCCCAAAGAATTTACGTTTCATGGACAATAATTATCAGCTCAAGTGGTTCAATGCTTATTTATTATAAATAAGGTTTTTAGCTTGAGCCTTATATATGTAAAGGGGAAAATGTTAATAAAATAATCTTATACTTGTGATCAAACCGTTGAATAGGTCAAGGATCAATATCACTTCTAGAAACTTGTTAGTATTATCAAAAGAAAAGGATTAAAAAAACTAAATTTTAACCATGTTTTATTTCTAGATGAGTATACATAGGTTAGGTTGGATCAGGTATTTAACATTGTTCAATACTTCGCCCGAAACACTCACAAACTAGTTTCTTTTACTTAAATCTAACTTAACCCAAGATGGAGTTATTTCACTAAGATCGAGTTTACAGTGGCTAGGCTTGCTTGGTCCTTTCAATTTCTTTTGTTTAATTTAAGTCGAAATAACCTAATTGGATTAGGTTCCATTGGCAACAATAGGTAGAATTATAATTTGAATCATGTCAAAGGACATTGTTTTCAAGAGGTGTTGTACCTTGTAAGATTGATTGCATGGCAACTCTTTAAAATTAAATAGACTCGTCATGCAAAATGAACAATAGTATTGATCAATGAAAACTAATAGAATATACTTAGGCAATACAACCAATGAAGCAGTATGACAAAAAAAGGGAGAAAGCCTGAAAGTTCAAAAGCTAGTGCAAGTTGTTCAGCTTGTATGCAAACTTTATATAAATAGCTACCTAGACATGAATATTGGGCACTTTAACTTGCTAGATCAAAGACCATAAAATACCATTAAGCATTGATTTCTAGATCATTAACCACTATTAAGCTCTTGTCTAGAAATGTTGGGAAAATAAAAGGCTTTTATGAAATTTAAGTCTTGCTAATGACAATTTAATTCCAAATTTGAATTGCCTATTTTCAAGTATAATTGCTAGGAGTATTCAGTTTGGACTCGCCTCGATTGACTCGGTATCGTCCCGATTATATCGAGAGGGGTCTTGTTTTGGCCCAAAAATAATCGAGACAAAATTTTACGGGATGGAACGGGACACGAGATTACTATCATGACATCCCGTCCCGTTCCAAATATTATATATTATTTTTTATTTTAAATGCACATCCTATTAAAGTAGAAGAATAATGATTTGATGTTGTATTTGATTTGCCTGTTGTTGCTAATCTTGTAGCATAAAGATCATTTGTATTTGTTATTATAATGTATAGTTGTGATTAATATAATTCAATAATTGACTTTAAATTGTTGTGATTTATGTACTTGTGTTGTTTTGATTTTAAATTTAATAAATTATATGATTTAAAATTTTAATGAACGTTATTATTCAAATCTTTTTTCGATATTATTTCATTTATTGGGACGGTGAGACGTCCCGATTTTGTCCGGTCCCATCCTGACTTCTAATGGGATAGGATAGCTTTTGGGACAGGACAGGACGGGACACGGAACCAAAATTCAATCCTAATTTTTTTTCGGGACAAGACACAGGATAGGAATGCCCGATTCCGTCCATCCTGTCCCGTGAACACCCCTAATAATTGCAATGTATTGACTTATTATTGTGTGTGTTAGTTTACTTTTCATCTTGATTTTTACTAACTCACTCTCACTTTTTAACATATGTACACTTGGAGCTGTTCTCACATAAAAAATGTGAGACTTTTCTTTTTAATATATCTACATCAAACTTCCAACATAAAATAGTATCATCCAACCCTAATTAGCAGTACATGTAATAAATGCAGTAAAAATAATATTTTAATTTAAATGAATTTTACATATAATTTTTAAATTGGCCAATTTTTCAAATTAATTCGATACATAAAAGTCTAAATATTCTAGGGGGTTAAAAATATCAGAGGTTTCAAAGAATAAGATTACACAAATGCGTAAGAGAAACTTCTAATAGGGCAATCATCATTCACTAGTCACTAGGACTAGAGGAGGCACATCAATGTGTGTGTGTTTTCAACCAAAGAAAGACCGACCATTGAAATTTGAAACAAAAACCGCAAAGACGATAGTGCTCCGTGCCTTTCACGTGACAACAAATTTATCCACTAATCCTCAGTCCTATACTTTTGGATCATAATGACCCTTTCATGGAAAGCCAAGCCAAGAAGAAGTCACTTCTCAGACGCGTAACCAGGCCACTGAAAAATTACAGATATATAAAATTATATATATATACATACACACACACACACACACACACACACACATATATATATATATATATATATTAGTCATTTCAAATCTCAAAATATTTTAAAAATTAAAGTTTCAACTGTGAAAATATCAAGTCAAGCAGCGATCTACAAATCAGTTTGGTTTTTTTCTTTTTTTTTTTTTTATCAAAAGTTGACAGTCATGAAATTAATTCTTTAAAAAATTTAGTATCATTTATGGGGTTATAACTGAAACTTTTTAAATATTTTTAAAGTTTATTCAACATTTAAAAAAATAAATTCAAAGCACTCCTTTTTGTTTTTATAGATTACATACAGAACTCTGTTTTTATTCAAAACCTATAAAAATTTCTTTAAAGTAAACAATGAATTACACATATCGTCTCCAGATTTTGGTACAAGGAAATGAAATTCCTTTTATTTTTAAGGGAAGTTTATATATATGATAATTATAAGAAATGCAGTTTTAACAAAACTCATGAAAAATTTATGTAATTTTCTTTTTTTTCAAAAAAAAGGAGAGATCATGAAAAATTTATGTAATTTCTTTTTTTCAAAAAAAAAAAGGAGAGATCTATAGATAAACTTTTAATAATATTTATGAAAAAAAATTTTGGTAAACGTAGGAGTATGATTTACCCTAAAATTTTTGAACTTATAAAAAAATAATTATAAAATTTAAAAGTTTGAGTATAAAATTTTTTAAATTTAAAACTGATAATTACAATTCTTTATAAAGCAAAAAAAGGTTTATTTTGACCAGAGAGCGCCTTTCTTTTTAGTTTTGTTGCCTTTGCGGCTGATAATCAATTTGTATTTGATAATGTTTTTAGGGAGTTGCCCCATTCTGGCATCTGTCAAAGACTCCACGGAAGGTCTCCAAAGTTGAAACTATTATTCATGAATCATGCATCTTTAATTTTTCATATATAACAAGCAAGATTTTTTTAATAATTATTTGATATTTGATATTATATTATATTATATTATATATATTAACGGGTTGTATTTTAAATGATCTTGCATAAAAAATTATAAATTCCAAAATTGAATTTTATTAAAGACTAAAAAAATATGATTGTTTATTTTCTTAATACTGGAAACGAGATAATTAATTTACAGTGATTAAAAAAGTTAGTTAAGTTACTTACTTGTAACAAATGTGTGCAATTGTTTACCCAAAAAAAAAATATGTGTAATTGATTTTTCTAAAATACCCTCTTTAATAATTTTCATTCGAACTACCCCATTGATAGAAACTTTTCTTTAACTTTAATATATGCAATTAAAAAGGATGTATTTTACAAAAAAAAAATTATAAATTTAGGAAACAAAATGAATTAAATTTTAACATTAATCAAAAGAAACCCCTCAACTAGTTTCTATATTTAGATTTGGATTAAAGAAGAAGGACAACACAAACTTAAAGACTACCAAAAAGCATGAAAAATATACCATAAGAACATCATTTTTTTTTTGACAACTGCAAGAAGTAAACCTCATAGTCAATAGCAAATTAAATACGATAAGAATCTTTTTAATCTCTCTTACAGAATTTCACTTATAATGAAAATGAGGAAAAGCATAGTGGGGAAGCTTATTTTTATTAAAACTAGATTTTACACATTGTGTGAGGATATTAATCTCTTGTTTGGTTGGAAGAGAATGAAGGAGGTGGGGGAGAGAGAGAGAGAGAGAGAGAGAGAATTTGAATGGGTTCAATGTTTTTTTTTTTTGAAAAATAGCTCAAGTGGGTTTTTGAGAATTTTTAATAGAGATACTATTTATGTAAAAGAAAAAGATAGGTAAGATTAATTAAAAAATTTAAACCATCATTTTATATATAAAGGTCGTGTACGTTAAACTAGCGTGCACTTGAATCAACTAGTTAGAGAGTTAATCCATATTAATTAATAGATATCTCAAGTTCAAGTCTTAAGTATGTAAATTGTCAACCATATTAATTTGCATCAAAGATGTAAGAATGAAATCGAAGGTAGTGTGTGTGTGTGTTGAGTGAGAAAAACTCCAAAGACCAGAATCATATATGCAACGACGACATCATGCTTGAACAAAAAGTTAAATTCATAGTACCTTGTTTCAATGATAAACCATGTTCTTCTTCTTTTATTTTATTTCAATATATGCTTCAAGGATGTGTTATATACAACTTGCCATCATAAACAAGAGTCCAAGTCACTATAATTTTTTCATTATTATTTTCAAATGCCATGATGGGCTTAGAGAAAAAAAATTAAGATACTGTGTGAACCGAACATGGTTTAGCATATAATATATTATACATCGCTTTCACTTGTAGAACAAGCTCCCACGTTCTTCACAAATCATCACTGAATATCCAACCAAACCTTGTTTGAAGGAAACACGGTTTTGCATTTATAATTAATTTCGCTTTCACTTCAAGCATGCTTAATTAATTAAGCACTTTATTTTTACTCCTTTCTCGCAAACATTAACTTGTGTGAAAGGAATACACCTTTGGATAATACTCTCTCTGATTTCATTTATAAAGCATAGATAAATACTAGATTTGTACAATTGTTATTAATCTTTTTATTACAAGTTTTATGTTTTACTCTCATTAAATGTTAATTACATTATTATGCCGTAATATGTGTGTGTGTTTAATAGAAACAAAGTTAGAAACTTATATTAAATTTTTAAATAGAGTTAATAAGTTTTAATATTTTATTCTATTTTGATAAAATATATTGGAAGTAACTTATAAACAAAACTAAAATAAGTATTATTTTTAATTCACAATATATTTGATTTAGTGATATGATATTAGAGTTGTCTTTGAAATAAAAGATTTTTTTTTTATTGTAAGAAAGTTTATGTGAATTTGGTCCTAACAGTTCACTGGGATTTGAACATACCTCTAGACTCATATAATGCTTATAGAAATACTTGCAAATGAAAAACTTAAATTTAAATATTTTTATTCATTAGAATGATAGATATTAATTGCTTTTACTTAAAGAATAAGAACCTCGGTTGAGTTTTTTCACGCGCCATCAAGGTTCAGAAACCTGCATATATAGAATCTCTCCGTGAAGCTGTTAACATAGAAAACTAATAGGTTGAAGCTCCTCCATGAGAAGCTTCTTAGCTTCATAAAGTTGATAATATGATAATTTGATACTCATGGTCCGTAACTCAACTTTATCTATATCACTATATAATATTATTTTAATGGCGGCTTGAAATTTTTATGATTCATTCACACCTTATTAACCATTTAATGAAGAGCATGCACGCGTGAATAATATATAAGGTTAAATTGAAATTAATAAAACAAAATCTATTTAGGAAATTTCTGATTAATAACATGATATTTTAATCAAGGCATTTTAAAATAAATGAAACTATGTTTCAAAACTATTTGGTTTAATAATTTTAGCGAAACTTAAGGCAAATTTGTAGAACTAGATTTGTGTGTGTGAGATGTGCATAAGAGATAATAACTTTTAAAACTGTTGAAGATTGTATTCATATTTTTAACATTTAAACCTTGTTCATCAGATTCAGAGAAATATTCAGAGAGTAAAATTAAAATTTCATGGAACCTAACAAAATACGTAAAAGAATTGCCAATTTTTTTATTTAAAAAATGAGTTTGTGAGAAATTAAACCATGAATTATTTATTATTTATAAACATTATTATAATTTTTATATTTTTCTATTGAAATAAAAATATAGTCCGTGTTTGACACAGAAATTTAAGATTTATCACAATTACAGCTCATAAATAATATGACCTTGCATAAATTTGATGATGATAATTAAAAGAGAACGATTAGGTTTATTCAAAGCATCCACTTAATTTTATGGCAATTTGAGGTCCGTACTGTCACCTATATCCACTTTTTCCAGATTCCCCCCTTTCATTTTCCGGATATCACATCACTTTCCCAACTTGGATATTTGGAATTCTAAGCGATGCATGGAATCATAGAGGAAAGTGATATAGAAAAAATCATATATATATAAATAAATTTTAAGATTTCATATTAAGAAATGATACCAACTTCTTCAATTGAACTTTACAATGAAGTTTAGATGGACAAATTGAGATTTATAACACCTATTTTTATTGTGATTGAAAGCTTATAAGTTATATTTTAAAGATTTACTGGGACTATAGTGGGTTGATTCGAACCCATACTTTTATGATTGAAGGGCAGGTATAATCAAGTGAAATTTATCGTATAAGTCACAATATTTTTATTAAATGAATTACTTTTTTATGGTTATATATAATATCTTACTTTTATATTTGATAGATAAGTGAAATGTAACTATTTCAAAATAGGTAATGCATGATTGTCCCGTTTGATGGTATGGAATTGGGATTTAAGAAGTAGGAGTGGAAAAAAAAAAAAAAGTTATCTGATATGGTAGATCTTATTTCTCTAGAAAATTCAATTTCATCAAGATTGATAAAACTTACTTCCACCTTTGTATCTATGGAACTCACTTCCTACCTCTTTTCCTTCTTATTTTGAATAAGAAATTAAACCCTAAGAAGAAATTAAACTGTGCGACCCCAACAATAATTGCCAACTTTCAAAATCATACCAGTACTTAAATTGATTATTATTTGTTAATCCCTTAGTTTCAACATGAAATTCATTAAGATTCCACAAATTGTGGAAAGTGAGCAAGTATCTTATATAAAACATAAAGATTATATTTGCTGTAAATCTTGTTTGCAGGGGGGAAAAATTTGAAGATTTTTTTTTTTGAGTTGTTTTTTCACCTTCCCATGTGAAATACTTTGTCCTAAATAGTCTTAGATCACCTAAAGTGTTTCAAGTGGATTCCAAACAAGCAACTTGTTTCAAACAAATTGCAACCAAAAAAAAAATCCACAGATAAATAACTATACCTCTTAATGCAGCTTGGCATAATAAAAGAAAGGCTTTCATCATCATGATCGAAGACGATATAATTATGTTATTGTTATTATTTTTATAATACTTTCTCCGTCCAAATTATAAGATACTTTTAGATAAAATCTTATATATTAATAAATTTTATTAAATATTCTAAACAACCTTATCTTTGCAAAACAAAAATATAACTTCTAAAAATATCCATAATATAATATATTGAATAGAAAAGGGATAAAAATTAATTATAAAAAGAAAAAGAATAATATTAAAATTAATACATTTAATAAAAATTTAATCTATCTAAAGTATCTTTTATTTTAAAATGGAGAATTTGATTCAAGAGTGTCTTTTAATTTAAGACGGAAGGAGTATTAAGTATGCTTTATATTTGTCAAGGACAAAATAAATTTTTTTGAATAATATAATCACTTTTTTAAAATAAAAAATATAAATTTTTTATTTTTGAAATTTTTTATTTTTTATTCTATTCTATATTTCAAGTAGATCAATAAAGTGATGTTGGGAAAAATTAATGCTTATCGATTGGTCAACTTCAACCTTTGACTACCATGTTTTTTGGTGGGCATTTTGGTGATTTTGTCAAAAATCATAATACATTTTTCTCTCTATGCATTTCACAATTTTTAAAAAATAATTCCGATATTTATCACTTGTAAATACTGTTATTTGTTATATATTTATTATATTTATATTGATTTTGATTTTCGTATCCATATTCTTTGGCTGGATGAGAGGAAGCAGCTTTCCCACAAATTAAGAGAAGTTCTGTTATTGAAAAAGAGTGTCCACGGCTTCACATCCTAACAAACATCATTTGTATTTGTCTCATGGCTCTATCTTTTTTTTTTTTTCCTTTTTTTTTGGAAACTTTTACAATAAGTTTATAACATTAACAACAATTCTATAGTGATCATTTAAGTTCGAGACAATTCATCTTATTTTCCAAGTTCCATATTTTTCTACTTCTTTTTTACCCCTTTTCATTTCAATCTTTTTCCCATACATATCATTGTTATCCCTACAATTAAAAAAATTGCATGAGGTCTGCTCTAGTTTTTGGTACAGTTGAATTTATCCATATTATTTTTACTTTTTTAATTTTAAATTCATTTTATAAGAATAATAATCTAAGAATTGAACCTGAGATAAATATAATCTTAATCTCAGCAAGACATCATTCATTCATTTGGATAATAATATTGAAGGTAAAAAAATTAAATAATAAAATAATAAAAGACGTGGGCCTAATTAGACAGTGTCATAATTAATATTGAATAATTAACTAAAAATAATTGGACTGGATGTCTAGTTTGTTTCATCACAGAAATATAATGGTAGCGATCTCTGGAAAATTCGCGGCCTCAAAAGAAAGGCAATAATAGATGCATGGGTCCATTTTTTCCCTAAATAGTCCATCCGCCTTATTTCATAAAATATTTTTGAAAAAATATAATTTTAGCCCCTACACTTTATTCAAGCTTTATTGTAATTCTTGCACTTTTTTTTTGAGAAAATATAGTTCTTATATATTTTTTTGATTTAAATCCCTACACATATATATTTTTTATGTGATTTAGGTTTTTTCATGAGCAATGTTACAGTGACCTAAAATGTTAAAAAAATAAAAATATAGGGATTTATAACAAGACTCAAACAAAGTTATGTTTTTTCAATATTTTTTGATAATCTTGTGAACACTAATAATATTAATTAAATATAATTTAAAATCTTAATTTCTTAAAAATAAACTTTTAAAAATACCTTTATTTAATGAGAGCATTTCATTAAAAATACTTAGATACATAATTAAGAGGGTCTGTGAATATATTAAATTTTATTGTTAATATCGTGGGGGCCTCTAACAATCTAATTAATGCATTCATGGGACACTAAATTAACATGATTTCACTAAATGATCATGATTTAAAATCTTATGTCATTTCAAGGACAGACCAAATCTTTCATTGCCCATAGGCTTCTACAGATTCTTTGAAAATTATGTCATTTCAAGTCCTCTCTTTGCTATAATAATATTTTCGTCTTGTTTTTTTCCTCAAAGATTTGGATACAATATTCAGTCACTGCACCTATTTTGTCGGATTCACAAAAACAACACATTTCAATTAAAAATGTGAGAGATCCATTAACATGAGTGAGAATTATGCTTATCTTTGGAAAAATTACAAACAATCAAAAACATCAAAAAGTGTGACTGAATTAAATGGAATCCAAACAATCTATTTGTGTGGTTAATTATTTAATGATGGAATTGAATGCATACACTAATCAGAAACATACTAAGAACTACTTATTTATTTCAAAAAATTAAATTTTATTATATCTAAATTCAAATGGAATTGAATTATATAGGATGAATGGATAATGCTAAAAATAATTAGATAATATTATTCAAATATATATATACACACACGTTCTAATTTTAAACCCAAATAAAAGAATAATTAGATTTTTTAAGATAATTAGATTTGGAAAATAGACTTTTCATTGCAAAAATAGATTCTTAATATGGAAGACTCATCACCAAACTGAATAAATTAAAATTGATAATTTATTAAAACCAACATAACAAAGCTGCAAAATACCTGGATTATATATATATATAATCCAGGTATATCACACCCTCTCCAGCCCCCAATCATGCATACATATATTTTTTTTCATTTAAAAATATAAATTATTTTTAATTGAATCTTATATTTAATAAAATAATTAATTATCTTCTAATTAACACCATCTTTTTATATGTACTTCTATTTAATAAAATATTTTATTTTAAAATAAATATAAAATGACTTATTTATTGGAGGTAATTTTAATTAAAACGCATTAAAAATATTAAAATACCTTATATTTTTTAATATTAAAATTTTTAAAATATGCCTTATATTTTTTAATGAATAAAGTATATATTAACAAAAATCAACTTGATAAAGAATTAGATAGTACTATTATATTTTTCAATATAATTAGAAACAAATGTATTTTGCAATTAGATTTTATAATAGTTAATTTTCATCAGCTCGAACCAATTTTAAATTAATTATTAAACTTGACTTGCAAATTACCAAAAAGATAGACGGAGAGATAAATTACTAGATAAATAATTATAACAATCCATTTATTTGCTCGTTTTAGCTAGGCCTAGGTTCTAGTTACATTATATCTTCAAAATTGTTCTTTCCGTCCTTTCCTTTCAATTTATGACACTGTTGAGAAGATATTTCTTTTTTGGCCTGAAGCTGAGAAGATAGAAACATTTAAAAGACTTTGACATGACCAGCAAAATAACCTTTTAAATAGGAAATTGACTGTACGTCGATGATTAGAACTCATAGTACCAACGATATATGAAAATCTCTGGTGCCGAACGAGATAATAAAATCTACTGAAAAGAAGACGAGACACATGAAGTAAATTTTGGTCTGATTTGTCCATGCAAATTTCAAATTTTTTTATCTAATTAAATATTTATTAAAAATAAAAGTAATTCAATATCAATGTAAATATAATATATATTCCCTCTGTTTAAAAATATAAAATTTTTTTAAAAAATTAAATGTTTTAAATTATAAGATATTTTTAATATTTCGAACTGTAATCATTACTTTTTTTAAAAGGGTTCCATATTGATAATGACTTTATATTTATATAGAATATTTAATAAAAATAAATATAAAATGATAGGATTAGTTGAAAAGTAAATAACTACTTTATTACAATGTAATATTTAATTAAAAATGCTTTACATTTTTAGACGGAGGAAATATATACACACACATATATATAGATTACATAAAACAAGACGTATTGTTTTATCCAGTCTAGTCTAGTATAAATTTTCATAAAACTTGCTCATATAAATATCATGTTTCATGCTTTTTATCAACACAATTCTCTCTAAATTATATTTTTAATTTCAAAGATTATGCATTATTAGAGAAAAATACAACTTTGAAATTATAACTGGTCACGAGTCAGTTTTTAACTTTCAAATTAATTTCAATTTCAAAATATTTCAACAACTTACAATTGGTGATGTGAAAATTGGTCTTGGCTAATCAAAGTCTACAACATCTATTCAGTTGGTCACGAGTCATTTTAAACATTAATGGCTTAATTATAATTAGTTTATCTATTTAAATTTAAATTATAAACTCCTTCCATATTTAAATTTAAATAACTAAAAAAGGGCTGCTGCATCAATCAACTATAAGGAGAAAACTTGCTAATTATATATATAATTATCTTAAACCCTTATATTATTCCGTTCATCTATTGTATTATTAGTCAGATTGATGGCCAAAAAAGTGCATTATTAGTCAGATTAATTTTTGGCCGAAAAAAAATCAGATTGATTAGTTTATCTATTGTATTATTAGTCAGAATGATCGATGACCAAAAAATTGTATTATTAGTCGGATTAATTAATTACAGGTGATGTTCTCTCATTCACAAATCAAATCTTCGTCATCATCACTTTCTACTGGAGATGATAAAATAGTGATGATGAGCCATTTTAGAGATAAAAAGTCGTGCGAAGGCATGATGAGACTTATCCAAAATAATTAATACTGTATGAGTCGCGTAAAACCTATATATGATTTCGTCCTATTAAAAACTACTTTACTATAATTTCATTTATTCTATATATTAATATATATATATATATTGTTAAAATATGTAAGCTATTTTTAATCGAATATTATATTTTAATAAAATAATAACTTATTTTTAAATTAATTTTTTTATATTTATCTCTATTAAACACCCTACAAGAAATATAAAGTCATAATAAATAGGGATATTTTTTAAAAAAACAATAATTACATCTCAAAAAATTAAAATTTCACTCTTTAAAAAATATTTTATATTTTTAAACGGAGGGAATATGTATATTTGAGAAGAATGTGGTTTGTTATAAAATATATAATTTATTTTAATATTTATTCAATTATATTAATGATATTGAAATCAATATCATTAATATGAAAATCAAAAATAAGAAAATCAATGTATGGTATGAAATGGAAAACTAGAGAATGTTTTCCCATTATAAATGTCAAATATTACTATTAATATCACATATGTTCCATGTAAAAAAAAAAAAAAACTACAAGATAGAAGGGTGCAGGTTTAATTTTAATGTACAACATAAAATTTGGAATAAATTTTATTATCAGTTATAAAAGGTGTGGCCCACTTATTAGATTCTGCATATATGAAGCCTATGCTTAATTATAAAATTTTACTAGGTTGCAATTTGCAAGTAATATCCGATGTAAAATTAAAATACCTAGCTATAACACAACAGGCTTAAAATGTATATTAAAACATTACAAATACTGAAAGTAAAAATACATTGTTAATATAATTAAATTCTCTAAAGTTGAGCCTCATGAATTTGTGTAAAATATTTATTTTTATTTTTATTTTTATTTTAATAAGATATAAAATATTATATCTTTTTCTTCAAAAAGTTGAACAAACTTCATGAATTTTTTTTTTCAGAGGATGCGTTCTCTTGAATGAAATTTGATTATGGTTAAATTTTTATTGTACTTAATTAGGTTCAGGGGGGAAGTCAGAAATTTTTATTAAGGAGAGCTGAAATGACAAAGTATATATGATAATTAAAAAAATTTAAATATATATATAACCAACATAATATAAATATTTTAACATATATATTTGTATTTAATTTCACACATGTATAACAATATATATATATATATATATTTATATTAAGTTTTGCTCATCAATTTTTCATGGTATAAAAATCATTAATTATTATATCTACGATAAATGTGTTAGCAATTTTTTTCTCAATACGAATGATCATTAAATTGGTGAAAATTTTATCATCTCTATGAGTATTAAATAATTTAAATACATAATTGAAATTTAAAGTTCTATTCAATGTAATAAGTTATATTATTTGCCTATTAAATTTATTGTTTAATTTTTTTAATTGATAATTGTAGTAAACAAATATATCAATACATTAATAATGCTCAATTATCATAAAATCTTTATGTCAATAAGATCAAATCATATCATAGTAAAAACCATTCATAACACAAATTTTAATAACTTGATTATTTTTAAAAAAGTAATTTTTATTAGAAGAACATCTTCACCAAATCTCTTAACTTTTGGATAAGTGATTTTATAATATATATCAAGCACATAACATTCAATATATATTAGGATTTTTGTTGTAATACTTAACAAAATTTATTAATAATAATTCTCACAATTTCTCTCATTAAATATAAAATGAAAGAAAAATAAAATGATATCAATAGTTTAAGAGCATGTGTAATATTATCTTGTTAAAAATGAGTAGATCCTATGACAACCATATCTTCAAACTACTAAAATAATTCCTCTATATATATGTAAAAAAATTATATATAAAATTAATGTGCTATAATTTTTATAATATGTCAATTTGAAGGAGCTAAAAATATATAATAATCACGTTTTATTAAAAAAAGTTAAAAAGTTAAGGGGACTTTAGCTTCTATTGGGCCCCTTCTCTCAACCCTGATTAGGTTCATTGACACTAACCTTATGTTAATTATGAGATATAAAAAAGTTTCTTTCACTGATTGGGAGACTAATATTTAGAAACACTTGTTAATAGAGATGGATCTGTGACATATCTTGTCAAGCTACATTGTTTTGTAAGCAATCCTGTATGCGACAACAACAATTTCGTTGAAGTTGTCTCTGCGTCCTTGATCAAACATCGATCACCCAAAACTAACGTTTTGAAAATGACACGATGATTCTCTTTCAAATTAAACAAACAAATTAAAGAGCTGAGTTTAATAATTCCCGGTAACATGTACCAATCTGGTCAAATTCTTATGACATTTTCAGGGTACGAAACTCAACGTTATAGTGATATCGACAATTTCATCAACTACAAATCTTCAATTTTAGAATCCTTAAGAAAAGGCATAGTAATTTGAATTTAGAATATTAGGATGCACGTTTAAGAAATAATTTAACACACTAATTCTAAAATCACATTACATGAAAGCAACAAATTATATTGCTTTTGCCTCATGAATGCACAATGGGAAAACACAAACATGCAATCTCCAACTTCCAAGCATTTATAACTAACTAATAAGTTTATTTAGGTCAATGCAAGATATTTCTTTTTCCTTCTAATTAATCACCTCTTTTTAACATTACAACTAAATCAAAAATTAACGTTGATGATGGGCATCTATCAGTGATAAAAAAGATGTTTTTGAAGGCCAAATACCATATACCCCCCCCTTTTTTAAGACATGGAGTATACTGATGAAGTTGCTTTGCATACACACGTATAGATTTTTTAATATAGTATCTAACATGTGGTATTACTAGGTTAAAGTTGAGCATTGTCTAGTCCCTCAGAGTGGGGGTTAGTGAATTTAGTAAAAAAATTTAATTACTTATAATATAACGAATTAATATTTAAATTTTTATTGTGAGAGATATAGGTAGTGCTCAAATATACTTTGAATATGCATGTCTGTCTTTAACAGGAAGATATCAATGAATAATAAAAAAAAAAAGTTTGAGCATTGTCAGATCAAAACGAAAGTATAGCCCTTCTAAAGATGTCTCTCTGTTCTTTTACCGGCCGAAGATGTCTGTCATACTAAATACATTATATTTAACAAATTATAAATAATGTGCCTCATTATTCAAAATTTATATGATATGTAAAGAAATGTATTTAGTCACACACACACGCATATTATTGTTATTAAACCAATATCTTATTTAGTAATTACTTCCTTCATTTCAACATTTAATTTTTTTTGAAGTGGTTTCATATTTTATAATTTTGGAAAAAATTATGATTTGTTAATGATATTGTTCCAAAACTACCTTCCATTAATTAAATGAGAGTTAATTAGGAATTAAGATTAAACAAAGGGTATATTTTAAATATTTATGTTTTTTTTAAAAAATAAGGTTTCCAACTTTATTATTTATTATTAGTTCTCAAAATTTGTATAAAAGACATCCTATAACCTGAAATAGACAAAAAAAAAAAAGTAAGAAAAGTAACAATTACGGCCGTTGTCTAAAATTAAAAACTTAAATAAATATTTATTAATTTAAACTTAGTATTTTATTAATAAATATTCAGTCAGATTTTAATAATAATTTATTTTAAATTAATAATAATTTATTTTAATTTATTTTTTATTCAAGTTTTAATAGTAATTAATTTTTGACTCGTATAAATTTTAGTCAATAATTCTTGATTAAAGAATTAGCAATCCACCCCATGAATTCGGCCCAAAAAGAGTCATCTTCACAGATTCTGTCGTGCAACTGCCAAAAAAAAAAAAAAAAAAAAAACAAAGAAAGCAAGCAAACATAGAAGCCTTTTTCTTGGCCGAAAGAAACTATATAAACTCAACTCCCGCTGGTCGTTCTGCTTATCTGGCCAAGGCAATCGCATTCTCTAAACCCTCTCCGTCTCCGATTTATATATTTTCAAATCTTTCTCTCTCTTCCCTCCTCTCTGCCCTTCGCTTCCTCACGTTTATGGATTGTCCCTCTCGCTCCTCTGTCATAATCGTCGGAGCCGGAGTCTCCGGTGAGTACTGCCACCGCAATAGTTCTTTGCTTCCACCATTCATATGCATATTCCGAATACTCTTGTGTGAAGCTCTCAGCACGTAATTTTGATTCTTTTCCCCTTTCGCGTGAAAAATTAAGGTATATCTGCGGCGAAAGTCTTGGCTGAGAATGGCGTAAAGCACCTGCTGATCCTCGAGGCTTCCGACCGTATCGGCGGTAGGATCCGGAAGGAAAATTTCGGAGGACTGTCGGCGGAGCTTGGGGCCGGGTGGATCGCTGGAGTCGGAGGCAGAGAGTCTAATCCCGTTTGGGAACTCGCTTGCAAATTAGGCCTCCGAACCTGCTTCTCTGACTATAGCAATGCGCGCTACAATATCTATGATCGCAGGTCTCTCTGAAACGTTTCTTGTTATTTTCTTTATACTATCGATGGTCGAGGCAGAAGTTACCGCTGTAGTGCAGGATTTCGTCTATCATGCGTTCTCAGCGACACCGGTGATAATTGTTCTTTACACGCATTGCGCGGTGGAGCAATTCGGCACCATCGTGTTGAAGTGTTTGTTATGCAGCATGGGCCAACGGTGGTGCCACACTTGCTTCGGGAACTGTTGCTACTAACGGTGGCGAATTTTATACTAGCGTCGTTTCGGTTATATAAAGATATTCTAGCGATTTGAGTAAATATAAATGTGATTTTTTGGTAGAAAATTTTATTTAATAATTAATAATTAATAATTAACAGTAAGTTAACTATCACAAATTTACCATGCTTATAAATGGTTCCGTGAAGAAAGTATAGGTCCATTAATTAAGTGTTCAGCCAAAGAAACTAACGAGTTTCAATTTTTGACAGAGAAAGAAGTTTCGTATTAACCATATATTTTCTATTTATGCTATTTGGCATTTTGGCCTAAATTACTCTGTTGGTGAATTTAATCTGGCTTTGCCATAGCGAGTTGCAGTGGGAAGATCATTCCGAGCGGAATCGCTGCTGACTCGTACAAAAAGGCAGTGGACTCGGCCATTCAAAGTTTGAGGAATCAGGAACTTGGTGGCGATGAACTTTCTTCCAGTCCTTCGTAAGTTCGTTATTTTCAGCCGCACAATCAACGAAATTGGGGTGTGATGTCACTGTGGAATTAATTATTTTCATTTTCAAGTTTCTTCCTTTTATTTTAATAAAAAAATTATGCTGTCTATTTTCTCGGTTCTTGTTAGGATACCGAAAACGCCGATAGAGCTGGCCATTGATTTCATCCTCCATGATTTTGAAATGGCAGGTAAGCTCATATCAAACCTTATTGAATTTTCATTTTTCACTATTTGTTCTTTTCATGGAATAATAAAGATGAAAAGAATAGCCATCTCCAGGTCAGCGGATATTTTTTTAAAAAATAATATTGGGAATGATTTTATGGAGAATTCAAATCTTTCAGGAAAAAAAGTGAGTACTTGATTAAGAGTATAGTATCGTTTTAATATGATTGATTAATTAAATAAAACATATAATTTTGACGAATTTCACACATATCTGTTCGCATTAATTTTTTTTTTCGTTGTTTTTTTTTGGTAATTTTTTTTTCGTTTTGTTAGGCTAACGCGCCTCTCATCAGAAATAGTTGTGTTTCCCTCCTCGCCCGTGGTGCTTTGTATTTTTCTATTCTGGATTTAGAAACTTAACAGTAAACTCTGACTATTTGAATGTAGAAGTGGAGCCTATATCTACATTCGTAGACTTCGGGGAGAGAGAATTTTTAGTTGCGGATGAGAGAGGATTTGAGTATTTGCTATACAAATTGGCCGAAGATTTTCTCCATACTTCGGAGGGTAAAATCTTGGACAGTCATCTCCAACTAAACAAGGTAGTGTTCTGTTTGTTCAGCTCTTTCTGCTTAAATTTTCCTCACGAATAAAGGAAATAGTATTTTTTGTGGCATGTGTTATTATGTATGTGGCAAAATTTGTGTACTAAATTAATTACTAAATATTTTTAACCGATATTATTTATTAATTTAATGAACAAATTTTTACATATATAACACTAGCACATTCCATCAATGGTACCAAATTGTGTTTATGAAAGAACCACGAGCTTCCCAGCTCACCCGCCGCGTCCAGTACGGAGCACAGGATAGCGTTGGATGCTTTATAGCTGCCACAATCCACCTTCTCATCTGGTGGAGGAAATAGAGTAGATAATATTCTCACCACGGGAACATATATAATGAAGATCTTTGTTTGTTTGCATGCGTTTGCACTGCTTTCTCTTTTTGTTAATTTTAGTTACTTGAATTCGAATGTCCCCCACCTCTCAACAGTTTACAGATAATGACTTTTCAAAGATGTTTTGCTTTTGTTATTATATTGCGATGTTTCTCTCTCACCCTTGTTACCTTATGGTGTCAACTCACACTTTTCTTCCCCCACTATTTCAATTGAAGAAACTATAATAACAAAAAATATATTCCGTGCATGATGGACATATTTTGTCACGGTAACATTTTATATTTGCAGATGGTGGCGTATTATACGGTAATTACATTGGTAACATAAGAAGAAAGGGGGGATTAGTAGGTCTAATATTTATATTTTGCACTTCTTTTATACATTTATTTGCGGTAAAGTGGCAAGACCTTTCTAGCACAATATAAATGAACAAGGATAATTCTTGGTAACCCAATTGTTAAGCATATTTTGAAAAAAAAATATTTCGCATGAGAATATTCATTATTCAAGTATAAGAGTAATTCGACCATCAAGTATTATATATTTATTTTTGATAAACAAACCCATAAAGTATTACTATTTATTACAGTTTCTCAATATTTGCACATTTCTTTTACCTTTTTCTTTACATTTATTTCTCCTTTTGAAAGGGGCAGAAAGTTCGCATTCTTGGGTGTCTTCTTTACTTCTTATTGTCTTAGATGAGAGACATTATATATCTTCTTCCCCCTACCGGAACATTGAGGACCCCACATACAGGATAATTTGATCGGCAAATAATATCTTGAGCTCTATCCTGTAAAGCCTTCATAAATTTTTAGGCCACGAAGTTTTAGTTTAAATTTACGTTATCCTGAGCACTGTTTGAATTGACCCAATAACAATATCTGAAGCGGTCAAGTCATTTCATCCCCAATAACATGAGGGGAGGCAGTGGGTCAGTGTCCCACTACTTCAACAAAGATCAGAAACTTGTGGACGTAGGAGTGTGTGTGTGTGTATATATATATATCGTTGTTATGAATTCAGATTCCCTGCAATGAATTTTTCCCGAATTCCTTCGTCCATATTAGACAGAGATCTTCCAAGCTTCACTATTCCATATCCCATTGGATTTTCTAGGCGTAGTCTTCTACTCCTTTGTAACTCCTTAATCATCGTCATCATCATCTCTTCTAAATTCAATATCCCGTAAAATTGGTACTTGGAATATTTGTGTGTGTAACACTGTTGAATTAATATTTTTACTTGGTTTCGTGCAGGTCGTTCGGGAATTACATCATTCGAGAAGTGGCGTTACGGTGGAAACTGAGGATGGTTGCGTTTATGAAGCAGATTACCTGATTCTATCTGTCAGTATTGGCGTTCTACAAAGCGACCTCATTGCGTTTCACCCACCCTTGCCCGTACGTCTCCTCTTTATTTATTTGCTTGCCTCTACCCTTTCACGTCTTTACTTGGACAATTAGGCATAAATAATCCTTATACTAAAACGCTTGGGTTAAAAAATACCATGTTTTATTTGGAAAGTAACATCCACAACTCTATCTCTAATTAAACCATGTGAAATAGAGATCTGTACTCGTCAAAATTAGGTTCATTGTTGTTTCTTCTTGTTATACCGTGATATCTTTTAGTATTAGATCCTTATTAATACAGTTATGTATTTGATTAAAAAAAAAATAACGCAAAAATATAACTGTATGAAGTTCGAATACCATGCATTTTTAGAGTACATGTATGCAGATGTAGCATAATTTTGTCTTACTTTAAATAATATTGTTATATTTTTTCAATAAATTTTTAGGTTTCAAATTAGAAATGTTGTGGTTTAGAGACTTGAACTTTTAGCTGTGTCAACGCTTTAAAATTTATGTTAAAATTAATATTAATATTGTATTATTATAATATAGAAATGTTAAAATTAATAGCTAAGATCTACTAGAAGAGTTGAAGCTCTCCCAATCAAAGCCACCGTCAAGAATCTAGCCCTTCTATAATAAATAACTAGTACATTGGGCCTCATGTAACAAGGTAGAGTTTCTCAGCGGGGCTTGTTTCGATTCTATTTGGCCTTACCTGTATGGCGGGATCACAATTTTAAATGTCATTGATCGAGAAAGTCAAAATATTGGGATGACAAGTCTGGTATATGATCGAGCTTCCTCGTTGATGACGCAAGAAGACAGATTTTTGAGGTGTCTTCATATGCAGAAACCAGCGGTTGCCTGATCTACTGTATCTCTCATAAACAGTGTCATCATCGATGATTTATTGGCAGCCCTTTTGATTGGGTCACCACGTGGACGGAGCAGGGTTCCAACTTGCATCTGGGGTCAGTAATAGCGATAGGTGCATCATATATAATTCATCATATACTATAATTCATCTACTGTCATCAAATTTGTGGGGTTCTGCATTTAGAATAAAATGTGAAAACGTTACAGGGTAGCAGGGTGGGAGTTTTTGTAATGGACAATACTGGAAACTTCGTGGATCTAAACATGATGTATGTTTCCATATATGGTTGTCAGATTCCATATGGTGGATCAAAGATCCGTGGGGAACATATTGTGCAAAAAATTAGGAGAGATTTTTAAAAAATTTACTCATTTAAAGATGATTAAGTGAATTATAAATAAAACAATAAACAAAGCTATTTGAAGAAATTTTTTTTACAATAAATATTGAGTATGCATGATCTCTGTAATTGAATTGATTTATTTGTAAGCTTATTTTTTATAAACATTTTAGCAGGATTAATTTCTCTTAGTTTATTGTCCACTAGGATTATTAGCGCATTAAGGTACCTTTACTAACTTGTGTGAGTGGGATATACATTTGGCATATCTCCAGAGTTTGATATTCCCGAATCATACGCAACCAACTTATCATCAGTCTAACGCTTTTTTTTTTTTTTCTTTGACCTGATCAGTCTAACGCTTGTGGTCTACTTAAACTATAAACTATATTTAATGGATGTTATCATTGAGACACTTTTGTCTTCCCCCCGAGATAAGCTGATCGTCAAATACTTTATTCTACCGTGTGAATAATAGTTGAATTTTTTTTTTTGGCGGTTTTGTTGAGTAGTATCAGTCACTGTTTTTTTCAATTTGACCGAAATGAATAATATAATGAAACAGAGGTGGAAATCGGAAGCCATAGAGAAATTGGATCTGATAGTTTACACCAAAATCTTCTTGAAGTTTCCGTTTAAGTTTTGGCCAAGTGGACCGGAAAAGGAATTCTTCATCTATGCCCATGATCGGAGAGGCTACTACACATTTTGGCAGGTTCGCTTGAAATTTTCAACTAACTACATCAGCCTCACTATTTATTTTAATAATCTATTTGTTTTCTTCCATTGACTATAGATTTTGTTTCTCATGTCAAAAGTGTTAAAAAAAAGCCTGGACCTATATGCTGCTCTGATAACGTGAAGAAAGAACCAACTCTTCTGAAAATTGGCCAATTTACTATAACCAAATAGTTTAGGTTGAGCTTTGATCATCTGTTAGAATATTATTTTAGGCTTTGGGCCTTTAATAAGCACAATTCTGGCTGCTATTTTGATCCCCCACTTCGTGTGTGTGTGTGTGTGTGTGTGATATAGTGCAGTCCAAGTTTGAAGATTTATAATGGAGAACTCAACTTAAGGCGTAGAGTCCTCACTTTATGTGAAATCTTCTTCTTCTTCTTTTGGGCATAATTGTGATGCTCATTGGATGTCACTGTTTTCCGTACTTACTAATTTCCTAGCTTGAGTTGAGTAATTTCAAACTGAGCTATGCTGAGCTATGCATTGAGTTTAAACTTTGCACGAAGCTTCTGTTACCATTTTTAAATTCCACTTACCCCCAAATTCAACATGCTAAATCGAAATTCCTAAGGCAATAATTTATTATAAGTTCTTTTGTCTGATGTGGAGAAATTGCTTTAATTCTCTTGCTTAATCCCTCGGTTTGCTATCGGTGATCTAGCTTGGTACCCGTTCCTTTAATTTCAAGTGGCAACTTTGACCTTTTTTAAGTTAAACCATTATAAATACTTTGGTTGCAACTACTTCAATGAACTTATTATATCCGTATATGACAGATGCATCTTTTTTATTTCCTTTTAAATGGTTCATTATACTTCTAATGCAATGTTGATATCTTGGAATTATAGGTTACAGAGTTTCGTAACGGGAACTGCGAACGTTTTCTAGCTATCATTGGTTTCTTATTCGTATAGAATACTACAAAATATAGCATACATCTTTCAAATTATGAAATTGTATATTAATTGGAGAACACTGGTCCTGTTTGATGACCCAAAAACTTTGACCTCTTTTGGCATCATATCATTTCAGTGCAGTTAATCTGTTCAATTAATGTGATATTTTTGCATTGACCTTGAACTTTAACTATTGCAATGACTGCAAAATTTGAATGCGGGATCAGACTATTTTTCTCTAATTCTGGTCATTGAATTGTCTATTAATATCTTAATTTACTCATCTAAACCTTCCAATCTATCTGCTGATCACTTGCTCCTTTATAAGCAGGACATGGAAAACGCATACCCTGACTCTAATGTCTTGGTAGTGACGCTGACAAATGAGGAATCAAAACGTGTGGAAGCCCAATCTGATGAGGAGACCTTGAAAGAAGCTATGGAGGTCCTCAGGGATATATTCGGACCCGACATACCTGATGCCATTGATATACTTGTTCCCCGCTGGTGGAATAACAGGTTCCAGCGTTGCAGCTACAGCAATTATTCCATTGGCTCTAATAATAACCACCAACTTAATCACAATATTAAGGTTTGTTTCTCTGTCAAATTTTCACATACGTCTTCGCTTTTTGTTGTTATGTTGCTTCTGGATGTATTCTGTTAAAAATTTCACGGGATGCTGTCATACTTGTCTTATGTTCTGCTGCAAGTGCATGTAAAGACAAACCCTGAGATGACCAGGAGCTTACTACAGCTGGCCATTGTGTTAAATAATCACCCCAGTTTGTCTTCCTTGTGGTCCAAGTGACTAGTTTTGGCGTAAGAAATAAGATATGAATTTAATTATCCTTTGAATTTAATATATTTTGGTCGTCGGTTTCATTCCAGAAAATTCTCCCCTTAATAAATTGAAAATAGAGTGGTGAGATTCTTGGGGGAAAGTACGAAAGCTGAAAGCAAGTGAAATACTTCAATTTCCCATCTAACGATGTAATTTTTTTTTTTATTTAATGTGTGATATTTTAACAATGATGCCTTTTTTTTCCCCCCCTTGGGCTTTCTCTGTTCGGTAGTAGTTATGTGTTCCTGGTCTCATTTGAGTCGGCAATTGACTTGGCTTTTGTTACAATGGCAGTGATTATGTTAGAGAAGCCTAAAATATTTTCTAGCATTGGTTTTCACATCAATAGCACCATTCCCAGTATAGGCACTTCGAATTTTCCTTGTTCCCTATATGTTTCTTATGGCTCTGCTTTTCATCTAAAGATCAAAAGAATATATTTCTCGATGTGTTTGTTTGACTATTTCATCGCATTTAAGTTGCAAAATGAAAACCTGCTTAGTGTTTTCATCTCAGAAATCACAGAAACTTACCTTTTGGGTTTACTTGTCTATTAACATGGTTCAGGCACCAGTAGATCGCATATACTTTACTGGAGAGCACACAAGTGAAAAATTTAATGGTTATGTACATGGTGCATACCTCGCAGGTACTTATATATTTCATTGTTTTTTTTTTTAATTTTTAATTTCAAGTTTTGCGTTAATAATTACACCATCTGACTTGGAGGATGTATTGTAACTGGAACAGGTATTGACACCAGTGAAGCATTACTAGAAGATATGAGGAAGGAAATTGTGGAAAGAAAAAGTGAGAGCCAAACTCTATTTATAGAACCCTTTCTAGCATGTACAGAGAAACTAACTAATTTATCACAGCCAGACACGGTTTCTAGTCCCCACAAATGCGATATTCCTACTCAAAAATATCTTTGTGGCAAGGTTGGGTTCCCAGAGGCCATATTATGATCATGGACCTGTATAACATGTCTGATAATGATGACATTGATCAACTAAGCATGAAATCATCATGGCCTGGAGATGGAGAGCCTTGGACGAAACATGATGACTAAGGCGATTCATTATTGCATGGTAGGTCCGGATCAAAAGGAAATTCAGAAGTTTAACTTTGATTTAGAAAAAAGATAGATGAATTAAGTCGAATAGGAATAGGATATTGAATTACGTCTACGGCAACTCCCATTAAAGGAAAAAGAATAGTTTCTGATTTTTGTTTTCGCCAGAAAACGAATTGTCTGGTTTGATTACATTTTTATTTATAGTTGTCTTAATTTGATTTATCTTTAGTCCACGCAACAATTTTTCCAATTTGATAACAAAAGATGAAGAAATAAATAATATATGATAATTGAGAGCAAGTCATTGGTAATGCAGGCAGCAGGCTTACTTACAGATTATAATTTTCTTAGGCAAATTTACGGTATAACAGTAAAATATTTTTTTTTTCCTACTCTCTCTGAGGCGTGTGTTATAGGGGAATTGAACTTTCCAAAATTTGACACAAATATATTTTGGAAAAGGAAACAAAAAGATTAAAGTAACAAACTAGCAATAAACTTAATAACACCTACTGTGACATAGTTATGACTTGTGAGTGAGTGTGAGCACAATTTTGTAAGTTGATTTTGTTTTATAATTAATTAAGATAAACTATATATTACAAATTTTATAACATAAGAAGAAAATATATGACACATGAAATTGAGAAGAGTATTTTCCAAAATTTATATGTAATTCTAATAAATCATATTAATCATGAGTAATTAATAGTACAGGTCGTTTCTCAAGCACAGGATTCCGCTAGTTAAATTAAAGTTAAATAGGTTCACGGAATACATGTCATATTTGCATTAATACAAAGATTATCGTTGAAGATGCTATAACTTCATCCAATAAACATAGACAAAATAATTACATAAATCACAGAAACACAAAAAACAGAGTCCGAAAATGTACAGGCTTTGGCATTATTTTTTGAGTATGAACAACAATCTGGGAGCGCAAATGGTACCTCGCATTGATAAAATGTAATTCTGTGATTCAGCTTTTAACTTATTGCCCAAGATATTTTTCATACAAAGCCTTTGAGATGGCAAGAGCATCGCCTTTGGCCTTTACAGGGTAAAGCTCATTACCTTCTTGCCACGTGTTTGACTGTAAAATCCATTCTTTTCGCCATTCTCGTAACTTAAACTTCTCATCCTGCCTCAAGCTTCTTGACAGATGACTGAAATAGGTTGAAGCCCGAGGGAGATAATAGCCTTCTAGAAGTCCACTCCAAAACTTGTTGGCTAAAAATGGAACAATACGAAAACATAAAATCAGCCAAATCTAAAGAATGAGGCAGGTATTAATATTATACGGCATTTTCATGCATTTTACCATAGTCATGAAGCTTGCTCTGAGTTGTTTGATTGCTGTCAAACCACATCGTCACTTGCGTCCTAGCATTCCATTCATACTGGAGGAGAAAAAGAAAATAAGATCAAAACTTGATTGGTGCTAATCACCGAATAAGATGAGTCTAATTAATTGACTGATGCTCAACTAAGGCCAAATTACAAAAGCAGTAGAAAAAACACAAGAAAACTGCATGCAAGAAACCGAAGGCATGTAGAAATCAGTCATGCTATAAAGTATAAACTAATGGTCAATGAAAAAGGGGGCAAGAGTTATTAGTCACCTGTTTCATCTCACTTGGATTCACTGCCAGTCTTTTGGCACTCTCAAGCCAAGTGCCAAGCAGGAAGTTATCATCAGAGGCGAGCAGCAAATCAATATCCTTTATCAAATCAAGGAACTTATTGCCATAGTAGGCCAAAGCATTGATATCCTTTTTCTGAAAAGATGTCACTGCCTTGATGTATACTTGGTTCGCCAATTTTGATAATACTTGCCGTGTTAAGTCGACCAAGTCATACCTGTCAAGAGGGAACGAATAATTTCAATACAAAACTTCAAGATATTTTTCTTATTTCAGACATCCACCAATCTTGCATTCATCATCTCACATGTTCATATGATATGCTTGTTTCTTTCAAGGAACGTGTGATTCTTTTAACTTTCCTTGCACACTAAAAACAAAATATCATTTTCTATGATACTATCCACCCAGAGAGATTAACTTGTTTAAACTATTCGAATTGTTATGTTGGAATAAATCACTTGAGAGTGTGTATTTAATTCCTTATCGATATCCATTTAACTTAGTTGTGTGCCTCTCAGTAATCTAGACAAGAGAGCATTTGGTGGTCTATTGAAAGTCACTATCGAGAAACTTCCAATAATAATGGTAGTGTAGCATTTTCCAATCCTCTTATCCCCAGATCAGGGCCACAACTCATCATCTATGATATGATTTAAAAGCGCAAAGCCCGACGGGAAAGTGGAAAAAGAAAGGGGGGAGTTTATATGGAAACCAAGAATAAATTTATTTCCATTTTTGGAATTACAATCTTTAAAGGAGAACATGCGTCATGAGATTTAAAGAGTAATTAACTCATGAAAATTTTGCATATGCTAAGTTTACCTGTATGTGAGGCTTCCAGCATAATCCGTCCCTGCACCGAGGAATAGTTTCAAAGCTTTGGTTACCTCTTCAGTAGGATACCACAAATGAGCCTGCGGCATATCAGACTTTGTTTCCTGGGACAAGAATCTTCTATTTCCAAGGGGTAAGAAATCAATCTTCCGGAGATTTGAAGGGTCCCAGTCAGGAAGCATTACAATAAAATCATGGTTATGGTCCTGTGACAAATTAAAGAGCAGTGTGAAGTGATAGTCATGTCCTGAACTCCTGATGATACAAGTCTCAACTAAAGAAAATGCAAATTGTGTTCATGCAACTTAGATGTGTGGTTGTATGTTTGTGGTTATAAATATTGGCAAAATACTTATTCCAACTTACAAGTTATGCAATGTCCAAGACTAATTTCAAACATCCACAATTCATTTCTTTAAGAAAAAGAACCCAGCATCTCTGCCTAGAACCCTACCCTCCTACTTGAACTTGTTTCGTAGAAGTTTTGGGTTTGTTTCTTTAAATCCCAGAAAAAAATGAAGAATGTGTCAAGTGAAGTATGATAGATAAGACTCTAAAGGGCAGAAAAGCAAATTTATCAACTAGCATGATAGACGAAGCATTTTAAGGGGAGCAATATAGAAGACATACAGCAATTCCATCAGTACAATTGTAAACTGTACGATAAAGAATCTCCCAAGCTGCGTCAATTTGATTATTTGCTTTACCATATCTTCTCTGGGAATAGCTCTTGAGCCAATCCTGTAAATGCATTAGGGTTCAACAACCCCATCCATAAACATTTCAGTGAAAGCAAATAAACACATGGTCCTCTCGAGCATGTTTGCACGTAGACAAGGTAAAACACACTTTTTTATTTAGTATTCTTGTAATTTGTGGGATTAAAAATATTCTTCTAACCTATCTTGAAGATAAAAATCAAATCATGCAAGTGAGTGTATTCCTTTTGCCATTCCAAACTACCTAAACCGAGTTATTACTGAGCTTCAAAGAGTAACACCAGGAGTTTATGCATTTATTTAATTTTTCCTGGAGCTAGTTTCTACGCTCGCACCAATTTGTCATTTTCCTCTCTCTCTCTCTCTATATATATGTGTGTGTGTTGCAAAATCTATTTCACATAACAATTAGAAGAACATCAAACAACAGGTAAATACAAATCTCATTGCATGAAGTTCAAGTGAAGAGAGCTTAAGAATAACATTACCAGAATTTGAACTTTATCATCACGAAATGCCATCTCTGACATCAGCTCATAGACAACAGGGTTCTGCTCTATTCCTTCCATGCACATACCAACTCCTACCTACACAAACATTACTATCGAAGGTAAAGCTAATAAGAATGTACAAGACATTATAAAGATAATAACCCAATATTTTTCAACTCTAGATCTGAATATCTTAATAGTTAAATGAAATATCATAGAATATAGGCTACAAGATATGTCTATGAAACAACATTAAATATAGAATTCTACATTGTTTCTTATTTATTTTAAGCTTCAAACAAAAAAAAAAAAAGGAAAGAAAAGGGGGAAAAAACTCAACCCGTTGCTGAAACCAAAATCAATATGTCCACATAAATACTAAGAATCCTAGCTTTACCATGGTTGAATTGTCACTGACACGAGCATCAACAGGTCCCGAAGATATTGAATCCAAAATGCCATACATTTCAATATTACCACCAAAATTATGTAACAAACACCTGAAACGGTTATTAAGGAAGCATACTTGTCATTCTTACTGAACCGCATAAAGCTTGAAAAAAAAGTCTAAAAAATCTTGCTCGATAGAAAATAGCAAAATTAGCTACTAGAGACTTAATTACCAGATATAAGGAGTACCGTAAAACTGAAATGAAGATTTCCATATTGGTTTGACATCAGCAAATAGATCAAGAACAATCATCTTCCCAAATGGAACGGAATGTAAAAGTGCCTGCAAATATCATACAGCTAGTCAACAAAAGAACTAATAAAATGAAGAAACATTAGCAAGTAGATTGTGAGACGATAAAACAGAAGATGTGAAACAAGAATTCATAGTGCACAAACAGTTTATCAATTTGGGACCTTAAGCCCAAAAGCACATATCTTGAAACTAGAAAGCTAAATCATCACAGAACATGTTGCAGAACTGCTTTAGTAAACAAGGAGTCTTAGAAGATCTCTATAGGGCCTTAATTAGTTATTCCACTCAGAATTGTTTTGTACCAGGTACCTCTTGGCTATTTGAACATGCCTATCAGCAAGAAAATGGGTTTAACAAGTGCATATAGCGAAAGGCTATGACAGAGTTCTCTAATTTGCATGTGTACAAAGCATTGACAAATAATACAGGGAGAAACAAGAAGGACAACACAGAAACAGACACCTTTTCAGAATTAAGAACCTGGGGTAAGAACAGACTTCTATTTACATGGAACCAAAGCACAACAAAAGGGAATCATTAAACTAACACGTTGAGTACTTTCATTATTGAAGCATCAGTCCACTATAAAAATAATATCAACCAACTGTTTCTGATCCATTGGAAGCTGCCTAATGGGATATCCTATAATTACCATATTTATTTAGCAAGGTTTGAACCTGGTGAATTGACATCAGTTATCATATTCATGTACTAGGATATAAAAGGATCAGATCTCCATTTGGTGCTACAAATCTAATTTTTGGCAGAAAACTCATAAGTACTCAAGAAATAGTAGCCCATGAATCCCATACTTTCATTTGAGGAGGCTTCCAGAAGGCTGAATCAGAGTAGAAAAGCCAGCCCTGCAAATTTAATGGAACTTCTTAGCCACAAATTACTATGTATATTACAAATGGCACCTAAATTTTAATTAAAAAAATAATGATCCCATGTCATAGTTAATCTATAATAAGAACTTTGACAAAGAAAACTTCGTTCTTCTTAGTTGCAGGTTGCATTTGATAAAATTGAAAATTGCTACCTAAAAACATCAGTGATGGAAACATCAAGCGCTGATTTTTATTTATGAGAACAATCATCGTTAATCAGGCATTGAAGGAATGTACGAAAAGAAACTATTTTCACAATATAAAAAATTTAAAGTAAGAGGAGTTGCTTCTGATACCATTCAGTAAGTGGTGAATGCTTTCAGAAATTTTTGTTTTCTTTTCATTATAGGCATTATTCCAACATCATTAAATCATTTTTTGTCCTTTTCTTCCAAAAGAAGAAGAAAAGCACAGAATTGAGCTTTCAAACTAGCCTTGCGATGAAGACAGTGATAGCAAATTAGCAATGCAACGATGGATGAAAATAAAAACATTCAGTACAAACAACGAAGAAAGTAAATTACCTGACTAGTGGCTAGAAACATATATATCTACATTGAGAGGTCAAAAAAAAAAAAAAATCAACGGTTGACTCCACAGTTCAAAAGTTTCTTGGCTAGAAGACACAAAGCATGAATTTTCTGGCTCTTGACATCATATTCTATATGAACTCCTGTATTATTTTCCATTATTTCTTCAATAATAAATGGAATTGGAATGTAAAATATCAATCAAGAACTGCAATAAATGTATTTAGTATATAACCTGTCAAGCAAAATTTACTAACGACTGTGAAGCAGGATTTGTCATAGGCAATCAAAACATCTGGTTTTCCTAACTTCAGAAATTAAGAATCTTATTATGAGAGGAAATAATTGTAGGTAATATACTGTGGTAGATGGGAGAATAGAGGAAAAGGTGAGGTCCTGAGTTATTTGATACATACTTGCATTAACCATATAGCATCCTTATCAGCTTTGGACATTGCTTCATATACAGCAGCTCCAAGATCTGAGATATATTCTGGATTACTGGTTGGTGGAGAGTTCTCATTAAACGTATCACTGCAGCCAATGATGGAATATTTATGTCAGCAATCCTCTGGAAGAAAGCATGGATTCTCAATTTTAACAAATGTCTACATGAACTATAAGTGGATATGCTAATTTATGACTTTTGCTTCGTCTAAAAAAAGCTCTAATAACAAAACAAAAGGATTTTTAGATTAACAGTTGATGGATTGCCACGTTGAAATGAAATTATCTAAGGAAAAAAAGAAAGAATACAATCTTTAGATAAAGAGAATCTACCAGTTGTAGATGTCTGTTACATCTCCATATTCTGTAGAAAGTACCATAAAAAGGAAATGTAAAACTGACAGATAACAGAGAGAGAAAAAATAACATTTCAGTTCGGGACTAAATAAGTGCCCATAGTGTAACATTTTTAATTATCAAGACATGCATCAAATAAAGAAAGGAACTAGGAGATTGGACAAACCTTTGATTTGTTGCCTGATAAAAGCTTCACCAATTTTAACAAATAGAGGATCAGAGGGATCAAGAAGGTAAGTACAACACCAGCGAGGGTCACCATCCACAGTGTTCCTTAAGATATAAGAAAAGAAAAACTTGTAAACTTCAGATGATAAATTCATATATATTTGACATAATCTACATATCTGGAACTCTTTATCTAATTCAAACAAAGTAATATAATGCATACTGAATAACAGAAGCACCAATATATGACATTCAAACTAATAAGCATTACCAGTCACCAAGTCTTGTTATTTTTGCTGAGGGATATATCTTCGTCAAAGCTGCTGGAACATTACCAGAGAATGATGGCAACACTGGAAAAGATGAGCTCAATATTATTACTCAATCATTGAATTTAGAAAATGTGGTAGTCTGGTAGAGAAAATTGAGATTGTAAATCTTAATCCCCTGTTTAACTCTAGATCCGCCAAAAAACCATACAAAAGTATATAGGAACATAGAAGAAGATTGTCTAAAGTGCATGGTGAAATTTAGACAGAAAGTAAAAGTGAAATCTTAAACCCCAGGCATGAAAGTTTGAAAATAAATTTCCCCAATTTTCCATAATTAGTTACAAATTGAGACTAAGGTAGCATGAGATGCCTAGTCTCACATTGAGTAGTATGAGCTACAGTATAAAATGTTTAAATGGGTTGGTTTTCTCACCTCAACAGCTAGTTTTTTGAGGAATGGTTACCCATCCGACTTGGGTATCTAATCAATTATGCATTTGCATTTTACTCACTGAGATGAGCCAAATCTTAGGTACATGTATTAGGTTACTGCATGGGGTCAACTTACATGGGTTGATTCTTCCATTTCAATAGCTAGCTTTTGAGTAAGGATTCTCCATCCTACTACAATACCCATCAACCATCAATTGCTTTTTACTCAATGCAATGTGGAGTCGTCCTATTCTAGATATATGTATTGCTCAAACAACATATAATGAAAACAAATTTTCCCTTAAATGCAAGTATACCTGGAGTCATGCCCAAATCTAGCATTCGAGAGACTATCTTTTTTTGTAAGGTCAACTGTTGATCTAGCCAATTTTGTGATAAAGGCCCACCCCACCTATAATAAGATAGCAGCATTGAAAACCAAAAACACATGTTTAGGATAACAATTATGATTTATTCTATATGCTCACAGAAATTATTGGATGGCATCCAGGATATAGCCTATAATATGGATAGAGGAAGAAAGGCATTACAACCACTATAATGTCAATCAGAATGGATAGAAGAGAGAACTATATTTCCACATAATTGATAGCATTTCCTAACGGAAGAATACTGTGCCATGGACAGGGTGATAGTTGCAATTGCAAGTTCTCCTGATCTCTATACTAAAAATCATGAAGAAATTGGGGAAAAAAAATCATCAGTAATACACTTCAGAAAAGAAGTTACAAGGAAATAATTGCTAATCCGGATTGATCCAGCATATACTGTTTCTAGCTATTAATATTGGAATGGGACTGTAACTAAAGAACAATGGAGCAATTGTAGTAACTTTAGATTGCAGCAACTCTCTAGCCATTTCCTTTTTTCCAGTGAACATTATAATTTTTTGAATAATGTATGCCATTATATTATATGTCATACATGAAAGTTCCACTTTTATGTAATGAGCAAGATATGTTTGATTACTCAATTCACTAGACCTTGCTCTGGACTGTATATACAAATTCAAGAAAGGTAGACAAAATTTTCATATCACCTTCACCTACCCATGCATATTGCCCATGCGAGCCCAAGCAAGGAAAGCAGGTCCACCAAAAAAGTTATTTAAATCTTCGGAACTAATATTAAAACCCTACAGTTAGAAAATTCCAATCAAATTGCAGCCGGCAGAGAAAACATACACCTGCATTTATGTAATTTATGGGAATAAATGACATCAACTACAAGAATATCTCAGGAGAGTTAGAACAGAGGATGAACCTGCAGTAATCATTTTAAAAAGGGATTTATTGGAAACTAGATCAATTAATCCGCTTGTGACAGGGTTAGCCATACTAGTGGTTAACTTGTCTCTTCTATAAAATGTGAAAGGAAGAACAGGTTAACCCATCTAATTCTCTCAAATATGCTTACCTATATTGGTGCTACAAGGACTATGGATAAAGACCGTCATATTCATTACTATCATATGCACGTGTATCATTTCAGACACATGCTTACCTATAATGGCGCTACAAGGACTATGGGTCTTTCAGATGGTCAAAGACGTAACAGAAAGCAATACTTTTTAAAATCATGAAAGCAGAGCAGACACACGCCCTTACTTAAAGCATTCACTGTACATAGCATAATATGGCAATAAGAACTTGACTTTTTAATTTGGCAACAAAATTATGTAATAAACCTGGATGTTGAGATGGCTATCTGCAATTTAGTATCTTTGGTTTATTTGAACCAACTTGAACAAAGTTGATATCCTAAACTAAAAATTCCTTTCTCTAACAATAAATTCTATTCATATATGCATAAACATGTAGATAGCATTTCACCTTAAAAGTTTTTTGCCAGATTGCTTCCTGCCCAGTAAATGCTAAGGGTAGGTTTACTCCCTGAAGTGCCATCCAGTCTATCTCTTTCTCCCACCTCTCCCAGTCCCACCAAACATAGGAATCTGTAAAGAACTAAAAGGTGCGATATTACATTACCATACATGAATAAAGAATAGGTTGTATGCCAAATATGTAAGCTGACCAAAATTAAACAAATGAGTTTTAAATCCAATTCCTTGTATATTTTTGCCAATAGAAAAGCATATCATGTGGTCAGTCAATACTGAGAATGCAGTATTTCTTCAAGACCAGAATGGAGTTGATATTACATTCCCGTACTGGATTCTTGTATTACAACATGTCAACATCAGAATTATAACTTTACCCTTCAAATCAAACCAAGTAACTGCTTTAATTCATATTCCCCCTAGAGATGTTAAAAATTCAAATCTCCAAATAATTGCTGCCAAAATACGTTGATTAAAATTGCTAACATTTGTTGCAAGTTAGAAACATGTGATCGTGTTCACTTGTGAAAGCATGTAGATAATACAAAGTTTCAGTGATTGAAGGTACTGACAATTTAACAATAATAACCTATAGCTATTGCATTGTCTTCATCTGCCCTATGAGTGAGAAGGATATCAACTTTTTCTTAACAAAGAAAAAAAATTGTCAAGAGAAATAAAGAATTCAAAGATTATGCATGTGAAATCCTCTTAAAACCATCATACAATAAAATAAAGTAGGGGGATAAAACAAAGTTTCAAGGAGCTTCCTAGTTTTCCATGAAACCAGTCTATTTTATTTATTGATGCAGCAATCCCTGAAATTTAACTTCTTATGAAGAATAGTTCTATTTTTTTTTTCTCTTTATATTTTTATAAGTAAAAGGTTATTGGTAATAGCCAAAAGATTAGAACAAGGAAAAGGGAAAAAAAATTTCATGAAAAGGAAAAATAAGATTTAGGACTCACAGCTAGATGTCACAACATTCTGGTAATAATTCCATGGAACTGGGCGTTTAATCATCAGACCCTCATCTTTCAGAGGGGGTAGTGACCCAGGCTTAGGGATTGAAGCTATCTGAATGCCACCAGTCTTGTCCCATGAAACATGAGCACCACACCAATATTTTAGATACCAATGAAGGCCAGATGCAATTTCAACTGCAGTGGTTCCTTTAATCCTAGAAATTGCGAAGTGAACATACAAATGTCAGAGAGGCATTAAAGTGGAAAGAATTTCCATTTTCTTTATGGCATGTCAAAAATATTTTTTATTCCAGCTTTGGTTTATCTAACACAATACAAGAAAAACTTATCAAAGTGGCAACATGGCATATTTTCATTAAGCTGCTATCTTGGTTTATTTCAAAATCATATGCCTTCAGGAAGATGGGGCATTCAGTAGTGTGTTTTGTTTTAATTCTCTCAGCGACTAGGGTGATCATGTAAGACTTCCACAAGAAGTAATGGAATTACACCACAATTATCACAAGAAATGGAAAGACAGCTGAGCATACATGGGACTACTGCACCTGACAAGGAGAATCAAAGAAATGATAATAAAATTCAACTTAAATGTAAATCTCACTGATGTAGTAGTTAGCTAAATCCATATCAGAAATCCAATTAAAGAAGCCATGTCTCAGTGATGGAGAATATGCTTGATCAATTTTCCTTTGATTATTTCTCGTTTACTAGAGTTAAGGTTTAAACTCAGCATCAACCATCTCTATCACGTATTGCTTTTCTTGGTGCCAATTAATTGAGAATATTGATCATGCACAAGAAGATAACAATGATAGTGAAACATGGTACAGAACGTCAATGATTTGCATTGATACAAAGTTTTGAAAAATAATATCCAGCTGTACTGCTGATCCTTAGTGGAGTCCACCAACTTAGGATGTCCCATGGACATTGTGAAGAATCAAGCCTAAATACGTGAACAGAAAGAAAAAGAACAAGAAATATTAACCCTAGTCTTGAGTTAGAATTAGATTTAACATACGTGATCCCAGGCCCAGTCTGGATAGACTGGTCGTGATTGTTGATCCGAAAGCAACTCTCCCCCCCACAAGCATCCTGAAAATTTGAGAGAGCATGTTTTATGTTCCGTCAAGAAAATGCAACATGCAAAGTATAGTTTGGTAATACACGATAAGATGAATCAGTATTTACAGGAAAAAGTCAACGCTCCTTCCAATAAATTCAGCAAGTTCAATGACTATGACAGAATACCCACACTGATCATTGCATTAGACTATGCAACTTAGTGTACTACAAATCATATAAAATATCTGCCAAAGTAAAAGAGAGAGGGGGGAGGGGAGTTCATGTGGAGAAACAGCCGATCTGAGCTTCCAATGAGAGCATAATGAAAAGCATCATTAAGAAGACAGTCAGGAACTTTAAACTAAATGCGACAAAGATTGAGGTCACAAATTAACACTAAAATGGAAAAAAAAAAAGGAAAAAGGAAAAGGAAAATTAGTTCTGGTTCCTGCTTTTTTCCAGCTTTATCAGTGACCGAAACAAAGCACAATGGCGAACCAAAACAAATTGGCACAAGGACACTAAAGATTAACCAGCACGTAAAGTCTCAAATAAAACTAATAAGATTCACCGAGTTAAAAAGAAAAGCAAACACCTTAGAGATTATTTTGAACTCAAAACTGGATAAATGGGAAGGAAGCAGTCTTCTCAGAAGATCTCTAGCTGCAGCTTCTTGCACTGAAGCTGGGACCCGTTTGGAGTCCAAGCGCTGGAGCAAAGCTTCTATAGCTTCATGCTTGGAGAAAGCCACGGATAGTAGCGTTGGGATCAAAATCAAAAACAGAAACTCGAACTTGAACATATTTCTACAGTGGATCGAATTTTGCATTATCGAACACAGGAACATGAATGATCATCTGTCCTGTCCTTCTTGTCTGAGGTTCACCTGTTCCATCTCATCCTTTGGAATTTTATTACTAATTAATAATTAATTACTTAAAATTAATAAATTTGATTAATTAATTTTTTTCCTAACGGATAAAACTATAATATAACAGTATTGCTCCCAGCACTGCTTTGGTCGTTTCGCCGCCGAATACTTATCACGACAGCTAAAACGACTCGCTGATTTTACAGGCCTTCAAAATACGGCAGATTAAAATCCTGAAAATTGCCGTTGGGCTTGGGCCTTCATCATAACTTTGGGACCTATTGGTTTTCCCCAGAAAAAAAATGAAATATAAAACCCATAATTATGTTAAAATATGAAAAAACGAGGGATGAGTTATGATGAAGTTTGCTTGGTGCTTTGAAATGGCATTTTTAAAATAACTCATAAATATTTCATTAAAATTTGTAAGGGACAAAAGTTTCATATTAAGTAACACGAGGTTTATAAATAGAAATCGAGGAACTTGCTTGAAAACACCTTCAAAAAGCACCAAATAGTAGTTTTCATGAAGTGTAATGTTTTCTCAAACATGCTCTAAGCATCTTAGACTCTTTTTAGGCATCTTCATTGCCAATGTGTAAAATAAACGTGTCTAAGATGTCTTCGTTTATTACAGCCTAACCACCGTAAAAATCAGCATAATCAGAATACATCACAAGCTCAAACAAGACCATTCATGACATGACATAAAATAAAAGGCAAATTCTCTGTTGAATCATGAATGTTGAACTCTAGCCAAATCATATTGCAATGATTTCTGACAGTACGATTGATCATGGGATAGCAAAATCAGCCAGCAACTGTGGGAGTTTTTTTTTTTTTTTTTGCATTCGTTATTTCTCTGATTGATGGCCTCGTTTCAACATTATTCCCTTTCTCTGATGGTGCCATCTGTCCCTCCTTGATGCCACCCTCTTGATTGGTAAGTCTTAGATGTACCAAACTGCTTCCTAACTTGTTCAAAACTCGTAAGTGAATGAAATCCAGCATGCTTTCAAAGCTATCTGTATAATTTGAGACCATAGAGTAGATTTGCCATCTTTTTTCAAAGAGATGCTGAAGTTCCTCGTTAACCATGAACAATATTCATATTACAGTTCATACACAATGAACATTAGTTCACCACCCAAAAAAGAACATACATCAAACAAAATTGCACTGTGAGAAATAAACGCTTATCAACAGAATCAGGAAATATTTGCGTTCTGCAATGATTGGCATGCCACTGCACCAGCAGATGTCCGCATTACATGCTCCCCAAGCATTGCTACACAAGAAGCATCTGTCTTAAGATGAGGTTGTACCGATTCCCAGGTCTTCTTTTTCTGAATCTGCAGATAGTCACGGAAGAATAATAATAGTGGCATCAAAACATGGGATTGAGATCCAGGATCAATTACCAAGATATAACAGAGCAACAATCAACTATTTTGAAAACTTTCAGAGAAAATATCACTCCATGTATATCCTTCCATTAAACTAGACACGTTTCTTTTGTATTATACAGAGTTTGAAAAATAAGTCACACTATTCATGGTTTATATAGCTTGTTATGAATTTATATTATACATTGATACATGGTTTGAGTAGGAGAGATAAAAGTGAGACCATAGGTTATAATCTGGAGCTGAAAAACCACATTTGGAACCCATTACATTTTAAGCCAACGAGGCCTTCCAATAGATAAAAATAAGCAATTAGAATACAAAAAAGCTAAACAAATCATCGTGTCTGAAAGTAAATGCAATCCAAAAGCAGATCTGCTAAGCTGATAATCTGCCCTGAAGTCAAATGGCATATCGACCTTTGCCACTAACTCCCAGACTAATATCTGTCATTTTCTTTTGAATTTGTATGCAAGTCAATTCCAAAATTTATTCAATGCAATCGATTCTATTCATTTCTTTCTATCTTCGGCCCCTTGTTATTCAGATTTATAGATCTTCATTCCTAAACTTTAGTATGTGATCGATCTCTTCCTTGCAACATCAAAAACAATTCCAGATGGTTTCAGATCTCAGTTTATCAGCTCAACCCAGAATGAAAGGTTCATTGAATAGTAAAATTTGGTGATTGTATGAAAATTTGCCCAATATTTAAGATGACAAAGTATCATATGATGAAAAGAAAAATGTTCAGTGTCAGGTAATATTCTCTGAGTTTCTGCAGGCGAAAAAGAAAAACAAAGCATGTGCTTAATCTTAAAAATTTAATCATTACAAACCAACGTTGTCATCAATCTAATAGTCTTCAAGATATTTGAAGCATGCCTTTAGCCATCATTAAGATAATTTTCAGAAGCCTTCTGTATTAAAAGAAAGATTGTTTTCTTCATCACTAACTGTAATTAAAACAAAATTTGTCCATAACTGACAAAAATAAACTTAGCCAAATTTTTTAGCAATAAAAAAAGTCATTGCCCAATGTTATAGAACTTATCTGCATTAAACAAGGCTATCATATGGTTATTGAAGCAGAGCTATTACCTGGTTCGGAGTGGCAGGAGCAGGTTGATTTTCCTTTTCATCTTCTGATCCAAACCATATTCTTTCCCCAGGGGCTGCTTCCTCAGGAGGAAAAAGAAGTTCAACATTTTCATGCTTTGCATCAGAAGCAGCCATGAGCATTCCGGAAGACTTGACCCCACGCATGTTCCTTGGCTTCAAATTGGAAAGCACAATTACTTTTTTGCCCTGCACATATGAATTAATTATGATGTTGAAGAATGTCAGACAAACATGATACTTAAATCACAACTTCAAGTCCAATTCTGAAACCTCATTTTATATTTAAAAACAGTTACTGCAGTCCAGACGACAAGAATCTGTCTATCCGATCTATCATTTCATACATTATTTGCACAACATAAAGCGTCTTGCTAGCAGAATTCTCATTTCAAGGAGCAACAAGTGACACGACTTGAAAGTTAAGATAACTGTTCTTCTCTGTAGGCCCTTACTAAGTCCAAGAAGACAAATCAACATGGAAGACCAATGCATAATACATCTCACAGGCTTCCCCCAATCCCTCCCATTATTATCAAAACTTCAAAAACAGATTCATGCAAAGAAATATATTCTCATACACATGTCTTAATTCGTTTATTACATTTGTAAGAATGTCAAATCGAAATAGTTTTTTTCCAAGGTGTAAAAATTAGAAAGATAGCTGCGAAATAAATTGAGTGTGCATCAAAGTATCAATTTTAAACTTGAATTGCTCATTTATCAAAATAGGAATGGGAGTTGTAAAGGCTCAGCGATCAAACCCCACATTGAAATTGCCTAAAAAGAACCAGAAAAATTGCAAATGCCGGGATAAAGAGCCGAAAAACAAAAAATCAAGCTGACTTCGAAAAATCACCTGAAGGTGGTCAAGAGGAATGTATTTGACAAGGCCACTGCATATAATTCTGGGCTCTGGCTCACCAATATCGACCTCTTCCACATAAAGAGAATCAGCTTCCTCGTGCTTCCACGCCCTGAGAATTTGCCCAACCCTTATGTCAAGCAAGCCGGCAGCGTCCTTAATATTTATTTCACCGTTACCAGGAGCATCGCCGGAATTGGTTGCGACGGATTCCGCAACTGCTTCATCAGTAGAAGCGGTGCAAAAGAAAGAGAAGGAAGATAAGATTCTTCTTCTTTCTTGGGATGGTACTGAGATGGAGAAAATGGGGAATTTGGAATGAGTAATGAGAGAAGAGCGAGGTACAAAGGATGAAAGGGAGCGATGAGCCCTGATTCTCCATAAGGAAGAAAGCGAGAGCATTGTAGTGCTACACTTTACAGCATTTGTGGCGATGGTGCTTGTTGCCATTGCGACCGTAGTGTAATCTCCTTCGATCTTTTACAGCTCTCTGGGTATGATGTGCTGATTTGCTGATGATATGAGCATGAGATAAGTCGCTTGTTTGGGAATGAAGTGCTTCGACTATAACACATCATCAGCAAAATGTATTGCGATTTGAAATGATATGCGAAATTTTGCATTGGAAAAGAGAGAGAGAACGAGTGATAGATAAATCTCAAAATATTAAATTAATATTAATTAAGTTTTAAATTTTTTTAAAAAATAAATTAAAAATATCAATTTAAATCATTATAAATTTAAAAATTTTAATTATAAATAAGTATTTAAATATTAAATATAAGTTTTAAATTATAATAAAAAATTTTATTTGTGTTATTTAAATTAATATTCATAATTCATCTTATAAAAATTTTTATCAAAAACTTAACTGTTATTAATTCATTTCTTTTTTTCTCTTGAAAAATTGATGAATAAAATAATTATTTTTAAATTCTTAAAAATTTATCTATGATGAATTTTTTTTAAAAAATTATGTTTCCAAGTTTTAATCCTCTACAGAATAATAATAAAATATAATTATTATAATCTAAACTAAAATTATTAATAAAAAAATAAAATTGTTAATATAATTTTTTTTGATAAAAAATTGTTAATATAATAAATGTAGTTATTGTTTTAGAATTAAATTGAAGTTATCATTAACTATATTATTAACATTTAAGCTGAAATTGTTAATATAAGAAACCTACATGTTATTATATATTTAAATTAAAAACTACATTTTTTATATTAATAACTTTACTTTCATTGTTAACAACTTTAATTTAAGATGATTAGGGTGAAAAATATAATTTCACAACATAAAATTCCGTTAGATAAGTTTGCAAGAATTAGTCAATGATCACTTATTTATCATTAGTATTTAATTTGATGGAATTTATTTTTCGTTGTTTGTTTTCCATGAGTTTGAGGTCATACAGTATATTCTTGTTTTTAAAATTAAATTGATAATTAAAAAATTAAAAAAATAAAATTTATATTATTCTTTTAAGGAAAATATTCTGACCACCTTTTTATTTTGCTTTAATTATATAAACATCCTTTCTATTTTAAAAATATACTCTAATTTGTTGACTTCATTAGGAATATTCTTAAAAGATTTTAAAAACTTATTTTTAAATTAAAATATATACTATAAAAAACTTTATCTATTAATTTACCCATCACCTTAATAAATCTTAAACTATATTATTTTAACAGTTTCATAATTTCATTGTAAAAAACACGTTTACAAATTTTAAACTTTAAATTTAAGTTATTCATATAATCTCGAGCTTATATGTATCTATATTATATGATGAATAAAAATATACTTTTAGTAATTTTAAGAAACATAAATAAATAAGTTTTAATAAATTTGATAAAAATTATAATAATAAAATTTTATAACATGATAGAAATTAATAATTGTTGTAATAAAATAAAAATTTAAAAATGTATTTATAATATTTTTTAGTTGTAGATAAAAAATATTTTTTGGCAAATACAAATTTTTAGAAAGTTCATGTTAAATAGAGGTATTTTGGTTAAATAAAAAATTTAAAAGTCAAACTTAATTGTCAACTGGCAATTAGATCGATGAAAATAGAATTCCAAATATACAATTCATCAAAAAAAATTCTCAAATATACAACGGTGAAGAGCCAATTTTTTTCCTGAATTATACATGAAAGATCACAAATGTTTTTAAATTTAATTTATGATCAATTTGTCTCTCAACCTAAGAAAATTTGCTGACCATGGTGCCCTTAACGTCAAATTATACATTGTTCTTGTTATATGGGTTTCACATTTAAATTTTTTTAATATTTTTTATTATATTATAAAAAATATTAAAAAATTTAAATATGGGCCCCACAAACAAAAAAAATTAATCAGACAAACGACAGGGTAATGGATTTAAAAAAATTTTGCACTTGAGGGATATAAATTACATACAGTTGAGTTTAGGATCATTTATGAACTTTTGAATATAATTTAGTAATAAAATTAATCCTTAACCTAATATACAATGAAGGTTTATGTAACATATATTTTAATTTTAAGGGAGGTTTGTATGTATTGTTAAAATATTAGGGTGATTAGTATATTTTACTGGAATTTTTTTTTATCTTTTTAAAATTTTAGAGCAACCATTAACCCTAAAGGTTCTAATTAAATGTATCTACGGTTTTTTATTTGAACAAAAAAATTGCAGGATAACTATGAAGGTCATTGTAATTTATCACATTCGCATGGAATATTGACGCCTGTGAACATACTATATATGTCCATTCACATTTTTCTTTACGTTGGTAAAATATATTTATTCTCTAGATCAATTTATAACTAATTTTCATTCAAAAATTAAGTTGAATAGCAGATCCTAGTTATCAGACGTTGTTATTACTCATAAGCATGTGGCTTCTTCCTTTTCAATGGATCAAAGTATTACAAGATGTGCAGCATTTTTTTCTCTTCTCCAGACACTGTCTCACCCTTTGAACATTTCAAAGTGATGCTTATGCCACTTATATGAATATTACATGAGATGCATGAACAATCCAGAAATTAATGCCAACACCAAACCCACTAGCTGTGGCGAGGCTTGATCTCACGCCCATGGTTGAATCTTCTTTTACGCATCAACACCAGAAATTTAACAATAACTAGTTCCACAAAATCAAAGTAAGCAACACTCCAAGATCTATTCATTGCCAATATGAAGAAGGGTACCAAAAGCCCTGCTGCAAATCCTCCGCCAAGGCACAAGTAAAACCATTTATCAATGAACCCATCATCATCATTGTCCTCTTCATTTCTTCTGTCATTACCTGTTCCCCTGTTTGGATCATGAACATGATCATCACCATTAAGTTGGCACATCACAGGAAGGGGACAGCCATAGAGATCAGGGTTACCAACAAATGAAGATGCTTCAAAAGTTGTCATGTGACCTATGTAGGGGATGGCACCAGAAAGATTGTTGTGGGATAGATTCAAGTAGCCCAAAAATGATAATGAAGACAAGCTTTGAGGAATGGAACCAGTAGGTTGATTGCTTGAGAGATCAAGGGATGATAATTGATGCATATTTGATATGCTCTCAGGAATGTGGCCTGTCATGTGGTTTCTTGACAAGTTCAAAACCACTAGACCGAACAAGTCTGTTACTTCTTCGGGTAATGTTCCAGACAAGTTGTTTCCTGAAAGATCAATGCTAGTAACAAGGGAAAGAGTCTTGGTGTACATCAGTGATTGCCCTTTTGTGTTCACAATCAATCTATCTTGATAGTACGCACCTCGAAATATCCCGTACATTATATTTCTGATCATTATTTTCTCTTGAGCCATGGCTTTAAGATCACCAATGCTTGTCGGAATACTGCCACTCAAGTGATTTCTCCCCAACGTCCAAGACTTGCAACGAACTTACTTTTGAAAGCTGAGAAGGTATTTCTCCATAGAATGCATTTGACCTTAAGTTTAGAATCGTAAGATATGAAAAGCCGTCTCCAATCCAAGTAGGAATTTCACCTGAAAGGTCATTGTTTCTAAGATCCATGGTCATCAACACGAATAAATTGATCAAAGATGATGGCAGGTTCCCCGATAGTTGGTTGTTGTTCAAGTGTAACACTTGAAGTGATTGCAATTGACCTAAGGAATATGGAATATCTTCAGACAAAATGTTGTTGCTAAGGTCTAACGTGGTCAAGAAATGACATTTTGAAAGGTTTGAAGGGAGACTTCCAATGAAATTGTTGCTTGAAAGATCAATGGCAAAAAGAGAACCACACATCTTTTCTATAGACTCTGGTATGTGTCCAGAGAAGTGATTATAAGACAGAGATAAGAACATCATTCGAGGCATGCCATTCCAGAACCAATTTGGCACAGTATCTGAAATGCTAGCATTTGAGATGTCTAAAAAAGATGAGATATTGTGATTTGATCCACGTTGGAAATGAAGGTCCCAAAGCACACGAACCCATTCCGAGCTTTACGAGCGTGAATGGAGGCATCCAATTGGAGCTGACATTTAGAACCAATGAATTATAAGACAAATCTAACAAAGTCAACTGGGTTAACTTCGAAAAGACAGCTTCAGAGACTGTGCCATATAATTGATTGAAAGAAACATCGAAGGTTGCCGAGGCAAAAAGTTGTCCTAAACTTTCAGGAAGAGTCCCGTTGAGTTTATTCGTTGAAAGCTGCAAGGTGGTGAGATTTTTCAATGACCCTAAAGAACTAGGGATTTGTCCTTCAAACAGATTATAACTAAGGTCAAGCTCAACAAGATTTTCTACTCGACCTAACCAATTTGGAATTTTACCAATCAGTTGATTGTCGTCCAGATGAAATTGATGTAGATTAGGCAAAGGATTCCTAGAAGGGCAGCTTTCTGTTCCTTCAAGAAATTCAGGCAGACTTCCTGTCATGTTATTTCTTGATAAATAAAAATGACTCAAGTTGCAGAGTTTTCCAATGGAACTTGGAATACCACCTTCAACAGCATTGTTATCAAGGTTAAGAAGAACAAGAGAAGTCATGTTTCCCAAAGATGAGGGGAGTTTTGCATGTACCTTATTTTCTCTAAAATTAATAACTTCTATCTTTTCCCATCTTTTTCTGAAGAGTTGGGAGCAACTTGCTGTTAGATTGTAATTGAGACTTAAATCCAATGACACTAAATTTGGCATCTCACCCAGACCAAGTGGTATTCTTCCATATAGTTTACTTTCACTCATATCAAGATATTGGAGGCTGCTTACATTTTGAACCCAATCAGGTATCTTTGAATTGAAGTTATTGAAGCTGAGATCCATGACAGCAAGTGAAGTAAAATTTAAAGACACTGGAGAGGGAACATAACCAAACAAGCTACAACCAGATAGATGCAATTCAAATATAGAAGGTAGCTGATTCAATGCATCAACCCAATCCTTCACTAATGAAAGGTTGACCCCACTCATATCAAGATATTCTAAAGAGATAAGACCAGTTATCCATTGGAAATTGTCAATAGATAAGTCATGTCGTACCTTGAGATCAAGAACTTCCAAGCGTGATAAATTTCCCAAACTGGAAGGAATGAGGCCACCAAAACCAGCGTCTGACAAGTTTAGATATTGCAAATTGTCCAGTGATCCAAAGAATTGAGGTATTGCTATGCCATTGAAAGAATTGAAACTCAAGTCTAAACGCCGCAGTGACTTCAGCTGCATCAGAGACGGTCTTATCTCACCACTCATGCCGTGAATGTCGACGGCTACAACTGCTCCTGTATACCAAGCCACTGTATACCAAGCCACTGACAACAATTGCTGCCTCTCCATGAAGATAACACATTTTCAGGATCATGAAGCCCAGTTTTGAAGTCCACGAGAGCTTCCTGATCAGAGGCCAAGCAATTAATCATGTGGCCATTACTGCTCCCAACAGAAACTAAGATTAACAAGCAAAGGAAGTGTAATAACAACTCAATTGTTGGTAATTTTTCCATGGATGTAGCTTTTTCTCAAGCAAAAGGTATGGTTGCAGACAAAGCAACACATCACAGCAGCAGATATAGACGGGCCAAGCATGCCATGTGGCTCATTAATTTACGTGTGAAACGATAAGATGACTTTTTTTTTTTCCCCGTGTTAAAGGGTCCAGAATTGAACTTTAATTTCTTTGAGACCAAATGAGAAAATGCAGGAATGTGTAAACCCAACTGCTACTGCTACTACTGTTGCCCAATAGTAGACATAGACATCGTCAAACCATGCTCAGAGTCTTTCAAATTCTAGTTTTTTTTCTATGAAGTTAGGTACACATCGAGTTCTGCTTGCGCGTTTTTTACCAATTAGTACGCTTAAAGGTCATGTTCAGATTAGTTTTTTTATTTTATTTTAAATATTCCATTCAATGAAAGAAAATGATACAAAGTGCAGTTGGGGGACTGCATGCGTTTCCTGACAAGAAAGTTAGAATGTGCTTCCTTCTCGCATTGAAAATTTTGTTTTTATAGCCATTTAATATATAAGAGGTCAATTTTTATTTTCCAAAGAACTGGACCAGACTGCGAAAAAAACAGATATCAATATATTTTAAAAAACTAATTTGCTCAATATAATTCTGAACTAGTTAAAATTCAGTCATTGAATTTTGACTTGATATATGTGACAAGTTTTTTTATTTAAAGATTAAGGAATCTCACTTGTAAAATTTAATTTATTGAGAATTACACTTACAAATCAAAAAATGAGAATAGCAAACATTTAAATTAATTCGTGAAATATTTTTTTTTCCCATTTCGGATTTCTAAATCTTTTGATCTTTATTTAAAGTTTAACTCAATCTTTCATCATTTAATGTTATTCCCCAAAAGTTTTTTTTATCAGATATGGATAAAAATAAATTAGAAGCTGAATCCCATATTATTAATTTAATAAAAATAGTTATAAAAAAAAGAATAGATATAGGAAAAATATAACATATATTACACAAACAAATTGTAATTTTTTACAGGATACCTTTATCTCTCTTTCTTTGATTTTTATGCCAAACAAAAACAAAGTTATATTATTTTTTACTTATTGAACATGAAAATTTATGTTAAGAATAAGCATAGAAGTACTAGAAGCATTAAAATGGTCACATGAATATACTATATCATTAAATATTAGGAAATTTCACTTCAAAACAAAATCACATTTCAAGTTTCAGACCACAGACCTAATCCCAAGAATCCATAAACTCAAATTCAGCTAGATTTAATGTCCACGAGGACAGTAAATATTCAAAATTAAATTCAAATGATTCCAAGATAATGAGTATTTACCCATGAATGGAATCCTGTACCAGAATAATTGGTTTAATTAGTAACCTGATGAACCAGCTAATTGACAGGTCCAGTTTATGACCTAATCTAGAATAATGTTAATCCCAACCAACTTGATTGTAATCTCATGAGTTAACCCGACAATGACTCAATCAATCCGATCCATTTATTTGAGTAAAATTATTTGACTTTTTATTAGGATTTTATTGAGTTTGCTAATTTTTTGTTAGGATTATGCTAACATGTATAAGATTTTTCTTTCTTTATTAAATTTTTATTGGGTTATTTGAGCAAAATTAATAATTTTTTGTTTAAATATTCATTTTTTTCATATTCAAATATGAATATTTTTATGTATATAAATTAAATTATATTATTTTAATCAAGACTAATATAATTCTTAATTGATCCTTAATTAAACAACTAACTCTTGAAATCGACTTTCAACACATTAGTACTTACATTTTTTTCTTTTTTTGCAAGTCTTCTTTAAAATGTTCAGGATCGTTTGTTAAATAAATATTCCTTATTATATTTTTATTAAAATGTACTACAACAAAGATCTAATAATTGTACCTGTTCCTATAACCACGTGCCTTCACCTTAGGTATAATAAGAAATATTTATTTAAGAAATATCCATTATTATATTTTTAGAGGTAAAAAATATTTATATTTTTTTATCAAATTTTCTACCCGTTCACCTTAGGCAGTGAATGTTAAGTTTTAAAGAGATAACAAGAGTATAAAGTTAGAGTAATAAATTGAGATAGATAGTAAGCAACCATGTAAAAATAAAATACGAAATGACCATATATAAAAAAAGTAGGTATAATATCTATTGATGGGAATATAGTAAAAAATTATTTAAGATAATTTAGCCATATACAAAAAAGGCGATGGGACTTATTGGTGATGAAAATAGAATGGATAACCTTAAACCCTATAAAGAAAGGTAAATGAAGACCAATAAGAATATGCATAAAAGTTGTTGAAATAGACTTGTTAATTAAAATTATTTTTAAAAACTTGGTTGACAATAAAGTATAATATTATCATTCAATCCGTATAACCAACCCCACTTGGTGAAAAATGCTTGTCTTTTGTTGTTGTTGTATCAAATTTATATATAATTTTCAATCAAATGTAAATTTGAAATGAAATCCTAGGTGTATGCAGAGGTTGTTCCCGTAATCATGTGGCTTCCATCTTCAATAGCTTTTAATACAAAATATACATTTTCTAACCATCTAATCTCTCGAGAAAGCTTCTTCCCCGTGAAGATGTCGAAGAGACAGGCCACTGATCAAAATATTTCATAAGAGGCACAAACCAGAAATGCAAATGTCCAACTTACTGTTTGTGATTAGGCTTGATCTCGCGCCCATGATTCTTGAGTCTTCTTTTATGCATCAACACAAGAAATCTGACAATAACATCTTCCACAAAATCAAAGTAAACATCACTCCAAGTTCTCTTCATCACTAATATGAGAAAGGGTACCAAAAGCCCAGCTGTAAACCCCACACCAAGACTCAAGTAAAACCACTTATCAATGAACCCTTCAGCATCACCATCATTTGTTTCGTCATTACTTGCGTCATTATCAGAACCATAACCAGGATGATCATTATTACGTAGGCACCTCACAGGAAGGGGACAACCATAAAGACCAGGATTTCCAGCAAATGAAGATGCCTCAAAAGTTGTTATTTGACCTGTATAAGGTATGTCACCTGAAAGGTTGTTGTAAGACAAATTCAAGTAGCCCAAAAATGACAAGGAAGGCAAGTTTTGAGGAATAGAACCAGTAAGTTGATTGCATGAGAGATCAAGTGATGAAAGTTGGCGCATATTTGATATGCTGTCAGGAATGCTGCCAGTTATGTGATTTCTTGACAGGTTCAAATACATTAGACCAGATAGTTTTGTCATGTCATGGGGAAATCTTCCAGATAAGTTGTTTCCAGAAAGGTCTATGCTGGTGACTAGAGAAAGAGTCTTGGTGTACATCAATGACTGGCCCTTTGCATTCACAACCAACCTATCTTGATAGTTCTCAACTTGGTAGGAGACTAATTTATTGTACACATCTTGATATACCAGATAATGTGTCTTTTCTTCCCTTCTTTTCTCATGAGTAATTGCTTTAAAATCACCAAAGCTGGCTGGAATGCTACCACTCAAGTCTTTCTCCCAAGATCTAGGACTTGAAGTGAACTTAGTTTTGAGAGACCATGAGGTATCTCTCCAAAGAATGCATTGGATCTTAAGTTAAGAATTTCAAGATAAGAAAATCCATCTCCAATCCAAGAAGGAATTCCATCAGAAAGTTCCTTGTTTCCAAGATCCAAGGTTTGCAAATAGGATAAATTGATAAATGATGATGGCAACCTCCCCGAGAGGTGGTTGTCACTTAGATGCAATAATCTGAGCCATTGCAATTGACCTAAAGAATTTGGAATGGCCCCAAACAAATTGTTGTGGCTAAGGTCCAGTGCATTCAAGTTAGAACAGTTTGCAAGGCTTGAAGGGATCCTTCCCATGAAGTTGTTTCTTGAAAGATCAATGGTCAAAAGAGAATCACACTTCTCTCCTATAGACTCTGGTATTTGTCCAAAAAACTGATTTTGAGAAAGAGATAAGAAAGTGAAGTGAGGCGTGCCTATCCATGACCAATTTGGCATAGAATCTGCAATGCTAGCATTTGAGAGGTCTAGAAGTTTTATCTCTTTCTGTGATTGGAGCCAGGCTGGAAATGAAGGTCCCAAAATGCATGAACTCACTATAAGTACTTCTACTTGGAATGGAGGCATCCAATTGGAGCTGATATTCACAATGAATGAATTGAAGGATAAGTCTAAGAAAGTCAGATGGGTCAACTTTGAAAAATGAATTTCAGATACTATGCCTGTCAATTGATTAGAAGAAACATCAAACCCCGATAAGGCAGAAAGTTGTCCTAAACTTTCTGGAAGTGTCCCGCTGAGTTTATTCTTTCGAAGTTGCAAGATATTGAGATTTTGCAATGATCCTAAAGTAGGGATAGCTCCTTCAAACAAATTATAGCTGAGGTCAAGTCCAACCATATGTTCTAGTTGACCTAACCAGTGTGGGATTTTGCCACCTAACTGATTGTGGCTCAAGACCAAATATTGTAGATTATGTAGAGGATTCGTAAAAGGGCAAGTTTCTATTCCTTCAAGAATTTCAGGTAGATTTCCTGTCACATTATTTCTTGACAAAGAAAAGCGATTCAAGTTGCAAAGTTTTCCAATAGAGCTCGGAATACCACCTTCAATGGCATTGGAATCAAGATAAAGGCGAGAGAGAGAAGTCATGTTTCCCAAGGATGAGGGTAGTTTTCCTAGTACCTTATTTTCTCTAAAATTAATAACTTCTATCTTTTCCCATCTTTTTCTGAAGAGTTTGGAGCAACTTGCTGTTAAATTGTAATTGAGACTTAAATCCAATGACACTAAATTTGGCATCTCACCCAGACCAAGTGGTATTCTTCCATATAGTTTACTTTCACTCATATCAAGATATTGGAGGCTGCTTACATTTTGAACCCAATCAGGTATCTTTGAATTGAAGTTATTGAAGCTGAGATCCATAACAGCAAGTGAAGTAAAATTTAAAGACACTAGAGATGGATCATAACCAAACAAGCTACAACCAGATAGATGCAATTCAAATATAGAAGGTAGCTGATTCAATGCATCAACCCAATCCTTCACTAATGAAAGGTTGACCCCACTCATATCAAGATATTCTAAAGAGATAAGACCAGTTATCCATTGGAAATTGTCAATAGATAAGTCATGTCGTACCTTGAGATCAAGAACTTCCAAGTGAGATAAATTTCCCAGACTCGAAGGAATGAGGCCACCAAAACCAGCATATGACAAGTTTAGATATTGCAAATTGTCCAGTGATCCCAAGAATTGAGGTGTTGCTGTGCCGTTGAAAGAATTGAAACTCAAGTTTAAATGCCCTAGTGACTTAAGCTGCATCAAAGACGGTCTTATCTCACCACCCATGCCGTGAATGTCGACGGCTACAACTGCTCCTGTATTGTTGTCACGCTGTATACCAAGCCACTGACAACAATTGCTGCCTCTCCATGAAGATAACACATTTTCAGGATCATGAAGCCCAGTTTTGAAGTCCACGAGAGCTTCCCGTTCAGAGGCCAAGCGATTAATCATGTGGCCATTACTGCTCCCAACAGAAACTAAGATTAACAAGCAAAGGAAGTGTAATAACAACTCAATTGTTGGTAATTTTTCCATGGATGTAGCTTTCTCTCAAGCAAAAGGTATGGCTGCAGACACATCTCAGCAGCATATGTAAACGGGCAAAGCATCCCATGTGGTTCATTAATTTCCGTATGAAAAGATAAGCTGACTTTTTGTTCAGTGAAAAGGGTCCACAATTGAACTTTGCAATTTCTTTGAGACCAAATGAGAAAATGCAGTAACGTGTAAACCCAACTGCTACTGCTGATACTGTTGTCCAACAGTAGACATTGACATCATCAAACATGTTCAGAGTCATTCGAATTATAGTTTTTTTCTACGAAGTTAGTTACCCATTACCTTTTGCTTCCATTTTTTCCCCCAATTAATTCTTGTAAATGTCACGATCAGATTAGCTTCTTCTTCTTCTTTTTTTTTTTTATTTTAAGTATTGCATTCAATGATAGAAAATGATAAAAAGTGCAGTTGAGAGACTGCTTGCGTTTCCTGCCAAGAAAGTTATAATGTGCTTCCTTCTCACATTGAAAAATTTGTTTTTACAGCCACTGAATATATAAGAGGTCAATTTTTTTTTTTTAAAAGAACTCCACCAGACTGCTAAGAAAACAGAGATCAATATATTTTAAAAAAGCTAATGTTTTCCTCAATATAATTTTAAACTAGTAAAAATTCGGTGGTTGAATTTTGACTTGACACATGTTAAAAGTTTTTTATTTAAAAATTAACAAATCTCACTTGCAAAATTTTATTAAAAAAATTATTTTAATTTTTCACTCAACATAATTAATTATTTTAAGGTTCACTAAAAACTGAGTTTAGGATAATACAAGTGGTTATTCTTTTAAGCTCAGTTGTCAATGACTTTTGGTGTAATTAATTGTATTGAATGAGAATGTAATTTTTTCAATTTTATTTTGAGAATTACACTTACAAATCACAAAATGAGAATAACAAACATTTACATTAATTCATGAAAGATTTTTTTTGTTCTTATTTCGGATTTCTAAATCCTTTGATCTTTATTTAAAGTTTAGCTCAATCTTTGGTCATTTAATGTTATTTCCCAACAGTTTCTTTGACCAGATATGGATTAAAAAAATTAGAAACTGATTCCCATATTATTATTTTAATAAAAATAGTAAAAAAAAAAGAATAGATATGAGAAACATAAAACATATATTACACAAACAAATTGTAACTTTTTACAAGATATCTTTATATTTTTGTTTTTTGATTATCTAAAGTATTCCCATAATTGGTGGCTGTGAGACTAATTCTTTAAAAAATGTAAGCACTATTTAGGGGGTTGTCCTCTCTCAAATAACGTTTTTTCATACATATTTTCAAGAATCAAATCCTAAAAAAAATGCTTAAAAGGCCCAAGCTAATCCTTATCTTTAATTTTTATGCCAAAAAAAAATACCAAGTTACATTCTTTTTCACTTATTGAACATAAAATTTCGTGGAAGAATAAACATAGAAGTACTAGAAGCATGAAAATGGTCCCATGAAGAAACCATAACATTATATATTAGGAAATTTCACTTCAAAACAAAATCATATTTGAGTTTCAAACCACAGACCAAATCCCAATAATCCAGACTATTAAACTTAAATTCGGCAAGACTTGATGTCCACAAGGACAGTAAAGATTCAAAAGAAAATTCAGATAACTCCAAAATAGTAGATGCTTACCAATGAATGAAAATTCAAATTAGACCAACTAGTTGGACTAGTATCTCATCGATTAGTTATCTAGTCTAATTTATGACCTAAGGTGGGATAGTGTTAATCTTGACAAACACAATGGTGACTTGGTTAACCCGATTTGTTTATTTGAGCAAAAGTATTTAATTTTTTATTGAGATTTTACTGAGTTTGCTAAATTTCTATTAAGATTGTGCTAACATGTGTAAAAATTTTCTCTCTTTATTAAATTGTTATTGGATTATTTGAGTAGAACTAATAATTTTTATTTAAATATTGATTTTTTTCATATTCAAATGTAAATATTTTTATGTATATAAATTAAATTAAATTATTTTAATTAAGACCAGTCTTATTCTGAGTTGACTCCCAATTGAGTAACTAATCCTTGACTCACTATGTTGACTAATTTAAGGATTAGTTCAGTTTTCAGGATCAATTTTTTTCTTTTTTTTTTGGCAAGTCTTCTTTGTAATGTTCAGAAGCGTTTGTTAAAAAAAAAATTTCTTATTATATTTTTATTCAAAAATATTACAGCAAAGATTTAATAATTGTACCCGTTTCCTTAACCACGTGCCTTTCAGGTTTCACCAATGGTATAATAAGAAATATTTATTCAACAAATATTCATTATTATATTTTTATAGAAGTCAAAAATATTTATATTTTTTTATCAAATTTTCTACCACGTAAGGTAGTGAATGTTTGATTTTAAAGGGATAACAGAAGTATAAAGTTGAAATAGCAAGTTGAGATGGATAGTGAGCATATATGTAAAGATAAAATTTAAAATGAATACATATAAAAAAAAGTGGGTGTGACATTTATTGAAAGGAAGATAATAAAAAATTATTTAAGATAATTTGGCCGTGTACAAAGAAAGCCATGGGAGTTACCGGTGAGGAGAGTGTAATGGATAGCCTTGAATCTTGCAAAGAAGGTAGAAGAAGATTAAAGAGAATACTCATGAAACTTGTTAAAAGAGACCTTTTTATTAATAATATTCTTAAAAACTTGCTTAATAATAAAGTATAATATTATCATTCAATCCATATAACTGATTTCATCTAGTAGAATAATGCTTGCATTTTGTTGCTGTTGTAGTAGTATCAAATTTATATATAATTTTCAATCAAAAGTAAAGTTGAAAGGAAATCTTAGGTGGGGGTGGTAAAACTGAATTGAAATTAAAAATTAAATTAAATTTTTGTTTATTTAATTCAGTCTGTTCAGTTTTTCAATTCAATTCGATTTTCTTTTAAAAAAAATTTTGGTTGATCGATTCAATTCGGTCTAGAAATTCTTAAACCAAATAAACTGAATCAAAATTATACATATTTTTTTATATTTTTGAAAATGTGAATAAATTTTCATTTAGATAAGTAATAAATATATTTCTACTACTAGTAGTAGTAGCATTTTTTTTTTGTTTAACATGTGTTCTAATTTTTTATTTTTATAATTTAGTTTTTAATACAATAGTACTGAATTTTATTAATTTTCTCATAAATTATGGTATAAGATTGCAATTTTTTTTTGTTGGGCTTTTAACACCAAGGAAAAAAATTGGATAGAAGTATATATGAACAATTAGACTCTATAAACTCAAGTCAAAGACCATGAACTGAATAGGCCGATTAAATCAAACTGTTACAATTCGATTTGATTTTAATTCGGTTCAATTATGTATTTCGATTTGATCAATATTTTTTATATAATTTGGTCGATTGATTTTTGAGAAACTAGAACCGAACTGATCGAATTGACTGAATGTGTAGTGTCTCACTCTACTAAACACAATTAACTAATATAACTTATAGTAATTAAAAGATTAACTCAAAGAGTGATTACCAAGGTTTAATTCAAAAGTAAGGGATCCCAAGTTTTTCATAATCACAAAGAGTTTAAAATGATCAAGATCTCTTGTATCAAAGTAAAAATAAGTTACAGAAGCATGGGATACATCGAAGGAGTGAAAGAAATCAAAAACAAGTGAAAAATAACTCTTTTAATGTGTGACAGAGCAGTGCGCCACGACTCTTGCACACTGTGCCGCGACGTGTTGTTCTCTATACCACATACCATGGCTCAAGCGCCATGCGTCGTGGCGTGTGCACAAAAATTTAGCTGATTCTGTTGTCAAATGACAGCAAAATAGGAAAACTTTTGACGCACCTTGATTCTCCATCTAACGTCTAAACGACATAATTTAGGTGTCTACGAAAAGCTCTTAACATGAACTAATTAGTGGCATGGGTTTCACTTCTAAAACAAGTCACACCAAGAAGTTAGACATCCAAACATATTTTGATCACTTTTCACAACTTTCACATAAAAAGGGTGTTCAAAACCCTCGACAAGTGAAAAAAACCTTTTCTGACACTTGGACCATGTCCATTAGACTCAAGACTATCAGTACAATACATTACACACACTTAAACTACAGTATAACTAAAATTTACTTATCAACCCCTTTTTATCAAAAACAGAAGGGGAGGAAAAATTTCCATTGCATTGTACCCAAATCAATCAAAACATGTTCAAATATCCATTTTTACACTTGCATTAGTATTTTGGCCCTATAAACATATATATCTCAACATACACAAATATTCAGGGCCTAAAATATAAATCAGACATTTGCAACAACAAATAGGGTAAGTGAGATGGCATACAACTTAGAATTGACATTCGAATTCTATTACACAAAATAAATCTAAACTAGAGGCATAATGTGTTAATTCTTAGCCTCTTGAGCCTTCTCCCTCTCTGTACCAGAGTTAGAGCTTGAAAAGTGTTAAATGCAAGGGGTCAGTCTAGCCACTCAATAATCAAGGTAAAACCCTACCCTATACAATTATATATTAATTATAAAAACAAGCATATGCATATAAAACCAAATACTTAGGACATATGCACACACATATTATACCTCAGCTATTCTCATTAATAATATATTTGTCTCACATATACTAAGTACATTGTCACTATATTTTTAGATATGCGACTATGACCCCTTAGTCACGTGACTTGCCACAACTCAACATGTGTGACACGTCATATATTTATTTAGACAATAATTAACCAATCTCATAACCTCTTTATTTCTTCTGGCTAAAACTGTGGGCTATAACACTGAATAGGACTCCGTCCGTGTGACTGTCCACCTAAGCTCACCAATCATAAGATATGACCTGGCCAAAGATTACATGACTCACTTTCGGACCACAGCTTCCCTCATTCTCGAATCACTGGGTTGTCTCATATCCTAGGCTATTTTCCTCATTGAACGGGTAGAAATAACTAAGTTCTAGTCCCTCAATAAACTATAGGATAGTCCTTCAATAAATTGTGGGACAAGGCTATACCCTCCTACGTTAAAGGATAGCTTAAATACCATATGAATTTTTCTCTACTCCTAATCCCTGGGCAAACTCTCGCTCATTGATCATGCATAAACATACTCACTCATTTCTACATTTTCATTTATTGTTTATCACATTTTCACATTGGATTCACAATCAAATGCTACCCAAGTAAGCATAAATTCTCATTTTCAATTATAACACATCAACATACCCTTTTCGATTACAAAAATCATCTTCATTAAAACCATTACCAACCACTCATTTAAAGCATATCATAAACATGCAACTTATATCAATTATCACTTTTGCAATTTAAAACTCATTTTGAAATCTCTGAAGATACTTAACAAAAATCAAAGTGATTTGATAAATATGAAATTTTCATTGTATGATGCACTCATTCACAAGTCAACATTTGCATTTTAAAAACATAATCAACATCCATATTACAATTAACATATAACTATCTAAAGTAGAGTTTCTCCCCTGATTACCTCAAATCTTTGAGAGGTCAAAGGTTTATCTCTCAATATAAGAGCTTTCAAGCTTGAATTCTTAAGCCAAATAGGTGATCAAGTGTCAAAACTACAATCAACCAAGTTGAATTTCATCAACATTAACAACTCAAGCATTAAACTCTCATTTCTCTACTTTTAAATTGCCCAATATCCACTTTACAAGAGTTTGAGCCTATCTATCAAATTTATTATCTATCTTTAGTCTCCAATAACATTAATGAACTATTAAATTTTTATTAATGGCATCACAATCTTCTAACCACCCATAATAAATGAAATTTTTGAATATTGATGGTGCCCAACAACCTAAAATGTAATATCCTCCTCCTTAAATCCTATAATTAAATCCAAGTCCCAAATAATTAGGAAATGGGATTATAGTAATGATCAAAATGCAAAATTTTAGTTGGTTAACAAAATGGAGACTCCAAGTTTATAAAACTAAAATCATTTTTAAGTCTTGCAATCAAACAAATCAAAGTTCACAATAGCACAAAAGCAAGGGATCATTGTATAAGTGAGTGCATTTGTTTAAGAATTTAAAACAAAAGAAATTCTAAAAAATTTTGAAGCATGTGCCGTAGCTCGTTGAACATGCGCCGCGGCATGTTTGTCTCTGTGATATGTACTGCAGCTCGTGACAGCATGTGCCGCGGTGCAATTGCATGAATTTTGACAGTGAATTCTGTTGTCAATTTGACAGCATTAGGGCCAACTTCCGACACACCTCAAATCTCTATCCGACATCTGAATGACGCAAACTAGGTGTTTCCAGAATCTTTCCAGGCTCTAATTAATGACATTCGTCTCTGACTCAAATTCTTCTTAAAATAAAAATTGGACATCCTTTTTAAAACTTACATTTTAGCAACATATTTCACAATTTCAAGTGTCCAAACCAAATATTAAGGACCAATAGCCACCAACACCAATATAACCATATACAAATCATTAAAACCAACTCATGCAATGAACCATAACATAAGAAATATTTTCAAATCAAATTTTCACTACTCAATCCCTCAAACTCAAAAATATAGAAAGGGAAAGCTTACCATAATTTAATCAAGTTCTCTCAAATCATCATATAATATTCTCTACTCTCACTTGTATTTGTATTTTAGTCCTATCACCAGAACACATAATAATCAACTCTCTTCCTAGAGCCCAAAATACTATTACAATTTACATTTCACATAATGAAAGTAAGTAACAAAAGAGAAAATCTAGTTGGCAATTGAAATTGTCATACACATAAGTTTACTCAAAATAAAGAGGTCTATTATAAGGGATTGCGATCCTAAGCCTCCAGGTATTTTCCTTTGTCCACACCTCTTAAATTATTTCATGTAATATTGAAGATAATGGGATGAGTATAACTACTCAGTAACCAAGGTCCGACTAACCCATACTAATGCATATCAATAAGTTTAAATGCAAGTGACAGTTAATATTAACACTTTAACCCAAGTGAAACAATTGAAACTAGATATTCAGAATTTCAGCTCACATAATAGCATTTACTTAGAAAACAATGTTTTTAGCACTTTTTATATCAATAGAGTTGGTCACACAATTCATTAACAAACATAATGTTAGAAATTAAGATTCAACTTAAAATGTCATCATTATGGATTGAGTATAGACAATAAGTGCCTTTACTCACTAGATACATGATCATACCCTCTTATATCCTCATTATTCCTCTGACATAAAACTGTGGACTATAACTCAATGGAATAGTCTATATTCCTTGATTTCCCTAGAATAAACACTTATGAGGGGATTGCCCAGCCAAGGCGCACCCAACTCATTTATGGATCATGGTTTCCCTTATTTCTCATACCATGGGATGTTATACACCTTAAACTAGCCTTCTCATTGAACTAGCAGATAGCTAGTTAGGTTCGAGTCCCTCGTTGAACTAGTAGAAGAATCCCTCATTGAACAAGTAGGACAATATGGATAGAATCAATCTACATAAACCATCACACGGATAGGGACTTACTATGTGGATTATCATCTACTTCATTTCCTAGGTGAACTCCTACCTCTCAAGATCATGTCATGCACATTCATGCCATAGCTCACACATATACAATTCATAGAACTTCACATATCAATTTTCATTGAACTTCGTCATTATACAATTATTGAACTTCTCAATCGCATTTCATAAAACTTCAAAATAAATAGGTCATTGAACTCTAACTTTATAATCATTGTACTTCACACTTTTAAAATTATTGAACTCCCCTATTTTAAAACATCATTGAACTTCTTTTAAACAAGATTCATGTTACTTCTCAATTTGTAAAATCATTGAACTCTCAATAAATATTAATATAAAAATCCACCACTATTGTCCTTAAAGACATTTTACATCACAAGGCATAAAACTCACAAATTGAATCTAGTAGATTTCCTAATAAATTAAGTCACACTTGCATTTCTTTTTATTTTACGCATTTCAATAATAAATCATAAATTAATAAACTAATAAACACACACAAGTATAAGATAGAATTCTCCTGATTACCTTAAACTTTGAGAGATCAAAGGTTTCACCCATCAACTACTCCCTCTTAAAGCTTCCAAGAAGCTTAAATGGTGCCAAAGGTAGTCATACTACGAGCATTTACCATGCAAAATATCAATATCCATTTTTGAGCTATTTTTCACTAACATTTCATCAGTTCTTAATACTTAAGATTTATTCTCGACTCATGTAAAAGTACCCATAAAGCTTCTTAGCTTTATTTAACTCTCATTAATAACATTGAGCTCTTAGATGGGTATTAATGAAGCCATATTATTCCCAACCACCAAATTTATGGGAATTTTAGACATTTAATATCCTTCAACCATCAATTATCATAAAATCATAAATATCAAGTTTACTTACTCAATCTACTCCCATTAACTCTATTTAGGTCAATGGGTTCAGACCCATAACTTTTATGGAATGAAAATTACTATTAACAATCAAACCCTAACCTTTATCATCAAGAAAATAGAAGAAGAAAGGAAAATTTAAGTAAGAAAACTTACCTTTGGTATTTATGAGCTTCAAAACACTCCCATAAGTCAGTTTCTTAAATCCCTAGCTTAGCTCTTTCGTCACTCTCTCGGTTCCTTTTGTTTTCTCTTCTCTTCTACTTCAGGTTCGCAACTTAATATTGCAAAATTCTGACCATACACCATGACACATGGCACAAAGGGCCTCTTCCAGGCGTGTTGTCATACATGTGCCATGGTGGACCAACCATAAGCTGCGATGCGTGGCACATAATCACCTCCTTCAGAAATTCTTTTTCTTCCATTCCCGGTTGACCCGATTCTCCTTTAAACTCTTGTTTAGAACTGAAATCGAGGCCAAACATGCCTGTTAGGCCTCTTTGGCCACACATCTCACAAATACATTTAATTAGTCTATTTAAACTTAATTAATCTTAATTTAAAATTAAGGATGTTACACAAGACATCAAACTTTATTATACTTAGGTTTAGATACTCTAAACTATTCTTATTAACTCTATTTGAGTTAATAAATTTGGACCCATAATTCATATAAATTGAAAATCCATTTTTACTATCAAACCCTAACTACAGAGCTTGGTGTGTCTCTCTGTTTCCTCTTTTCTCTTTTTCTGTCTCATTTTGGTGACTAATAACTGCAGAATTTGCACCATATGCCATGGTGCATGTCCCCACACGCTGCAGCATATGGTGTAAAGAAGACCTCTCTCGCCTGATGGCCCTGTGTGCCATGACGCATTGCATACACATTGCGGCATGTGGTACAAAGGCTTTTTAGCTTGTTTTTCTCTAATTTTTATCCCCAAGTGACCCAATTTCACTTTGAACCTAAATTATACCTGAAATTTCAACTAAAAATATTTATTATTCTCATCTGACCACACATCACATCAACTTACTTAATTATCTTTATTAACCTTAATAAATTAGGGAATTAAAAAATGGTGTAACACACCAAAATTTTTTTTTTTAATAATTTAACTCAACCATGGTTGGGTTACAGCCACCCAACACATTTTTATATCAATAATTTCGATATAAAATATTTTATAATTGGCTTCAACTCACACACTATAACATTTCAGATAAATTTTTACCTCCCACATGCCATTAGGCTAAATCACATTTGTCCATCCTTATACTCCCAACAAGTAAACTAAATCACATTTGTCCATCCTTATACTCCCAACAAGTAAAATAAGCAATTTAGTCAATTTTCAACACAAGCCAGTTATTTGGCCTTATAATCATGCCATTTTAACCAATCCAAAGTAAACCAAATATTAAAATTACAGTCATCCAAATTGTACCAAAAATAGAAATAGTTTGAAAGGCATGATTACATTTATATATTCATATAATTGACAATAAATAAAAAGCCTTAATATTGACAATATAACACATTATAAATCATAAATTAAATACCCAAAAGAGACAGTGGATCTATACCACTAAGCCTCTGGGACTCCTCCACGTGTCACTCGTGGCTCTTCTCCTGAAAATTTGTTAACCACATAATGAGACTCAAAAGTCCCAGTAACCAAAGCTAATTTATGATAGTGTATACAAACAGTTAAGTGTGTGCTTACTAAGTGAGAATTAAAAATAATATAATTCCAACAAATATAAGAAATATTATAATAAACACAAACAACCATCCTTATATCCCTCCATTAACCTTGAGCCGTAGCCCTCACTCGGTGCTAAATTACCCGGCCAAAGGTAGATTAGCTCGAGCCCTTACAAGCCACCTATTGAGCTCCAATAGGGGCGTACTACGTGGCACATAATTACAACAATAATAGCAAGTCTCCCAACACCTCCCACAATAAATAAACAAATTCATAATAATATTGTACAATTATACAATATTACAAAATTCATAATTTCTCAATAATCACCCAATTAACATGAAGTAACACTAATCATAAATTAAAAGCATGGTTACCTTGTGGCTTTTTCAATAAATTATTCCTTAAAATTTCTCTCTCACCACAATCTTCACCAGTAATACAATCTACAAATAACATATTATTTATAAATATTAGTTTCAATTTTTGAAACTAATAAAATAATTCTAATAATAGAATTAAAAATATAACATAATTCCTAATCTCAATCTTAATACAAATCTATAGTTAATACTATTAAGTATAATTTTCAACTCCTCTTTTAATTATCAATAAACATTAATAATCTAAAAATCAACTTCTAAACTAATTTTTATTATCAAAATTTTCTTTTTATTTCATAAATTCGTACCTAAAATACCCAAAAATTAAAAATTAAGTCTCTAGCTTAGAATCATAATCCTATAGCCATAATAATTCATTTCTCATCCCAAATAATCATCTAAACCTCAATAAATCAACATATATTTTCAGATCTAGTCTAGAATTTGATCCATAAGCTACAAATTCAAAGATCACCAATAAATTTATACTCTAGAATATTTATTATACTACTAACAACCTCAAAAACCATATTTATTCAACATAAATTCATCCCTCTTTCAGATCTTAAATTTTCTACCACTATAAAATCAGAAACCAAAGAAGAAAGATGATTAAGAAAAATTTTAGAACACTTACTTAGTCTTGAAAAGCTTAAAATCACACCCTAAATATCCTATTAAAAACTCTTACCTTAAAAATTTAGATATTTCGCACCGATGACTCGCGTTCTCTCCGCCTTAGCTCGCGCGCAGGAATGAATGAGGAAATGAAGGAAGGTGAGTTTTTATAAAAATTCAGTGGGTCCCACACATTTTTTTTTATTCTTTTCTCTCTCTTCTTTCTTTCTTCTTCTTTTTTTTATTATTATTATATTTTACTGTTGAGGCGGCGGCTGCGTTCACATTTTCTTCCTTTCTTTCTTGTTTTTTACACCTTTTTTTATTATAATAATAATTTAATAATATTATTTTTTTTAATTATTTTTTTTAAAAATTATTTTTTTAAATTTCTATTAACCCAAATTAACTATTAAAATTTAAATTGGGATGTTACAAATGGGATGCTATAGAATGCTCACCCCTAATCCCAAGTGTATACACTAGCACCCTCTTTCCTCTATTTCCCTCCATTCCTCTCTCATTATCCTTAGATCAAACTTTTCAACAGTGTAGATGTAATTTTTAATAAAATTATTATTTTAATTTTATATAAGATATATAAATAAAATACTATAGTCTATAATTGTTTAGATTAAAATTTAATAATTAAAATTTATTTATTGATCTTTGTATAAAATTAAAATAATAATTTTATTAGAAATTAAATTTAAACTATTGAATTTTAATCCAAGAGTGATAAAAGAAAAATGGAGGGGAGGAAAGTGGAGTCTTCCTAAAATCGTACAACCCTTTAGCGCACAGACCTGACTTCTCTTCATTTTTCCTCCCCTCCATTTCCTCTTCACTTTTCATCTCAATCATTGAATTTATTTTTGAATGGTTGAGATTTAATGCTTCATAAAATTATTATTATTATATTTATTTTTCATAAAATTTTATATTTTAATAATAATTTTATGAAGAATCAAATCTCAACTATTCAAAAATAAATTTAATGGTTGAGATGGAAAGTGAAAAAAAAATAGAGAGAAGTCAAGTCCTCGGCACACAGGTACATAAACTTAAAGCATCCAATATGGGCCATGGGCCACATTATTTGATTATTTTATTATATTTTGTTTTTCTTTCTTTTCTTTTCTTTCATATATATATATATATATATAATATTCATTACAATTTAAAGATTCTAAAAAAGAAAATATAACTGTGGATCCCTAAACTTTATTCAAATTTTATTATAAATTCATACACTTTTTTTAATATTTTAAATTTCTATATTTTTATTTTTGAATATTCTAGATCCCTACATGAACATGTTATAGGAATTTAAAACACTAAAAAATAAAAGTGTGGAGTCCTAGAATATTAAAAAAAAGTGCAGGGATTTATAACAAAATTTAAGCAAAATGCAAGGATTCAAAATTATATTTTTACTTCTAAAAATTTAAAAGAAGTTAAATTTTTCTTAAAATGAATTTTTTTTCTAATCTTTAAATAATATATTAAATTGAAATATTTATTTAGTCCCACACACTCTTATAAATTTTAGAAAAAATGACAATAAAATCTCACTAGATTATATAAATGACAATCTAGTCTTTCAAAATGCTATAATTCCACTGAAGTACTTAAAGATTTTTGTATCAATAAATTTTAATGTGAAAAAATTATTTTATCTTTATTAAAAATAGCAAGCATTAATCACAACGTTTGCTTAAGGAATAACTATTTTTTTCTATGAATTGCAAAAGTTAAATAAGAAATCATAACTTATCAAGTGTAATTTTTATTATTGAAAAATAAGCCTCGATCATAAGTTTTGTTTTGTAAATCGTAAGAGTTGAACAAAAAATCACAATTTATCAAATATAATTTTTATTATTGAAAAATAAGTTTTCAAAATAACTAACTCCAATCACAACTTTTATTTAATGAATAACATCTTTTATTCAAAGAATTATAAAAATTAAATAAGAAATCATAACTTATTAATAAGGATAAAATAATCTTTTTAATTTAAAATTTATTAATACAAAAATAAATCTTTAAAGATTTTAGTAAATATAACATTTTTAAATATCAGATTGTCATTTATATTCAAATGATTTTATTATCATTTTTTTTAAATTTCGTCTCTCACTCTTTTTTAAAATTTTATTTTTAACCTTCTGTTTTTTTTTGTGATTTATCTTTTCTCAAGTAATTATCTGGTGAATTTTAATTACTACAAAATCTTATCTCATGTGATTAAAATCTTAAAAATAAAAATTGACACGTTATCGAAGACATCATTGGATCTCGTAACCCAAGAAGCTTTATTTTCTTTGAGGAGGAAGCTACCAGGTCGAGCGAGCGATTTTGAGCAATTGGTCATTGTCTTCCAAAACGGTAACGCGATTGGAGAAGGATCGATCGGGAGAAAGCTTGGAAATCGGAAAAAGGCACCTTTTTCTTGACCCATCCTTTATTATTATTATTATTATTATCGATTTGTTCCCATTTTTAGGTTGCTTTTGCCTTTACGGGAAGCTATTCCGTTGAGTTACGGATTTGCCCTCCTTCAAGGAAACGACAGCGTTTCGAATAGATGAGGAAAAGTGGATCGATTTTGAAGTATAAAATCATAAAATCGTAAATGATGGCTTTTTTAGGGCCAAAAAAGGATAAATGATGGCTTTGCTATTTTTGTTTCTGTTCAATAAAAAAAAAAAAGATAAGTGATGGCTTGAAAATATTGTTGGAATATTTATTTATTTATGAATTAATATTAATTAACAAAATTTAATCAGATTGATCTTTATAATTTTGTGTGTATCGTTATAGGTAAATTATACAAATGAGCCTAATACGCAAAGGTGATTTCTTCACTCAAATGTTGCTAAGAAAAATCATGTTTGAATGCGTTGCTTTATCATAGTCTTGTTTGTCATATTAGTGAGAAAAAGAAAAAATAGGAATACATGAAAGAACTCATTTAATTCATTAATTTACACACATCTCAACTATTTTTTTTTTTCACCTCAGTAGAATAATAATTTATCGCAAAGGATCTAGACTAAAAATAATATACTGCGAATTTCACTTCCAATTAAGGACATATATGATATCCATTGATTAGGAGTTTCGATTATTTGATAAATTTTGGAATTATGAAAAATCTCTATATCAAACATATTTGGCCATTAAAATTAATTGCATCGGTCATTTGAGAAAATCGAGGTAGATTATCCCATTCATTAATCAACATACAAAGCCAAGCTTGACGGGTGGTAAAATTCATCCATGCAGTAGCTAGTATTAGCCACTTAGATAAATATTACATGAGAAATCTGACACAAGAAATGCAAATAACAACTTCCACACAATAAATATTTCATGAGAGGAATAAACTAGAAATGTAAATATCCACCTATTTTTTGTGATGAGGCTTGATCTCACGCCCATGGTTCTTGAGTCGTCTTTTATGCATCCACACAAGAAATCTGACAATAACATCTTCCACAAAATCAAAGTAAACATCACTCCAATTTCTCTTCATCACTAATATCAGAGAAGGTAGCAAAAGCCCAGCTGCAAACCCCACACCAAGACTCAAGTAAAACCACTTATCATTGAGCCCACCATCATCATCACCATCACCATCACCATCATTGTTAGAACCACCACTAGGATTGTCATTATTATGTAGGCACTTCACAGGAAGAGGACAACCATAGAGACCAGGGTTCCCAACAAATGAAGATGCTTCAAAAGTTGTTAATTGACCCTTGTAAGGGATAACACCTGAAAGGTTGTTGTAGGACAAATTCAAGTAGGCCAAAAATGATAAGGAAGACAAGCTCTGAGGAATGGTGCCAGTAAGTTGGTTGCTTGAGAGATCAAGTGATTGAAGTTGATGCATATCAGATACGTTTCCATGAACGTTCCCAGTTATGTGGTTTCTTGACAGGTTCAAATACATTAAACCAGATAACTTCGTAATTTCTTGGGGAAGTCTTTCAGACAAGTTGTTTCCAGAAAGGTCTATGCTAGTGACAAGCGGAAGAGTCTCAGTGTACGTTAGCGATTGACCTTTTGTCTTCACAACCAACCTATCATGATAGGTCACATCTCGATAAACCACATACTTAAAATCTTCATTGATATTTTCTTGAGCCATAGCTTTAAGATCACCAATGCTAGATGGAATGTTGCCCCTCAAGTCATTCTCAGCAAGGTCCAGAACTTGCAGTGAACTAAGTTTTGAGAGCTCAGAAGGTATTTCTCCAAAGAATGAATTGGGCCTTAAGTTAAGAATCATAAGATGTGAAAATCCGTTTCCAATCCAAGTAGGAATTACACCAGAAAGTCTATTATTTCCAAGATCCATGGTTACCAAATTGGATAATTTGATCAAAGATGATGGCAACTTGCCTGAGAGTTGGTTGTCATTTAGGTGCAATACTTGAAGCTTTTGCAACTGACCTAATGAGTTTGGAATAGCCCCGTACAAATTATTGTTGCTAAGATCTAGCACTGTCAAGGATGGACAGTTGGCAATGCTTGAAGGGATCCTTCCTGTGAAGCGGTTGCTTGAAAGATCAATGCTGTAAAGAAAATGACTCATCTCTACTGTGAGCTCTGGTAGTTGTCCAAAAAAATTATTATGAGAAAGAGACAAGAATCCCAAGTTAGGCATGGAATTCCAAAACCAATTTGGTATAGAATCTGAAATGCTAGCATTTGAGAGGTCTAAAAAGATCACCTCATTTTGTGATTGGAGCCAAGTTGGAAATAAAGGTCCCAAAACACATGAACTCATTCCAAGTCCAAGGACTTGAAATGGAGGCATCCAATTAGAGCTATTGACATTTACAATGAATGAATTTGATGATAAGACTAAAAATGTCAATTTGGACATCTTTAACAGATGAATTTCAGAGATTGTGCCTGTCAATTGATTGGAAGAAACATCAAGCAACAACAAGTTAGAAAGTTGTCCAAAATTTTCAGGAACAGTCCCATTGAGTTCATTATTTCCAAGTTTCAACGTAGAGAGATTTGACAATAACCCTATTGAAGCAGGGATGGGACCTTTCAACAAATTATGGCTAAGATCAAGTTCAACAAGATTTTCAAGTTGACCTAACCAGTGTGGGATTTTACCACCTAGTTTATTGTTGCTCAAATCCAAATATTTCAAATTAGAAAGAGGATTCCTAAAAGGACAACTTTTTTCTCCTTGAAGAATTTTAGGTAGACTTCCTGTCATTTTATTTCTTGATAGAGAAAAATCAACCAAGTAAGAAAGTTTTCCAATAGATCTTGGAATACCACCCTCAATAGCATTGGAGTCAAGATGAAGGAGCATGAGAGAAGTCATGTTTCCTAAAGATGAAGGGAGTTCTCCATATACCTTATTTGCTCTTAACCTAATAATTTTTATTTTTTCCCATCCTTTCCTGAAGAGTTGTGAGCAATTTCCTGTAAGATTTGAATTGCCATTTAAAATCAACAACAATAAATATGGCATCTCGCCTAGACCAAGTGGTATTCTTCCATGTAGGCTACTCTGAGTCATATCAATATACTGCAAGCTGCTTACATTCAGAAGCCAATCAGGTATCTTTGAATGGAAGTTATTATAACTGAGATCTACGACAGAAAGTGAAGTGAAATTTAGAGATGCAGGAGATAGAGTATCACCAGACAATTTACAGCGAGATAGATGCAATTCAACTATAGAAGGAAGTTGATTTAATGCACCAACCCATTTTTTCAACGATGAAAGGTTAACCCCATCCATAGCAAGATAGTCTAAAGAGACGAGACCACTGATCCACTGAAAATTGTCAACATGTAATTCAGAAGCATGAAAATCTAAGTAACCATCCAAATCAAGGACGTTGTTTTTCAGACTAAGAACTTCCAAACGAGACAGGTTTCCCAAATGTGGAGGAATGAGGCCACCAAAACCAGCATGTGACAAGTTCAGATATTCCAAATTCTTAAGTGATCCCAAGAATTGAGGAATTGGTATGCCATTGAAAGTGTTAAGACTCAAGTCTAAATGCCTTAGTGACTTGAGTTTCATCAAAGATGGTCTTATCTCACCACTCAAGTTGGAGGGTCCATACCTGCTAAATGAAGGCGGCATAGGATATGGAAATGGGTTATGGAGATCAATTGTAACCACTTCACCTGTATTGTTGTCACACTGTATTCCATGCCATTGACAACAGTTTCTGCCCCTCCACGAAGATAACACATTCCCATGATCTTGAAGCCCAGTTTTGAAATCCATGAGAGCTTCTCCATCAGAGGCCAAGCAATTAATCAAGTGGCCATTACTGCTTCTAACTGAAACTAAGATTAACAAACAGAGGAAGTGTAATAACAACTCGATTGCTGGTAATTTTTCCATTGATGTATCTCTCTCTCTCTCTCTCTAGAAAGCTCTGGTTGTAGACAAAAGCTACAAATCTCAGTAGCATATATATACATACACAGCATACACCTTTAATTTCTTCTCCAAATAACACGATAAAGTAGTTTTTTTTTCACCCTCTAAGTGGTAAATGGTTCGGACACAAACTTTCTTTGATTTTCTTTTCTTTTCTCTTTTAGGACCAACCAGAGAAACGAAGTCTCAATGAGAAAAAATGTGAACATGCATAAACGTAGTGGTCCGTGTACGTAGTAAACATTTTTTAGTGCATTGCCCTTTCAGGTACGTAACCATGTTAAGAGTCGTCCTAATGCTAATAAGTCATTGATAGAGTCAAATGCCACCTCTAGAACCATGTGCTAAGAATCATCTGGATGTTAATGTTTTCATCCACTAAAGTTAATTATGAGTCATGCATATGTTTCTACTTTGACTTTGAAGAGATAGTTCCAATGTTCGGCTATTCCTCCTTAACGTCTTTGATTTTGAGAACTTGCAAGGCCAAACACTTCAAAATTCTAAGATCAACATGTATTTTTTAAAAAAATTACAGTCAAGTCACTTGAATTTTAGTTCCCTAAGAAAAAATTATTATTGCTCAAAAAGTGTGTTTTAAGTGTATTTAACTAATTCAATTAATAATTGGAAAAATTACTTATAAGCCATATGGAGCAAATTTATTTACAAATAAGTTCTAAAAAATTTAAAAATTATAACCAAATCCCTTAGGACTTGAATATAATTTGGAATTGGGGTGAAAAGACAATAATGTTTCTATTAAAAGCATATTACATCAATAAAGTAATTTACAACTATTTTATCAATATTGTACAACTATCATTTCAACTTTTTATAACTACAATTCTACATATTCAATTGTTAAACTGAGCATGTATTATAAGTTTAATATTAATTGCATACAATTATTTTATAAATAATTTATAACTATCACTTTAATATTTTACAACTATAACTTTATATATTTAGTTCAACCAATCATATGTTATTAATAAAGTTTAACAGCAATTACTTATAATTACCTCACGAGTAATTTACATATATTACTTCAATATTTTACAACTATGACTTTATATATTTAATAATTAAATTGATCATGTGTTATTAATAATAATATTAATTATTTATAACTATTTTATTAGTAATGTTAAACTATCACTTCTATTTTTTTATAATTGTAACTTCATATATACAATGATTGTAAATTAATTTATTGTAATGTATTTTTATTAAGAATATTATTATCTTTACACCCTAATTTTAAATTACACTCAGATTCCAGGAGATTTAAATATAATTTTTAAATTTCATAAAACTTATTTATAAACAAGTCTGCTCCACGAGACCTGTAAGTGACTTAATTTCCCCAATAATAATATAAAAGAACATGTAGCGTCCCTTCATTAGCATCCAAAAATTATTACCATTTCGTTACTTAGTCTACACAATAGATGAACGCCAATTCTCTAGCAATAATAAATGTATTGGAGTATTTGTTTTTATAAATCTTGTTAGTAGCTTGGATTTGATTTAACACAATATGGGCTTATCTCTTGCAGGCCTTGTTATCCAGGTTTGGGTAGGAAAGTTTTGAAAAAAAAAATACATAATTTTATATTTTTATGTTTAAATTTTTTTATAAATTTTTACATCTTTTTCAATATTTTAGATCATTATATTTTATTTTTTAATATTTTAGGTCTCCATAACACCACTCATGAGAGACTTAAAATATCAAAAAAACAAACATATAAAAACATAAAACACTAAAAAAAATGTGTAGGGACTTACATCAAATTTGAGTTAAGTGCAAGACCCCAAAATTATTTTTTACAACAGCTTTTTATAAAATAGGCCCAATTTAAGAGACTGGTCCATGACATGTGGATTTATGGGGCCTCCTGTAAACTTTGTATTAAAAAAAAAAAAAAAACACCTTCGCATGCTCCTATTGATTGATTTGTGTCCTTCAGAGTCCACACTTCAGACCCTCCCAACATGTACAGTGAACCACGGGAGAAAATTATTCCGAATTCCTTTCTCGTGTCGTCTTTTCTTTTATTTTTTATTTTTTAAAAATCAGTCATTTAGGTTTTGGAAATCCATAAACATCACGGCATGCTTTTAAGTTTAAAAAATAAATTTAAATAAACTATTAAGTTGGGTCTTTTTCTTGCATCAAACAAACTATATTATTATTGTTTTGGGCCAACCATCACAACTACAAGTTAAATTCTTGGATGAAGGCACAAAGACACCCACAAAATAGTTAATCAAGGTAACTAATATTTTAAAGTGAGAAAAATAATAAAAATATCCATAACATTATATAAGTGGGTGTAAAAGTGATCAAACCATTAAGTTTGATCAAATGCTGTTAATTTTAATCATTAAATGTTGACTGTGCATGTCATATGTCAGTTTTTACTGATATGAACTACTAAAATAGCAAAAATACCCATGAAGTTATTGACCAAAAGCAAAAATATCCATAATGTTACAAAAAATTGGTGTAAAAGTGATTAATCCATCAAATTCCTAAAATGTTGACCATTTAGTTGAAATTTAAGTAGAAGTTGATTATTTTCCTGCTAACGTGGACAGCAAAATATTCTCAGATGAAATTCTCGAGAGGTTTATAAGTCATTATATAAATTTCATGTGAGAAAATGTCGTTTTGATCGAATATCAAATTAAATTGCTTGTTTCTTTGCAGTAGGGGCAAAAATTATTTAAAATTTTTGAACCTATCATGAATGAAATTGTTTAAGATTGTAACAATGTTCTCCAGGTAGGGCAGCGTAAGAGGTGTGTTCAATCTTGATCTTTGATTGTGCACAACCTATCTCACTATATTGAATCTCAAGTTTTGCAAACAAGAAAAATGAGTAGAAAGGGAAGGAGAAAGGGAGAGAGGTATGTGACGATGAAAAAAAAATCACGTGACATAAATTTTGACAAATTAATTACTATTGCACCTATTAAAGTAACATTATAAATACTTATATAATGATTGATTAACATTCATAAAAATTCATCTAAAAATATTTTTTGTCTACATCAATAAAAAAATAGTTTACTTCTTCTTAGGTGTTAGTGAAACTATTTGCATTTAAAAGATTTGATAAATTGATCACTTTTACACTAATATTGATAATGTTATTGGTATTTTTGCTCTTGGTCGATAATTTTATAGGTATTTTTGCCCCTTTAGAAGTAATGTTATCAAAAACTGACATGTGACATGTACAGTTAGTATTTAACGATCCAAGTTAACAATATTAGGTCAAATTTAATGGTTTGATCACTTTTACACCCACTCATATAATGTTATGATTATTTTTACTTTTTTTTTCTCATTTTAAGATATCAGTGCCCATAGATGATAATTTTATAGGTATTTTTTTTTCTTTTATCCTAAATTCTTTACCATAGTTGATTTTACATATACTCTCCTCCTACTTAAGTTTATCTTTAACATTTTTAACCCCTTCGTTTCTTTAATTCCTTTCCAGTCAACCTGTCGTATTTGTCATAAAATATCTCTTTTGGAATTGCAGTAAAAATATTAAAAAATAACTTAAAAAATTTATCCATTGAAGGGAGGGGACCAGTTTTGAACTTCTCACGTGTTTTGGTTAAAAAAAAAATTCTCACGTGTACAAAAACTATGCAAAAGTTGCAAAGATACGAATTATAAAATGTGTGGAGATTGCAAATAATACATTCTCAGTACTAAATAAATATGCGTTCACGTTCGGTGGTGAAGTCAGGAGCAATCATAACCTTTCATTTCAATCTAAAATGATATCTATTTTTTATTTAAATCAATTTTTAAATATTTTTAATGTTATATTTATTAATATAAGAATATAAAAAAATTAACAATCAATTTTTAAATATTTTTAATATTATATTTATTAATATAAAAATATAAAAAAATTAACATTAAATTTGGGTTGTTTTTAGTGTTTATTAGGAAATAAACATTATGGTATTTATCACTTTTGATGAGATTTGAATCATTTAAATTTAAAAGTTTTTATTTTTATTTTATATTTATCAAAATAAAATTTATAAAAGATATAAAAATTTTAATAAATTTGTTCACTATCAATTTGATCAGTACATATTTAATCTAAACAATCTAATTTAATATTAAATATTTTTATAATTTTATAAATTAACTATTTAAATAAATTTTGAACAGTTCAGATATAATTTGAATAATTAATTTAATATTAAACAATTTATAAATTTTATAAATTAAATAGTTAAATAATTTAGATTTAATATTAATTTTTTATATTAATAAATATAATATTTAAAATATTTAAAATTTAATTTAAATGAACAATAGAGATTACTTTAAATTTTAATGAAGGGCCAGAATAATTTTTCTTTTGACCAGCTCATGAAGGGCCAGATTACTCTTGACTCGATGAGCAACCAAAGACGGACGCAAATAAATATCATGTCCATGATGATATTTTGAGGCTCAAATTCAATCATCTCATCACTTCACGTGCCACATGCGACAAACATGTCGTCACACTTATCACATGTCGCATATGTATTGGCATTGTGGATCGCTCCGTCTTAATACATCAGCCTCCTCCCACACGCCTAACCCACGCGCGTTTGCGTTCCCGCCATGTGCCGACGATAAAATAAGACAATGATTGACTTACACAATTGCGTAGCGCTGGAAGCCTTGAAATCCCGCCACTCCTCCTCCTCCTCCTCCATCGTCATCCTCGTCTTCCATGGCTTCCTATGCCTTAATCTCTAGCTCACCACGCTCAATTCCACTACCCATTCAGACTCCCTTTCAGTTTCGGCGTCGAAGTTTGATTTTACGTGCTTCGTTAAGCTCTTCTTCGCCGTCGTCCCCCGAGTCCAAAGCACCATCTCCAGTTGTTTCGGCGGCTACTTCTTCTTCTTCTTCGACGCCTTTTGTTGAATCTAGGTCACCTGAAACGAACTTGAATTACGCAATCGCAAATCCCAATGGAAGCCCCTTTATTCGGTTTCTTCGATCTTCTGAGTCTTCCATTGAAAGGGTAATTTGATTGGGTTTTTGTTGTTGCTTTGTTTTTAGTTCTTGCTGAAGCCTCATGCTGCTTCACACTTCTTTCTGGCTTCTGGGTAATGTTTGTTCAGTTGTTAACCGATGGGCGAATAACTGAATATTAGAGGCACAAAATATTATGATTATTATAATATGATGATGATTTAGCCCTCAGTAAGTCTACTTAATCATAATCTTTAGAATTTAGGAGTATAAGCATGAGCTAGTCGTTAAAAGTAAAAACTTTCATGGGAATTATACATCTCTTAATCACATGACGAAATGATTGTAATAACTTTTTGGTTTTCTCCCTTGTTGAGCAGATTATTTTTGACTTCCGTTTCTTGGCACTCTTTGCCGTTGGAGGCTCCTTGGCTGGTTCTTTATTGTGCTTTCTAAATGTAAGTCTCAAAACACCCTTAATTTGTTAAATTCTGTTGACGATTTATTAATGTCTTATGGAATTAGAGTGAAATAATTTATTTTACTGATTTCCCTGTCACTTGATATAAATTCTCTCCATTGAGAATCCTGATTTCCTTTGAATGTTTTTGTAAAATATATGTGAAACAATAGTTGGCATCCTATTAATACAGTTAAGCTTGTGTCATTAAGTTGGTTAGATATGATCTGACTGCCCATGGTCACTGTAGGGCTGTGTATATATTACTGATGCATACAAAGTATATTGGACAAGCTGTGTCAAAGGGATTCACACTGGACAAATGGTTTTACGGCTGGTTGAAGCAATCGGTAATATATCGTACATACTCCAGCTAAAATCACTTGTTTTGTCAATATTTTCTTCAGCTGTTTACACTATGCTCAAATCAGAAAGGGCTTAACTAAAATAGTTCGAAGAAGTGAAAAAAGGAATCATTATATGGTTCTCAATTTTTTCCCTCCGAAGCATCTTCTCCATCATACTTAACCTGCAAAATTTTCTGTAAATGTTACTTATGAAGAAGACTTGTGCAAGTAGCATGTTAGTTTTATCCTTTCATGTAAGAGAACTCGATCTTTACTTTTATTTTGGAATCCAAGAACTCAATCTTCTATGTATTCTATTATTTCCTTATAGAATGCATAAATCTCACTGCTGCAGATGTCTATCTTGCTGGGACTGTTATGTTGATATTTGGTATGGGCTTATATGGATTATTTATAAGCAATGTACCTCCTGATGCGCCACCTGCTGGTGATCGTGCCCTTAAAGGGTCTTCTTTGTTTGGAATGTTTGCCTTAAAGGTAATCTTAAATGCATCAGTCTGAATGACAAGTATTGCTCTCTCTCTTCAAAATACATAAGCATTGAGTTGCACCATCCACCACATTGAAGTTCTCTTGTGTTGGTTCACCGGATATCTAGTTCTTAAAACCCATCAAGGCTTGATGGAGTGCAGATTTGAATTCACCTACATGCTGTTAGATGCATGAAAGTCTTTTAGGGTTTGGATTTTGGGCTGATTCTTACAAAATTAATCCCGAAATTTATTATATGTATCTGCCAATTCTTTTAGGTACCATTAGTCTATGATGCAGAAGTATATATTATCTAATGAGTGCAAGGCTATTTAAACCATAATCATATGATCGCGATGGATGTAGCCATCATGGGATATTATTTATTTCTATTTCTCAAAAAAGTGAAAATGAAGCTGCCCTATTTACTATTTATAAACTGCAAAACCAACACACAGACAAACATGGAAACAGAGCTTAGTTCTTTCCTATTTCTGCTTTTGAATTTCGTGTATTGGCTGTCTATCGGTTGCTATTCTTCTGCTAGTACTGTTTTCTGATAATTTATCTAAATCGTTATCATTGTATTGCATTTATATCCTTGCTTTTGTTTCTATCTAGATGTTTGAATAGCAGTCAGTTTAACCTTCACACACCAAACTTGTTTTGAGGAGATGGACAGGACTGCATGAATTATGAACTTTGTGCTGGCCATATCAATTCCAAAATTGCTTTTCTGACATTAATCTATGACAAGCATACATGTTATAGACTGAAATCCCTTGGGTCCTTCAAAGATGAACGAAATCTCAAGTTGGTCCCTAACAGATTTCTATTCTCATTTTTGGTCCCTCGCATTTCAAAATCCATCCTATCTAATCCCTTCTTTAGTGAGTCGGCAATTAAGTATCTGTTGGTCAAAATTAGAGTCATCAACAGAGAGACTTGGATGGATTTTAAAATATAAGGTACTATGACGAGAATGAAAAATTTGTTTGGGACCAACTTGAGAATAGTCTAACTGGATCTTCTCCAGTACCATTCCATTTTCCTTGACAATCATCATAACCTTATATTATGTTTTATGCCGCCTTTCCAGGAGAGACCTAAATGGATGAAAATCAGCTCACTTGATGAATTGAAGACAAAGGTGGGGCACGTTATTGTGATGATTCTACTGGTGAAAATGTTTGAGAGAAGCAAGATGGTAAAAATACACACAGGAATGGATCTGCTAAGTTATTCAATCTGTATTTTCCTATCATCTGCTTCTTTGTATATCCTCCATCACTTGCATAGGGAAGAATAGGATGTTGGACATATATAGTAAATATTGTCATTGTATTACATTTAGTTTATACCTGCGACTGCAAATATATGCCCGTCATCTAAAAATCACTCCTGGAACCATTTAGAACGATGGTCAATGATTAATATGACATCCTGTCTCTGTTGCTGCACACTGGTTAAATTTAAACTAAACGTTTCGTTTTAAGAAGATATATAGACCTAAGTCCTTGAGACGTTATTAAGAACAAGGAGAAAAGGGAGCAAAATTGTAATAAGAAGATACAGACCTTCAGTTCTTATGATGTTAACAAGTGCACACAGAAAAGGGAGGGAAATTTGTACTGAAAGTAAACGAAAGCAAAAATTGCGTTTGCCGGGAGTCGAACCCGGGTCTATTGCTTGGAAGGCAATTATCCTAACCGTTGGACTACAAACGCCTTGGCGGTGTTTTATTCACCTATCATAAAATATCTTTATTTTGTACATTCACGCATATCTTTCTATGTTTCATATTTTATCGTCCCTTAAGGTTGGCAAAAAAAAAAAAACAAAGAAAAAGAAAAAAAGAAAGAAAAAAGATATGTGTGTGTGTGTCTTATCATCCTTTTATAATTGATTTACATCTAATCGATAGTGAAAAGGTTAAAGTGTAAACATGACATGGAATTAAGAGCGGTGAAAATAATTTTTTTAATTTGAATTATTATTCACTCTTGCATAATTCCCAATGAAAGGAGAAATTTTTATATCCATTTGTGGAACATTTTCCCCAGATTATTCAAGAAGCTTAATTTGTTCAACTTATCATCCCCAGCCTTTTTACATTTATACATGGAACATATGTTAGTAAGTGAAATCAAACCATGGGCAAGGGTAGACAAGTGAGACACTTTCCTTAGGCCTCTCACTAGTCACTTCGTAGTTTGTACCACTATGTGATGAAAAGATACTAACGAGATTACGTGTTTAGTCGAAGATTCTTTTTATATTAAATATTTTCAATATATATTAGATCAAATTATTTTTTAGGGAGAATCAATTGAATAATTTTAAGAACACCAAACTATTTTTTGTTGTTTTTTTAATCTAAAAGAATTTAACTTTGGGTGAGAATAAATTGACAAATTTTTCTATTACTTTTCAAAAGTTTTCAAGTTTTATTGAACATTGTGATAATTTTAATTTATTTTTAGAATTAAAAGTATTGAAAGAAATATTAATAAAAAAGTAGTACCCTAATTGAAATTTTGAGCTCTTTCCAAATGCGTATTTTCTATAAAATATTATTGAAAGAAAGCTTTTCAAAATTAAAATTATTCAGGTGTTATTTAAAATCAATTATGCCATAAGATAGACTGCGTGGAGTAATCATATTATTTATTGAGAGTAAAATGTTAGAATTATTTTATTATAAAAAATTGATAACTATTTTTTTTTTACAACTCAAAACAAGTATAAAAAGTATATGAGAATTGATGAATTATACTATAATAAACCTCTCCAATAATTTTGCCTTAGCTTGTTCATAGTAGCATTAAGCTATAAGCACATTGGCCCCTCAATCTTTCAACCTTATATTGATTTCATTTTTCTGGTATTACAAATGTTATAACTATTCAGCAAAGTATTTTAGACCGTTGATGATAGCGGAATGTTTTAATTTTGACAATGCAACACCGTGAATCTGTCTGACTCTCTCCCTTGATAGCTTCAGCATCCTTCCAATCTCCTCAAACGAAAGAGGAGTCTGTCCACTCAGTCCATAGTACAATCTCACTATCTCTGCTTCCCTCTTGCTCAGTGTTTCTAGAAGCTTCTCCACTCCTTCCTTCATCAGCTTCCTCTCAAACATTTTCTCTGGAACCACTGCTTCTGGCCCAGGTATAATCTCCTGCATTATTTCCATAACACCATCATCAATATTTCATTGCAACTCTGCATTTCCATTAAGAAGATCCAAGAACTAATACAGGGTTGCCTAAATATGAGTCTTATAGTGAGACTTCATATAAATTTTATATTACAGGTCACTTGCTTTAAGAAAATTACTCATGATTCTCTAACTGTAAGTTAACAAGAGAAAAGGAGATATTGAGTAAGATCAACCTGTCTTGATATATCTTTCTCTTTCTTACAGTGACTGAAAATTATTCAAATTTTTGTCTATTGTGGTGACATCTGCATTATAGCTAAGAATAGTATTAGCTCTCTAGTTTATCATATAATATGACTGCCAACTTGAAAGCAGTTCTGATGAGGGGGGAAGACATGGAAGATGATCATCTTCTGAACTATGGTGAAACTAAATGAAAATAGTTCATATTGCATAAGAATGAAGCTGAAAAAGAACCTGGAGTGTCATGTGTCCTTTATCAGTCTCAGTTCTGTCCAGTGAAATTGGGGCTGTGCTATTTTCAGAAATAAGTCTAACAGTAGAAGCATTTACATCAAGCACCTCAGCTATTTCCTCATAAGTTGGCGATCTTCTCAGCCTGTATCTTAAGGCATTGTTGGCCTCTGCAACTTTTGCAATCATCTCATACTTGCTCCCCTATAAAATGACATACTAACCAGCCATTGACAATTACCAACCTAAGAAGTTGCATAAGTTTAATATAGCAATTGCTTCTCCATAAGCAATTGATATGAAGAATGAAAATACATGCAGGCCTAACATGCTTCAAAAGAAGAATGAAAAACCAGAGGCATTTTCCTGAAAAGTAGCTTGGAAAGCAAAAATTTTCAAGCTCTAACCTCAAATTCAGTGTGTTTCAAGGTAAAAATCATTTATTACATTAATAAATAATGTTGACTGAAGTGAAAATAACTTAGGTAGACAAGTCAATCATGAAGATCACACTTATCAGTAGAACCTAGTTTTGAGTTGTGACATACTCACCTGCCTCTTTATATTAGGTGTTTTAATTATTTTTCATTAGAGATGGGATCTTTTAAAAAGTCTGTCAATTGAAATAGAGCCTCACCGGTAATCTGACTAATCTGGACTTTCTGGCCACAGCTTTAATGATAGCTTGTTTGATCCACCAGTAAACATAAGTGGACAATTTGAATCCTTTATCAGGATCAAATCTTTGTGCCCCTTTAAGAAGTCCAATGGTGCCTTCCTGGTAAAATGACATAAACTGCATCAGCAATGCATAATAATGAGATGTCAAGAGTGACTGAAATATATGAGGAACCTGCATGAGGTCTTGAAGGCCTAATCCTTTGCCTCGGTAGTCAGCAGCAATGGAGGCAACTAGTCCTTGGTAGGCGCGAGCTATTCTTTCTCTTGACTCTCTAGTATTACACAACACCTTGTCCAGATTCCTTTCCCTCGAACCTAGAGGATTCTTTCTTGAGATTGCAAGATTCTCTTCAGATTCTGTGATTCTTAGCATAGCATCTTCAATCCTTGCTCCCTCCTGTTAACGGGCACCAAAGCATTGTATTAATCATGCTGATAAATCAAAATGGGTCCCTCTAAAAAGGGTCTGTCTCATGGTTATTCAGCTAAAATGATGAGCATCATATGGACATGTAGAACAGTTATACGATAATTTGAACTCAAAACAAACAGAAAGAAGACATATAGATTACAAAGCAAATTCTAATTCAAAACAATTATCCCCAAGTAACAAGTGTTATAATGAGAAATCTTCTTCCTGCAAGAAATCATATATATATATATATATAACCAATCTCGTTACCTTGAGACACAAACAAAGCTCTGCCTCTGCTTTTGAACTCAAACACCAAGATTTTACAGACTCAATCAAAATCCTCTGCTCTGAGCAGTTTCTCTTGTGCTCTTCTTCATCAAAAAATCCCAACCCTTTTCTCCTTTTCCTCCTCCTCTTCCTCCTCACATCCAATCCCACACCCCCACCTCTAACCCCACCATTCTCACGTTCCCCAAAATTCTCAACATTACCAATTCCAGAAGCTACGGACGCAGCATTACTGGCCGCCTCCATGGCACCACCACCAAAAGCAGTCGTCTCAGCTGCTTCAGCAATGGACAATGAATCACCAGAAACCAAATTCCCGCCGAATTTGGAGGGAGATGAGGAAGTAGGAAGAGTGTGTTGCAGAGAATATTGTTGGGTTTTTGATGAAGGGAAGGTTGGAAGTAAAGGTAGAGAAATGGTGGGAAGAGTTGGGGAGGGATTGGGGGACGAGCATATGCTAGCTATAGCCATAAAAGAATGGAATAGATGAGCAGAAACACTTGGCAGATTTTGTTCAGGGTGAAGATACTTCATGTTGTGGTGGTTAATGTGAAGATAATTTGTTTTTTCGTTTAAGATAGAATATGAGAATGAGAACTGAGAAACTACATTTTTTTGCAGATAGAGTAGGAAAGGATAGAACAAGTGGAGTAGATTACTCTTTTGTGTGGACGTGAGTGAAGGTAATTTGGCATTATGTGTGACAAATAATTTTGAACATAAGGAAATATTTTAAAATCAAGTAACTTAGATTACAAAAATTGATTTAATTAAATTCTTTTTTTTTTTTGTTTTAAACATGCAGTTTAGTTGTTGGGCCCAAAAAATGCAGTTTGGTTATTGAGAAATTTGAGCAAGAACTTGACCTAAATAATTATTCGTTCATTTGACTTAATTTAAAAAAGTTCAAAAAGAGCAACGAAACGAAATATGAGCAATTACCATATTTATAAAGATGTGAAAACATCAAATTATCAATGCAATAAATTGTATGGATACGGTACAAATAACAAATTGCATCAATCAACTGATCAATACTTATGTTTGTTTTAATCAGAAATTAATATTTAATATCAGAAATTAGTATTTAAATGATGTGGAATTTTCTGAAATATTATAACTAAGTGGAAATTCTATGTGGCACCATAAAATCGCAACACGTAAGTCCATTAATAATAATGATGATTGTATATAAAAGATTACATAGAAGATTTGTCACAACTCTATATAAATGTCCCCTGTCCTCGAAGACCATCCACAAAACTCAAAGCTTAATCTGAAACCATACCCTATAACTGATTCATTGTTTCAAAATGTTTTCTTCAGAACGAGTCAGTTCTACGAACATGGTTATATCCTCCATCCACATCATTTCTTGCTCTTTTGTGTGCCATGGCTTATTCTCTTTTGTAATAATCTTTTTCTTTCATTTTTCAGACGTGTGGCTTGAAAGTGGACACTCGGTGTAAAGGATGGGATAGAACTATGGGCAAATTATTGAAAAAAATCAAAGGTACATGCTTCCTTTGAATGAAAAACTTCGATCTTCTACCAAGGAGATCAAAGGCCAATACTTTATAACATGGTAAACCAAGATTTTAATTTCTATTGAGAAATGTGCCTGCATTTAATACCCAAATGTAGAAAAATATATCTTTATGTGTAACCAAAAACAAAAAAGCTTCAATCTTTTTGTGTGTACTTTTGCTGTGTTTTCTTTTGATATATATATATATATATATATATTTTGTGATTGTAGGGGTGAGTTATGATTTGGATGCAGAAGAAGGGATGATATACATATCAGGAAAAGTGGATCCACAGAAGATATTGAGCAAGATAACCAAACATGGGAAGCATGCAGAGCTATGTTGGATGAAGACTGGAGATCAGAATCACGTCTTCATGGATGAAAGGGCACATGTCCCTTATGGAGGAGGGATTATGCCTATACCCTCTTTGCCTCAGGGAGGGCACTTCCCTGTCATGGTGGATTTTATCCTTATAATCGTTCTTTTGAGTTTCATCCTCTTACTCATTCAATGCCATATCAGTCCCATTTTTCACCACCCTTGCCACCCCCATCACTCTTTCCTCCTCGTTACTACTAAATTTGATTGTGGGTTTATGTTTTATATGAAGTCATGACTTATGAGTAAGATGACCTCATATAAATCATTATCCTTGTTACTGCTATTCATAAACACTATGTCTAGCTTTATGATATATAGATTGTCTATAGATTAAAGCTGCAATTAGGGTTGAATATGTAGGATGGTTCTCATGTGCCTTAGGATTATCAATCTCGTGCATTTTAGTGACAGAGGGATTGCTTCGGATATGGGCCATGTTTTATATGAGACCCATGATTCGGATCATTACATTGTCTTTTTCTTTTTCTTATTTAAAGAAAATTTTCCTTGTTTTTCTCTTGTAGTTCTGGTTACTGTTTTAACTCTTAATAATATCATGTAACGTCATGCTGATTGAACTGTGTATTATTGCATTTATGTTATTTGATTTCTGTTTCTAATCAATTAATGGTCGGTGAATAATTGTACCCTTCATTTTTTGGGCAAAGATTGAGGAGACGCGCATCGATAATATTTGGTTGCGTTTCCAGATCCAATAAAGAATATCAACCATAATACAATTTCAGTAATTTGTTTTTTTGGGAAAGATATAATAGAGGAAAACAGATCACCTAAGTTGATTAGCAATATTAACAACATTTAGATTTTCTTCATTATACACATGGATATGGTAATTGCTATAATCAACAAACCAAAAGCCACAATGCAATATACTCATTTCAGTCCTGATAACACAGCTATTTGCTACTTAATATATATATATATATATAATAAAATTAGCTAAAAGCAGTTAAGCATATAAAAGTTTTATAATTTTTCCAAAATCATCTTTAATCAAGTTGAAATGAGATAGATGATGGAAATGGTGAAGAAAAGATTGTTTTATAAATAGATCATAAATGCTTGACTAACTTTTATAAATAAATCACAATAATGAATTTTAATTTCCTACAGAAACAAATTGATTGCATGTAACGTAGAACAAAAATTACCTTCATACACTTTTTCACCTTTTCTGATTTTTTTGGCCAACATTTACCTTTTCTATATCGAGGACCATGACAAGAAGTCTCTATAAATAAGGACCAAAACGAGTACCATGCAACAGGTAAAGTGAGTGAAATAGCAGAAGCACCTCAAGCTACGTTATCAGATACAAAATCTCTACAATATGTAAGAGAAAAACAAAATACATATAATTGAATTAATGTCGTCTTGTTACAACAGCAATACAAGAAGTCTCTCCTCAGCCATTGTCAAAGACCACGTAGTGTGTAATGTCCCTTACTTTTGGAGCAGATTATAACCAGAAATAAAACCGCCAAAGCACTTCTCTGTTCATCCCTATATGTAAGCAACTTCACCACCATCTTTGAGGCTCCCCGGCAGCTAATTAACGAATCAAAACAAGCATGTACAGTGTTGTACTGTGTTCTTCAAGGGTTTGAAGGAAGCCTATAATCTAGCATCTCCTTGATATTTAACCTGACAGAAGGCCCCATTGCTGAGCATATGTGTGCACTTTTCCAGTACACTCCTTTAGCACCTGATGGTTTATTGGCGTCTACTGATTTCTGTAAAAGCATGACACTTAAATGAAGAGAGTTTTTGAGTGAAATGAGTTCATAGAAACAAGTTGGGGAAGAAGAACGTACCACGGCAGCAATCAAGTTTATGAGAAGGTCCTCCTCAGAAAAATCAGCTTTTCCAAAAGGTAAGTGCACTATTCCAGTTTTATCTGCCCTGTATTCCACCTTGCCTTGCTTGAATTCTGATATAGCCTGCATAGATAGAAGTTTACAGAATTTCAATCAGCAAAGTTAAGAGGTTTCGTCAAACAAAGGAGCTGATGTTTTGTCACAAGTGTAATAACAATTTCAAAGCTGTTAAAACCAAGGAAAATATAGGATATTTTAATCTTAGAATCTCGCAATCCTGTATATATTTTGCAAGAAAAGCATCGACCAAAAAGATACTCGTTAAATTATAGGTTTAATCCAACTAAGTATACACCAGCCATAGCATGAACTAGAATTAAACAAGTTGATGGTACACCTGAGGAATATTGGCTGTCACAGTGCCAGCTTTTGGATTTGGCATCAGTCCTCTTGGCCCCAGAATTTTCCCTAGGCTTGCAACCTGATACAACCAATATCAACAATTAGGAGAATTTCCATCATAAATAGGCAACGTTAGTGAAATCTTAAATGAATTAAACACTTGTTGATGGACAAGTGATAAAGCCAAAGGATGCAAATAACTACTCAAAGTAAGGTCCAAGAGCAAGAACTCCTCATATCCTGAAGCACAATTAACATCGATAAAGTCCAATGTGAAACAGAAAAGTACATTGTATTAAAAGCTCTTCAATGTGCAAAGCAAGAACGCCCTTTAGTTACATCTCATATCATGCCATCAAAGTGTAGAATACGTCCATAAAAGTTAAATACCCAATAAAAATAAAATGAAATTTACACCACATTTCAGGATGCATTAATGCCACTTATATGAGAAGGATAACAAAGAAGATAATAATCCCTGCATTATTAAGTAATACTTTATTCACTAACCAGGTAAATGGTTATTTTCAATTGACATTGGAGGACCTGATTAACTGTATTGACCAACTCTTGAGATCACTCACAGAGATTGAAAATTATGTGAGTCTATAGGCTATAGGTTCTTTGTTACACATACCAAGAAAACATGAACACTCATTGAACCAGACAATCAGAGTTACACCTTAGGCATCATATCTGGAGAAGCAATTAATTTGTCAAAGTTCATGAATCCTCCTTTTATCTGCTCTATCAGGTCCTCTCCACCCACCAAATCAGCTCCTGCATTTTTTGCTTCATCGAACTTCTCACCTATGGAAATGTTAGCATTAGAACAGTCAGAGCGACAATTATTGATGCTTAAATTACTGGTAGCATTTAGGCTGGTTGAAGAGAATTTATATGCACACACTATAACTTAGAGGATGATACTGGTTATTTGCCCACATCACTATATATAGGAAAATCTAACAGGCCCATCAACAAATTGCGACAGACAGCCAGGTGCCAGTTCACCCATCAACACATAACTGATTAATGGAAACCACCCCATGATTCTCATTCATGAATTTCTAACTCAATAATTGCATATATTCAATTACTTTGTCAAACATTAAAAACATATCCCATGTCTTTTTTGTTTTTTTCCCACGCGCAAATGTCTTTCTATTGGAGGCAATTCTATTGAGACATAGTTGAACATTAAATGTAAGCACATCTCTCATTGACATATTCCATGTCTTTTAACAAGGAACATTCATGAACATTGTGCTTTGGAATAATAATTTAAACATAAAAAAAAAAGGAATGACAATCAGATTACATCTACTTAGTTCTATATACAGATATTGCTTAGATACCAAGGGAAAAATCATTCAAAAGTTTTATACTCACAAATGACCATTAAGAAAGATAAATGAACCAGAGGGTCTTTGATCACTACCATCAAAATTAAATAAGGAGCCCTGGTTCCGTACAAGTTACATATCAAAAACCAATAAAAAATAAAAAGGTGCATTAAACCAGACCGGGCAGACCTGCTGATGTTATTATACACATGACAGTTGGCAAATTGACCTTTTATTCCTAATAATATATGTAGGGTACTGTTTCATGGGCAAGTCAACTGGACAAATTTTCCACCTTCACATTCTGGTGCATATCACAACATGTCTCAAACAAGCTAAGGTTCAATACCTACTCAGACCCAAAAATTATTCTTTGATAAAGGAAATTTAATTAGAGAAGCAGGAGAACATCGTTTGTTGGAGGCCCAGGAATGTTCAAAAGTTAATTCATTGAAAAAGAAATTTGGAGATGACAGAAACCTCTTAAAATTTTGCATCCAGTACAGAATCAAAATCAAAAGAGCCATCACCCACATAAAAGCACCTCCTGACTTTATTTTAAGTAAATAGATAGCCAACTCATGCATGTACCTTGAGTAAGAACAGCCACTTTAACAGTCTTTCCAGTTCCCTTGGGCAGACTTACCTGTTATGGAGTACATGAAGGTAACACGTCTTTGCTTGTATTACAAAATCATGAGTCTAGTTTCCAATGTACTAGTATATGCAAAAGGATAATAGCTCACCGTTGCTCTTAATTGTTGATCATTATATTTAGGGTCAATGTTGAGGCGGAAATGGGCTTCCACTGTTTCGACAAATTTTGTACTTGCTGTTGCTTTAAGTAAAGATATTGCTGTCTTTAAGTCATACTCTTTTTTATTCTCCCTCAACTTTTGAATCTCCAAGAACCTCTTGGATCTCGTCTGGTGAGATATAAAAACAACAATTAACCTTATATTCGTTAAGCACATAAACTTTAAAAAGCCAAAATTACAAGCCCAGACACAATGACAATATTATTGGATTTTAACCCTAGCTTAGCACTCCCCATTGCCAGTGTAACGGAGATACAGAACATCAGACCTTACAGATGCAATTCCTCGATAGACTATCATGCAAGAGAAAGTGATCCACAAGAGCGTCCATTCACTAAAACTTACCCATAATTGGCTTCAAACAACCATCATGTAGACTCAGAGCCTATAGTATGAGAGTTGACTATGAATTAAAAAAGAAAAAAGAAATACAAGAGATATACAATAACAAATTCTCTACAAAGGAGCAATGAAATCCCATGTACTTAATTAAATCCTATACAAAAAATTAAGTCCCTCATTCACAGCAAATTAACATCAAGAAAATCATTTACAGTTTTACACTTACCCTGTCCCTCTTGAGAGGCAATGCAGCCTTGCCTTTCTTAGGTTTGGGCGTGACAACAGTGTTAGCAGGCGACCCATCACCACCATCCACTCCCTCCTCTCCGACCTTCTCGGCAACCTCAACCTCAGCCTCGGCGGCCAAAGCAGCCACAAATATACGATGATTCCTTGACTTAGCTTCCTTCTGCGAATTGACATCGACAAATTTACCGGCGTTTCTGGCTCTGGTCTTTAAAACCAAAGGATGGAAAGAGAAAGTCCGAAATAGAGGTTTGGGATTGAAGCAGCGAAGCGAGGGAGTGAGGTCTTGAGGGTGGACGGAGGCGGCATGCTTTAGCATGAAGGATGAAGGAGCGGTGCAGGTAGCCATGGCCGAAGGAACTGTGAGTTTCAGGAGGCAGAGGTTGTTGCTGAGTGCAGACTATCCATACAGAAGAGAAGATAAGGAGCCTTATCGTCTAGCGAAGCCCCATTTGGCTTCTGAAAAAGTAAATACAATCCAGAATGTTTCTCGGGGGAAAATATAAACTATAATTTTGATAAATTATTATTTCTGTAAAGAAATATAAGATTGGTAAATATATCATTTTTATATGTAATTATTATGTGGTCCTACAATTAATTAAATTAAGTTAAATTATCATAAGAATTATCCTATCACAGATCGGGGTAATAACTGATAAGGCATTTGTGATTGTGTTTTAATTTTTAAATATTATTTTCTTGTATATTTTTTGAATTATTTTTCAGAATAAAATGAAAATAAAATATGTTTGATTGAATTAAGTTAAAAAGAAGTCTTAACTGATAAAATAATCAGTAGCGATGGCTAGTATTTAATAATGATGGCTCATGATAATAATTAACTATAACTAATAATAATTTGAATGGTCAAATATAATGTTTTTTTGAAAATTAAAAATAAAACAAAAACAATTTAAAATGTTTACATTTTTATTTTAAAAACAAAAAATAAGAATATTTTTGCAAATATTTCAATCTCAAACATTTCTTAAATAAGTTTTTCATTTTTTAAAAAATAAAAAAAATAAATTTTGAAAACAAAATCAAACCCACCCTAATATAGTAACATTGTCATGTGTAATTTCTGTGGGTCAAAGTCACGTGTAGATTGAGATAAACAAACGTGCAAACTCGTTAATTGCAATCTTTTATACCCTGTCTGTTTGAAAATATAAATTATTTTTAATTAAATTTTATTCTTAAATAAAATAATTACTTACTTTTAAATTAATTTAATTTTTTTATATTTATCTTTATTAAATACTTTACGATAAATACAAAATCAATTATCAATATGGATATTTAAAAAAAAAATAATAATTATATCTTGAAAGACTAAAAATATCTTATATTTTTTAACATTCAACTTCTTAAAAAATATTTTATATTTTTTAACAGAGAAAATAGTTAATTATGTTATTTGGTTATGTTTAACTCTTACTCCTTGTAATTAAAAGGATGAACTTAATCAAAAACCTCAAATTTAAGCTCTAGGAATGTAGTAGTATGAGTGGCAAAGCTTCCATCCAAAATAATCCTAATTCAACTTCTTCTTTTTTTAAGGTTGTTTATTTTTCTATTACTTTTTAATCAATTAACTATCAAAATTAATTTTAATCAACAATAAAACTAAATTATACCATTATCAAAAATTGAGAAGAAACGTTATATTAGAAATGAATTTAAAATTCTAAATACATTAAACATATAATTTAAAAATTAATTTACTCATTTATCCTTTAAAAAACAACTTGAGTTTTTATTATTTTATTTTTTAAAAATATAAAAATTAATATTTTAAATCCGGAAAAATTAGTCTTTTAGTCCTCCAACTTTTAATTCACTTGTAACTCAGTCCCTCAATTATGACTCGCAGTGACTCAGTCCCTCAACTATGACTCGCCTATAACTCAGTCCCTCAACTTTTGAATCACTTACAATTTAGTCCCTCAACTTTTATTAATTTTTTTTTCATGTTAGTTTAGATCTCAAATTAATGAGCAAGAGGAGGATATTTTAGAATAATACATGAACATTTTTTATCACTCTTATTTGATAAAAATTTTTTAAAAAAAATTAAAAAATAAGGATTAAATTATAGGTGAATCAAAAGTTGAAGGACTGAGTCGCAGCGAGTTATAATTGAGGGACTGAGTTGCAGCGAGTTATAAATGAGAAACTGAGTTACAAGTGAGTTAAAAGTTGAAGAATTAAAAGATTAATTTTTCCTTTAAATCCTAAACACTTCATTTCAGGATTTCAGTGAATTAAAACTCGAGAATCAAGAAATCAAAACTACAGGTACAAAATAATTAAACACACATCTGCAATAGGACATGGCAACAAGAGCTACCTCTGACAAAAACAAAAGTTTGAGAGTAGAATCCTTTAGTTACCGATCATTAAGTCAGAAGGATATCCTATATATATATATATATATATATATTTATAGACAGCTTATGGAGATGGAGACCAGTAAGAATCTTCATCGTCGGTGGTATCATAAGCATGAGCATTATCATAAAAATAATCACAGCCACGGGGCACAGCAAATTCGGCCAGAATTTGCATTCCCTTTCCATGACTCCCATGGATGGCCTTCTCCGTCGAAATAGTCACTAGAACGCGGCCCCATACGGTGAGTTTTGGAAACTTGTGCATGGCCAGACCCAAGTTTTCAGCGTCAATATTGTCAGATCAGGGCCTCTCCAATTTTTCCCTCTACTTTTCCAATCTTTATCATTCATATCATTTTATTAGATGATTTTTTTTAATTATAAAATTAATGAAAGGTGAGGATTGAGAAAATGGAGGGAAAAGGATGGGGAAAAATAGAGGGCCCCAAATCCAACATTATGGCACTCATCAAAGATATGAAAAGGCTTTTTGTTTATACATGCTGGAACATATAGAAAAAAAGATATAAATCTATCTATTCTAAAGGAGACATCCTATCAAAGACATTATTTTTACTTGCATTGAAGAGATGATCAATGATCTAAAATTTCAATCAAAATTCAAACTCATATCAATGGATCACAATAGATCTCAAGCTAGATGGCACCCCCCGAACATAGCTAGATTATACTCAACACTGATGGTTCCATTAACATAAATGAAGTAACTGTTTGTGGAGGCATCATAAAAGGAAATTGGATAAAAAACTTTTCTAAATACCTTGATTATTATTTTATCACTCCTCTGAACTTTTTGAGTATCCTTAAGAGGCTCAACCTTTGTTAGAAAAGCAATTTTTTTAAAGTTAATGTCTACTCTAATTCTCTTAAAGTTCTTTTGCTTATTCATCATGATTTCAATGACAATTACCCTCTCTTTAAAACCATCATGAAAGTCAAAAACATTATTATGAGAGATTGGATGATCATTTTTTATCACGTTTATAAAAAAGCTAATAATTGAGTGGCTTGATTGGGACGCCAAGTCTTTAGCGATAGTTTAGATATTAAGATTTTAGATGAGCTAACTCTAAGGTGCAAAAGCTTTCTAGCGCTAACATGACTTTATTGTTGTTATTTATATGGTTTTTGCTATGGTCTTTCTCATTCCAAAAAAAAAAAAAAAAAACCATTATCGCACCCTAAGAAGCTCCAATATTCAAGCTTTGAACAAGCTCCAAGTATTTTAGGAACCCCCTTTGTGTTCATCGAATGGCCACCAATTACCCTTCTTGTCACCATCATTAGGCCCCAACTCCTGCAAGGCCTTGCTGTTCTTCATCTATATCTGATAGAAAAGGTTGGAGAATGCAGTAGTCTCAGCTACCATCGTTGGTGAGATGAATGGGATGAGAAACAGGAGGATCTGTGGCTTGTCATGAGGTCGAAGGCTACAATCTATTATAGGGAGTCAAGATTGAGGCAAAACCAAATTTTTGTTATCTTCAATTTCTCCTTATGTCCATCGTAGAGTAACGAGATGAGATGAAGGAAGGAAAGATGAGATTAGGTAAAGAGAAAAAGGTAGCCCATATTGATGGAAAAGGACGTGGTGGTTAGAGGAATCGAAGGACCTTTGGCTTGGTGGAAGCGATGGTAAGAGGAATCGGAGAATATGTGGCCTGGTAGAATAGGTGGTCCGAGGAATCAAGAGATTTGTGGCTTGTTGGAAGCTATGTCAGAGTCAGAGGAATCGAAGGACCTATGACTTGGCCTATTGGGGTTACAAGCAATGATTTAAAATGGAAACCAAGTTCAAGCCTAAAAAATTAATTTAATTGCAGGCTAGTGAGCGAGAAGCTTGACACTGTAGACCAAGCTGGACACTATTCATTAAGCCATGTTGTGTCTAGAGCCGGTTGCATAAATGGCTTGCCTGGATTAGATTGATTAATTATATATTGATGATTAATGAAACTTCTATTTTTTAAAAAAATCATATAAATCTTCACTGAAATCAGAAGTAACGTAACATAACATGACTTCCTATTTTTAGATTTCATTTTTATTCATCCAATTAACTGCCAGTTAAGTAACATTTGTTGGACCATAATATCCTTGATCAAAAGTTATTCTAGGTCACAAAATATAATTGAAGTAATTGCAATTGCTTCATCATCTTCTAAAGGCTTGCCTATAGTATTCTATGGATCTATGTTTACAATTATATCCTTTGTACAGTTCAAAACTAGTCAGACTAACTAGTCACAACAAAGTGAACTGATCACAACTTAATCACGAGCATTCTAACTATAGTTGATTCTCCAATAACCCCCCTGTATTCTTGAGGTGGGTAAAGTTGTATCAGCTAACCTCAGTTTAGTTTAATTTTCAAATATTCATAAAGTTTTGTAAATTATATAAGATAGTTGCAGCTTGAAACATGTGGCGGGATCACTCTTTCCCGTTGAAAGAAAAGATACAGCTCCATGTGCTCATTAGTTCTGTGATGAAGAACAGGATTGTGTGACAACAACACAGTGGTGAGATTATCACATAGAACAAGAGGAATGCTCTCCCAGCTGTATTAACTTTTACCTACCAATTCTGCATGCTTTGCAACCAAGTTAACTGAGCTTTGTAACAAAAATTCTCTTTGTTCATCATTAGAGCAATTAAGTTATACCTCCTCCGTTTTCAAATATAATAGATAAGAAAAACCATTCATCACCCAGATTATCCCTCAAAGTCAATGTTTATTCACTAGATTTAGTCCAAACTTTTTTAATTCTAATTTTTTTAATATAAAATAGTAATTTAATAATTATTTAAAATCACACAACATAGCAAACAAATAAAATAAAATTGTATATTTAATAAACTACTCTCAATATAAATAAATATAGAAACTTTATATTTTCGGCATACTTTTTATATTTCATAAAACATTAATATTGATTGATTTATGATTACATATCTATGTTAATAATATTCTCTCAATTTTGCACTATAACCATTTTTTTTTAAATATGTTTAAAAATAGAGATTTTTGTAGATATAGCATATGTTATAAGACCAAACTAAGAAAACACCCCAACATTTATTATATTTTGTATTATGGTTAATTTATTATATTTATCAATGATATACTATTGTATATTAATAATAAATCACTTGTAAAATTTTATACATTCAATAATAAATCCATTGTATATAAATGTGAACTGAACATACTCTCAAATTTTTAAAAATTTGGCTAGTAGACTAAATTGATCTTTAAAAAGATAAAAAAAATCAAGTACATTGATCGTGAAAAATATATTAACAAAAAATTATGGAAGAAGTTTTTGAAAATTCTAGGATGTAGCCCATTTACAATTAATTGGGTGTGATGTTTCCTTTTTATCCCTAAAACAAAAAAAATTGTGTAACAGAATAGCAAAACTCTCATAACTGAATGATTACAATCATGACCCATTTATAACCATATATCACTTTAATATTTAAACACTTTTGAATACTTCACCATTAGTTTAATAGACATAGTATATTTCAGATTTTAGATTTGAAGAGAAGGAGTGTTTCTATCATTTCAATTTAACTTAAATTAATTTGGCCACATTGCCAAATATTTAAAATGTTAGGCTGTTATTTTTGTTTGGTCTTATTAAATGGGCTATATGTGCAAAATTTCCTATAAAATAAGACATGGCATTACATAATTGATAATTTATAAACAAGCAGCCAAGAAGAGCCTAAGTTTAAAATATGCGTGTTATGTCATGCTAATGATGTTTTGTGTGTGACAGAGACAGAGTTGACATATTTGCTTGTATTGTAGCCACATTCAGCATGGCAATGTTATAAGTGCCTTGTTTATATTTGTCATGGTGCAATGAATCAATTCAATGGATTCTTTCATATATCTTACACTTCGCATACCATCTTCTTATATTCTGTCTTAAGCTTAACATCAAGAAAATGGATTCGAATGACACAGTGTCAAGAAAATGTGCGTCAAGCTTGATTTGAGCTTTCAGAGAAGAGCATTCGAATAAAATCGAAGTTAAATATGTGAATCTACTGAAGCTAGATAGCTATGAACATGTTTAAAGATGTGAAATCTTTGCGTACTTTTCCGTAGTGAGAGTGGAAACTGAATCAAGCTAGAGACTAGAAAACAGAGCGTGCGGAGGGAACCAGAGCTTTTGGCGATGAGCATCAGAACCATTCTTTCTAGATGGTCCACCGACTGCAAGCAATAGCTGATCCATTCTAAAAGGTCAATCTCTTGCCAGCAATGAGGTTGACAAGTAGCTTTGGCCCAAGATTTACAGACCCTGGGGATCACAGTCACCCTCTTGTCGATGGAAACTTTGCGAAAGATAATCCCTAATGTGTCCGATATCAATTTGACCTAACTTCAATTTCGAGGTTGATTCCATGCTTTCTCCTTCTCTTCGCCTCTTTGTCCCCATTCTTTCTGTTATCTAATGAAAAAAAAGGAAGAATTTGTGCAGTTAGGTTTTCAAATCGAGGTTTAAAAACTGAATGACTCAGATCAAAGAGAGGAGAAATGAAAATGGGACAAATGAGAAGGGAAGAAGAAAAGCCAAAAGAAGTAAGAACTGTGATGAAGAGAAGAGGCATTTACTTGGAGAATTCATTTTCTGTAGAATTGTAGAGGCGAGATAAAGCAAAGTTGAGGGAGGCAAGGGACGGGACTTTTAAATCATTTTGAACCCTTAAATACTAAAATTAGCGGCACCTTTTCTTTAAAAGAAGCTGACACTTTTTTCCATGGTTAATGGTTTTTTTTTTTGAATTATACATTTACAAATTGTCCTAAATTCAATTGCAGGTTATTTACTTAGGTTTTGTTTGGTATGACAAAAGAGTTTTTAATAAAATTAAAATCATAATTAAAATTTGAATCGAAATTAAAATTGAGTTTTAAAAGTATATTTAGTGTGAAGATGAAATCTTGATATATTTTTAATAAATATATGTAATTAAAATAGAAAAGATCAAAGTACTATTTTTTTAAAATAAAAAAAAGCTATCTCCATCTATCAAGCCTAGCAATGCCATCATTAATGACCCTAAAATCATCTCCCAAATCAATATCATTGGCATCTTCTCTGTCAAGGGTTGTGTGGCAACACCAACTCCAATGATCACTCCTAATCTCAAACTCTGAAGGCTCAGATCGTGCTCGCCCATTCTCTCTTCTTCTCATGATCATCATTTCTAACTCTTCCTAGGTCATCATTAGTCTTTGTTTTTGCAAACATTCACCGCAATTCTTAGTTGAAGCTTTGTCTTCTTATTTGATTCTCTATACTAATTCAATCTTCTCCACCAAGGGTTGCATCTTCTTTGGCCATGGTTTCCCTTGCTCCTATATTGATGTTGAAATCATCAAAAGTTGCAATGGATGTGTTGATGTTGAGCTCCGCCATTGCATCTGTCAAGTCATTGGTGGTGGTCGTTGCCTGACACTATGATGGCTAGGACATTGGCCTGTGAATGAGAGGGGGTGACGGTGGGTGAGGTGAGGGAGATGATGATGAGGGTAGAAGTCAGAAGAAAAAATAATTCCATAAAATCAAACCAATTTCATAACTACTTTGATGGAATCTAATTTTGACTTTTTTCCTTAAATCAAGATTTTTAGAAATTGTGATTAGAGTCTACCAAACATACTTGAACGTGGAATCTGTTTCCAATCCTGTTTCTAATATCAAGATTCTTATTTATCAAACATGACCTTAGAAAAGAGGCATTTTATTGTTTTGATTGTCTTCAGCTCTGCTTCATTTCTATTTCTATTAATTGTTACTGTTTTTCTGGCTCTGTTGCGTGATGGGTTTAACTTGTTTGAAATGTTCTCTGGCTTTGTTGCGTGATGGAGCATGTTTCAATTTCAGTTTTTGATGCTGCGTTAGTGGTCTTCCTTCAAGCAATATTTTATTCATTTTCTTGTTAACCTTCATAATCCATAGCGAATGCATTTAGGATGAGCACCGTGTGCTCATTATACGTGTGGCTCAGTCAGTCAATTTGAGCTTTTCATTTTAATTTGAAATAGTCTCAGTGATTCATTTAAGTTAATTTTTAAATATAATGTTTATTAATATACAAATTATAAAAAAATTAATATTAATTTTAAATTATCTTCTGTACTTATCAAGGAATATGATACTTATCACCTCTGATGAAACTCAGATCATTTAGATTTAAAACTTTTTTTATTTTGCATTTATTAAAATAATTTTTTTTAAAAATATAAAACATTTTAATAAATCTATTCATTATCAATCTGAATAGTATAAATATCTAAACATAACCCAACTGTTCAAATCTAATTTCAATAACTCAAGTTAATATTAAAAAATTTAAAACTTTACAAATTAAGCATTTATATATGCCTTGACCAGTTTAAATTTAATATTAATTTTTTTTATAATTTTTTATTAATAAACAGAATATTTAAAAATGCTTACAAATTAACTTAAACGAATAACAAATATCATTTTAAAATAAAATCGAAGGCCCAGTTGAACCACATTCTATAAGCACACGGTACTCATCACAAGATGCATAATCCATATGCGGTGTGTCTATTGCATACAAATATGTTATTGCTATCACTAATATATTATAATATCCTTAGACCAAATTATATTTTCAATATACTCACTTCTTATCATCTATAATATATATGGGTTTGGTTTTTAATCAAAGCCAAACTAAAGCTATGGAGTATGAATACTCTTACTTTGTATAATACCACCTCTGCTAGCCCAAATGCGACTGATCGAAATATGTATATCCTCATATAATGCATCTTGATTGATTGATTGATTATAATGATATTCAAAGATGTTTGATGCTACGTTCCACAAATTAATTTTTGTTTAGATTAAAAAATAGAGTAAAATTCACAATCTCCCATCTATTTTGTTTCAATTACATACATACCTACATACATATATATATATATATATATATATATTTTTTTTTTTTTAAAATTCTTATGAACTTCTCAAAATCAAAACTTACATAACACTCACCTCTCCTCTATTTTAAAAGATTCCTTCCATGTGATAAACAAGTTTAAAATTCATTTAAATAAACTTATTTATATAGTAATTTTTAAAATTTTAAATACATAAGTTGATAAAAATAATATTTCAAATATACATACATACATAAAAATTAAATAAATTATAAAGTTTAAAAAAATTAGGAATTTAATATAGTGAGGGGTAAATTAATTAGCATAATTTACTTCTTTTATTAATTTTAATATAATGTATTTTATTAATTTAAATTTCATAGTATATCTTAAAATAGGAAGAGAGAGAAGAGTTTAGATTATGAGGGCATATTAGTAATTTTAAAATTATTTTTAAAAGACATAACATTTTAGGATATTTAACAGAATATTTTTAGTAGTGTTAAAAAATGAACTAAAATATAGGTTTTGAAAATAGAAGGAACTTCAAAGGAGGCCATTGTATTTTATTCTTTAAAGCAGGGCCCTGGAATGATCAAGCCTGAGAAATTAATTATCTTTCTTCCTCAAAATACCATGGTTTACCGGATGATTATTTGTTGCAGGGAGTTCCTGCATCAACCTAGGGGCGTGAATCTAACATGCAACAAAATGTATCAATGCTTTGCATTCAACTTTACCAGCTTCACGTATCTTCAACTTTAGAAGACCCGGATTCGAATTTTGATCGGTTTCTTTATTAAAGACACATCATAAGGGGAAAATAATTACACAGCAAGTAAAGCGAAAGCAGATCATTGCCAATTGTGTTCTCTTAGCATGATATTCTACTTTCAGATCATAACATGACAAAAGAACCATATTGGAGTTACAAACAATATGGATATATGATCATCATCTGGCCTGAGCCGGATCAAAACAGAAAATGCTGGAGCCAAAATATTCCATCTAATTATACTTCGTCCCCAAAGTCATCCTCATCATCGCTTAAAGAATCATAATATACTACAAAGACGGCAAATCCTCGCAAAGAACCGTGAGATTTGGGAACTTTGTTCTCCTGAAAGAAGTTTCCAAGTTAAGCACTGAGTATATCACGAACACCCTTTGTGGTTATCGCATGATTAGTCATTCTAAGATGCTTCAGGTGTGGCATCGTAGCAGCTATCACCAAGGCTTCATCCTGCAAAGGCTTGTCAGCAAAAAGCAAAGAGACCTCATTCATGTTCCGACACAACCTTTCCAATTACAGCTTGCAGTTCTTTCCGATCACTTCAAGCTCATTCGCACTCAAGTTCACACAATTGTTCGCGTCTAGATAAGTGGTCGACGACAACCTTCCTGCAATCTTCTCCATCATAGAATCACTTATGCTGCACCCGGCACACTCAAAGGTATGAAGACAACCCGTACTTGCATCACGCATAGAAGAAACCCCGCAAAAGAAAATCGAGAGTTATAAGCCTCGGTCAGTATCCTGGTAGTACATTGTTTAAATCCAATGGGTTCTATGTTATACTATTCCTAAAGGTTGAGCATTCCATTTTATTTTCGATTCAAAGTAAACAGTGTAGAAAAGAATATTAAGAAAAGCGTGGTGAGAATTGAAAGATGTGCAAAATATGCTCACTTGTCCTCAGTGGAAAGGAAGAAGGAATGAGATATTGGAGACCATAAACACACAGCAAGAGCATGAAGGGAACCAGAGCTTTTAGCTGTCAGCATCTGGACCATTCTTTCTCGTTGGGAAGCCGTCCGGTAATAGCTCCAGTTTATCTCTTAAGAGGTGAACTCACAAATTTGGCCCTTGATTTGCAAACCCAAGGCATCACGGGTTGCAAAAGATGAGAACAAGTGCGTCGGGCATTAATTCATCCCAACTTGGATATTCCAATGCTGCTGCCACCTGTAATGATTTAAATTTTAAATTAAATAAATTTTTTTCAATTGATAATTAATTAGTTTGAATTTTATGATAAAGAAGAGCTATGATATATTAGAATTTATACTACATATTTATATGAAGATTTAGAGTTCAAATTTTACTTTAGTCAAATGTTATTTTATTTTTTTGGAAAAAGTACCAAAGAGTCCTTACTATTTATTATAGAAATATTATAAAAAAATAATTGAAAAAAAATTGATAGGGTCTTCTTTTAAAATTTTCTCAATAAATTTTGGGTCTATTTTGTAAATTTCTCCATAAGTTATTATTTGATTTTCGGCACCTTCTTAGTCGGTGTATCAGGCAGAAGAGACAGGAAGAGCTCGTGATTTTTTTTATTATTTTCCTCTCTTTGTTTTTCGATCGTGTTCTAGGACCAGAGAACTCTGGAAAACTCTACCATTTTCTGTCTTCTCCTTCTCCCCTACCATCTGCAACTGTTGAGGTGTGTGAGTGAGAGAGAGAGTTTCGACCATCGTTGCATAGGTGTTGAGTTACCGTCTCTCCTCCTTCTCTCTCTCTTTAATCTCGTTTTGAGCTGCTGAGAGGGCCAGAGATCAAAACTCTGGACATGTTCATCGTGTGCTCTCTGACTCTGCTTCTCTCTACTAGCCTACCCTTGCCGCCGGCGAAGTGGGAGCTTGTCACTCTCGTATGATGCCAGGCCCTCAGACGTGCTCTCTGTTTTGTCTTCCTCAACCGCTGCTGTCCTCGTCGTTCTTGTTCGCGCCCTGCTATGAACGTCTGTGTGCCGCTGCATTCTTTTTTGTCCTCTCTCGTCTGTACGTTGCTAATGTTTGTGTGAAGCGGAAGATCTTTTGCTGCTGAAGGCCGCCAGATTTCCACATCTTCCCCTGTTCGTACCGTCTCTGTTCTGATTTTTCGTCTATGCTGTCAACTTGAAGTGCTGAGCCGCATGGTTTATATTCTCCTCTACTTTCCTGTTTGTTGGTCGTGTGAGCTCGTGTTGTGCTTGTATTCTCAGCCTTTAATTTCCTTTTTCTTCTCAGCATGGGTGTCGAGTTTATGTGTGTGGTAAGTTCAACTTCTCTTATTCTTTATTGTTGTTGGTTGTTCAAACTTCAATCATAAACTTTATGGATTGTCGATCATTCTCCCCTGTTTTTGGTGTCACTGCTGTGCTCATGGTTTAAATTCTCATATGCTCCATAGATGGGTGAATACCACTTGTTTTTTTTTTCTCGGCCAGTCTGTACATAGATATTGAAGTGGATAGAAAATTTATTTATTTATTTATTTTCAATTTGCTCTATGGCTATGCATGAGTAAGGATAGGAATAGTGTTGAAGTAAGCTTGAATTGAGGATTAGGAAGCTTATTTTGAATGGCAATCATGCTTTAAGCAACTTGTTATTGTAACGAAGTAATCTTAATTATTGTGGCATAGGATATGTGGTGGTTGTACTATGATTAATAAAAATTATATATATATACACACACACATACACACTTGATTAAAATTTAGTATAAGAATTGGAAGGCAAATTAAAATCTAATCAAAGTGTCACATAGAAAGGTAGACATGTAAAGTATTGAAAGGATTAAAGAAATTGAGATTGGGTTAATTAAATTATAATGACTTAGAGTTCGATTGGTTATAGTGTTACCAATATTGGGAGATAATTTATTTGACTAGAGTAAGGCCATTAAATTGTTCACCACCTTGAATAGGATGCTTAGAGGAATGGAGACATGGATGAAGTCGAAAGAAATGAATTTTGGTTCTTGGCATACTAAAGGTAAGTGAATAGCGTCCCAACTGATTTTTTTAATCAAAATTTTCTTTACTAGAATATTACGTTTTTCTGAAAATCATTTTAATATCATTAATGTGATTACTGGATATTTGTTGATTAACATTACTTTATTTTGAGAAATTAGCTTTACCAAATTTGAAATGTTATTTGATCAATTAAATCAAGTTTGGACTTTGATTATGAGATTTTTATTTTATCAAATATTGGATTGATACAGAGAATGATTATTGCGAGTTTAACTTTGAAAAGTTTTTGATTATTTGATAAAGGCAAGCATGAGCGTTAGATATGAAATTTTATTCTGGAAAGTTTCAATGCTTAAAAGTATTCATGTGAGTTTGAATTTGAGAATGAGAACTGTATCTTGAAAGTGATGATTTTCTCGCATGTTTGAAAATGGTTTTAAAAAGGGACTGTATACAGAACACTGGTTGCTAACGGCAGTTCCGTTAGCCCTTGGCGTGCCATGGTACACCTAGCTAGCAGGGTGTTTATAGGAGGTGGTAGCCCCGTGCGATGGCCAACGCACGTGGAACGGAGGGATGGTTATTTGTGAGCATCGTACTCACGTTTGTTTCGTGGCTTCAGCCGCGTTTGTTACCCTAGTGGACTGTGTGTCCACGTTTGTTTCGTGGCTTCGGTTGCGTTTGTTACCCTCGTGGACTGAGTGTCCACGTTCGTTTTCGTGGCATAAGCCGCGTTTAATTAGTTACCCTCGTGGATTGTGTGTCCACGTTTGTTAATTATTCTGATAAGTCCCTATAATTACGAATCCAACTATTTGATCATTCCATTGATGTTATTGGTAAATTATTTATAAATATTTATTTTATTTATGTGCTTCTTGGAATCAAGTCCTATTAACATTTGCCATGATAATTCAATGATTTAAGACTAAATTTTACACTTTTATAGAGCTATTCTATTTTAAAGTGTATTAAATTTTTATGAAAGCTGTTGTCTCTTTGACTCACACAATTATTTTAAACATTTTCTTTTTATTCATGTTCTATTATTTATTGTTGGGACGTTATTCACTGAAAATTATTATTTTTGGTCTTAGATATGTTAACTGATGTTGTGCCTTCCGCTAGTCCTTGAGGGGCTGTAAGATTCAGTTGAGATATAAAGCTATAATCAAACTTCTTTAAAGTAAATTTCTTATGTCAGGTGCTCCACATAAGATATGGTTAGGGTCCTCATCCTTATTATTTATATTTTGTTATTTGTTGATCGAAAGAGAGTTTCTTGCTGCTACTATTGTTTTGTAAAATATTTATAGATTTGTTTTTAGGAAATTTTATTTTAAGGGGAGATTCAATCAAAACTTTTTTTTAATATTAAACCTTTTATTCGCATGGTTTGTATTGAGGATGGTTTAATTTATTATCCAATATTTTTGTGATTTAAATTAGAGTTTTCATGCATAAAGACTATTGGGATATGGGTACTATCCCTATATTCTGTGCCGAATATGTCCTATTTTTGGGGTGTGACAATCCTGTTAACAAAATTGAAATTTGTGTGGTCGGGTTTCTCAATCTTAGCTTGGAATGAAACGAACACTGCATACTTTTGAAAGATGATCACTCATTGAAGGGGTGAAAGAAGGAGAGGTTTAAATAGGGCACAGGCGCGGCAGGATAAAGCAGGCTTCAGTGCATAAAAACCTAAGTTTTGAAAGTGGATAGCATTAAACGCCACAATAAAGGAGTATTTGAAGATTAGTATATGGAGATTGAATATTTCATACCGAATTGCTCTCCACCCCGTCCTTCTCTTGTCTCTAACGTCATTTCATCCCCTTCCTCTCTTGCCGGCCACGTCATAAGCTTCAGCCATGGCCTTCTCCTCCGTCTCCTTTCCTATATAGGTAGAGCGTCCAATGATGAGGATCTGCAGCGAGACGTCGACGACGACGTCCATTCTCCCTCATTGATCCACAGAAACATAGTGCTTATAGATGTTCTTCTGACGGTGCGTGATGGCGATGTGCGGGATGTTCTGCTCAGTTGCTCACTGTGGTGGCTGACGTGCGAGACGATGATTTTCTCGACCATCTCAATGATGCTGGTGCTCGCTGCTTGAAGCAATTGAGTGTAGTCATTACACTAAACTGGTTTCAGGAAGCAGCTGGCCTTATCGAGCAAGGCCTTCCTTTTGGCAGCGACATTGGAGGGTGGAATCGCCGTCATGACAACTCTGTTCGAAGATCTCCATGATTCAGAAAAAACATCATAGCATCATTTATTTAATTTGAGTTTAGACTCTAGAGAGAATGGGAGCAAAGAGACGAGGGCAATTAAATTTTGGCTAACTTTTGATGGATTTGAGGATTAATTTTTTCCCCCTTAATTCATGACATACTCCCCTGGTTCATCTTCTGGAAATCTGGATTCAAAATACAGGATATTGAAAACAATTTTTTTCAATTATATTCACATTTCATTTGTTATTTTTTTAAAATAAACAATAATAAAAAATATTTAATAAAGGCATAAATAAAAAGACGTAAAATTTTTTAAGAAATTATTTTTTCAACTAATATTTAATTTTTTGAGAACAAACAAGGGCAAAAGGTTCAGGTGATTCTTAACCATCTGCTTGATTATGAGCTAATTAAGTAATTTTGATGATATTTATTGAATTTTTTTAGGATACTAAAAAAGATAACTACTTTTCCGGGGGGGAAAACTATTCTATTAGATGAATTGTATTTACAATCAGATAAACAATCATAACTGGGCTAATGGTCAAGATAATCCCTATAATCACTAAATTTGCGATTCCAGCGCCACTTTCATAACTCAGTGAAACAACTTCATTAAAATGAAACAGATCATGTGAAGATAGATGATATTCTACTTTCAAATGATAACATAACGATATGCAAAATATATGGCAAATATTGTCATCATCATCTGCACTCCGCAGGATTCCTACAAAAAACCTATTACTATTAGTACCACATGTCCTAAACGACACCAATCAACAGGATAACTATAAGGATCTTCCATGTCGTGCTCAGGCCACAAGTCATGACCAGATAAATACTTCGATCCCTGCCAAAGATGCCACTTATCACGATCATATAAATAAACCGGTTCCTCCCAAGGAATAGTGAGATTTGGAAACTTGTTCTCCCGAAAGAAGTTCCCAAGTTGAGCACCTCGACACCCTCGCAGATCCAAATATTCAAAGCTTTGGACAACCGCCGAGTATTCGACAAACACACTCCGAGGTTATCACATGAAAAATCATTTCAAGATGCTTCAGGTTTGGCATCGTAGCAGCAATTGCAAAGGCTTCATCATCCTCCAAAGGCATGTAAAAGGCAAACCAAGGTTCTATAATTTTCATAAAACTAAAAGGAATGTTTCTATAATTTTGACAAACGAAAGGTTATTTTATTTTAATTACTCGAAATTTTCATACGTTAGTATATTTGTTTCATACAGTCATAGATTCATCCAAATTAAATTTGATGCCACATTCCACAAATGAGTTTTTCTTTGGTTGAAGTATAGGTATAGGTAGTAAATTATGGAATTGATGATTAATTATAAATATTAACCACATAATGCTCATGTAAGTTTGCTAAATTTATCAAGTTAAACATAGAGGAATAAATTCATGGGACTTACCGAACATTAATTTTCTTATATGGGACTAAATTATCATTTTCCCAAATAGAGCATCAACAATATTCTTTCTCTCGCAAGTTGTCCTCCCCACAAAAACCTTGCCTTTTTTCTCATGTGTTAAAAAGCGAGTAATATTGATTGAGCAACATAAAATTAGAACAGCTCTATACTTAAGAACCAGGTGGCAGCAGCAAGTTAATTTGAATCCTGGAATGACAATTTTCCTGTCTTTCTTCATTCTCCATGAAAATCAAAGCAAAGATGAAAATAGCCTCAATAGCCGCAAACTTGATTTCTTTGATAACGTAACAAAGGATGAATAATATTATGGCCACGAATTAAGCGTACGGTAGAATATTATTCAACTACACGACCATTTCTATTATTTTGAAGATAAGAATAGATATATAGAAGTTAAGAAATTTAATGACGGTCTATTGATTCCTGCTCAAATGGAAAACTAAGGCATGCTTATTTTGAATTAGGCAGTGTATCTTTTCAATAGATATGCTCCATATATGAATGTCTGTAAAATCAGACGGATATTCATCCTAACTCAATATTGGCCCCCTAGGCAAACGGTCAAGATAATCCCTATAATCACTAAATTTGCGATTTCAAAATATATGGGAAATACTGTCATTATCATCTGCAACAATAACAAGCCAAATTCCAACAGAAGACCTATTATATCATAAACAGCATCAATCAACTCATAAGCATCATCTACGTCGTACACGTAAAGGAGGACAGGCCACATACCAATACCATTATGCAGATAATATAAATACTACGGTCCCTCCCAAAAAACAGTTAGGTTTGGAAATTTGTGCCTGAGAAAAAAGTCCCCGAGTCGAGCATCCTGAGACCAGCGCAGATCGTCCATGAATTCAAGCTTTGGACAAGCACTGAGAATTCTTCTAACACCCTTCGTGGTTATCACATGCTCAGTCATTTCAAGATGCTTCGGGTTTGGCATCGTAGAAGCAAGTAGGCTTCGCAGAAGGCTTGTATTTACGAACCCAATAGTCCAAATTCATGTTCCTACACAAATTTTCCAACAGCTTGCAGTTCTTTCCTATCACTTCAAGCCCCTTCTCACTCAACTCCATACAATTGCTCTCGTCTAGAAACTTGATTGATGACAAACTTCCTGCAATCTTCTCCATCATGGAATCACTTAAATATATGTTGTAATATGGTATTCTAAAAGTATGGAGACAACCCGCACTTGCATCACCTACAGATCATGAAACGCCACAAAAGAATGTCACAAAAAGTTAATAGGCCTCTTGTCAGTTTCCACGTTAGTGCATTCGCCCTTTTATATTCATTCTATGGGTTCTTTCTCACTCCTTATGAATACTAAGAAATGGGTAGTGAGAATTAAAAGATGGGTGCAAAATATGCTCTCTTGTCGGCAATGGAAGTGAAAATGCAATCAGATGGGAGATAATAAACACAGAGCTTGCGAAGCGTAGCAGAGCTTCTGGCTATTGGCATCTGCAACATTCTTTCTCGTTGGCCATTTGGCTGGAAATAGTATTCCCCATACATAATGTCAATCTCTTGCCAGCTGAAGTCACAACTTCGTAACATGATTTGCAAACCCTAAGCATCATGCCCTTCTCTAATATCCTTTTTAATGTCCCAATTTCTCCATTTTTTTTCATTTCTCTTTGAATCTTCTATATAAATAAGAGGCATTTTAATATGTTGATATCCCAAAATAGTGAATATTTGTATTTTTTTACAATTTTTTAACTAAAAATATCACAAATACACTATTTTATTTTTGAAAGATCATAAAAAAAAATATTCACTATTTTAGGACATTAAGGTATCAAAATGTCTCTTAAAAGTTAATAATCTAAAAAAAATAAAAAATAAAATTGAGAAATTGAAACATTATAGGGAACGTTGAAAAAGTCACACTGATACCCCTAACTGCAGTCACTCTCACACAGTGAAACTTTGAAGAAGGTGAAAAGTGCCTCGGCTATAATTCAACCCAACTTGGAGATTCCCATGCTGCTGTCATCATAACAATAATTGAAATGTTCGTGAGGTTAGGTTTCTCAACTAAAAGAACAAGAAGAAAGGTGGGGAGATTTTAATGGGAACATAAAGGAGGATTCAGTGGATGAGCATTAAACGGCACAATTAATAAAGGATGATTAATTTGAAGATAAGGATGCATGGGTAAATGGAGAAAACCGAAAAAGCTGCTTAGGAAAACTGAGAAATTAAAATAAAGAAGAATAAGAAGAAAGGTTGCGTGGGAAGATGAACAAAATGAGTGAGAGCAAGTGTATAATTATGCTATGCTATTACTTCGACTGCCCACGTATCCAAATTTGATGCCACATTCCGCAAATTATCATTTTTTGTTTGAAGAAAAGGTATATAGGTAGTAAAAAAAAAATGTTTGGTTCTTTAAATTTTCACGCCTGAGAAATCTTTATTACTCAAAATGCCAGTTTTTTTTTTTTTTATTTTATCAAACCTAACCTCACGAACATTACTTGTTCCTGATGGGCGTGAGGCTCTAACATGGTAGTAGAAAGGAACACGTTTGTCAAGATGTTTCTGAGGTTAGACATCGTGGAGGCAATTTCCTACAAAGCCCACGCGCGCTCATGTTCATACAATAGCCGTATCCAATAGCCTCACGTATACTCGAGGTGGGTGAAGTTTCATCAGCTAAGTACTTTGAGTTTAGTTTTCAAATATTCAAAACCTGAAGTTGATCATATAACATACCTTACTAAGGTGTTTGATGCTGCTACTTTCCACAAACGAGTTTGTCTTGGGTTAAAATAATGGCATTCAATAATCGCTTAGCCTCCCGTATACTCAAGGTGGGCAGTCTCTGTTCTAGTGAATCCCAGCATGCAACTCGCTTGGAGCCTATTTGGTCTTTATTAGTATTATTTTTGTTTTTAAAACTGTTTGTAATATAATTTTTAAATTTTTTTTTCAATACAAAACAAAAGGAAAAAAAACTCTATTTGGTTGGGGTAAAACTTACAGTATTAGGATTAAAAGAGTAAAAAAAATATTTTATAAAATTAAAAAACTAAAATAAAATATTATATAAAATTAAAATACTAAATGTATAATTTAGTCTTAAATTTAAAACATTCCTCCAAACAAGTTTCTTATTTTTTTTGTTTTTAAAAACAAAAAAATTGTTTTTGAAAACAAAAACCAAACAAGATTTCTAAGCTTTCGTCTATCAAGAAAATTACCGAACGGCTATGTTCTTGGCATGAACTTTCAAGCCTGAGAAATTTGGGTCTGTTTGGTTTCTGTTCTTATTTTTTTGTTTTTAAAAACTATTGTATAATACAGTTTTTAAAAATTATTTTTAAAACAAAATAAAATAAAAATTTGTTTGGTTATCTCAATTAAAAAGTAGTATTAGAATTAAAAAATAAATTAATAATGATGGTTATAGGGAGTCAATGATAATGATTAATAATAAAAATTGATCAAAGTAATTATAATTTTCAATAATCAAATATAGTGTATCTTAAAAATAAAAAAAATAAAACAAAACAACTCAAAGTTGTTTCTATTTTTTTGTTTTAAAAAAAATAAAACAGTTTTGAAAATAACTAAATAAAAAATACTTATCCATATAAATTTTTAAATTTTTCTATTTTTAAAAGAAAAAAAATTTCTTAAAAATAAAAAACAAACAAGCCCTTTGTCTTTCTTCCTCAAAATACCATTGTTTAGTCGATGATTATTTGTTGCAGGGAGTTGGCTCTAACATGCAACAAAATTGATCGATACTCTGCAATCAACTTTGCCAGCTTCACATATCTTCAATTTTAGAAGACTCGGATCCCATTTTTTATGTTTTTTTTTTTTTCGTTCACTTAAAGGCACATCAAAAGGGGCAAATAAAGCTGTACACAGCATGTACGTAAAGCTAAAGCAGATCATTGTCAATTGCGTTTTCTCTTATCATATATAAGTGAAGATCGACAGTATGAATATGATCGTCATCTGCACTGAGCCAGATCAAAACATAAAATGCTAGAGCCAAAATATTCCATGGAATTCGTCCCACAAGTTCTCGTCATCATCACTTAAACAATCATAATATACCCCAACGTCTGATCCCATTGAAGGCGAATCCTCCCAAAGAACCGTGAGATTTGGAAACTTGTTCTGCAGATAGAAGTCTCCAAGTTGACCATATTGAAACCCGCGCAGATCCAAAAATTCAAGCTTTGGACAAGCACAGAGTATTCGACGAACACCGTCCGAGGTTATTACATGATTAGTCATTTCGAGATGCTTCAAGTTTGGCATCGTAGCAGCAATCGCCAAGGCTTCGTCGTCCTGTGAAGGCTTGTCAGCAGAAACCCAATGGTTCTCGTTCATGTTCCTACAGAACCTTTCCAACAGCTTGCAGTTCTTCCCGATTACTTCAATCCCATTCGCAGTCAAGTTCAGACAATTGCTCACGTCTAGAAAAGTGATTGACGACAACCTTCCTGCAATCTCCTCCATCATGGAATCACTTATGTTGCACCCCGGCACACACAAAGTGTGGAGACACCCCGCACTTGCAACACGCACAGATCAAGATAAGAAACACAAAAGAAAGTCACAAAGTTAAAAGCAAAGATTGAATGACTTAATGGGCTCTATCCTATTCCTTAGGTTTAGCATTCCATGTTATTTTGTATTCCAAGAAAACGTGTGAAAAAGAATATTCAGAAAATATGCTTACTGATCGGCAATGGAAGGGAAGATGTAGTCAGATTGGAGACCAGAAACACAGAACTTGTGAAGGGAACCAGAGCTTCTGGCGACAAGCATCTGCAACATTCTTTCTAGCTGGCCAGGTGGCTGGAAAAAGCAGCTCCAGTTCAAAATGTCAATCTCTTGCCAGCAATGAGGTGAACTCACGACTTTGGCCCATGATTTGCAAACCCTAGGGATCACGGCCAGTCTCTCAAGGAGAGAAACTTTGCAGAAGATGACAACTAGCGCGTCGGCTATTAATCCATCCCATCTGGGATATTCCGATGCTGCTGCCATTCTAACAAAATTGAAATTTTTGTTGTTGTCAAGGTTTCTCAAATTGGAATGAAATGAAAACTGTATGAACAAGAAGAGAAGAAAAAAGATTTAAATGGGCCACACAGGCGGGAGGAATATAAAGCAGGATCCAGTGGATGAACATCAAATGGCACAATTGATAAAGGAGGGTAAATGGAGAAAACCGAAAACGCTGGTTTGAGAGAGAAGATGAAAGGTTGTCCGGGAAGATTAACAAAATGAGAGGGAGGGGATTGAACAGTTTACAACTTTAAATGGAAAAGTAGAGAAATGCGGCGGCCAAAATAAATTAGGAAAATTTCATTAAACTCCTCTCACAAAACTTACTGGAAACATCATTTCAATCCCTATGGTAACCATTTGGTCAAAGTTGAAGTTTATCTTTCGAAGGAAATGACACAAATAATTCTAATTCCCTACGTTTTATTTTCCATGTAACACTAGCTCATTTTTTTATATAAATTATTTATGTGTCTAATTTCACTTATTTATATTTATAATGATATAATGCTACTGCTAAAAATTACAAATTTTATATATGTCAATTATTCATTTCCATATGTCAGTCCTTCATTTTTTTTATATAAGTTGTTTACGCACGTAATTTCACTTATTTTTATTGATAATAGTATTATATTATTAATAAAAGTTTTTAATTTTTTTTTTTACATTAATTATTCATTTACTACATCGATCAGCTGGAAACTTTCCCTACATTAGTTGTTTTTATTAAAAAGGATTAGAGTTATTTGTATTATTTTCCTCAAATTTAATTTCCATTTAATCCAAATGGGACTCATAGGGATTAGATTAATGTTTCAGAATTTTAGAAGGGTTGATTGTAAATAAGTTTGGTACGTAGTCTAATGAAATCTTCCCCAAAATGAATGAGTAAACAAATAAGGGTGGCAATTACCTTTTTTGTCATCTTCCCACACGACCTTTCTTTTCTCATGCTGTCAGTGGTTACAATTATTTTGTTTTTAATAAATGTGACAACAAATGTGAGCCGGCCAAAAATTTGCTATTTTAGATGAATGCTTATTTTAAATTTCAAGTCTAAGCCGCTAGCCCAAAAATGTTCAATGTTAAGTTATACTACTATATTATAAAATGCATTAATGTTAATTTTTAAATTAAATACATATACATCCGTTTTATTTTATCTTAATCAATGTAATTACAAGAATCTCCATTTCATTTTTAAAATTTTATTTTCAATTTGTGACTTTAAATGTCATTTTTAATGCTTCACCTTCAGTGACTTTATCCTTGTAATTTATTTACCACATCCAAATTTGACGCCACATTCCACAAACCATCGTTTTTCTTGTGTTGAAGAAAAGGTGTGGGCAGTAAAAATACTTGGTTCTTTAATTCTTCACGCCTGAGAAATCTTTCGTGCTCCAAGTGCCACTTTGCCGGGATCATTATTCGTTGCTCATGGGCGTGCTGCTCTAAAGGCTTGCCCACAGTATCCCATTTCCTACAAAGCCCATGTGCATTCATGTTCATACGACAGCAGCGTATCCAATAGCCTCACGTATAGTCAAGGTGGGTAAAGTTGCATCAGCTACCTTGAGTTTAGTTTTCAAATATTCAAAGCCTAAAGTTGATAGATGCTTTGTGAAGATAGCTGCAGCTAGAAACATTGTGGGCATATGTCGAACAGAAAGCTTTTTGGCAATCGCCCGTACAAAGAAAACATCCAGCTCCATGTGCTTAGTTCTGTGATGAACAGGATTATGTGACAACATAACACAGTCCTGAAATTATCACATAGAACAAGAGGAATGCTCCGAGCTGTATTGACTCCCAATTTTGTAAGCCAGCTTTGTAACCAAGTTAACTCAGGTGTTACATTTGCCAGACTTCGATATTCAGCCTCAGTTGAAGACTGAGCAACTACTACTGGCTGCTATTTGGCTGCCCAGGAAATCAAATTACCACCAAGAATGATACATGAACCAGATGCTGAGCGCCTGTCATTAGGATCATTACCCCAGTCTGCATCACACAAGGCAATCAGAGCATTATTGTGCTGTTTTGTCAGTAGTAAACCATGAGAGATAAAGTTCCAACTAGATATCGCAGAATGCCTTTGATAGCAGTCCAGTGGCTCTACCTGGGTTCTTGCATGAATTGGCAAACTTTATTCACACTGAAGGATATTTTTGGCCTGGTAATAGTGACATAGTGCAGTGCCCCCGCATCCTAACGGTATAAATGAGCATCAGCAAACGGACAAGGGTCACGCTCTGATAGATGAGGAGAAGAAACCATGGGAGCTGCCAAACCTTTGGCTTTGGAACCACAAAGATAAGAAGACAGAAAGTTAACAGTAAGTCAATTGTCAACTTCAACCAAAAAAATCTGAGAGTAATAAGTAGGAGCGTTGGTTAATAGTCACAGATCATGCAACTCAAATCAAAAGTGTGTCTGTGTCTATAGTGGGGCTTATGGAGATGGAGACCAATATACTTCAGAATCTTCGAATTCATCGTCTGCCTTACCTGCATAAAGCATGGCTTACTTTGATAATCACAAAATTGTCCCATGCCACCAGCCATGAGTTGCCAGGTGAGATCCTCATAATATGTATAACTTGGTATATCATGTTCATTCTATTTCCATTGCCTCCAATGGATCGTCTCCCCTGTCAAAACAGTCATAAGCACGTGGCCCCCATACTGTGAGTTTTGGAAACTTGTGCAGACCTAAGTTTCCAGCTTCAACATTCTCACATCCCCACATATCAAAACACCCAAGCTTCGAACAAGCACTGAGTATCTTACGAACACCTTCTGTGGTCATCCAATGGCAAGCAATTTCAAGATGCTTGAGGTTAGGCATCGTGGAAGCAATTGCCATTGCTTCATCATCTCGTGAAGACTCGTCATGATTTCCAGTGTCCCATGAATGCATGTTCCTGCATAACCCTTCCAGAAGGGTGCAATTCTTTCCGATCACCTCAAGTCCACGTGCACCCATGTTGATACAGTAGCTCACGTCTAAGAAAGAAATCATTGAAAGCCTTCCAGCAATCTGTTCTACTATGAAATCATTCAAGCAGCTCTTGGGAATTCTCAGAGTTTGGAGACAGGCCGCACTTGCATAATAGAAAACAAAACATGAAAGACCAATATAATCTGTGCTTTCAGATAAGAATATCAGAATCAAAGTTAGATATGCATACTTTTGTGCAATGAAAGTGAAGATGGAGTCAGATTGGAGACCAGAAACACATAGCGTACGGATGGAACCAGAGCTTCTGGTGATGAGCATCTGGACGATTTGATCTAGTTGGTCAGGCTGCTGGGGACAGTTGCTCCATTTCATAAGGTCTATCTCGTGACAGAAATGAGGTTCACTCACTCTATCTTTGAGAGTGACTCTGCTAAAGATTAGCCGTAGTGCCTCCGGTATTAGTTCATCCAAACTTTGATATTCCGATTCTGCTTCCATCGCTATCCTTTCTGTTTTCTCAACAACAACAGAAAATGTTTTTTAACCGACATAAAAAATGCTATACGTAATGATTGAATTGGACGTGTGTGTAAACACAGGTTTGAGGAGGTACAATCCAGCACTTGTCAATGTTTCCCTGGACTTTTTATCAGTTGCAAGATAAGACATAAAAGGCAAAGAGCATAAAATAAATACTACCTTTTAACCAAAAACGCTGAAGCCGTTTTAAAATACAATGGGATACACGGAATGATATGTTCATCAATATCAAAAAAAATTTTTTTTTGGGGGAGACATCAATATCAAATTTTGAAAGTGAGATACTTAAACTTCAATTCAATCATTACGAACCAAAACAAAGACCAACATTGTGAAGGTTACAGAATTTCTAATAATAGTAAAAAAAATGAACACAAAAAAGTTAGGCCAAAAAACCATATACGAACATAAAGAAGCGAGAAAGACTGAGTAATATCTAAAGACTAAAGAGCCAAGAAGTTCATGTCCAGAGAACAGACGACGAGGGACAGAAAAAGGAAAATTAAGGGGAAAATATAATATTTATAAAAGCACCTTCTCTTAACTTGACGAATTCAATCGATATGTAAAGAAAATTAGGTTTGCGATCGAGGACTATAAATACCTTCCTCTGAAGTTGCCCGATTCAATCGAGATGCCTAAAGAACATTAGATCTGTGATCGAGGACTAGTAACTGAATATCACATGTTACTGAGTGAAGAAACGAAACTGGTACGGGCAAGAAGAGAAGAAAAGCCGAAAGAAGTGGTCTACAAAGATGAAGAGAGATTTACCTGGAAATTTCCTTTCTTCGGAATTATAGAGTAGTGTCCCTGAGTACGAGACCGCCCTTCTTCGTCCTCTCTCTCTCTCTCTCTCTCTCTCTCTAACTTACCTCTCTTTTCGTCGGAGGGAGAAAATCTGAGGGAAGGGCGCGAATGGCTTAATCACAGGCGCCGCCGGTATTCTCGGAGGCGCGAAGCAACGCAGGCTTGAGTGTTAATTCTCGGATTTTCATGATTTTATTTGTGAGTACTTTTGGTGTAATTTTTAATGAATTTTACAATGAATTAATTAATTAATTTAGGAAAGTAAAGGAATCTGAATGACGTGGACAGAATCTGCATCACTCATCACTGTTTTATTAATTTCTTCCGATCTAAGGAATTTGCACTTTTTAGTTGAAAGCAGAAGTGCGAGAGTGGGACCCTTAGTTTTCTGGACGTGTTGACTTACCTTATTAATATTTGGCATTATTTTATTAAAATATTTCATATTTCACTTCCAAATTTTGATGTTTTCTCATTTGGCTTAGCTTACCTTTCTTCTGATGCTTTGTACTAAGTTGCCAATTGTTCTATTATTGAGTGAGGTTTAAGACTTAATTAAGAGGTCCTCTTTTTAATTATTTTGTTGTTAATGTTAATCATATAAAATGATCATTCATGGCTTATAATTTAAGCAATTCTTCCCCACTATGCTTATCATTTACTTTCTCCAGCTTTGGTAGGGGCAGGACCCCGAGCTGGCAGTTGTGTAAATTTAAAATATAATGTTGTTGTTATTACTACTATTATTATTATACAGAGTTTTTTTTCTTTTTGGGGACCAGAATGTGAAGTTAAATAATTCATCAGATTCCTTAAAGTGAAAAATGGTTGTTTTAAATCTGATGTCATATCCTCTGTCTCTGTTTTTATTTTTATTTTTTGCAAAGATCCTAACACAATAAATATCCAGCAATAAATTGGAAGCCATCAGATGACACAATTTAACATGAAAATATTTGATGTAAAATATATTCGCTATTATTGACTCATATTTGAGTATTGCAAGTTAAAAATAGTTGTCTCAAGATCATATTTTTCATATGCAAAATTCAAATTTTTGAATATGAAGAAAATTTAGATCAAGTCAATAAAATGCTAATTTGAGAAAAAAAATTCAGGGAGATGTAAAAGTTTTTTTAAGAAAAGAACTCAGGAAGCTCAAAATGTTCTTTTTTGGGGGCCATTAATTAATTCAAAACACTCAAAATATAAAAATATTGACAGACTGTTTAATTTCTGTTTTCAAAAATAGTTTATTGTTTTCACTAGAAAAAATAGAAATATTTTAAAGCTTTTTTATTTTATTTTTTATTTTTAAAATATATTATATTTGATTATTGAAAACTACAGTTACTTTAATCAATAATTATCACAAATTATTATTATTAACTGCTAGTGACCATTATTATTGACCAATTTTTTTAATTTTAATTTTTTTTTAAATTAATACAATGAAGAAGATTTTTTTTTTATTTTATTTTAAAAAATAAATTTAAAAACTGTATTATAAAATAATTTTTAAAAATAAAAAATAAGAATAAAAACCAAACAAGCTTGGATTGATTGGCTTTTTTTTTTTTGGTAATTGATTGATTTAGATTTGACACTATCAATTGAGGCAACACAAATAACTTTCCCCTTTACAGATAAAGCATAATATGAAAGCTTTCTTGGCGATTCACCAAAAAAAAAAAAAAAAGATAATTCACCGTGTGACTTGAAATGAGGTGGGTTAGGAGAAAAAAGAGAGGTAGTTTGGCCATTTAATTGAGTTTTTCAATAGAAAATCTTATTGATTATTATATGCCTCCTTTAAAAATATATTTTTAAAAAACTTCATTAATTACATATTAAAAGATTCCACATATTTTATATTTTTTAAATTAATTATTTAATTTTTATAATTTTTATTTAATTGTAATTTACTTTTTAAATTTTGATTTATTATAACTTAAGTCCTAAAATTTTAATTTGATTGTAACTTGATTCTTAAATTTTAATTTTTATAATTCAGTATCTATAATTTTAAGCATTTAAATATTAGTTTATTTGTCTTAAAAATAAAATTATAAATATTAAAATTATATTAAATATATTGAATAAGTTAGAAATATAATTATAAAATTATAAATATTAGAATTTATTCGTCCTCTTCAGCTAGAATATATTGAATAAGTTAGAATTTCTGGGGAATAATATTGGAAAATACTTTTTGCTTTATATAATAAAAAATATTATCAGGTGGAATGGAAATAGAAGAGGAAGTTTCCACTGCCAACCATTGGCGCGCTTGAATAGTCGCCAAGATGAGGACCCCACAAGGCCACAACCTCCTCCCTCCCCCACCAAACAAGGGAGGATCACGCGAAGCAAAAGCCGAAGGGCTGACCAACTCTCACATCTCTCTTTCTCCACTTTTACAGTCAACAGTCAATCCGCCTTACACTGCTTCACAAATCTACCACTATCACCTTCGCTTCTTTCTCCGCTCAAATGGCCGCCGCTTCCTTCTCCAACTTCTCCTCCCTCTCTTTCTCTCTTCCATCTAAACCCCATTGTTCCTATCACAACCGCTCTTCTCTTCCAAGCCTCACCCTCATCACGCGCCGTGCAAAACAATCTCCTAATCTCTTCTCTTCCAATCTCACTTGCTCCGCTCCTATTTTCTCCCCTACCCATTTGCTCCGTCCGCCGAAGACCACCATTTTTTCAGTGGGGGACGGTGGCGGGAGCATTGGACATGGAGGTGGAGGTGGAGGTGGCGGCGGCGGTGGGTGGGACGGTGAAGAGGAGGGCAGAGAACACAATAAGGAGGAGGCTTTGTTGGTGCTTGCGCAGGTGGGCAGGTCGCTGGACAGTTTGCCGGCGGATTTAGCGGCGGCGATCAAGGCGGGGCGTGTGCCGGGTTCGATTGTGAGGAGGTTCTTCGATTTGGAGAAGTCCGCTGTGTTCCGGTGGTTGCTCAATTTCGGAGGGTTTAAGGAGCGTTTGTTGGCGGATGATTTGTTCCTGGCCAAGGTTGCTATGGAGTGCGGGGTTGGGATCTTTACTAAGGTTCGTTTCTCAGAATGATATTAATTGAATTCAGTTAATTAGGCACATTTGTGTCTGATGCTGGACGTGATTATTTAAACTTGTTGATTGCAAGTCTAGCTGAATTTAATCTCCTTTCTTTTGTCTTTCAATCACATTCTTAATGCTGTTAGATGTTTCTTTTACATGCTACTTACACTGGGAACAAAGACACTTTCATTTGCCATGTTTATATTTTATTAGCTACCATCGTAAGAATGCTGTGTCCTGTATGTAAAATGGAGTTTTCTAGGTCACTCAATTGATAATGAAAATATAAGCCATGAAATGAGACGTATTTATCATAGTAAAAAAAAAAAAAAAGACCGAACGAATATTCACACTGGCCTTAATTGTTTAGATTTTGGATGCGTATCTATTTATCTCATTGAAATTAAACCCCCATTTTCAAGCAATACATGTCATGAGTTTACTTTTTGATTGTTCCCTGCAGATTTCAGACCACTATTTCTTGGAATTTGATGGTTTTATTTTCTTTTAAAATTTATTTAAAACAAGACATGTAACTCAGGAGAGGAACCGTGATTTTGTCATGGCGCCACAGAATTTAAATAATTAAAATATAGTCATGTTTTTAGTTCTTCCATTATCATTATCAATGTACTGAATAAAAAACAGAGGATGCCAAATTGAAACAATGTTGAGAACCAAAGTCTCTAATACAATAAATTGAATCTTTTCTCCTACTATCTATCAAATCAAGTTTATTTTTCTTAGTTCTCATTACTGTCATTAAGACGGAGTGCAAAGCTCAGGTTTGTTTCTTGGTTCTTCACTTGGAGCTTATTCATTTCTGCGTCCCACACTTATCAGACATTTTGTCCATCTATAATGAAAATTCAGAATCCTTTTCTGCGTCCCACACTTATCAGACATTTTGTCCATCTATAATGAAAATTCAGAATCCTTCTTGCTTTTCAGACTGCTGCAGAGTTGGAGCGGCGCAAAGAAAATTTTTCCAAGGAGCTGGATTTTGTTCTTGCTGATGTGGTATGCCATTCAACAATATATATACACTTCTATGTTATGCAGTGTCAGTTGACTAATGCAACCATGTAGAGTGTCCAACAAGATAGAAATCTAGAAATTTCCCCAGCCCTTTTCTTCCCAGGATTGGGATCTAAATGTGTTTTTTGGATGGTAAATTGAAAACTATGGCTGAATTGTCTACTAGCCCTCAGCTTTATTTGGAAGATTTGGTCATGATGCTTTTCTAGATGAGAATGAAATTAAGTCTGAAAAACCCAGGTGCTCTGTAAAATTGTTTATAATTGTACAATGAGCTGCTTGTGGCATGCCACTAAATCACTGCATGTGAATTGAGTTGTTTTTACGAACAAATATTCTTGGGTTGCAAACATGTAAATATATATGCAACAAAATGAAATAAAAGTGTTGTTTTAGCTAATCCTTTTAATAGCTATTTTCTTTTGGTCTAACAACATAATGCAATAGGTAATAACATGAGCAGATTTTGCCTGCTCAGTTAAAAGTCCATCTGCATTATTTAACTTCTATTCCGCAATCTGCTTAGGATCATATTTTTCTCTTGCTACTAATCAGCTTTGGTTTTACCTTTTAGCATGAATGTCTCTGAAGAATTCAGGCTGACTTTTTCGTTATTAAGCAGATCAGTGCCATCTAATTTGTTTATTTGATATCTTCAATAGGTAATGGCTATTGTAGCAGATTTTATGCTTGTGTGGCTGCCAGCTCCCACGGTTTCCCTCCGACCACCTCTTGCAGTTAGTGCTGGATCTATTGCTAAATTCTTCCATGGCTGTCCTGAAAATGCTTTTCAGGTTGGCACTGTTTGCAAAGCTTTCCACATTTCCCTTTTTTTTTAATTTTTTTTTATTTCTGTAGATAATTGATATGATATAAATATCACATTGATTGAACAGGTGGCCTTGGCTGGAACGTCATATTCTCTTTTACAGAGAATAGGTGCTATAGTGGTATGTTTTGGATCACGTAAAGAATGACATAAATTACTTCATTGTAAGTGAGGATTTTTATCATCTCCATCTATTATGCAGCGTAATGGAGCGAAGCTATTTGCAGTTGGGACGGGCGCATCTCTGGTAATTTAACTCCTAATGTGCTTGAAAATACCATTTTAGTGTTGTCTTAGTATTCATCCACTGAGCATAGCATCAAATCTATCCATCGCCAAAAACCTTGCTCCTGGTCATTGCAAATGGTATTCCATTCTCTGTGGTTGCTACTATTCTGATCTTCAAAATAATAGAAATAGTCATGTTTAACAATTTTTTGGCATGTAGTTGAATGTGTTCTGTAAGCATAAGTTGTTGCCAGAAAAGAGGATCTGGCAGCTACTGTGCCCTTCTATTTTTTTTTTTTTAACCTCCCTATAGGAAAGCCATTGCACTATTTTCATTTCTTTGATTCTCATGGGTAATGAAGAACTATGAAAGTAAAGTCGTCATTTCAATTTGCAAACCTGCTGCTGGTACCTGTTTCATGGTGTTTATTGTGCTAGTGCTAGTTTGTGCTAGAGCTTATATCAAAAGTATTGAGCAAGAATGCTAGATTCTTTTTTGGAAAATGAGAAGAGGAAGAAATAGGTTATTAGGTCAACAAATTGAATAGATAATGAAAATTTAATAATGAGATCTTATTGTAGAGTCATCTCTTTCTTGGGGACTCTTGCTCCTCTGGAGTCTGGACCCCATATTGTTCATCATATAGGTGCACAGTTTTCTAAAAGAACATCTCCTTTGCAGTTGGATGTCATCTACGATGCCAAATCTTATTCTTCTTCGTGCTTAGCTGATCCTATTTGTTTGGTTTAATTGTATGATATTCTTCATATAGTTTCCTAGATTTTAGCTAGAAAGATTTTATGATGCATATCTTATAATGAACTTCACTTTGATTTGAGGCAGGAATCACTTTGTTGGCATTGGGGCGTCTATCTTGTTTCATGATTGGTGTATATTATAGCATATATGAAATCAACATAAAGAATACGTAATGTTTAAGTGATAGTATCATGACTGTTGCAGTGCCTTTTCAGGTTGGTACAGGTGTAACAAATGCATTGATTAATGCTCGAAAGGCTGTCGATAAATCTTTTGCTGCGGAAGCTGAGGATGTACCGATAATATCGACCAGTGTTGCATATGGGGTTTACATGGCAGTATCTAGCAACCTGAGGTGTGTCATTATCTAAAACATTATACTACAAATGAATGCTCCTTTGTCTACTAAATTTTCAACTAAAAAATTAAATCTTATTCAAGGAAATCACATCAAGCTGTGAATGGCTGAATGCATTGCACCTTGAGGGATGATGGACGCCATAATATAGTTTTGACCAAGAAAACCATACTTGAGATATTGCATTAATTCTGACCCGTTGCATACTGTTGATGTTTTGGATAAAATAATTGCACTGCTAAGCTAATTTGACATGGAATGGAAATGCTAGCCTGCTCAAATACCATTCTTAGAGTGCTAGTGTACAAGGGTAAAAACATATCTGCTATTGTTTTACTTATCGAGAAAGCAAAAGCATAATGACCTTGAATTGGCATGCTGGTTTTTTATCTGTTCACCCCGCTTTTGATGAATGGGATTTTTTTGGAGGTTGTATCCGTTCAGCTGCATGCATAATCACTCTAATTTTGATATTGGAATTCACTGTTATTACAATGAATCCTATTCATATGAATATCTGAGGGCATTTTAATAATCTCTCTGCACAGCACAAACCTTGTTCAATTCTAGTTCCTACACCTTAAATCTGCTTTGCTCTTTGACTTCTGTATGCAGTTTATATAAATTGTGATAACAAGCGCTATACCGGTGGTACTAAGGCTTAGGGTGGTATTTCACAAAAAATGAAGTAATAGTTTGTGCTTTAACTAGTTAAAAATCTAGCCTGGGAACATCAGCAAATGATTCTGAATGAACAAGACACCTGAATCAAGGAAGATTTTTGCATGTGTGTATGATCTGGTATATATGTTCAGGAATGCAAGGGGGAATGTATATGTTTTGAAGTATTTTTTTTTTAATATTTTGATTCACATCTCAGAACTAATACTTCCACTGTGCAGCTAACACAGCTGTTAGGAATTTTTGTCATGATAAAAATGATCCGATGGTTACATTTATGTTTGTGCCTGGAAGAAGAGAAAAAAAGGACGTTGTCTTGGAAGTAATACTGATGTTCTACATGCACATGTTTAACTAAGAAGAAGAAACTATTATAAAGATGATTTACTAAAGGATGATTCACTAAGGTTGGATGAGGGAGCCTTTCTCCTCGTCCAACCCATCATGCCTAGATAATCTCCAGTTATGTAAACATCCATCCATACTTTGCTATGTATTTACTCCTGAAAAAAGCAAACGTAATTAGACCCTACTTTGCACTGAAGATGAAAGGGATTTGACAGCTATAATACCGCATTTTTGCATAAATGAATTGAGCGATGTCTGATTCTTGTGTGCATATGCAGAATTTAACAGAGGCTTTGTCTTTGTGGATGTCTTTTAGGTACCAAATACTCGCAGGAATTATTGAACAACGGATTTTAGAGCCTTTGCTACATCAACAAAAGCTTATACTAAGTGCAGTTTGCTTTGCTGTTAGAACTGGCAATACTTTCTTGGGCTCACTGTTGTAAGATTCTCGACCGAACTCGGATTATCTTTAAATCGTTTTTCTGCATCCTCTCTTTTTTAAAGAAATTTATTACATATATTCTGTAAATAGGTGGGTCGATTATGCTCGGTGGGTTGGAGTCCAGAAAATACGGGATTGAACATGCCGGTTTTCCAACTAAGAAGTACAGTATGCGTCGATGTTTCGTGAGACAGATTCAGCCAAATCATTGTATGTAATTGCTGAATTGGGTGGAGTTCCAATCAAATTTGTTTCCAGCGGGTAAACTGGCTGTACAAATAATTTATCAGAATAACAAAGATTGGTGAGTGCGAGTCTCTAGATACCACCATCACTGGTGGTCAGTGACAGCATTTTGATCCTCCATAAACTGGCATAAGTGGCTAGATGAAGTTGGGTCTCGTTTTTTTTTTTTTTTAAATAAAGTTAGACAACTGTGGAAATATCCCTCAATTGATTATGTTGATGGTGGTGGTGGTGGTGGTGGTGGTGGTGGACTGTGTTAGTGTGTAGTCTCTTATATTGAGAATGAATGGCAACAAGTTTGTGGACATTGATATTTCTCGTGTTTCCCCTACTGCTTCTTCCCATTCCCATTATTCGCTTGTCAGGGAACATGGACTCGCGCAGATAACATGATAAGGTGTGAAATGTTTAGATATGAATCATTGTCCACTTCATTTCATGCAAGAAAGGGAACTGAAGAAAGGGCATTGGAATTTTCCAAAAGTAAACTAGAGTTGCATATCTTTCTTTCTTTGTTGTTTTTAATAAATCATCTGATGTCTGAAAACCAACGTGGCAAAGTCAAGACCCCATATCAGGGGATGCAGATTAATTTTAAAAATAATGATTTAAAAAGAATTATTTAACATTTTTTAAAAATAATCATATATTTTATAATTGTTCCCTACTTCTTGTCAAATGTTATTAAAAATATTCTCTTCCATATAAGTCACTAATTTATGATATTATTTATATATAAAAATATATAATAATTAATTAGAGATTTAAAAAAAATAAATAAATAAGTATATTCGTTTATAAAAATTATGTTGGAGTTTTGAATTTAGTAATTCATAATTGAACTTAAGTTAAAATATTCACTAAAAAAGGACCTAGTTTTTAAGGAGTTCAAAATTTTGTGGCCAAAAAAAATAAAATAATAAAATATTTACTATTCATTTGCAATTTCTTTCAAGTTGAGGGGGTGCATATGCCCCCCCTCAAATACATGTAGCTCTGCCATTAGCTCTAACTAATTTAGATTGAGTTTGATCTAGACCAAGTTTCACCATAAAACACTTACATTTTTAAAACTCACACTCAAAACCTTTAATTAATTTAGTATAATTTTTAAAACTGTTTGGATAATTTGCTTTTAGCTTTTAGAAAGTCTTTTTTAGCACTTTATAAAAGTTGAAAACTGTTTGTATAAAAAATTTGGGATGAAAATTCATTCTAAATGTATAGTTTGAAAGTAGTTAAAAGTATATTTTTCAAATGTAACTCCTCACAGCTTTTTAAAAGTGAATTTTGATAGTGCATTAGAGTGTTAGTTATTACCATTTCTTATTCAGGCTAATTTGAACTCTCATTGTATAGGATCATTATTTATTAATAATGTTAATGTATATTAAACTGTTTATTTAATTTTTGTCTAATATATCAAACTTTATATTTTTTTTTATTGTAATTATTTAACACATGAAATTTTATGTTATTTAAAATTTTTATCACATATATTTTTCAACATTTCTAATATATTCTATAACAAAAATTACAAATTATAAAAGTGAATGTCTTTTTTGGTCATAGTAATTCATAAGTATCTTTTATTATGTATAATCTCAACAATTTTTAGTTTACTAAGTTAACTTTAAAAAAATATTTAAATACAAATTTTGTTAAAATAATTGATGTTCATTAAATTGATTTTTGTTGAATAATTTTTTAATAAATTAACTTTTGACAAATGAAACCAAAAGAGCACTAAATGCGTAATTTTATAAATGCTACTTGATTTTATTTTATTAAAATATAAGAATAAAATTTTATTAAATTTAAATTGTCTAAATTGGCCAAAATTGGATCCATGAAACCCACTTTACTCGAGAAATACCCTTAAACCCCAAAATTGCACAACTTCTATCTAATGTGTTTTCAATAATTTCATTGTAAATCTAAACTATTCAAATGAAATTTTAACAGTATAAATTAATTTATATTTCTTAAAAAAAATTATGATGTAAAAGTATCAAATATTAAATTAAAATATTTATATTAAACAAATCAAATTGGGGTAGAAATGGCGAAAAATGCAGCATGTCAGCCTCTGAAGAAAAATGCCGTCAAATCGGTTTGATCTTCCCGCTTCAGCAATGTCTGGTCCGACACAGCCCAATCTTGTCTGAACCCAAAAAAACCAGCCTGAACCAAAAGATGACCACACCAGATCGGGTTGGTTATCTGGGTCATACCAGGTTGCAGGTTGCCTCTGTAGGCCAAACGGTCTGGTCTGACCCGGTACTCTCTTTAAAAAAAAATGAAAACATTAAAAGGCTGTCTTGTCCCAATATTGGCCGAACCCCAAATTCATTCATCTGCTGAACTACCGAAGCTCATCTTCTCACACTTCTCGTTTCACTTTCGGCGGCCGACCACCATCATAATCCTCACTTTTCTGTCTCAACTTCGGCCGTCCACTAGCCTTCCTCTCATCTTCTCCATCAATTCGTCCTCTCACTCTCCTTCGCAAGACGATCATGAAAAGCTGTAAAGAGAGCTACAATGAGGAAGAGAGTATGGAATAGTCGAGAGGCAATGATGGGACCTTCATCGTCCAGATCTAGTGATGCTCAGGCTCAGGCATGATTCACAAATGGAAGTCCGTTTGCTTTCGCTACTGGTGAGAAGGCTGCTGTTTTGTTCTTATGCTTTCCTGCCATCGATGTGCATTGTTCTTCTCACCATCGACCTATTCTTCTTCTTCCTCCTCTATTGCTATCCATATTTTGTGGGTCTGTTATTGTGAAAAACGTTAGCTTTTTGGAGTTTCTTTCCCATCCTTTAGAAACATGATGTTGATAATTATTTTGTCTAATTTTTTTTCATTTTTTTGCTTTTTTTCTTGTTAGATTGAATATATATCCCTGAACAGAATGCTTTTCCATCTTCTCCTTTGCCTGTTTATCAATCACAAAAAGGGAAAAAAGAATTTATTCCCATGGAATGGCCTTCCACTTGGACCTCGTTGTTACAGAAATGCTCCTCTCTCTCTCACATCAAGCAACTCCAAGCTCATCTTATCACCACCGTCCAATTCCAATCCCACTCTTCTCGCACCAAGCTCCTTGAGCTTTGCGCCATTTCACCCTTCGGTGACCTTTCTTTTGCCTGCGAAATTTTCCGGCAAATCCAAACACCGTCCACCAATGATTGGAATGCCATTGTTCGAGGCTTAGCGCAGAGCTCACACCCCACACAAGCCATCTCATGGTACCGCACCATGTTGCGGAGGTCCCAAAGGGTGGATGCTCTAACTTGCTCGTTTGTACTGAAGGCGTGCGCTCGTGCTTTGGCTCTCTCTGAAGCCTCACAGCTGCATTCTCAGATTGTGCGTTTAGGAGTCGAAGCTGATGTTTTGTTGCAGACCACCTTGTTAGACGTGTACGCTAAATCGGGTGATCTCGATGGTGCACAAAAGGTGTTTGATGAAATGGGTTTGCGTGATATAGCTTCGTGGAATGCATTGATTTCTGGGTTGGCACAGGGGAATCGGCCCAACGAAGCCATGGCTTTGTTTAACAGAATGAAGGAGCAGGGTTGGAAGCCAAATGAGGTCACTGTTCTCGGTGCACTCTCTGCTTGTTCACAATTGGGTGCTTTGAAACAGGGTGAAAATATTCACGGGTACGTAGTGAATGAGAAGCTAGACATGAATGTAATTGTTTGTAATGCAGTTATTGATATGTATGCAAAATGTGGGTTTGTAGATAAAGCATATTCGGTCTTCAATAACATGAGTTGCAGGAAAAATATTATTACATGGAATACAATGATTATGGCATTAGCAATGAATGGTGATGGACACAAGGCATTGGATCTTTTGGGTCTAATGGCTCAAGATGGAGTGAAGCCAGATGCGGTATCATATCTTTCTGCATTGTGTGCATGCAACCATGCTGGTTTGGTGGAAGAGGGTGTTAACTTGTTTGATTCAATGATGAAGTCTGGGGTTAAACCCAATGTTAAGCATTATGGTAGTGTAGTTGATTTGTTGGGTCGAGCAGGAAGGCTCAAAGAAGCTTGTGACATTATAAACTCTATGCCTATGTTCCCTGATGAAGTACTTTGGCAGACTTTGCTTGGGGCCAGCAAGACATATGGGAACGTCGAAATGGCAGAGATGGCATCAAAGAAGCTGGTGGATGGGATCTAGCAGTTGTGGAGATTTTGTGTTGCTATCAAATATTTATGCAGCTAAAAAGAGATGGGATGATGTAGGGAGGGTGAGGGAAGCCATGAAAAATAAGGAGTAAGGAAGGTGCCAGGATTTAGTTACATGGAAGTAGAAGGTGGGTTACACAAGTTTGTAAATGGTGATCAGAGTCATCCGAATTCCAGGGAGATCTATGCAAAGCTGGATGAGATTAAGTTCAGGATTAAGGCCTATGGATATACAGCTGAGACTGATCTGGTATTGCATGATATAGGGGAGAGGACAAGGAGAATGCTTTGAATTATCACAGTGAGAAGTTGGCAGTGGCATTTGGGTTAATTAGTACAATCGATGGAACCTCAATTCAAGTTATAAAAAACCTTAGAATATGTGTGGACTGTCATGCTGTGATGAAAATTATATCAAAGATTTATAGTAGGGAGATCATTGTGAGAGATAGAGCACGGTTTCACAGATTTAAGCAGGGTCTATGTTCTTGCAAAGATTATTGGTAAAATGCAATTTTGTTTGTAAGCAGTTTCAATGGAGATATTGGAGATAATATTAAGTATTCATTCATTTGAATGTTCAAAGAAATTGGAACAATAATTTTTCTCATAATTGCATCTCGATCTCTGTTTGGCAAGAAGAATAATTGGGATGAAACAAACTGCCGAAGTTTTGTGATCAAAGGTAAATGTTGGGCAATGAAGTTTAGTCAAGTTAATGTCTATGGAGACACTACAAAGAGTTTTTCGCTAATCATCTTCTTGTGCTGCAACTATCAATAACATTAGAGAACTTATGATGAGGGATTGGAATATCATCTTTAATCACATTTTTGAGAAGTTAATAAATGTATGATTTGATGGCTCATTTAGCATTTAGTGATAATTTAAATGTTCAGATTTTTGATAATCTGTCCTCAGGTTGTATGAATATTTGCATGTCGATAAGACTTAGACTTGTCTGTCTGTATGGTTAATCCCGTGGCCTTCTACTTAAAAAAAAAAAGAGTAAATGTTTATGTTGACAATGTTCTTACCTGGCCTTTTCCATAATTTCTTTCAGTAGTATTGATGCTTTGAGTTTCTTTTGTCGACTATGTTACCCTTATCAATGAAAGGAGGGACAAAAACAGACGTAATGCCGTTGCGATTTCACTGTGTGCCACTATGGAGAGCAAAAAATGTTTAATTGATGAATATCAAGAAGCTTCTCCTTGCTATTAGAGATAAATTACTGTATAAGAATTACTAATTACATGTTTAGTATATGAAAAAATGGTCTCTAAAAATGAAAAGAGAAATGCATGCATTTTTCTCATTTCCTTTCTAGAAAGCATTTTTTCTTATACCAAACTTGCTAAATTTTTCGTCACAATGCTAGAATTACCAATTAAAAATTGATCATATGTATAATATCAATAGAAAATCTAACACAAGACACCACACACTACTCAATAGCGTCACAGGTGTCATATATTTAATAATTAGATTTCATTTTAAGAAGTGTTTGTAATGCAACATAATATTAGTGTCATATATAGATAACGAGATTTCATTTGTTATAACACAATGACCTAACATGTTATGGATAAAATATTGAGATTTCTTTTTTTTTTTTTAATAACATAATGACTTGACATGAACGTACGTAGAATGATAAAATTCACCTTGGAAGGTGCTTATGACACAACAATGTGACATAAGCATCATACATAAAATGATAAAATTCTACATTGAAAAGTACCACATCATACATGTAATGATAAGATTTAGTCAAGCTAAGTGAAGATTTGTCTCGAGAAAAGATTGAATTATACTCTTTATTTCTCGAATTCTACAATATAGATATAGATTGTCATCTCCAATTCAACTAAGTTTCTTATAGCATGATTAACTAAACGTCTATACCAAAAGGTGGGAAATTTAGATCTAGCAATAATAGAAGGATGAGAGATGAGATCACATTGAATGATAAATTTAAATAAGGTGTATTGTTCAAAGCCTGTTTTAGTTCATTACAATCGTACTTTGTGCTCCTTGAACTTAATAATATATGGCCCTGTTTAGCACAAAAGATTGGAGAGGTGAGATTGGAATTGAAACTAATCAATATCACCTTTTTATGTTTGGTATGAGATATTAGAACATTTAATACCAATGCCAACCCCATTTATAAAGGATTATCCAATACCAGCAACTCCCATAGTATTGAAAAATCAATTCTAAAATTGATTGTTTTGTAACCAAATTGCCCTTCTCATCCTCCCTCCCTCGTCTCTCTCCCCAACCCTCCGCCCATCACTCATGCGGCCAAGCTTCTTCTACCATGGTCGCCTCCCTTTGTCGGTGCGTCGTCCCCAAAGCAATGACCTTCCCCTTCCGTCCATCTTCCTCCCACTAGTTCAAGTTTCCATTGATGAGTTTGAGTAACTCAACTTCGCCAGATTTATGTTCTCCTTCATCCCACCATCATTGCCAGCGAGGCGCGAGGTCTCCCACCCTTGCAATTCTGAACAATTAGTCACGAGTTCATATCTGTGTATTTTTCATTCCTCCTTTCCTTTTGATATTTTTTGGGTTCAAACATAAAAAAAAGATCTAGTTTGTTAGCAAAACTGGAGACTAGTGTTAAGTTCAAATCTATATAGTTTTCATCTCCATCGCTAAGTCGTTTTGGCTGCCATCTCTGTCGCACTAGTTCGAGTTTGAATCTGCTTGCCTTCACAATTACTCATACCTTTCGCTGAGTATTTTATAATCAATCACACTTGCTCGCACCTTTTAATAGTAAATGCATGAAGATGATGAGCTGCTCATATCTTCTCACATCTAGTTGGAGATTGATGTAGATTCAACTTTAAGACTAAGTTTGAAATAAGGTTGAAGATGAACTATCCAGATTTGAGTTTAGGACTTTTTTTTTTAATGATAAGGGTCATTATAGTCTTTTGATAATTTTCGATTGATTATAAAATAAAATTATTGCAAATATTTCGTCCAAATATTACTCCATACGAAACATACTTTTAAAGTTTTAATTTCAATCCCCACTCTCAATCTCAATTTAATATCAATCCCTTAAAATTCATACCCTCATACCAAACAAGGCCTGTGGGGCACAGAGGTTTCCAAGCAATAATACTGCAGTCCTAATGAACAATTAGAATATTAACAACTACTTTTTCACTCGGAAAGAAAAAAAAAGAATATTAGCAACTACTCTGTTTGTGTGATTTTAACCATGATGTCAATGATAATATAAGAATGTCTGGGTGGTTAGAGATGGATTTCTAGCTTATGCTTCGCATGAAGTTTTAAGTGAATTATATTATTCATTTACTATATATTCTACTCTGTAATGGTCTCGTAGGTGTAAAATTGATTCCTTTTTCTTCAGTTTAGTCAAGCTGGGCCCTAAGAGACTAAGGGCATGTTACAA